>NC_091057.1:1690393-2890393 GCF_000393655.2 Nicotiana sylvestris | reverse complement strand
GAGGGAATGTATCCTTTGGAAATGGAAAAAGGGGTACATTCTCGGTGTTGGAAAGGTTGGAAAGTCTCTTTCACACTCAATTGAGAATGTGTACTATGTGGATGGCCTGAAGTACAGTCTCTTGAGTGTCTCTCAAATCTGTGATAAAGGGAACAAAGTAGAGTTCTTATCTAAAGTGTGCACAGTTACTAATCTGGTAACTGGCGAAGTGGTCCTAGTAGCCAAAAGATACAAGAACATCTACGTTGCTGATTTTGATTCTCTACAAGCTGGTGATATGAGCTGTTTGAAGGCAGTTGATAATGATGCAGAACTTTGGCATAGAAGATTGGGGTATGCAAGCTTCTGACTTCTGAATAAATTGATACAGAAGGACCTGGTTCATGGTCTGCCAAATTCAAATTTCAAGGAGCATAGAGTGTGTGATGCATGTGCTAGAGGAAAATATATGAAATCATCTTTTAAGCCAAATAAGGATGTTAGCACATCAAAACCGCTCGAACTCTTTCATATGGATCTGTGTGGTCCTATGAGAATACCAAGCAGAGGTGGAAAGAAGTATATTTTTGTAATTGTGGACGACTATTCAAGATTCACCTGGGCACTTTTTCTTAGAACAAAGGATGAGACTTTCGAGGTATTTGTGGCCTTTGTCAAGAAAATCCAAGTGAAGATGGAATTAAAGGTAGCATGCATCACATCTGACCATGGGACAGAATTCGACAATGCCAAATTTTATGAGTTTTGCAATAAAAATGGAATCACTCACAACTTCTTAGTACCAAGGACTCCATAGAAAAATGATGTTGTTGAAAGAAAGAACAGAACTCTGGAAGACATGGCGCGGACAATGTTTATTGACTGTGGAATTGCCAAAAATTTCTGGGCAGAGGCAATAAACACTGCGTGCTACTTGGTGAACAGGTGTATGATCAGGTCCCTCCTGAACAAAACCCCATATAAGCTACTCAATGGAAGAAAACCAAAGATAACTTATCTGAGAACCTTTGGATGCAAATGCTATGTTTGCAACAACGGAAAGGACCAGCTTGGGAAGTTTGATGGAAAAAGTGATAAAGGAATCTTTCTGGGACATTCCTCTTAAAGCAAAGCCTACAAAGTCTACAACAAAAGGACACAATATATGGAAGAGAGTGTTCATGTGTATTCAACGAGACACCCTCTTCTAACAAGGAAGGAAATAGTGATGATCAAGACAATGAACCACTTTTGGTTCCTAGGGAATATCTGATGTTTCAAATGGCAAGGCTGATATGATGAGCCAGATGAAGGAGGCAGGTGAAGACAATGTACCATCCTCTTCCATTTCTTAAGAGGAACCTGGTACCCCAATTACTACCACTGAAGCTGAAGAAAGAGTTGGAGATGCAGTGCAAGGCACTCCACAAGTAGCAGAACAAGGAGCGTAGGGAAATTCATTTAATTTGCCCGGTTCCTCTACCAATCAATCATCAGTCCCAAATTGAAAACACAAAAGCTCCCATCAACTAGATAATATAATCACCCCTTTGATTCTGGAGTTCAGACAAGATCAAAAACCAGAAATTACCTAGCCTTCTCAGTATTTCTATCCCAAATAGAACCCAAAAATATCAAGGAAGCCTTGAAGGATGCAGACTGGATTACGACAATACAAGAGGAGCTACATCAATTTGAAAGAAATAACGTATGGCACCTGGTACCTAGACCCTCAAACAGAACCATCATAGGGACCAGGTGGATATTCACAAATAAGCTGGATGAACATGGAAATTTTACAAGGAACAAAGCAAGGCTTGTTGTCCAAGGAAACAATCAGGAGGAAGGGATTGATTATGATGAAACTTTTGCCCCAATTTCTTGCATGGAAGCTATTAGGATCCTCATTGCCTTTGCATCACTTATGGAATTCACCTTATTCCAAATGGATGTGAAGAGTGTCTTCCTGAATGGTTTTCTCAAGGAAGAAGTCTATATAAAGCAACCTCCAGGTTTTGAATGTCATGTACATCCTGAACTTGTATTCAAATTGGATAAGGCACTGTACGGATTAAAACAGGCCCCTAGAGCCTGGTATGAGAGACTATCCAAGTTTCTCTTAGAAAATGGTTTCATAAGAGGAAAGATTGACAATACATTATTTTTGAAGAAACGGGGAAGGAACTTGCTCATTGTTCAGGTTTATATGGATGACATCATATTTGGGGCTACAACTGACTCATTATGTGAAGAATTTGCTAAACTCATGGGAAGTGAGTTTGAAATGAGTATGATGGGGGAACTAAACTTCTTCTTAGGTCTTCAAGTGAAGCAGTACATAAAGGAAACGTGTATCAGTCAGCAGAAATACATCAAAGAATTTTTGAAAAGGTTTGATATGGAAGCATCAAAGGTGATCGATACCCCTATTGCTACTGCTACTAAGTTAGACATGGATGATTCTGGATCACCTATAAATCAAACAATGTATTAGAGAATCATTGGATATCAACTCTACCTTACTGCTAGCAGGCCAGACATTGTATTTAGTGTGGGATTATGTGCAAGGTTCCAATCAAATCCTAAGGAATCTCATATGAAGGCTACTAAGAGAATTATGAGATATCTTAAGGGCACACAGGGCTTGGTTCTTATTATCCTTCAGGTGACAATTTCAATCTTATTGGTTATGCTGACGCTGATTATGCAAGCTATCTGGTGGATAGGAAAAGTACATCTAGATCTTGGATAATGTCTAATCTCATGAGGTACAAGGAAACAAAACTCAGTGGCTCTCTCAACACCTGAAGCAGAATATGTTACAGTTGCCTCGTGTTGTGCTCAATTACTGTGGATCAAGCAATAATTGGAAGATTTTGGTATATACATTGATTGTGTACCGCTTCTATGTGACAACACCAGTGCTCTCAACATGGCAAAGAACCCGATTCAACACAAGAGAACCAAGCATATTGATGTCAGACACCATTTTCTTAGAGACAATATAGAAAAAGGGACTTATTTGTATGAGATTTTGCTGCACGGAAGATCAAATTGCAGATATCTTCACCAAAAATCTGAGCAAGGAACACTTTGAGAGAAACAGGATGACACTGGGTTGATTAAACCTAATTGAGAACCTGGTTTTGCTCATATGGCTATAAAAGTCATACTCAAGTAAAATTAGCTAAAGTGTTTTCTGACCAGGCCTAACTCATATCTATACCGTTGTAGGTAAACACGCATGATGATTATAGAAGCTAAAGGTACAGTGTTGAACTGCGAAAGAGAGCTGCAAAATCCTTTTATAAAAATAGGTCAGGAACCTGGTTCTTGTACCACAGGTTGGTAGTAATGTGTTTTTCTCATGCTTTTTCAAAAGACAACAAAATTAATGCACCTGCCACATCATCTGACTTTTCAGAGTCTGTATATCACGTCTTGTCTCTCAAATCCTTTCACTTCCTCTATACGCTACGTATTCCCACAAAATTATCATCGTTTCGAAACTCTTCAGAACTCGTTCCTCTCCCCTCTCATTATTAACTCTTCCTTTCATAAAACCCTCACACTCCCAGCAGTTCTGAACCATTATCTCCCTTTTCATCTCTGTAATTTTTCTTTTAGATCTCTCTACCACTTCTCTCACCATGGCAAATGAACAATCGTCTCTTTCTCATGCCATCAACACCACTCCCACATCTCCACCTCCCTTAACAGTACCACTAGAAACCCACTCCCTCACTATCCCTGATACTATTGTACCCATACTGGTTTTTTTCTTTATCTCTTGTCACCTCTACTCCTCCGTCAAACCCTGCCTCACTCCATGTGTTGAAAACCCTACTTCTCCTCCTTTTTCTGAACAAACCAAAAGTGCTACTCCTCAGGTGTCATAGGTCTCTGGGGAAGATCCCGATCAGTACTTGAACTCCATCGTTCTAGACTCAGTGGCTCCCATGGAGTTACCATAAAAAGAAGTGGCACAAAATATCATGACTATCGTTGCTGAGAGTCTTATGAATGAAGGAGCCTCCCCTCTGCCTGAATCTCAGGGGGGAAAACCTCCATTCTTAGGGGATGAAAGGACTCTGGTGCTTTTCGAGTCTTCGGTTCATGACCCAGTCACAAAAACCCTATTGGAGAACCTGATTCTCTTTCAGCCGAAATAAACTAGGAGCCCTTCCTCTCTACTAAGCCCTTGGAATCCATTCCTCCTACTACAGTCCCTTTTGACGAAGATGACATAGTGGTCAGTGCCCATTTTAAGATATGCAAACCAGCGGTCACTCCTGAGTCTTCTTCCAAGTGACCCACTACCAGGCTACAAAAGAAAGAGGAACTTGAGGCTGCCTTGCAGAAGAGTAAGCGGAGTAATAAGAAAAAGAAGAAGAGGTTAATGAAACAGGGGGAAGTTGTAGCTGACAGACATATTCCAGTGGTTTAGGTTGATGAAGATGTTGTGGAGGAACCTAGTTCCTTAGTGAAAAGATCTACAAAAGTCTAAAAGTATATGGTTGAGGCTTCAGAGGAAGCTGTGGAAAAACAAAGGGGAACATCTATGAAGAGTGATTTTAAATCTAAGAAGGTTGTGGTTGAGAAAGATTTGTTTGAAGGTGATATTGTGGCTGTTACAAGAAGGAAAGGGAAGTCTGTTGAAATGTCTAGAAAATGAAAGCGGGAAACTGTGGGAGGACCTGGTTCAATGAAGACCATTCTAAGTGACAGTGGACTTGGGCAGGAGAGATTGAGAACTCAGAAAGTCTTGTGGCGTCGCATGTTTGACCCGACAATCTCAGAGATGGCAAGTATGAGGCAAGTTCTGGAGATGGTGGAATTCCAGCAATGGGGTCACCTATTTAAGGAGGATGTGCCTAGGGTATATGAAGATGATGTGCAAAACTTTTATGCAACTCTCTTCACTGTTGAAGGGGATCATATCTGTGTGCTGATTAATGGAGTTGACATTGTGCTTGACGCTTCAGCATTGGGGAAGGTCTCCAAGTTCCATGGGAAAGGATGTCCTCAGTCAAGGGTGTTTGTGGAGCTAACTTTAGAAGAGACATTATGAAAGAACAGGCTATCCATCAGGGGGACTGGGTGTATAAGAAGGCACTACTTCCGATGTATCAGCTTCTCTTTCAACTGGTCAATAAGGTTCTGTTACCTCGTGCTGAGAGGATGTCTATCGCTTCCAAGGATGATCTGGTCTTAATGGAGGCTCTTGATGAGTTCACACCGATAAATTTATTAGCCATTATGATAGCTCACATGCAAAAGGTGGCGAACTTTCAAGATGTCAATCATGGGCTTCCATACGGCTTTCTCCTCACTCGAGTGTTCTAGTTTTATAATGTACCTTTAGCCAATCCAAAAGTAGGCACTCGCAAGCAAACCTTCTCCAAAACAATTCTGGAAGAGTGTGAGTGTGTAGAAAAGATTGGGGGAAGCACTTCAACAATTTCTCAGCTGATAAATGCTCAGAATGCTGCTACTGAAGAAATCAGAAGGTTGAGGGATCAGAATGTTATACTGGAAACTCAGCTCAGTCAAGTTGTTGGGGGCACCTGGTTCTATTAATTCTTCCCATGAAGAAGTTTCCCGTTTGACTAAGGAGAATGCTGAGTTTAGGCAACAGGTGAAGAACCTGCGGGAGAAACTGCTTGAGGAACAGCTGTATGCAAATGCCCGCATGGACCTAGTTCTCAAAACCATTGATGCCTCCTCCTCCAAGCCTCCCTCCTCTATTGCCCCTAGGATCCTCTCAGTGACCAGTTATCTTTTGTTCTGATGTTATGTGGCTGTTGTTTTTTTTGTTTTTTTTTTGTGTGATGGCATGTTGGATTTCACTATTACTGCTTCAGTTGAAAAAATTCAATTTATTATCAATGAAACAACTCTTCTTTTGCTAGTACAATGCATGTCTTCCTCTTGCTTCTCTTTTCTATCATGTTGTATGCACATATGTGGCATAAGTTAGTTGTGTTGGACTTCATTATGCTTTTTATTTGCCTTATTGTGCCTTTTTAATGATGCCAAAAGGGGAAAGAGTTGATTAAATTAACTTGAAAAATTAAAGCAAGTGATTAAGGGCGAGTCATAGAGTTAGGGGGAATATATATGGTTACTGGTACTTTATCTGGTTACGTTAAGCTCTATAAATAGTCATCAATGTTAAAAAAGTTTGTCATCATCAAAAAGGGGGAAATTGATGGGATTAATGTCTCTTAGTCTATGTTGTGATGATCTAACAAACTTTCTATATAGAACCAGATAAAGGACCTGATGCATGCCTGGTACACTCATTCAGCAATAGACTCAAGATAATCTGGGCAGTGTGCCTCTAGATTCACAAGAACCAGATTAGGGACCTGATCCCTTGGTGTTCCCCTGACAGAAGTATAAGCCAACTATACAGCTGGAAAGTAACTGCAGAAAGTGACTGCCAGCAACTGTGCATGCTACAGTGCAGCAGTCACTTCCCTACCAACCAAGAATAGACATCATCCTTGGGATGTCTTTTGAAGTATAATAACATTATGTAAGGCATCGGATATTTACTTGAGCATTTAGTGATATTCTCTCAAGCATTGAAGATCTCATCCAGCATTGAAGTCACAAGTGTGTCAAGAACAAGAAAACAACTCCACCATGAACCAGTTTCATTAGGAGTCTATGTATGTCCTTAGTTTAGTTGTAATATTGTGTTTTGTTCTTCATTGTAACTCCTATCTTGCTTTATTGGAAGCTTTGGTTTAGAAAACTCAAAATCATAAACCATCTGAGTTTGTGTTGTGACTAGAGTTAGCCATAGGTTGAAGTCTTTGTAACTAGTGAGTGACAAAGTAGCTTATGATAAGTATATTACAAGTTAGAGTGATTGAAGTCTTTGTAATAGAGTCATAACAAAGTGGCTTGTAATAGTGTAGTTACAAGTTAGTGAAGTTGAAATCCTACCAGTTTGTCCCCTTGAGTTGGGATTTTTCCATGTAAAAATCATGTGTCTTATTTACATATTGTTTCAGTAGTCAGTACTGAGGGAACTGATATACGACCAGGTCTCTATACAGTTGGTGGACTCATGTAAACTATCATAAAGGATAAAAGATAAATACAAATTGTCATAAATTTACATATTAAATATTTTGGGGTTATGGATATCAACGACATGAGAGTTATTAAGATTATTAAAAATATAGGTTATGAAGATAGAATAATAATAAAAAAAGGAGAAAAAGGAGAAAAAAGATAAATATGTTTCTTGGCCTAAGAGAGGTGCCACCTCACTTTCCTAGTGATATATATATATATATATATATATATATATATATATATATATATATATATATATATACTAGGAAGATCCTACTTTCAAAGTTGATTTACAAAAATGTCCTTGAAAATCTAAGTGACCATTTAATCCTTGAAAAAAGAACTTTTCATTAAAAGATTTCAGTGATATAACATGTTTGTACAAACTATGTAATCCACATCTATCTTTCTTCAATTACTATTGTTATTGCACTCTTTTAAGTATCGTGCATTTTTACACTAAGTTCAATTAATCTAAATCTGAAAGCAAATGAAAAGACAACTATGTATTCATTATTAATTAATCTTCTAAAGAAACTGTTGTATCTTGTATTTCCCAATGATACATGTTTCTTCCACTCCTCAAATATATACCTCCTCTTTTACTTTTCTTCTAATATGAGGTATTTCTTCGTGCATGTTCTTTTAAGCTCTTTTTTTTTTTGGTCAATTATACTGCTGTTATTTTGTTATGCATTTTTATGGTACTAATATATTGGCCTCTGTTGCTTTTTTTGAGTCGAGGGTCTCCTGGAAACAGCCTCTCTACCCTTCGGGGCAGGGGTAAGGTCTACGTACATATTACCCTCCCCAGCTCTTACTTGTGGGATTATACTGGGTCGTTGTTATTGTTGCACTTCTCATCTATCATATAAATCATATTTTTTAATTGATGTTTAAGAGTTTGATCTCTCACATGAAAGTAAAGAGCTGAAATTTTGTTTCAACAACTTAATTATGAGATGATTTTTTTCGGGGGAATAACAATTGACGTGACGCTTTTATAGCACCAATACAAAAGCTTTTAATTGATGTTCCTGAAGACGGAGTTGTTGAAGTTCTTTAGTTATCAAGGTTGAGCCAATTGTTCTAAATTATAACCTATATGATTTTTGAGAAGTATAATCATAGGTTAATGCAGAAATTTTATGCACCGGACTGCCTTTTTTGGTATGTCAATCTTTGTGTATGATTGTTGCTAAAGCTTTAAATGTCCTTTTCTAATAAGTCCATTTATGAATAGATTAATCATACAAAAACATAATTTTTAAATAATATTTTTATTTCACGAGGCATATATTTAAAATCAACTTGAACTTGGAGAGAGTCACATCCTGTGATATCTTCTACTTCTTTTTTAATGTTGAGAGCTGAATCCTCAACTGACTTCATGCAGCCCCTCAATTTGATCAACTTCAGTGTTTGGATATCCGCGAAGCTAGACGGGATCTCTTGAAGCTTCTCACAATGACGTATAACCAGTTTCTCAAGCACGGGAAAGGATGCCTCTGAGGAGCGCCATTCGGTCATATGAACACCCCTTAAGTTCAAATATTTGAGTGCTGGGAACTTGTAATCACCCACATCCCAACATCTGATATCTTTATCCTTGAAGAGTATTCGACGTAGTTTGAGTCTCTCAAGATTTCGCAGTCTTGCAATATTTGAAACAACTTTTTCTGTTAGGATAATGCTATGAATGGACAAATCCTTTAGATTTGAGGGGAAAACAAGACAGCTGCCCCTTCCGATTCCAAAGTCATGCGTCTCTGGCATGTCTGAGAAGCCCACTTCGAGAGATTGAAGTGGGAGTTCTTCAAGATTTGGCATATCAAATTCTGGTGGGGAGAAGTCACGATATTTAGGTTCAACAATGTGGAGCTTGAGTTGTTCAATATTTGGAAATCTCCACCAGAACTCCGGAGTCATATCAGCCAAATATATACAGCATTTCCCGAAAGACTTCAAGTTCGGTAACACAGTTTGTGAAGATTCTTAAAAAATTGCTCGATCATTCTCTTCCCATGCGAATTTAATTTCCTTGATATCCACATGCCTTAGCTTCTGCATTTTCCAAATAGCAGCAGGGGATATCCTACTGTTTAATGAAATAGGTTGCCACCCCACCCGCAAAGTTTGTAGATCGAGTAGGTGTGATACCCACGGGAAACGAAATTCTTGGGTATGAATTGCAAGATACCTCAAGTGAGTTACTGCTTGCATTGCCCTAGCCCAAAAACATCCCTCCAAGTAGACATTCAACAAATCCAACACCCGAATAAGTCTAATGCAATCAAGTAAATGGACATGATTTCTCAAACTCAGGTCCCATTTATAGAGTTTTGGATGCGCAATGAACTCAAGAGATCTACCATGACATTGAGCAAATGATCCTACTTCACTCAACTCCGCCAACATTGGAATTTTATCCAATGAATATTCATGCTCCACCAACTGCTTGACCAGATCGTTATGAACATACATGCATAACCGAGGTTCCGTTGCACCTAAAGATTGGTCTGGATTATATGGGATTATGAGCTGCATAAACTTTTCTTTTGCAAGTTTTCTCCAGCAAAACTCACGCACTACATCATGAAGAGTGCAGTACTTTATCTCACCATTATCTCTCCTTTTAGAAACCATTACAAGGCTTTCTGATTTTACCTTTTTTTACTCTAAATGGAAATTTCTTTTTGTCACAAAAATCTCATAACTTCAAAAAAAAAAATTATATGTTAAGATTTTAGGTCGACAAGTTTTGAAATTTATCTTTTTTTTTAATTCTATAAATCACTTCATCTATATTATATTAAAAGTATTATATATAACGAAGAATAATTAAATTCTTACTTTCGACGATGACAGCTTTGGTAGATGAAAATTTATATGTACAAAAAGTCGGAAGAGTCGCCAAGAGTCGCAATCACATGTCTCTTTAGGAAATCCTTAAACTTTTCAAAATAATATAAGTACTACATACAAGCAAAGGCGGGTCTAAAGCCCGTTTGGCTTAGCTTATTTAGAGTAGCTGATAAGCATTAGATGCAGAAAAATACTTTTAAGTGTTGAAACTGATTTAAAAAATAAGTAGTTACGTGTTTGGATAAAAGTGCTGAAATTAATAATATGCAGCTGAAGAACTAGGTATATGAAGAGTTTTGTTTTAAAAAGAAGTATTTTAGGGATAGAATAGTAAATATTTTAGTCAAACTTAAAGTGCTTATAAGCTGAAATTTGATAAGTTGGGGTAGACCAACTTATGACTTTTGGTTATTTTTGGCTTATAAGCACTTTTAATTTTACAACACGCGTAGATAAGCCAAAAAGTACTTATAAGCCAGTTTGACCAACTTATAAGCTTAGCCAAACACCTTCCTAGGCTTGAAGGTGACACATGTCATAATTTTCTTTAATATTTATCTTATAATGACTAATAAGGAATTTGTTAGGAATGTTTACTCATTTTTTTAAGTTTATCCGGGTCAACCTAATAAGTATATTTTGTGTGGACCCGCTCATGCGTACAAGACAATATGGTTTTTTCGTTGAAAATATCATGACTTTTAAATTGAGGGTGTGTTTGGTAGGAAAGAAAATGTTTTCCATGGAAAAGATTTTCCTAGAAAATATTTTCATGGAAAATGAATAGTTTTTTCACTTATTTTTTCTTGTTTGGTTGGTGAGAGAAAAATATTTTCAAGAAAATATTTTCTAGTATTTTGTTAGAGAGTAGAAAATATTTTTTTATGTTACTCTCCTCGCTCCTCATTCCCCCTAAGTCCCAATGTTTCCTTGCTCCCCCACTCCCCAAATACTCAATATTTTCAGGACTTTATTTTCTTCAAGAATTTAATTATTTTTCTAAAAATTTACACAAAATCAAAGGAACTAATGTGTTGCTTTACTTTTTTACGCAAAAATAACATTAAAATTTGTGCTCCATAACTAAAAAGAAAATACTATTTTTTTGGTTGAAAAAGAAAGTACTCTTTCTACAACATGAAAATAAAGTACTTTTTTTTACATCCCCTCGCATTATGAGTTGGACTACGGGATGGTATCCCGGAAGATCCACTGGATATTTAAATTTGGGACCACAGGATGGTATCCTGGAAGATCCCCGGTTGTTATCCTTGTGTCGAGTTGTATCTCTTTCTGTGCTTACTTTGCCTCTGCAGTAATTGTTGTTGTCCTTTACATCCTGCGTTACTTTTACTGTTGTATTTATTTATACTGTTTATTTCTACACTTTTGAACCTTATATTTTATTTAACCTCAATAAGGCCCTTACCTTCCTCATCACTACCCGACCGAGGTTAGACTTGGTACTTACTGAGTACCGCTGTGGTGTACTCATGCCCTTTTTGTGCATGTTTTTCATGTGCAGATCCAGGTGCGTCGCTAAGTCCTATCACCCTTGAGGCGAGGTGACTGCTCCAGAGACTTCGAGGTATATCTGTCGCGTCCGTATATCGAGGAGTCCCTTTCTATTTTCTCTTTTATGTATTAGCCCTTCTGTATTTCTTTTCTTTGTTAGATATTCTGGAGTTAGACACTAGTAGACATTCAAAGGCTTGTGGTTTCATGAGATTCCAGGTTTTGGAAAAATGTATTAGTTTTTGAGAGTTGATATGGTGTATGCCGAGCGACACTTTTAAACGCTATTTTACTTCTCTATTTTGATTTTTAATTTTTTTCTTCCGCAAATTGGTTTATCTTCTGCATTTTAGGCCTACCTAGTCTCTACTAGGTGCTGTCACGATGGTTCACGGAGGGCGAACCGGTTCATGACACAAAAGAACAAAGCCCACGCGAAAATTATCAAATTAACTCAAAAATTCTGAAATTGGTCTAATCCAACCCCGTGCCTGTCGCACCTCCTTTTCATCGCGCCCGCGGGGCGCGTGGGGAGTTTTCTCCAATTGAAGGACAGTCGAAACGGGATTCATTTAATTATTTAAGAGTCGCCACCTGGGAATTTTAAGGCGTCCCAAGTCACCAATTTCAATTCCTGGATCGAGGAGAATATGACTCTGTTTGTTATTCTGCGAACCAGAAATCCTGAGTAAGGAATTCTGTTAATCCGGAAGAAGGTATTAGGCATTTTCGAATTCCGTGGTTCTAACACGGTCGCTTAACTGTTTTTATTACTGGCTTAATTATCTTGATTTTATTGAATATATTGATGTTACATGATTTTACTACCGCTTATACTTACTGTGATTGAGGACCCTTCTTTGAATCGAATTACGCGTACGTATATTCGTGTTATAAATTTTAAAAATGCGGAATTGTGTCACGCGTACGTGTACACGATAACTTTTGGTAATATATTTATTAAACAATCATTTTTCGAAATTGTGTCGAATCAAGAATATTTGTTTTTCTTGAATAGTGAACCGTACATCTCGGGTTTTTATGAAATTGATTTAACGCCTTTGGAAAAATCCTTTTATTAAATATTCGCTCGAAATTGCGCGTACGCGTAATCCGAATTTTTGCTTTTAAAAATATAATCAGGGTACGCGAACGTATCCCTAATTGCGCAAAATATTTGTAATGATATCAGGGATTTTTCCACAAATTGTTTATTATATTATGAGAAATCTTCATTTAAAATACCCCTTAATTCTTGAAAAAAAATAATTCACAATTTATTGAATGTCGCCCATTGATTATAATTTCTGAATATAAATTATATTCATTCCAATTATTCAGATTCAAAGGACATTGATTTAAAAATGTTGCCATTTGTATATATACAACTCAACTTATTCTCACATACATCGTTTTAATCTTAATAGATGAAATTAACTTACTTAGTTATGCCTATGATTGAGTTAGGATAGATATAGATATAATCAAACCAATTTGATTCTCAATCTATGTGAATTATTACTAACTATTAATTTTCACATTGTATAAGTTCCTAAGCCCTTTATTATTAAGAAAGAGAACAAGTCTTGTTGACTTAATAAAATGATATTGCATACAATATTACTTACTATATTTGACATTTTGAACATACGGATTATACTAACGCATCTTTCAACTATAAATTATGAACACAACCAATGTTATGCCAAAAGATAGCAAATTGCAACCAATCATCATCTAGCTTTAAACAACAATTAATTAACTAACAAAATAAACTAATAGCATATTTTCTTTGATAATGCCATATTATGCTATACCTATCTAACAATACCATAAAGTGTAAATAAAAGCCAATTTTCTGCCATGCTTCCTATTTACACAACTCATAGATAACTAAACTAATGAAATTTGACATGGATAACATTATTACAAAGTTTTATATGAATTTCAAAATAAGACAATTAACTTGTAGCCATCGAGTCGAACTCACTATTGGTTAACCAACATGAAACTAAAGCTGAAATTTCCAACTAAAGAACTCAAATGAGTAGATGACAGTATTACAATTCAAACTCTATTTATTTGTCATGTTGAATCTCTTTCCAACATAAAATTTAAAAGACATGTACCTGAAAATGAAGGTGGAAGGAATAAATTTCAGCAGTAGCAGCAGTAACAAAATCAGTAGAATATACCGATAACACAACAAATCTGAACAAGAATAGGATTCGAAGAGCCCAGATGCACAGTAGAAGTACTTTTAAGAAATTTCAGATTTTTAACTGAACAACGATATTGAACAAATCCGGACAGATTTAATGAAGAGAATGATATTTCTGATTCTGAGACTTGGAACAAAACAGACTAAAAAATTTCAATTTTTTAAACACAGAATCAACTTCAATACTAACTTCCGATGTAGAATTCTGTTTTAATGTTTCTGTTTTCCTTTCTTTCTATCTTCCTTTTCAGATTTCTGTTTCTGCTTGATTTTCCTCTTTCAATCTCCTAAAATCTGCCCAAGATCTCAATTTTCCTTGTTCTAATCTCTCTGAATGTCCAGCTCCTGTATTTATACAGGGCTGGTTGCACCCTTTTAATGCTGGATGGACCCTTTATCCCTTTAAAAATCAGAAAGTTTTTCCATTAAAACTACTTTTGAATACTTTAAATCTTATTGAGTGCCATTATCCTGATTTTCAGCAGCCCATTATCCCTTGTTTCCCATTAGTATCTTAAACTATAGCCACTAACATTACATTATAATACACTAGCACTAACACCCTGTTTTTACTGTTTCATTCCCAGAAATGCCCCTGAAATCCTGATGTTATTACTGAAAAATCAGAACCTACTGCAAAACAGATTCTAAAATCTGTATAAACTTAATTATCCTTCTGATTTACAGCTATAACCAATCCTATTAACCTCCTAACACAATTGTATTTGACCAACTTTTGTAAACTTGAATTCAAACTTGACATTACAGCAATATTACACTGAATTCAGAACTAACATCATAACAACATATTACTGAAATTATCATAATAATTCAGACTGGACTTAACATTAAACCAAGATCAAACACACACAGGATCATTGTCAATACTGACAATGCCCTGAAACTTTAATGTTCAGACAATAACATATATACAACACTTATTTTGACAGATTCATATAAACCAGGATGATTTAACTGACGAGTATTAGTTAAAAATGATTATCTACAATATCTGTCAACAAACAGTACATAAAAATAGAAACAGATTGTTTCAATCAGTATTATTATGAATGAGAATTCATAATATAACTAATCGACGAACTTAATCGAGTCGATTACACACATTGTAACTAAGCACAACCAACAGAAACAATTCACATTTAAAATCAAGTAGACGGGTAGGAGACAGTATGACGATAAAAGATGGAAAAATTACACAGACTAAAACAAACACAAAAATACACGTATAATACACAAAATAAATAGAAAAAATACCTTTGAATCTTCAATTTTATTCCGACTCGAACTCAACTTGGATTTGGATTTTTGTTTGAAATCAAACAGACCTTAGTCGAAGTATTTTCCACTGAAAATACTTCGACTAAGGTCGATTAAACCTCAATCTTTATTTACTCTGAAAAGAATCCAAAAGTTTGGGTTTTTTAGGGTCCTTGAAAGTTCGATTTGGGATTTACTCATTTCTGGTCAGATTCGAGGAGAACCAAACATGATACAAGGGTGAGGGTAGCCTAGGGGTCATTTGGTGTTAGTTTGAAACGGATCTGAGTTTGTTCTTGTTTGGTCCGAATCTTCAAAAGAAGATGCGAGAAGCTCAGAGCTGATTCGAGCCAAACTAACTTCAGATCCATAACAAGGGTTGTTAGGGGAAGCCATAGTGTTAATTTGGGGCTGATTGGTTTAGATCCGAGTTTGGCTCGAATCTTCATTTCCTTCAGGAAGATTCGAGCCCAACGGCTAACATATTTGGATAGAGGAGGTTCAGGGGGTTCTAGGGTGTTAAGTTGGTGACCGGCGGCGTTGATGCCGCCGGGTTTCAGGCGAAGGGGAATAGGGGCGGCTAGGGTTAGAGGTCTGTTTGGGAAGACGATGAACAGGAGAGGATGGGGGGGTGTTTAGTTAGGGGGGCCGGGGTAAGGATTATGGGTTTATATAGGGGAATGGTGGATTAATCTTGACCGTTGGATCAAGGAGAATGGATGGCCAGGATTAGTTCATTTAGCCAAACGGTGTCGTTTGGTTTACTGTTGGGGTCGGGCTGAATCGGGGCATTGGGTCGGGTAATGGTTATGGGTTAAGGTTCGTGGGATCTCAGCCGTTGGTTGGCTTTGATCCAACGGCCTTTGATGAGGGACGACTAAACGTTGTCGTTTCGGTTTGTTTGAATTTGGACCGGACCTGGGAGTGCTAGAATTGGGCTGTGGAAGGGTAATTTGATTTGGGCCTGGATTTAAATCCAGGTCCGATTTTCTCATTCTATTTTATTTTATTTTCTAATTTTATTATTAATTAAAAAAAAATCCTAATAAAATTATAAAACAATTTTTAACCTTACACAAAATATTAATTGCTTCATAACAACTATTTAACACATAGTCAAAACATTAATCACCCAGTAACATATTTAAAAATAGAACGAATGCATATTTTTTGTGATTTTATTTAAATTATCTCTTAAATGCATAATTAAATCCTATATGCATGCAATATGTATTTTATTTTATTTTTCATTTCATTATGACAAAGTAAACATTTACGGACATAACACAAGTATTTAACACCACACAAAATTCAAAAATTACACAATAAAAGAAATTTATTTTATTTTTTGATTTATTTTGGAGTAGTTTTCGTAAGGCAAAAATCACGTGCTCACAGCTGCCCCTCTTTGTGCGGAAACTCGAAGAGTTTTCGTGCAAAGATAAAGTGAGCGGATACGAGCGATTTTTGCCCGTTCGAATACTCCGTGGGAAGCATTTTTAGAAAGATTTGACCGAACCTCTGCTTCAAAGGTTTCCTACATATCCTTGGCTATAAAGGAATCAGGTCAATGTAGTTCGGGAATTTTTGGGTAGCTGGGACTACCGTGGGACTGTGATGTTACTGCTGCTTCGTGCTGTTTTTACTGCTTGCTGACCTCCTTATTACACCTTACTTTAAAGGAAATACAAAAATTAAACTAGATTATGGTACAGGAATTATAAAAAATCTTATCTAGATCATGCCCTTGCGTTTCTTGTTGTCTTGATATCTTGGTGACTCTTGGGCATTTGGCTTATTCCGTATTCTTTTTCATTATGTCCCGTATTTTCTTTTGGGACTCTTGTTGTTTCTTGCTGGGGATTTTGTTGGACTCCTCTGCTTTATTGATTCTAAATGTGCTTCCTTTATCATATGAGCGGGCTTTGATTTCAACACTTCAATTGTTTTCCCTCGTTCTCCAGGTGGGTGCCTTGACTGCTTCTTTTCTTTCTTCATCCATATTCTCCAGGTGGACGCCTGGCTTCTTCAATTCTTCATCCTCATTCTCCAGGTGGACGCCTGACTTCTTTAATTTCTTTATCCTCATTCTCCAGGTGGACGCCTGACTTATTTAATTCTCATCCTCATTCTCCAGGTGGACGCCTCACTTCTTCTTTTCTCATCCTTATTCTCCAGGTGGACGACTGACTTCTTCTTTTCTTCATCCTCATTCTCCAGGTGGACGCCTGACTTCTTTTTAACTTCTTCATCCTCGTTCTCCAGGTGGACGCCTGACTTCTTCTTTTCTTCATCCTCATTCTCCAGGTGACGCCTGACTTCTTCTTTTCTCATCCTCATTCTCCAGGTGGACGCCTGACTTCTTTTTAATTCTTCATCCTCATTCTCCAGGTGGACGCCTGACTTCTTTAATTCTTCATCCTCATTCTCCAGGTGGACGCCTGACTTCTTTTTAATTCTTTATCCTCATTCTCCAGGTGGACGCCTGACTTCTTCTTTTCTTCATCCTCATTCTCCAGGTGGACGCATGACTTCTTCTTTTCTTCATCCTCATTCTCCAGGTGGACGCCTGACTTCTTCAAATCTTCATCCTCATTCTCCAGGTGGACGCCTGACTTCTTCTTTTCTTCATCCTCATTCTCCAGGTGGACGCCTGACTTCTTCTTTTCTCATCCTCATTCTCCAGGTGGACGCCTGACTTCTTTTAATTCTTCATCCTCATTCTCCAGGTGGATGCCTGACTTCTTTAATTCTTCATCCTCATTCTCCAGGTGGACGCCTGACTTCTTTTTAATTCTTTATCCTCATTCTCCAGGTGGACGCCTAACTTCTTCTTTTCTTCATCCTCATTCTCCAGGTGGACGCATGACTTCTTCTTTTCTTCATCCTCATTCTCCAGGTGGACGCCTGACTTCTTCAAATCTTCATCCTCATTCTCCAGGTGGACGCCTGACTTCTTCTTTTCTTCATCCTCATTCTCCAGGTGGACGCCTGACTTCTTTTAATTCTTTATCCTCATTCTCCAGGTGGACGCCTGACTTCTTCTTTTCTTCATCCTCATTCTCCAGGTGGATGCCTGACTTCTTCTTTTCTCATCCTCATTCTCCAGGTGGACGCCTGACTTCTTCTTTTCTTCATCCTCATTCTCCAGGTGGACGTCTGACTTCTTTAATTCTCATCCTCATTCTCCAGGTGGACGCCTGACTTCTTCTTATCTCATCCTCATTCTCCAGGTGGACGCCTGACTTCTTCTTTTCTTCATCCTCATTCTCCAGGTGGACGCCTGACTTCTTCTTTTCTTCATCCTCATTCTCCAGGTGGACGCCTGACTTCTTCTTTTCTCATCCTCATTCTCCAGGTGGACGCCTGACTTCTTTAATTTCTTTATCCTCATTCTCCAGGTGGACGCCTGACTTCTTTAATTTCTTTATCCTCATTCTCCAGGTGGACGCCTGACTTCTTTTTATCTCATCCTTATTCTCCAGGTGGACGCCTGACTTCTTCAATTCTTCATCCTCATTCTCCAAGTGGACGTCTGACTTCTTCTTTTCTCATCCTCATTCTCCAGGTGGACGCCTGACTTCTTCTTTTCTCATCCTCATTCTCCAGGTGGACGCCTGACTTCTTCTTTTCTTCATCCTCATTCTCCAGGTGGACGCCTGACTTCTTCAATTCTTCATCCTCATTCTCCAGGTGGACGCCTGACTTCTTCTTTTCTTCATCCTCATTCTCCAGGTGGACGCCTGACTTCTTCTTTTCTTCACCGGGTATTTCCTGACATAAATATTATACTTGCCCCTGTTTTAAATCAAAGAAAATTTCGTTAGTTTTAAGCAGGGTGGTTGGCTGTGGTATTTTTGCCGATGGTGATGCTTCTCTTCGCCTCTCTTTATTGCCTTGGAATGGTTGAAAAGACTGTTTTGTCTTTGTAATTGATTCTCGACTATAGGATTTCCCTCTGTATGTTTTCCTTCAAAACCTTTTTAACTGTAATCATATGTCCCTTCTGACTTTGCTGATCCAGTTTTGATTTCACCTTTCTTACACCCATATTTTATCTCCCACCTTTCGTGGCTACATTTGTAACCTTGAATCTTGGTAGTATACCTTGACATTCCTTCTTATTTGTTTGGAATAAAACTTATCTCAAAGCTTTTTAGAAAGTAAGATTATTAGTAACAAAATACGCTGATTTCGACAATCATAGAATGAAAAGAAAAATCCAAGTTTGGACGACTGGTGGAGAAAGAATAAAAACTTATCTCAAAGCTTTTAGAAAAGTAAGATTATTAGTGACGAAACACGTTGATTTCGACAACTATAGAATGAAAAGAAAAATCCAATTTTGGATGACTGTTGGAGCAAGAATGAAAACTTATCTGATTGGAGTTACTGGCACCAATGATCATGGTATGCATTTCGGATTAATCAACCCAGTCTTTTAATCAATCTCCTTTCAATTGTCTCATTTTTTGTTTTTCCCAAAATTTCCATAACCCAACTTCATTTTTCATTTCACAGACATGTTGGACTTGCAAATTCTTAAAGAGTTTTCACTGATAAACTTTCCTCATTTGTTTATTTTTTCACTTCCTTTTCGCCTTATGGTGCCTACGAAGGTTTTCACCAATAAGACTCTCTCATTTTACTTTTCTCTCAACTTCCGTCGCCTTATGGTGCCCGTGTGGGTTTTCACCTATAAGACTCTCTCATTTTTACTTTCTTTTCTTGTTTGTACCAGAGTATTATGAACCATCTTCATTTGCTTGTCTCAGCATTTTTCTAAGATTGATCGAAAGGTCTTTCTGGTATGGGGTTAGAAATGGAAAAGCTAAACAATTTTGGTATGTGTTTAAAATTACAACTCTTGGAATCTTTTTCTTATTCCCAATACAATTCTTGCTCCAGTTCCTTGATTGGGGTCGCTTGATGTTTCTTTTTGTGCACATTTTATGTATATTGTGCACCCTATGACCGAGCTGTGAAGCGCCTACGTATCCTTCTTTGAGGAATCAGGTCAAACGTAGTTCACCAAATAATAGTGATTTTTTTTATATATTTTTTATTTCATACTTGATTTTCATTGATTCCAAGAGAGGGTAGGAAAGAAACAAGTATGGCTCAAAGGGGAAACAAAGGGTATAGTGTTTCGGATAGCAGAATAAATTGCCTTTGTCATTCCAATCTTCGAAATAATGCTAAATACAAACATTCAAAAATTCATGCATAATATCTCTTTACCGCGTCAGAATTGATCGCGATGTCTATGCACTTGCCTTCAATGTCTGTTAAGCATAGTGCACCATTCGATAATACTCTGGTCACAATGAATGGTCCTTGCCAATTCGGGGCAAATTTGCCTTTTGCTTCAACCTGATGTGGAAGAATACGTTTCAGCACATGCTGACCTACTTCAAATTTTCGGGGACGTACCTTTTTGTTGTATGCTCTTTCTATTCTTCTTTGATATAATTAACCATGGCATACTGCGGTCAATCGTTTTTCATCAATCAAGTTTAACTGTTCTAGATGGGTTTTGACCCATTCATCATCATCAATCTTTGCTTCGGCGATGATCCGAAGGGAAGGAATCTCAACTTCTGCAGGAATTACTGCTTCGGTGCCATATACCAACAAATAAGGAGTGGCTCCTACTGAAGTGCGAACAGTAGTGCGGTATCCCAATAATGCAAATGGTAATTTTTCATGCCATTGTTTTGATCCTTCTATCATTTTCCGAAGTATCTTCTTTATGTTTTTGTTGGCTGCTTCTACTGCTCCATTCGCCTTGGGCCGATATGGGGTAGAGTTACGATGTGTAATCTTAAACTGTTGACATACTTCCTTCATTAAGTTGCTGTTAAGATTAGCACCGTTATCTGTGATGATCACCTTCGGGATTCCGAATCGACATATGATATTTGAGTGGACAAAATCGACCACAGCTTTCTTGGTCACTGATTTGAATGTCTTGGCCTCAACCCATTTGGTAAAATAATCAATAGCTACCAGAATGAACCTGTGCCCATTGGATGCTGCCGGCTCAATTGGTCCAATCACATCCATGCCCCAGGCAACGAAGGGCCATGGTGCCGACATTGTGTGCAACTCGGATGGTGGAGAATGAATCAAATCTCCGTGTATTTGGCATTGATGACACTTGCGCACAAAACTGATACAATCTCGCTCCATGGTAAGCCAATAGTAACCAGCTCGGAGGATTTTCTTTGCCAACACATATCCACTCATGTGGGGTCCGCAAACTCCTGAATGTACTTCAGACATGACAGTTGTAGCTTGTCTGGCATCTATGCATCTTAATAATCCAAGATCTGGTGTTCTTTTATACAAAACTCCTCCGCTTAAGAAGAATCCATTTGCCAATCGCCTAATGGTCCTCTTTTGATCTCCTGTGGCTTGTGCGGGATATATCCCCATCCTGATATACTCCTTGATGTCGTGGAACCATGGTTCACCATCAAATTCTTCTTCAACCATATTGCAATAAGCGTGCTGATCGTGGACTTGAATATGTATTGGATCTACATAAGCTTTGTCCGGATGGTGCAACATTGATGCCAGGGTAGCCAATGCATCAGCAACCTCATTATGGATTCTTGGAATATGTTGGAATTCCACTGATTGAAACCGCTGACAAAGATCATGTAGACATTGTCGGTATGGTATGAGCTTCAAGTCTCGGGTTTCCCATTCTCCTTGAATTTGATGTACCAAAAGATCCGAATCTCCCATGACTAAGATTTCTCGGATACCCATGTCTGCAGCTAGCCTTAACCCCAAAATGCAAGCTTCATATTCAGCCATATTATTGGTGCAATAAAATCGCAATTGAGCCGTAACAGGATAGTGATTCCCTGTTTCAGAAATGATTACAGCTCCTATTCCGACTCCTTTCATGTTAGCGGCTCCATCAAAGAAAAGTTTCCAGCCAGGTTTTTCAATTTGTTCCACCTCGTCGATATGCATTGTTTCTTCATCAGGAAAATAAGTCTTCAACGGCTCATATTCCTCATCGACCGGGTTTTCGGCTAAATGATCGGCCAGTGCTTGAGCCTTCATTGCAGTTCTAGTCACATAGATGATGTCAAATTCTGTGAGCAATATCTGCCACTTTGCAAGTCTTCCCGTTGGCATAGGCTTTTGAAAAATGTATTTCAATGGATCCAACCGAGAAATGAGGTAAGTAGTGTAGGATGACAAATAGTGTTTCAATTTTTGAGCTACCCATGTTAGGGCGCAACATGTCTTTTCCAGATGAGTATACTTAACCTCATAAGCTGTGAACTTCTTGCTAAGGTAGTAGATGGCCTGTTCTTTTCTGCCAGTGAGGTCATGTTGCCCCAATACACAACCAAATGAATTTTCCAAAATCGTCAAGTAAAGAATCAAAGGTCTTCCTGGCTCTGGCGGGACCAACACGGGTGGGTTTGACAAGTACCCTTTTATTTTATCGAATGCTTCTTGACACTCATCGGTCCATTTGACTGCAGCATCTTTTTTTAACAATTTAAAAATTGGCTCACAGGTTGTTGTGAGCTGAGCAATAAACCTGCTGATATAATTTAACCTCCCCAACAAACTCATTACTTCAGTTTTGTTTTTTGGAGGTGGCAGTTCTTGGATGGCTTTAATCTTTGATGGGTCTAGTTCGATGCCTCGTCGACTGACTATGAATCCCAGCAATTTTCCGGACGGAACTCCAAATGCGCATTTGGCAGGGTTAAGCTTGAGGTTGTACCTGCGAAGTCTTAAGAAGAACTTCCTCAAATCCTCAACGTGGTTGGCCTGATGCTTTGATTTTATGATCACATCATCCACGTATACCTCGATTTCCTTGTGTATCATATCATGAAACACTGTGGTCATTGCTCTCATATAGGTCGCTCCGGCGTTCTTTAAACCGAATGGCATTACCCGGTAGCAATAAGTTCCCCATGGTGTGATGAATGCCGTCTTTTCTGCATCCTCTTCATCCATTAGAATTTGATGATACCCGGCATAACAATCCACGAAAGACCCTATATCATGCTTGGCACAATTGTCGATCAAAATATGGATATTGGGTAATGGGAAATTATCCTTTGGACTTGCTTTGTTGAGATTGCGATAGTCGACGCATACTCTAATTTTGCCATCTTTCTTTGGCACAGGAACGACATTAGCTAACCAAACAGGATATCGAGTGACTCGAATGACCTTTGCTTCCAATTGTTTGGTGATTTCTTCCTTAATTCTCACACTCATATCAGGCTTGAATTTTCTCAGCCTCTGCTTGACAGGAGGCACCGTTGGATCGGTGGGCAATTTGTGGACCACTAAATCAGTGCTCAAGCCCGGCATGTCGTCATACGACCATGCAAAAACATCTTTGAATTCTATGAGTGCTTTAATTAACTCTTCTCGGATCTTTGGTTCGAGATGGACACTTATTTTAGTTTCCCGGACATTACTCGTGTCCCCTATATTGACGTCCTCGGTATCACTCAAGTTAGGTTTGATTTTTTCCTCAAAGTGAATTAACTCTTTACTAATCTCTTCAAAAACCTCATCTTCATCATATTCTGATTCATAATCACAATATATTTCTTGAATTAATATTTCGGAACCAGATTGATTTTTAAGACTGGGCTGAAGATTCCTCATGCATGCCATATCACTAGAGCCAGCGTAAAAGGAACTGTACAGAAAAGAAGAAAAAGAAAAGAAAGCTATTAGGAATGATAATAAAAAGGAAACTGCTTTTTATTGGATGATGAAAGATAACAAGGTTTTGCACACTTCAAACCAACTGTAAGATAAACTTTGGGATTACAACCTTGAAATAACCCAAACAAACTGAAAGAAAATCAAAATAAACTACCAAGACTCCTTTCGAATTGGGAGAGGAGTGGCTTTCCAATTATTGAGCTTTGTTTCTGGCCCAACGAATTGAACTTCTGCGTTGCTACACCCTTCTCCGCTTTCCAACATATTCACATCACTAAACAATTTCTCGAACCTTTCAATTAATTCCTTCTCAGGATTGACCCGGGATTTAGGAATTGTTGTTATCGGGCGATTTTTAGCACCGGTCTTGACAAAAGACTTTGACAGATGTGGGACTGGTTTTGGAAGAACCCATGCTTGGTGTTTCAGCTTCCTAGCCCTTATCACGTCATTGGCAGTGGGTATGAACCCCAAACCGAATGTTCCCCAGTTCTCGGGGAGAGATACTGGTTGTATAATTCCTTGCAAAGATAAACCCAGACCTTTGCCGGGTATAAAGCCATTCTTTAACATTTCATAAGCTACCATGACTGATGCAGAGGATATCTTTGGATTTGGAAGGTATTTCCCCTCTGGAATTTTCTCTATCGACACTGTGTCGGTCACTTGGTATACCCATGGTCCCTGGTCATTTTCTGTTCCCTCGACCGGTACAATGGTACTGCTGTGAGCATTTAAACTTTCTTCTCCATACACGACTACTTCTTGATGATCCCATTCAAACTTGACAGCCTGATGTAGTGTTGACGGGACTGCTTTAGCAGCATGGATCCATGGTCGACCCAATAACAAGTTGTAAGAAACAGATATGTCCAACACTTGGAATTCCATTGTGAATTCAACTGGCCCTATAGTTAGTTCCAACACTATGTCGCCAAATGAATCTCTGCTTCCACCGTCAAATCCTCGTACGCAGATACTATTCTTCTGGATCCTCTCCTCTTTAATCTTTAATTTGTTTAAAGTGGAGAGAGGGCATATGTTTGCACTGGACCCATTGTCAACCAATACCCGGGTTACTACGGAATTTTCACATTTCACGGTGAGGTAAAGAGCTCTGTTGTGCTCGGTACCTTCCACAGGTAATTCATCATCAGCAAATGTAATTCTATTTGTCTCAAAGATTCTGTTGGCTATTTTTCCCAACTGATTTACAGAGATCTTTTCAGGAACATGAGCTTCATTCAGGATTTTCATCAAAGCCAGGCGGTGCTCCTCTGAATGGATCAGTAATGACAACAATGAAATTTGAGCGGGGGTCTTCTTTAATTGATCCACAACAGAATAATCATGGAGTTTCATTTTTCTTAAAAACTCTTCCGCCTCTTCTTCCGTCACAGCTCTCTTTGTTGGCGTTGGATTGTTTTTAGTTTTTCTCAACTCCTCGGGAGTAAAACATCTTCCCGAATGTGTCAAGCCTTGCACCTCACACACTTCTTCCTTGATTTCTTTGCCCTTGTACATTACAGTCACCCGTTCATAGTTCCATGGGATGGCTTTGTTGTTGACGATCGGCAGCTGGATTACAGGTGCAATAATAACCCGATCTGTACGGGCTCCTTCCACGAATACAATGGGTTTGTTAGCAACCCCTGGTACTATCACTTTCGGCCTTTCTTGTTTTGCGGCAACTTTGCTCGATGATCCCTCCTCGATTATCATAGATGGTCCATCACCATTTCTGTTCTGCTTAGATACCGGCTTCTCCTCTGTTAACTGCTTATCTGGCTTGGTTTCATGAGATTTGATCATCATGACAGTTTGTGACGGCTTCTTTGTCTCCCCATCAGCTTGTATGATTTCTATCATATTAGCCTCTTGATGGGCTGGCATTGGATTTCTATTGATATTTGGGGCTTCGGGGGTTTGAACCTCGATTTTATTAGTATCAATCAGCTCTTGTATTGCATTTTTCAAATGCCAACATTTCTCCGTATCATGGCCTGGTGCACCGGAGCAATATTCACAGCTAATGGTGTAATCCAGATTCTTTGGAGGAGGATTGGGTAGCTTGGATTGTATTGGTCTCAGCATGTCTAGCTGTCTCAGCCTGTGGAACAGACTAGTGTAAGACTCTCCCAATGGAGTGTAAGTTTTCTTTTTCTGTTCCCTTTCTCCCCTGAATGCTGGCCTAGGCCTGAAACTTGGTCCGGGATAGGCTCGTGGGTAAGTATTTGGTGTGACGGGAGCACGCCAATTGGTGTGAACAAGTGGCTGATTGTATGCTTGAGCATGGTTAATGGAAAAATGAGGTTCTGAAGGGTGATAGTAGTTTTGGGATGAATCATGGTGGTAAGCTGATTGGCGAGGTCGTTGTTGATTATAGTAAAGCGGTGAACCTCTGGGTCCCGGCCAAATTCCTGAATCAACTACGGCTGCTTCCTCCCTCTTCTTTCTTCCGATTCCTCCTACCCCGCCTTGAATAGCTTGAGTAGTTGCCTTAATTGCTGAATAGCTCATGATTTTATTTGTCTTGAGGCCTTCTTCCACCATACCTCCCATCTTCACTACCTCGTTGAATGATTTTCCAACCGCTGAAACCAAGTGGGCATAGTAAGTTGGTTCCAAGGCTTGGAGGAAGTAGTCTACCATTTCGCTCTCCTTCATAGGAGGATCCACTCTTGCTGCCTGTTCTCTCCACCGAAAACCATACTCTCTGAAACTTTCATTGTGTTTCTTCTCAAATTTGGTCAAAGATAATCGATCTGGGATGATTTCCAGATTGTATTGGAAATGGTATGCGAATGCCTGTGCCAGGTCATCCCAGGTGTACCATCTTCCATGGTCCTGGCGTGTATACCACTCCAAAGCTGATCCGCTTAGACTTTGACTGAAGTAAGCCATCAATAATTCATCCTTTCCTCCAGCTCCTCGCATCTTGCTACAGAAACCCCTTAAGTGGGCTACTGGGTCGCCGTGCCCGCTGTATAGGTCAAATTTGGGCATCTTGAAGCCAACTGGCAATTGTACATTAGGGAATAAGCATAAATCTTTGTATGCTACACTGACTTGCCCACCTAATCCCCGCATGTCTCGGAACGATTGTTCTAGACTTTTGACCTTCCTGAACATCTCTTCTTGTTCAACATTTTTGGCTGGCTTGTCAATTTCGGTTGGGAGATCAAACCGAGGAGCAGTTGAATTGATTTCGGAGGCTTTGAAGGTGGGCTCCGGGGGGTAATATTGGTTGTCTTGGGCCTGGAATGTAGGCTCACTAGGAGATTTGTGAAATGTAGCAGGGGGAGGTGCTACGAAAACAGGAGTCATAGGTGGAGGAAAGTACGGAACTGGCTTTGGAGGTGGAGACTGTGGTGTCTGAGAGGTGGTGCCTCGGTAGTGCTGATAAATGGGGAAACTTGGGGATAATTCAGTGGTGATATTATCCTGAGTTTGGGTCATTGATGGAGCAGGGTTATTTGGGTAAGATGGGGGTAACTGTCCTGTAGACCAAGCTTGGTACATCTCAGCCATTTGCTGCTTGAGCTTAAACATCTCTTCTTTCATTTTCCCGACATCCATCTCTTCTATCTCCATACTTGTGTCAACATCTGGGATAGACATACTTTCGGGTATTGGTCCTTTTGATCTTGTGTGATAGTGATAATATGCCAGTATACTCTTTAGAGAAACTAACTGCTTGAATTCTGAAAATGAACAAATTTGTTAGTTTTGAGAGTTTAACACATATATAATCACACGTGGAGATGCAATGCTCCTAGACAAATAATCCCTTTCTATTATGCATTTGCTCGGCTGCTTGTGTCGTCCCAGACTTATTGAAATTTTATTGTAATTCATTTTTATTTATTATATATATCTTTTATCGTGGTGGTCGAATCTGAGAGATTGCCTACGTATCATGTTCTTACATGAATCAGACCTTGCGTAGTTCGGACCCAAAGGCAATCATTTTTATTCATTACACAAAGATGGAATTACATTTGAAGACTTTAAGAAAATGGCTTGAAAACACACACACTTAAATCAAAATAAAAGATACAATTCATAACATCTCACAACATGCCCCACTTTCCATTTTTGTTGTCAAATATTGGATTATCTGCTCAATGTGGTGCTTGACCTGGATGGCCTCCCAGCGTACGATACATCCTTTCCAACTCCATTGCTAGATGACGAGCAAAAGTGGGCGCATGCTTAGTAAATCTTTCATAATCCATTCCTTGGCAGTTTACATAGCTTTGAGATGTGAAGACTGCCAGGTCGTGGATTTGTGCCCTGAAACCTTGGAGACATTGGTCTTGGTCTTGCAATTGCTGCTGACGAGTGGTGGCTATATCTCTGACGCGGTTTTCACGATCTAGAGCTGATTCTAATAGAGCTCGGAGTCTGGCCTGCTCTAACCTTGCTTTCGATCTTTCCCTGTCGAGGTCTGCTTGTTGGTGTTTTCTGTTGCATCTTCTTGCCTCTTCTAGTTGTGCACGAAGTTGGTCTTCTGATTGCATCCAATAGTCCTTTTCCTTCTTGAATTGTGCCTTGTCTTTTTCGGATTGCCCATCTTGGCGTTCCTTGTTAGATCTGGCTTCTTCGTTTAATTGTTGGATCCTTTCTTTTGCCTTGCTTAATTCCCTTTCGTTTTCTGCAAGAATGAAATCATAATCTTGCATTCTTTCAAAGAGATTGGCGATGGTTTTTTGATCCTTCCAGTTCCTCTTTGGCGCTTCAGAAACTCTTTTCATTTTTTGGAATCGAGCATGAAGATTTTCATTCTCACAAGCTAGACTCTTCTTCTCGCCTTCGGCTTCTTGTGCTTGTAAATCTTTTTCCAAACTGAGGCTTCTCAGATTTTCTTTTAGGGCATGGATAGTTGCTTTGTACCCTTTTTCCTTTTCTCCCCAGATCAACCGTTCTTGGATTTTATCATTGAAGTTTTGAACATGGGGTCTTTTTGTTGGCCTTTTTAGCTCAGGTTCTGGTACATCATCCACGCGAGACCGTTTTTCGAACCACCTTGCATATCCAGGATTTATCTCACCCTTTGTAGCGTCTAGGACTTGAGTATCGCTTTTCAAGTATCGGCACCCATTCCACATCTGCTGAAGTAGAGCTTCGGGAATAGTGGCTTCTGGGTGTAATTCGATTACTTGCATACTCAAATCTTCATCATCAGGAACTATTTGATATCTCCCTAGTTGCCTTAGGACTCTTAGTGGTGCATACGGCTGAATGCTTCTCAATCCCAATAGTAGTAGATAACTATTTGAGGTTGACATATGTATTGCTTCCCTCATCGGGAGCCATCCCAGGGTCCATTCAATTTGATTTGCCGTTAAAGCCTTTAGATGAGATACCCATGCTTCTATCCCTTCTGGAACCTGATAATTTTTTGTTCTTTCCTCATAGCTTTCGATGCAATTATCATTGTTTGACCCATACTGTATGATCTTGGGCTGTTGTTGGAGATGTTCAATCACCCACATTTGCAACAAAATTTTGCATCCTTCGAAGACTTTTGCTCCTGATTTGCATAAAGTCAAAGCCCGATAAATATCTGATAGAATGATGGGGACAAGGGTGTGATTTTCTTTAGTGGTGAGGATTTGCACAACTTTTGCGGTGCGAATATCAATTGTTCGCTCTTTATTTGGGAAGACCATGACTCCTAGAAAAGCCACCATGAAAGCAAATCGACGGTGCATCTGCCAAGTGTCTTTGTTTTGCTTATTAGTAAGGCCTTTCTCATGAATTTCGAACCCATCTGACTTTCCGAACCTTGAATACAAAAAGTTGAAGGAACAACATCCATTGATGACATTGCTTTTCCTGATTTGACTGCTGATGTTCAGAAGACCGAAGAATCGATGTACTGAAGGAGCCTTTGTGAATATCAAGCTTTGATTTCTTAAACTTCCGTCAAAACCAACATAGCCAGCTATCTCCTCTAATGTAGGAGTAAGCTCGAAGTCAGAGAAACGAAAAACATTGTGAACAGGATCCCAGAAAGTTACTAACGCCGCAATCAGATCATCACGGGGTTTAACTTTCATAATGTCCGTGAGATTTCCCAAATGCTTGACGACCCATTTTTGACCGTCTTCGTCTAAATCATACCACCACATTTGAAGCTGACATAGAAATTCTTCCGTACTTGTGGATGAGGGGCTTTGTGTGGTGCTCATTTTGTATCTGAAATTTAATTTTGATAAAGTCAAAATTCATTTTGAAAATTTATACTAAAAAAAAATCATTTTCGAATTTTTTTTATTATTAAATACCTTTATTTCAAAATTTAAAACTATATTTTTTGAAATTTTTAAAACAACCCATTTTATTCCTTTCTTCTTACCATGATTTTATTTAAGCTGGTCAACAAACATGTTCGAGGAAAATGAATGCATAAGTAACAAATAGGATGCATCATGATGGTCTTTTAATTTTGGGTTCACCTGTCCTAGACAGACCCAACCCCTGTGTTGAGTCTCCAAGGCCAAATGCATATGATGCAAATATTTGTTCCTACTAGGGATCCGGTACATGGCTGAGTTATTCTAAGTGTAAAACCTTAGGTTGATTGTTCTAAACCTGGCTTACTCAAATGGACAGTTTGAGCCGAAGCGGGGGCAACGTACCGGGAGCACGAAAGTCTGCCCGGCCTAGTTACTTGTCCCAACTCCGTCTTATTTGGTACGACTCTAACAGAAAGGTGGGTCACGCGCACGTGTACACCATAAATTCAGAAGACTCAGAAAGAAGGGGGTTTCGTAGCAGTTGTATATATTCACAATTCAAATAATATTAAAGCGGTAAACAGCAACATTTAGCATATTAGCATATAAACAGTTGAAAATCTCATAGTAAATAAAGCCAATTAACACAGATATTTTAAGCTTGAATTCTTTAAACCCTGAACCAATGGTTCTGGGTTACAGTTCAATATTACTCCCCAGCAGAGTCGCCAGAGCTGTCGCACCTCCTTTTCATCGCGCCCGCGGGGCGCGTGGGGAGTTTTCTCCAATTGAAGGACAGTCGAAACGAGATTCTTTTAATTATTTAAGAGTCGCCACCTGGGAATTTTAAGGCGTCCCAAGTCACCAATTTCAATCCCTGGATCGAGGAGAATATGACTCTTTGTTATTCTGCGAACCAGAAATCCTGAGTAAGGAATTCTGTTAATCCGGAAGAAGGTATTAGGCATTTCCGAATTCCGTGGTTCTAACACGGTCGCTTAACTGTTTTTATTACTGGCTTAATTATCTTGATTTTATTGAATATATTGATGTTACATGATTTTACTACCGCTTATACTTACTGTGATTGAGGACCCTTCTTTGAATCAAATTACGCGTACATATATTCGTGTTATAAATTTTAAAAATGCGGAATTGTGTCACGCGTACGTGTACACGATAACTTTTGGTAATATATTTATTAAACAATCATTTTTCGAAATTGTGTCGAATCAAGAATATTTGTTTTTCTTGAATAGTGAACCGTACATCTCGGCTTTTGATGAAATTGATTTAACGCCTTTGGAAAAATCCTTTTATTAAATATTCGCTCGAAATTGCGCGTACGCGTAATCCGAATTTTTGCTTTTAAAAATATAATCAGGGTACGCGAACGTATCCCTAATTGCGCAAAATATTTGTAATGATATCAGGGATTTTTCCACAAATTGTTTATTATATTATGAGAAATCTTCATTTAAAATACCCCTTAATTCTTGAAAAAAAAGAATTCACAATTTATTGAATGTCGCCCATTGATTATAATTTCTGAATATAAATTATATTTATTCCAATTATTCAGATTCAAAGGACAGAATAAAAATATGATTAATACTATCTTTAAAACAAATATGACAGATATATATATATATATGCCAAAGAATAAATTGCATATGAAACTGAAAATGAATGATTCATAAAGGAAGGGAATATTTTCCAAGAATTTTCATTATTTACTTAATGCAAATTCTATTTCTAATTACCATTGATTTAAAGTGTTGCAATTTGTGCATATATACATCTCAACTTATTCTCATATACTCGTTTTAATCTTAATAGACGAAATTAATTTAATTAATTATGCCTATGATTGAGTTAGGATAGATATAGATATAATCAAACCAATTTGATTCTCAATCTATGTGAATTATTACTAACTATTAATTTTCACATTGTATAAGTTCCTAAGCCCTTTATTATTAAGAAAGAGAACAAGTCTTGTTGACTTAATAAAATGATATTGCATACAATATTACTTACTATATTTGACATTTTGAACATACGGATTATACTAACGCATCTTTCAACTATAAATTATGAACACAACCAATGTTATGCCAAAAGATAGCAAATTGCAACCAATCATCATCTAGCTTTAAACAACAACTAATTAACTAACAAAATAAACTAATAGCATATTTTCTTTGATAATGCCATATTATGCTATACCTATCTAACAATACCATAAAGTGTAAATAAAAGCCAACTTTCTGCCATGCTTCCTATTTACACAACTCATAGATAACTAAACTAATGAAATTTGACATGGATAACATTATTACAAAGTTTTATATGAATTTCAAAATAAGACAATTAACTTGTAGCCATCGAGTCGAACTCACTATTGGTTAACCAACATGAAACTAAAGCTGAAATTTCCAACTAAAGAACTCAAATGAGTAGATGACAGTATTACAATTCAAACTCTATTTATTTGTCATGTTGAATCTCTTTCCAACATAAAATTTAAAAGACATGTACCTGAAAATGAAGGTGGAAGGAATAAATTTCAGCAGTAGCAGCAGTAACAAAATCAGTAGAATATACCGATAACACAGCAAATCTAAACAAGAATAGGATTCGAAGAGCCCAGATGCACAGTAGAAGTACTTTTAAGAAATTTCAGATTTTTAACTGAACAACGATATTGAACAAATCCGGACAGATTTATGAAGAGAATGATATTTCTGATTCTGAGACTTGGAACAAAACAGACTAAAAAATTTCAATTTTTTAAACACAGAATCAACTTCAATACTAACTTCCGATGTAGAATTCTGTTTTAATGTTTCTGTTTTCCTTTCTTTCTATCTTCCTTTTCAGATTTCTGTTTCTGCTTGATTTTCCTCTTTCAATCTCCTAAAATCTGCCCAAGATCTCAATTTTCCTTGTTCTAATCTCTCTGAATGTCCAGCTCCTGTATTTATACAGGGCTGGTTGCACCCTTTTAATGCTGGATGGACCCTTTATCCCTTTAAAAATCAGAAAGTTTTTCCATTAAAACTACTTTTGAATACTTTAAATCTTATTGAGTGCCATTATCCTGATTTTCAGCAGCCCATTATCCCTTGTTTCCCATTAGTATCTTAAACTATAGCCACTAACATTACATTATAATACACTAGCACTAACACCCTGTTTTTACTGTTTCATTCCCAGAAATGCCCCTGAAATCCTGATGTTATTACTGAAAAATCAGAACCTACTGCAAAACAGATTCTAAAATCTGTATAAACTTAATTATCCTTCTGATTTACAGCTATAACCAATCCTATTAACCTCCTAACACAATTGTATTTGACCAACTTTTGTAAACTTGAATTCAAACTTGACATTACAGCAATATTACACTGAATTCAGAACTAACATCATAACAACATATTACTGAAATTATCATAATAATTCAGACTGGACTTAACATTAAACCAAGATCAAACACACACAGGATCATTGTCAATACTGACAATGCCCTGAAACTTTAATGTTCAGACAATAACATATATACAACACTTATTTTGACAGATTCATATAAACCAGGATGATTTAACTGACGAGTATTAGTTAAAAATGATTATCTACAATATCTGTCAACAAACAGTACATAAAAATAGAAACAGATTGTTTCAATCAGTATTATTATGAATGAGAATTCATAATATAACTAATCGACGAACTTAATCGAGTCGATTACACACATTGTAACTAAGCACAACCAACAGAAACAATTCACATTTAAAATCAAGTAGACGGGTAGGAGACAGTATGACGATAAAAGATGGGAAAATTACACAGACTAAAACAAACACAAAAATACACGTATAATACACAAAATAAATAGAAAAAATACCTTTGAATCTTCAATTTTATTCCGACTCGAACTCAACTTGGATTTGGATTTTTGTTTGAAATCAAACAGACCTTAGTCGAAGTATTTTCCACTGAAAATACTTCGACTAAGGTCGATTAAACCTCAATCTTTATTTACTCTGAACAGAATCCAAAAGTTTGGGTTTTTTAGGGTCCTTGAAAGTTCGATTTGGGATTTACTCATTTCTGGTCAGATTCGAGGAGAACCAAACATGATACAAGGGTGAGGGTAGCCTAGGGGTCATTTGGTGTTAGTTTGAAACGGATCTGAGTTTGTTCTTGTTTGGTCCGAATCTTCAAAAGAAGATGCGAGAAGTTCAGAGCTGATTCGAGCCAAACTAACTTCAGATCCATAACAAGGGTTGTTAGGGGAAGCCATGGTGTTAATTTGGGGCTGATTGGTTTAGATCCGAGTTTGGCTCGAATCTTCAAATGAAGATTCGAGAACCTTCAGGAAGATTCGAGCCCAACGGCTAACATATTTGGATAGAGGAGGTTCAGGGGGTTCTAGGGTGTTAAGTTGGTGACCGGCGGCGTTGATGCCGCCGGGTTTCAGGCGAAGGGGAATAGGGGCAGCTAGGGTTAGGGGTCTGTTTGGGAAGACGATGAACAGGAGAGGATGGGGGGGGTGTTTAGTTAGGGGGGTCGGGGTAAGGATTATGGGTTTATATAGGGGAATGGTGGATTAATCTTGACCGTTGGATCAAGGAGAATGGATGGCCAGGATTAGTTCATTTAGCCAAACGGTGTCGTTTGGTTTACTGCTGGGGTCGGGCTGAATCGGGGCATTGGGTCGGGTAATGGTTATGGGTTAAGGTTCGTGGGATCTCAGCCGTTGGTTGGCTTTGATCCAACGGCCTTTGATGAGGGACGACTAAACGTTGTCGTTTCGGTTTGTTTGAATTTGGACCGGACCTGGGAGTGCTGGAATTGGGCTGTGGAAGGGTAATTTGATTTGGGTCTGGATTTAAATCCAGGTCCGATTTTCCCATTCTATTTTATTTTATTTTCTAATTTTATTATTAATTAAAAAAAAATCCTAATAAAATTATAAAACAATTTTTAACCTTACACAAAATATTAATTGCTTCATAACAACTATTTAACACATAGTCAAAATATTAATCACACAGTAACATATTTAAAAATAGAACGAATGCATATTTTTTGTGATTTTATTTAAATTATCTCTTAAATGCATAATTAAATCCTATATGCATGCAATATGTATTTTATTTTATTTTTCATTTCATTATGACAAAGTAAACATTTACGGACATAACACAAGTATTTAACACCACGCAAAATTCAAAAATTACACAGTAAAAGAAATTTATTTTATTTTTTGATTTATTTTGGAGTAGTTTTCGTAAGGCAAAAATCACGTGCTCACAGTGCCCACGTCTCGGAATTCGATAAAAATTAAACACTAGAATCCTTAACCTCTTACGAGTCTATACATACCAATATCTTCAAAATCAGACCTCAAATGGCCCCTCAAATCCCCAATTTTAATCCCTAATTTCCCAATTTTCACCCTTAATCTCTTGAATTTTCATGTTTAATCAACTCAAATTCACCATAGATACGAGTATTAAGTTGAAAAATCTTACTTCAACAAGTTTCCCCTTGAATCCCTCTTCGAAACCCTTCAAAAGCTCTAATCCCGTCTCAAAAATTGTGGAAATGGGCAAAAATTCGCGAAGGTTTAGTTTATACCTTCTGCCCAGGCATTTCTGCACCTGCGGCCCGAATCACGTTTCTACAGACCACATTTGTGGTTTTTCATTAATTTCTCAGGATCCCATCTGCGCCAAGGCTCTACACCTGCGGTCCCACAGATGCGCCCAACACACCGCACCTGCGGTTCTTCTCCTGATGGCCAACTTCCGCATCTGTGGTCTCATCCACGCACCTGCGGTCCCCAATTCGCAGGTGCGGATATGACAGAAGAAGCAGCTGAAGCTGCTCAATTTCAAGTCCAATCTTTCCGACAACCTTCTGAATTCATCCCGAGGCCCCTGGAACCTCAACCAAAAATACGAACAAGTTGTATATCATCATTCAAACTCATACCAACCCTTGGAACACTCAAAACAACGTCGAAACACCAAATCACCCTCGGATTCAAGCCTAAGGATTTCTAAACTTTCGAATTCCGCAATCCAAAAACCTATCAAACCTCATCCGAATGATCTAAATTTTGCACACATGTTACAAATGACACAACAGGCCTACTCCAATTTTCAGAATTTCATTCCGGCCGCGATATCAAGATTTTCACTGCCAACAAGAAAATGCTAAATTTTCAATTTCGCCAATTCAAGCCTAAATCTATCACGGACCTCCAAATTATATTCCGAACACGCTCCTAAGTTCAAAATCACCTAACAAAACTATTTGAACCATCAGAATTTACATACAAGAACTTCTACACATAAGTCAATATCTGGTTAACTTTTCTAACTTAAACTTTCAAATAAGAGACTAAGTGCCTCATCTCGCTCCATGACCATTCCGAACATAGAATAACCAATACGATATGATGAAATATAGCTAAACAACATATAAAAAAGCAAAACGGGACTGTAACTCATGAAACGATCGGCCGAGTCATTACAGATTCATTATATTTAATTCTTAATTTTGCTTTCTCTATCAAAATTGATGGATTAACACATTAAAGAGTTCACTAGAATTAAGGATAATACCTCTTCTCACCTGCCTAATCTCGCTATATTTTTATTTGTAAAAAATACAAATATGTTCTTTTTTTCAATAAAAGTACAAATATCTGTTCTTGTTTATACTGAAGTTTTTGAACAAAAGCTCATGGAAAAAGCTGTTTAATTAAGAACAAAACTTAAGCACGTCTTGGTATGAACATTGAGCAAATGAACTAAATTTAACTTCAGCATGCATTAAATCAAATTACACAATGCACGAGAAAAACTTCAGCTCGTTTTTTTTCCTGAAGCTTTTAAAAATGAACTTATGCTAAAGTTGTTGGAAAAAGCTCATGACAAAACTATTGACCAGAAAAAAAGCTTGTTTATACTCAAGTTTTCAAACAAAAGCTCATGAAAAAAGTTGTTTAATGCATGACATAACTTCAGCAAATAAACTAAATTTAATTTCGGCATGCATTAAATAAAATTCACTAGAAAATTACACAGTGCAGGAGGAAAACTTCAACTCGTTTTTCTTGAAGTATTGAACGCAGGACATAACTTCAGCATATTTTAGTGCTGAAGTCTTAGCAAATGAACTAAAAAACTTCAGCTTGATTGCACTGCAAGACAAATACTTCAGCATTTTTGGTGTCACGTTTTAGCAAAATTATATAAAAACTCCGCTTGTTTAGCAAATAAACCAAAAACTTCAGCATGTTATGCAGTACAAAACTTCAACATATTTGAATTTTTAGCTTTGACGTTAAATTAGGTTTAACGTGAAGAATCTTTTGCTTCATTTTAGAATTCAACGTGAAACAAATTTAGAATGCAAATTCATTCGTCGGTGAAATCTATCAGTGAAGAGTTAGTGTTTCATCCGTCAAACAACTTCATGCAAGAGTGAATTATGAAAATAATTATAGAAACATATATCATGAAATTAATCAGTTTCAAAAACTATTTTGAATTCTGAAGATGAATTGGAATACTTACAATGTATTTTATAATTTGGAATTTGAATCTGGTTCAAATTTCTGATTTGCGAGAGGAGATTTGAGGAGAGACGGAGTGATAGAGGAGAACCGTAAATTGATTTATGCGTGATACATCTCTTATATGTTTTGTCAGGGGTATAATGGTCATATTATTACGGTTTTTTTAGTTTTTAAAAATATGGTATAGGTTAAAAGGTGGCATAAATATAGGGTATAGCTGCAAATCACCCATTTTTCTCCTGGTTCACTACATGACCAAGGTTCGAGACTGTAATGCCAGCGCTTTCTTTCAATTAAAGATAGATTAGTATCTCTTGTATTTAGTGCTAAATTTGCTTTTTTCTTTATCTTTTCGAAGTTCATGAACAATTATGCACTAGTATATAATAGTCAACTTCTACACAAAATAGTCTCAAACTCTTTTTGAGAAATATCGTCCATCGATTCAACGAAAGCGATTGAGACTCTGCTTGGACTGCTTTACAGACCTTCAATCTTGATCTTATTAGACTAAGTTTTTGATATTTTTGAACATTCTTTTGGTCACTGACTCAAAGTAACTTAGTTTCTAAGGAGTTAACACGTCAGATTTTATCGTTACTAGCTGACATATCTATATCAATAGTCGTGCCCCGCTCCACTCAGATCTTGAGTCCGCCTTGTGTAGCACGTAAAAATATTTTCTTGTTAATGCAGAACGATAAGACTACAACATAGGACTCTGTCTGTCCGAATACTATGTTGAATTACATGAATCACATTATCCAAAATATGAAACTATTAGAGAAAAACCAATTTATTTACTTCTTTTAGATTTTCAACAAAGAAAACTTTGAATAATGATGAATTAAGCAACAACAAAAAATATCAAAGGGATCACAAAAATAATGATGAATTAATGCATGCATTTATATGGTTAAAGACAAAATTGTTCTTAAAGTCCCTTAAAAGCAAAAGAATATGGAGGGCATTTTTGTAAGCAACTAATTTTCTTAAAAATTATGCTATGTATTTTAATTTTTAATACACCACAATAAACATTGTATAAGAAGTAATCTCTGCGTAACTAATGCTTGCATTACTAACCCATGCATTATTAATCCCTGCATTACTAATACACCTTATTCAGCATTATTCTTATATACCCTACCAAACAACTCCTTAATGCTTTTTCATGTCAAAGGTGCAGAAAAGCGGAGGACAGAGCTTGTTTATTCTAACGTTGAGAGCTGAATCCTGATGTGACTTACTTGAAGTCTAAAGTTAGAAGGGGTATCTTGAAGTCTAAAGTTATCTAAGAGAAAAGAGTTAATGATACCATGGACAGAATGTTGGATGAGCTATGAAGTCGACACATCTTTGACATCCTGCCAACGTTGAATATTCATACTGCACCAATTGTTTCACAAGATCGTCATGGATATACATGCATAACTGAGGTTCCTTCGAATCTAGGTTGAGTCAATTGTTCTACATTATAACCTATTTGATTTTGAGAAGTGTAGTACTGTCCTTTTTTTGTATGTAGAAACTGGTTATCCTTTTCTAATAATTCCACACTCAAAATCATTTCGTGAATAGATTAAACAAACAAAAAACAGCTATTCTCCTCACATACACCCCCATAAAAAGAAATTACTTCAGATTAAGCAGAACTTAAAATTTTAGAAAACAGAATTTTTAAATATTCGTAAATCATGATCTTTTCTTCCAAGAGGCATATTTTTAAAATCAACTTGAACTTGGAGAGAGTCACATCCTGTGATATCTTCTACTTCTTTTTTAATGTTTAGGGCTGAATCCTTAACTGACTTCATGCAGCCCCTCAATCTGATCAACTTCAGTGTTTGGATATCCGCGAAGCTAGACGGGATCTCTTGAAGCTTCTCACAACGACGTATAACCAGTTTCTCAAGCATGGGGAAGGATGCGTCTGAGGAGCGCCAGTCGGTCATATCAACACCCCTTAAATTCAAATATTTGAGTGCTGGGAACTTGTAATCACCCACATCCCAACATCTGATATCTTTATCCTTGAAGAGTATTCGACGTAGTTTGAGTCTCTCAAGATTTCGCAGTCTTGCAATATTTGAAACAACTTTTTCTGTTAGGATAATGCTATGAATGGACAAATCCTTTAGATTTGAGGGGAAAACAAGACAGCTGCCCCTTCCGATTCCAAAGTCATGCGTCTCTGGCATGTCTGAGAAGCCCACTTCGAGAGATTGAAGTGGGAGTTCTTCAAGATTTGGCATATCAAATTCTGGTGGGGAGAAGTCACGATATTTAGGTTCAACAATGTGGAGCTTGAGTTGTTCAATATTTGGAAATCTCCACCAGAACTCCGGAGTCATATCAGCCAAATATATACAGCATTTCCCGAAAGACTTCAAGTTCGGTAACACAGTTTGTGAAGATTCTTCGAAAATTGCTCGATCATTCTCTTCCCATGCGAATTTAATTTCCTTGATATCCACATGCCTTAGCTTCTGCATTTTCCAAAGACCAGCAGGGGATATCTTACTTCCTAATGAAATAGGTTGCCACCCCACCCGCAAAGTTTGTAGATCGAGTAGGTGTGATACCCACGGGAAACGAAATTCTTGGGTATGAATTGCAAGATACCTCAAGTGAGTTACTGCTTGCATTGCCCTAGCCCAAAAACGTCCCTCCAAGTAGACATTCAACAAATCCAATACCCGAATAAGTCTAATGCAATCAAGTAAAAGGACATGATTTGTCAAACTCAGGTCCCATTTATAGAGTTTTGGATGAGCAATGAACTCGAGAGATCTACCATGACATTGAGCAAATGATCCTACTTCACTCAACTCCGCCAACATTGGAATTTTATCCAATGAATATTCATGCTCCACCAACTGCTTGACCAGATCGTTATGAACATACATGCATAACCGAGGTTCCGTTGCACCTAAAGATTGGTCTGGATTATATGGGATTATGAGCTGCATAAACTTTTCTTTTGCAAGTTTTCTCCAGCAAAACTCACGCACTACATCATGAAGAGTGCAGTACTTTATCTCACCATTATCTCTCCTTTTAGAAACCATTACAAGGCTTTTGTTCGCTAGATCATTCAAGAAATTTTTAGATGCTTCCTCCAAGTTATCTGTATCCGAATTCTGTACAAAATTTTCAGCTATCCACAACTTAAGTAAAATAGAAACTGGAAAATTGTAGTCTTCTGGAAACAATCCCATGTAAAGAAGACAAGCCTTTAAGTGATCTTCCAGATGGTCGTAACTTGATTCTATTATCTTCATGCTTTGCTCTTCTAAAGCATGGGAACTTAATTCATTTGCGACCTTAAACCACAAAGAGGCTTGCCTTTTCTTTGAAATAATTCCAGCAATCAAGACAATCACAAGTGGTAATCCTTTACAGTTTTTGGCAACTCGCAATCCTGCTTCGAGTAACTGTTGTGGACAGATTTCTCCTTGAAAAACTTTCTTCTGGAGTAATTCCCAGCTCTCATCCACACTGAGAAATCGAAGAAAATATGGATCACTGTGGAGCTTAAGCTGCCTAACCACTTGTTCATCTCGAGTTGTTACCACTACTCTGCTTCCATCTTCACCATGTGGGAAAGATAATCGCAACTCTTCCCATGCCTTAACTTCCCATATATCGTCTAACACGATGAGGTATCTCTTGCGCATTAGACTCTTTCGCAACTCGTGAGGTATGTCTTCATCTCTTATACCATTCATACTGCCTACAACTTGTTTAAGAATCTCAGAGAACACCTTCGTCGAGCTATATTCTTTTGAAATAGAGCACCATGCTCTAACGTCAAAGTGTCTATTATCAATAAAATGATTAAACACCTTTCTAGCCAAAGTGGTTTTGCCGAGTCCTGGCATTCCAACAATCGAGATAATGTCTAGTTCCTTTGTTCCTCCAGTCAATTGTTGAATTATGCTTTTTGCATCATCCTCAAAACCAACTACTTCCTCTTCCATTGATGGAAGACTATGTTTGGTAGAAGCAGTTGCATCAGCAAGAGATCTTTCACCACCCTGAATGCTCTCCATGTCAATTAGCTTTGTCTCTCTTCGGCTGCTAGAAATAAATATTATTATGTTAGAATTGATTGCTCGATTGGCAAAGAGTTGTCGCGTAATGTTCAAATTAAATCTTATGAAGTACCTTTTCTTCTTGATTCCCATGTTGTCCCTGTACAGAAACTTATTCTTTCCCCCTTCCCTGTTGTTGAAAGACATTCTATTTTTCACGTCAAATTAAAATAAGACCAATTGGATAAGAGGTAATTCTTCGTTTGGAAAGTCCCGCTATATGAATGTGAACTATGGAGGATGATGAGTTTGAAGTAGAAGCCGAGTGAAATCTGGAGCAAAGTATCAGGTTCAGATGACTTCAAACTGGATTGAGCGGGATGCCAACCTAACCTCCAAAAACAATTTGAAAATGGTTTCAAATTAACGAGGTGTTTTCACATATACATAACATATGGTCTGATGGCATATTACAAGTATCCTTTTGTTATATGACCTTTATTCATGAAGATTAATAAAATATAATACAGGAAATCATAACAAAACATATGAGATCTTTGTTAGGCCATTCTCTTTTATTCAAATTGTATGTGATAGCCAAAAAAGTGTATAAAATTTGTATAATTTTTTGATATAACATACATAACGTATATTTATACAAACAAATTTTATACATTTTTTTGACTATTATTTTTACCGCGGCTATACAGAGTCATTTTCCCAATTTCTTTTCATTTTTATGCCTAAAGTACTATTGTTTAAGGTCTCATTAGCCGCTATAACTTATAGTTTTGTTCATGGTCCGGTTTGGACCGGTTTTTTCCCAAAAAGAAACCAAACCAACTAAGTCGGTTTTTCAAATATTAGAACCAAACCAAACCAATTAAGTCGAATTTTTCTCGATTCGGTTTTTCGGTTTTTTCGGTTATTTGTCGGTTTTTTTCTTAAATATAAGACATACACTACCAAACACATATTTCGGCGACCACATTTTTAACGTAACACTATCAAATCAATTGCCCTTTGAAAAATCTATTATTTACCAAAATATATTGATGATAATTGAATCAAATATTGATGAATAATTTAAGGACTCAATTAAAAATATATTATTTTTAACATGAAATAGATTCTTACACTTAACAAAAGAAAACTATCAATCAAACTAGAATGTAAAGTTAAAAGAACTGTACTAAAAGTGCAAACGATTAACATTTACTATAAAATTTTTGAAACTTCGTATAAAAGTACACATATATATAGGTGTAATTTTAAATTTAAAATAGTTACTCTTATATTCGGTTTGGTTCGGTTTTTTTTTTTTATTAAAACCAAAACCAAACCAAATTTGATCGGTTATTAAATTTCAAAACCAAAACCAAACCAAACCAAAAAGTGTCGGTTTTTTAGGTCGGTTTGGTTTGGTTTTCGGTTTGGTTCGATTTTTTGGATTTTTATGAACACCCCTGACTATAAGGATAATTAAATAAAAGGCTACTAAATTAGTTCTTTTTTTTTTATGGATGATTACCTGTAATTACATTGTAGATAGCATGATAGTGTAAAATTTTCTTTTATTCTAGTAGTATATAGAAGTTACATGAATATCTTTAAAATTTAGCTACCTGTACTATCTGGTTTTATTTCTTGTGAAAAAAACCCAAAAGTAATCTTGGTAGATCTCGTTGATACCAACATATACCAATCATTGTTCATTATTTTGGGGTTTTAACGAATTTCATGCCAGAAACTAGTTATATTTGGTAGTCAAAAAAAGTGTATAAAATTTGTATAATTTTTTTTATATAACATACATAATGTATATTTATATAAATAAATTTTATATATTTTTTCGACTATTATTTTTATAACGGCTATATATACAGTATCATTTTTTCAACTTCTTTTCATTTTTATGCCTATAGTACTACTGTTTAAGGCCTCATTAGCCACTATAAGGATAAAATTCAAGTTACCAGATCGGGTGGGGGTTTCTTGGAAAGAAAATCATTAGCAAAGCATAAACATCAGACTAAAGAGATTTTAAAAAGAATAAAAATCATTACAATAAATTTAAAAAGAAAAAAAAACAGGCTCAAGAAATAGGTCAGACTTTTTTTCAAATAACCACAGAAAATCTCACCTTGCACTAAGAAAAGCCGCTGCAGAAAAGATTAATTGTTCTGAATTTATGGTTTTGGAGTAGAGGAGTTAGGAATAGGAAAGAAGATGGTGTAAATGAGAAAATGAAGTAAAGGAGTGATGATTCATAGTTGTGGTTGGGATTATTAAATTTAACAAATAAACAATAAAACAATTATGTTTATATTAATCAATCCTAGCCTAACCCCCCAATCAGGAAGGTGGCTAAAAAAAATAAAAAATAAAATCCTGCACGTTGAACAAGAATTTCAAACTTATGTTCAGACCTAACTTGTACCTCCGATGTGAGTTCCTATTAATATTTGTTATTTTCTCTAATATATTTTCTCGACAAGTTTTGATAATTTTTTTTTTAATTCTATAAATCATCTCATCTATATTATATTAAAAGTATTATATACGACCAAAAATAATTAAATCTGCGATGACAGCTTTGGTTGATGAAAATTTATATGTACAAAAAGTCAGAAGAGTCGCAATCACATGTCTCTTTAGGAAATCCTTAAACTTTTCAAAATAATATAAGTACTATTAATACAGAATTTGTTAGGAATGTTTACTTATTTTTTTAAGTTTATCGGGTCAACCTAATAAGTATGTTTTGTGTGGACCCGCCCTGCGTACAAGACAATATGGTTTTTTCGATGAAAATATCATGACTTTTAAATTGAGGGTGTATTTGGTAGGAAAGAAAATGTTTTACATTGAAAATGAATGGTTTTATAATTTATTTTTCCTTGTTTGGTTCGTGTGTGAAAAACTTTTTCAAGAAAATATTTTCTAGTATTTGGTTAGAGAAAGTAGAAAATATTTTTTTATGTTACTCTCCTCACTCCTCATTCTCCCAAGTCCCCATGGGGTGGGGTGGGATGGGGTTGGGATTGGGATTGGGTGGGTGTGGGGGTGTGGAGTGGGTTGGTAGGGGTTGGGGTAGGGTGGGGAAGGTTGATAAGTGTTTTGGAAAATGTTTTCCCTCTGCTTGATAAGAAAAACATTTTTTCCAATTGGAGGAAGATGAGTTCATAAGTAAAATATTTTCCAAAACATTTAAGTCAAACAAACATAAAAAAATTAAAAAATATTTTTCAAAAAATATTTTTCTTCGTACCAAACACGTGTTACTATTTTTTTTTAAAAAGGGCACTTACGTGGAAAGTAACAATGACTAGTTTGGAGGGGAAATCAACGCAACAGGAGTAAACGCATAATCCATGAATGAATACATTAATACGTAAGTTTTTTCTACTTTCAGAAATAAATTAAACTTATTATTTTTATAAAAGTTTAAAATAAGACCATCCGCGTAATTTGAATAGACCTCGTCTTTTTCAACTAAAGCAACAAATAGTCAACTCACGCGGCTGTTATAATACCATATTATTAAATAATTACAAAGTAATTAGAATAATTATGTCTGGAAGCATGCTATTTCAATAATTTAAGCTCTTTTGTCAATAGTGGCACTAAAGAAACCAATAATGACACTAAAGTGTCCTATTTCTATGGATCACCCTAGAATTGGACTAATTTTAATTGTAAGAGGAGTCAACTAATTTGCTTAAATTCAAATTTTTATTAGATATTTTAGGTTGATGAATTATTTTAATTAGTTGTCTGAATGTATATTTACTCTGCAGATTTTCTGTTTTTAAGTGGCTATTAAAGCTCTGCTATAAAATATTTTAGTTGTCTGAAGTATATTTATTCTGCAAATTTTCTATTTCTAAGTGGCTGTTAAAGCCCTGCTATAAAATATTTAGTTTGTCTGAATGTATATTTATTCAGCCTACTGCTGCTTCATCTCTTTCTTTTTTTATTAAAAGAAAACCACCAGTGCTACACGTTTTTTTAGAATTATTACTAAATTGCTAGTGGCCTGAATAATTAGAATATAGAAAGACCATTCCCTATAATTAATCTTTCTTAACACGAATCAATTAATTGGATGTCCCAACTTATGTCCCCCATTCTATTTATTTACTAGTAAATTTGCCGCGCTTCGGCGCGGTCTCAAAAATAAATTAATAAAATATAAAAAAAATCCTTTATAATTTTATTTCTTTAATTTTAAAAAATATAGTACATATAAATGTTATTCGATTAATTATTTCCAAAAAAGAGAATAATTGAAGGGAAAAAAGGAATGATAATTATAAATGTGTTTCTTAGAGATAAATATGCCAAATATACACACACACACACACACACACACACACACATATATATATATATATATATATATATATATATATATATATATATATATACACACACACACATATAAATAAATTTGCAAAGTACACTATTCCATATAAATACCCAGGCACAATTTTTACAAAGGTGAGATTGTCCGTAAGCATAGCCAATTGAAAAAGAAAGACTACATATGACCATCATGTGCCAAGATTTTCAGCCATAAATATGTCCCATGAACCTAAAAAAAATGATCAAATAGTTTGGATACTACCACAAAAATAAGATTGTCGTTGAACCTCACCAATTGAAAAAGAAAAATTACACAAAATCAACATCCGTCAAAATTATATCTCCCGAACCGAAAAAATAACCAAATATGCTAGGATATGTGTTTGTAATATGTGCGACTAATATTATGCTATCCTATAAAACTATTAAAAAAATTAAGACATATGCAAGCATGAAATGAGTACATATAAAGATAATTAATTACTAATTAAAAGATAACCATATTAAAATATGAGTGTAGGAAGAAAATAATGCATATGTTTAAATGAGGAAGGAGAATGAAACTAATAAGAAGGATGAGGATGCGTTAGGAATGAAGGAGACGTTTCGGAAAAGAGTATTAATGGTATAATAAAGATGAAAGAAATTAATGACATATTGGGCTATTAAAAATAAAATAAATGAAAAATGAGGGGAAAGAAGTAAAAAAAGGAGAAAAAATAATAATGATGATCATACAAAAATTCTTAAGATGAAAATATTTATCAAAATTGAATTGCTCATACAACCTCTATCTTGACCAATACGTTAAGATTTAATGTAAAAATTTCAAACGATGAATGCAACAAAAAGACTTTTAGATGAAGTATGCACTAGGTATTTTTTCTAGTTCGTCATTATTGGACTTTTATTATTTGTAGAGATAGTTGATCCTTTCTCTTATTAATCCATATAGGTGAAAGTACACATTTTTCTTGTCTTTTGCCTTTCCTCTTGTTCTTCTTTTTTTTTGACTTTTTTTTATTTATCTACCCATTCATTTTTTTTGAATAAAATTATCAAATGTCAAAATATTAAATTCAAATATAATTGTCAGAAAGTAGTCCAAAAATGTTAAGCTACTGATATTGCAGAGTTTTGAATACTGAATCTCGTATGAGAACATGAAAAACATTTGAAATATTGGTTCACACTTTAAAATATTACATAATATAAAAAAGAAGAAGGTGTAAGAGCAACGGAAATACTAATATTAAAAACATTAACAGTAAGAGTAAGTAAATATTATAAAAAGTACCTCAAGCGTATCATTTGTTCCTCTCATAATATGTCATAATTAAGGTTGGGATTGCATGTTTCAATGTCATTAGCTACATAGCTCACGTAACTGAATAGAAATATTACTTGAAATCATATCCATGTAATTGCTCCATGTCCTCTGGTGCTATCCTGTAAAATAAATCAAAAGGAACAATAACTTGGTATTTCAAAAAATAAGTGAGTGTATTTTTTTTGTTCATCACATAATCAATGTTGGACTTGAATGTTGACGTTGCCATGTGAGAAGTAACAGAGAGCTAGCTTGAGGAAAAAATTTATTCCATGTACTAACTCGAAAGAGATCTTAAAATGAAATTAGATACAATTTCTGATCACTTTCTAAAAGTTCAATCATAATTAATCACGCAAGATTGTCGCACTAAAGCCCCATAATACCTCTTAACTAATGTTATAAAATACTTAAATGTCAGTCAATGCATCAACAAAAAGTTTGTAATGGATTAAAGTAAGAATCGAACTTATCTAAATATCGCGATAAATATATCCATATGATAAAAATATTCTAACCCTTTAGTCATTAAAAAGTACAATCATCAAAAGCAGAGTATTAGAAGAATGAGAAGAGAACTTAGAACATGAAATCTATAAGTAAATGCATAGCACAATTACTGATGCAACAGATATATTGCCAGCAAAACGTGATTTGTCCTTTTCTTTCTTGGAAGTTTGAACTCTAACTCCCTAATAATATTTTTCTTGCAAATCCAATTCTGAGTTCAAAAGCTTCTTCTTCTCTTCTTTTTCTTTTTTTTGGTCGATGTATATATGTTATTTGTATTAAGTTTTATAAAGAATAAACTGGGTGAAATGTTGGTTATTATGAGGAGGAGTGGTGTATTAATTGCCACCAGTATATTCATTATGTAATTTACTCATTATGACATCCTTTGAAACTGCTACCATTATTTTTAGTAATTGTTGCAACCTTTCCATGTTTATTAGAAGAACACAATCGTTCCATCTTTATTGGAACAACACAACTCTTGAGCTTTTAAATCACAATAAAGAACAAAATTGTAGGAAAAAGATTGGGAAAATGCAAAAAAAATAGGAAAAAAGATAAATAAAAATACTCATATATGGGATGTGCCACGTCAGACTTCTATGTCCCTCTTTTATATATTTATATAGATTTAGAAAGAATTACAAGAAAATACATATGACTTCACACCATAACAAAAAATGGCTCATGTTTTTAAGTTTTATCTCACCTAATCTATACTGTACATATTTTGAAAGCACTTGTAAATTCAAAATTTATGTTCTTACAACCATTGCTTCTAAAAGCTATGGAGTTAATTCTTTGTTCTCACAACCATTGCTTTCACTCTTTCTTCTTCTCACATCTTCTATATATGCTTCAAGGGGCCGTATATTTTCCGTTTCTCCTCTTGTGTCACCTGCTTGCAATGTAAGAAAATTGAAGAATAGAAGTCCACCATTAAAGACCATTCAAAGTTTTGCTTTTGAAAATGAGTTTTTTTGAATTTGTTAGTTATTTGGATTGGGCGTTGTTCCAATTGATTGAAAATATCAAAGAAGTTCAAATTTTAAATTTGAAGTGATTTGGAGTAGATTTGAGTTAAATTTCAGAAAAGACGCACGGAAGAAGATGAAGTCAGTTTTTTGTATAATTATGTATAATCTTGTATAATAGTGTATATGAGTGTAGAAACACACCTTGTACACTATTATACACCTTTATACAAGCGTATGTAGACGAACTTCTTCCACGATTTTCAGTTGCAATTCTTGTTCAAAACCAGTCCAAATCTCCATAAAATGACTTCAAATTTTATATACAACCTCCTTATACTATTTCTAACAAGTCTAAATAACATCCACTCTAAAATTCTCACAAAATCAAATTCGAAATTTAAACCCACATATTTAAGCTTGTTAAAAATCTAATTTTCACCACCCAAATGAATTTGGTTTGTTGAATTAATATTTGAGTCACAATTACTGATTCAAAAATTAATTTAAAAGCTTGAAGAATCTTTTTAAAAAATTAAATAGTAATTTTGAGAACCTATTTAAGTTGGATGTTGAATCTTAGCCTCTTATTTTTGGGCTAGTTGACTGTAAATTGAAATATGGGCTATAAAATTAAAAAGTATGGAGCTCAATTGTTTTAATGTGAAAATTTTCCATTTATTTACTCTCTCCGCTTCACTTTTACTTGTTCACTATAATAAAAATATATTTTTACTTTTACTTGTTTATTTTAATAAATCAAGAAAAAGATAAAAAAAAATTTCTTGTTTTCCCCTTATCATTAATTTCTCATTTTTAAATTATTTCCCAAGATTCTTTGAAATGTTATTCCTTCCGTCTCATATTATCAGTCGTGTTTATTAAAAATAGTTGTCTCAAATTATTTGTCATTTTAGAATGTCACGACCCAATCCTCGAACCCGGTCGTGATGACGCCTCTCGTGAAGACAAGGCCAGCCAAACCAAAACGGAATACCTCTTTTAAATAGTTAATCATCATAACAACAATAACATATAATATAATACTCATAAATTGCGGAATTTAATGATAATAACAGCAGGAACCATCCCGACACATCCCAAACCGGGGTGACAAGTCATGAGCTGCTATAGAATCTGCTATAGGTCTACAAGTACGGAATCCGATATAACAGTCTGAAGAAAACAAAAACAATAGAGGATAAGAGAGACAAGGGGGCTGCGGACGTCAACAACTACCTCGTAACTCCAAATCACTGCCTAGCCTGGAAGGAATCAGCGCTCAGGTGCGGACTCTGCTATACCTGAATCTGCACACATGGTGCAGGGAGTAATGTGAGTACTCCGACTCAGTGAGTAATAATTACAAATAATGGCTGAAAGTATGAAAATACGTAAAGGCACAAAGCAATTCCATATCAAGCAGTAAAATCACTTAAAGCAGTAAATCAGTGAAGAAATCAAATGATATTCCTTTTTAAACAAGTAAAACAGGTAATTTAACAGGTGATTAACAAGTAGAAATTCGCCCCTCGGGCACAGTATCAATCGCTCATCATAGTATCAGCCCCTCAGGCTCACTCTCATTACAGTATCAGCCCCTCGGGCTACCTCACAATCACTCAGCATAATGGTGAGCCATTGTTACCTGACCAACTTTCATCAAACAGTGTCATTGTTACCACTGTTTCAAATCACATGGGTACCCGCGCTCACTGTGGGTGTGTAGACTCCGGAGGGGCCTCTTACGGCCCAAGCGCTATATCAAGCCACCTCGTGGCATCATCACTCAGTATATCCTCACATCACTCAAGCCACCGCATGGCCTAAATAGTATCTCAGGCCCTCGGCCTCATATCACTCAGCATATCCTTACATATGGCCCTCGGCCTCACTCAGTCCAAAAATCATCATAAGCCCCTTGGGCATTAGTAAAACAGTAGTCCTCAGCCAAAAACATGATGTAGAAATATCATTTTAGTTTCAAAACTGAGAAAAGTGGCTGAGTTTGTAAAGCAGTAGATAGCAACAGGACTGAGTTCAAATAATAAGTCAAGCAGTAAGGAAACAGTGATAAAAATCCCCGAAGAGTCCAAATAGTGGGCACGAAGCCCAAATATGGCAATCAGCCCAAATCATGATGGTAACAAATGAATTTCAGTCAAATATTCGGTAAAATCATCAATCGGGATGGACCAAGTCACAATCCCCATTAGTGAAAACCCCACGCTCATCATCCAGCGCGTATCTTGCCTCAATACAGCAGTACGATGTGCAATTCGGGGTTTCAAACCCTCAGAACATCATTTACAACCATTACCCACCTCGAACTGGCTAATTCTCTAGCTCGCGACGCCTTTGCCCCTCGAATTGGCCTCCACGCGCGTCGAATCTATCCAAAATCAGAACGAATACGTCACAATATGCTAAGGGAACAAAGCCCAAGCGAAAACATTCGAAAAATATCAAAAATCTCGAAATTAGCAAAACCCGAGCCCCGGGCCCACATCTCGGAATCGGGAAAAACTTACATTTTCAGAATCCCCATACCCTCACGAGTCTAACCATACCAAAATTATCCCATTCTGATACCATTTGGTCCTTCAAATCATCATTTTACATTTTTGAAAGGTTCCACAATTTTCTTCCCAAATTCCATCTCAAATCACGAATTAAATGATGAATTCAGTGATAGATTCATGTATTCTAGCCAAATCTGAGTTAAAATCACTTACCCCGATGAATTTCTTGACAAACCTTCAAAAAATCGCCAAAATCCGAGCTCTCTAGGTCAAAACATTAAATAAAACACAAAACCTCGTATTTATAGGTACCCCTCAGGTTTCCAGCTCACGCGGCCACACCAAAACGCACGCGGTCCGCGCAAGCCAGTGCGGTCCGCGCAAAGGCAACGCGCGGCCGCACACGCCTCCTTCTGCAGTGATAGACTTTAGTATTTTGGCCATAACTTTTGTTACGTATATTCAAATGGCGATATCTTTACCTTTCTGGAAACTAGACACGAAGGGCTACAACTTTCCTTTTTAAATCACCTCAAAATTCCTTGTGGAGCAAAAGATATGTGCTTCTGAAGTAGGACAAGCAACCTGCAGTCTTCACGACTGCGGCCGCGGCCACTTTGACGCGGCCAGCACTAGGCCAGCGCGCCCAGCGCGAAAAGGAGCGCGGTCCGCGCCAAAACTGCTGCTCCCTCCATTTTTCTAAGTTTCGGGGTGTCCGTACTCGCTCAAAACTCACCCGAAACACACCCGAGGCCCCCGGTACCTCAACCAAAAGCACCAATGCATCCTAAACATTATTCAACCTTGTTCCAATCATCAAAACACCTCGACTAACACCAAAATCATCAAATCATATCGAATTCAAGCCTATGAATCTCAAGAACTTCCAAATTCCATTTTTGATCAAAATTCAACTAAACCACGTCCGAATGACCTCAAATTTTGCAGACAAGTCCAGAATGACATAACGAAGCTACAAAAACTCTCGGAATTCCATTACGACCTTCGGATCAAAATCTCACCTATCAACCGGAATTCGCCAAAATACTAACTTCGCCAATTTAAGCCTAATTCTACACCGTACCTCCAAAACCACTTCCGATCACTCTCCTAAGTCACAAATCACCTCCCGAAGATAACCGAACCGTCGAAACTCACACCTGAACCCTCTAACACATAAGTCAACATCCGGTTGACTTTTCCAACTTAAACCTTCTTAAAAGAGACTAAGTGTCTCATTTCTTATCAAATCCTCTCTTAACTCGAACTAATCATCTCGATCCCATAAAACACGGATAACGAAGCATAAAGAAGCTGAAATGGGGGAAATGGAGCGGTAACTCATGAGACAACTAGCCAGGTCGTCAAATCCTCCCCAACTTAAACAAACGTTCGTCCTCGAACGAGTCAAGAGACATACCTGAAGCCTCAAACAGATGAGGATATATGTTCCGTATCTCTCGCTCGGTCTCCCAGGTAGCCTCCTTCACGGGCTGACCTCTCCACTGCACCTTCACTGAAGCTATATCCTTTGATCTCAACTTCCGAACCTGGCGACCCAAAATAGCTACTGGCTCCACCTCAAAGGTCAAATCGTCATCCAACTGAACCGTGCTGAAGTCCAAAACATGAGACGAATCCCCAATATACTTCCGGAGCATAGAAACATGAAATACCGGATGCACACTCGACAGGCTGGGTGGAAAAGCAAACTCATAATCCACCTCCCCAATCCTCCGAAGCACCTCAAAAGGCCCAATGAACCGAGGACTCAACTTTCCTTTCTTCCCAAATCCCATAACACCCTTCATGGGCGAAACCTTCAGCAAGACCTTCTCACCGACCATGTAGGACACATCTCGAACCTTCCGGTCTGCATAACTCTTCTGACGTGATTGCGCTGTACGAAGCCTCTCCTGAATCACCTTAACCTTCTCTAAGGCATCCTAAACCAAATCTGTCCCCAATAGTCTAGCCTCGTCGGGCTCGAACCAACCAACCGAAGATCTACACCGCCTCCCGTACAAAGCCTCATATGGAGCCATCTGAATACTCGATTGGTAGCTATTGTTGTAAGCAAACTCTGCAAGTGGTAGAAACTTATCCCATGAACCTCCAAAGTCAATAACATAAGCACGCAACATGTCCTCCAATATTTGAATAGTACGCTCGGACTGTCCGTCCGTCTAAGGATGAAATGCTGTGCTTAACTCTACCTGAGTGCCCAACTCTCTCTGCACGGCTCTCCAAAACTGTGAAGTAAACTGAGTACCTCTATCTGAGATGATGGAAACAGGAACGCCATGCAACCGAACAATCTCCCAGATATAAATCCCTGCCAACCGCTCTGAAGAATATGTAGTACATACAAGAATGAAGTGCGCAGACTTGGTCAGCCGATCCACAATCACCCAAGTAGCATCGAACTTCTTCAAAGTCCGAGGAAGTCCAACTACAAAGTCCATCGTGATTCTCTCCCACTTCCACTCGGGAATAACCATTTGCTGAAATAAGCCACCCGGTCTCTGATGCTCATACTTCACCTGCTGACAGTTGAGACACCGAGCTACAAATCCCACAATATCTTTCTTCATTCTTCTCCACCAATAGTGCTGCCTCAAATCCTGATACATCTTCGCAGCACCCGGATGAATGGAATACTGCGAGCTATGGGCCTCCTCCAGAATCAGCTCTCTAAGCCCATCCACATTGGGCACACAAATTCGGCCCTGCATCCTCAACACACCATCATCACTGACGGTCATATCCTTGGCATCATCATGCTGGACTCTATCCCTAAGGACAAGCAAATGCGGATCATCATATTGGCGCTCTCTGATGCGATCATATAAAGAAGACCAAGAAACCACACAAGCCAACACCCAACTGGGCTCCGAAATATCCAACCTCACGAACCGATTGGCCAAGGCCTGAACATTAACTGCAAGAGGTCTCTCCCCAATTGGAATATATGCCAAACTCCCCATACTCACTGCCTTTCGGCTCAAAGCATCGGCCACCATATTGGCCTTTCCCGGATGGTATAATATAGTGATATCATAATCCTTAAGGAACTCTAACCATCTCCGCTACCTCAAATTAAGATCCTTTTGCTTGAACAAATGCTGAAGACTACGATGATCAGTGAACACCTCACAAGATACGCCATACAAGTAATGCCTCCAAATATTCAATGCGTGAACTATGGCAGCCAACTCCAAATCATGAACGGGGTAGTTCTTCTCATGGGGCTTCAACTGCCGAGAAGCATAAGCAATAACTCTACCCTCCTGCATCAACACACAACCAATCCCAGCTCTTGAAGCATCACAATACACAGTATATGAACCTGAAACTTATGGCAAAACCAACACTGGAGCTGTGGTCAAGGCTGTCTTGAGCTTCTGAAAGCTCTCCTCATACTCATCCGACCATACGAATTGAGCACCCTTCTGAGTCAACTTGGTCAAGGGTGATGCAATGGATGAAAATCCCTAAACAAACCGGCGATAATAGCCTGCTAACCCAAGAAAGCTACAAATCTCTGTGGCTGAGGACGGTCTGAGCCAACTCTGAACCGCCTCTATCTTCTTCGGATCAACCTGTATACCCTCGCTGGACACCACGTGCCCCAATAAAGCCACTGAACTAAGCCAAAACTCATACTTGGAGAATTTTGCATAAAGCTTCTCCTCCCTCAGTCTCTGTAACACAACTCTCAAATGCTCCGCGTGCTCCTCCTGACTATGCGAGTACACCAGGATATCATCAATGAATACAATAACGAACAAATCCAGATAAGGCCGAAATACACTGTTCATCAAATGCATGAATGTTGCTGGGGCATTGGTTAGCCCAAAGGACATAACAAGAAACTCATAATGACCATATCTGGTCCTGAAAACAGTCTTAAGAATATCTGAATCCCTGATCTTCAACTAGTGATAACCCGAATGGAGATCAATCTTGGAGAACACCCTCGCTCCCTAAAGCTGATCAAATAAATCATCAATGCGAGGCAAAATATACTTGTTCTTAATTGTTACTTTGTTCAATTGCCTATAATCAATGCACATTCTCATCGTGCCATCCTTCTTCTTCATAAACAAATCGGTGCACCCCAAGGGGACATACTAGGCTGAATGAACCCCTTATCTAGGAGTTCCTGAAGCTGTTCTTTCAATTCTTTCAACTTTGCTGGTTCCATACGATATGGAGGAATATAAATGGGCTGAGTGCCCGGCACCAGGTCAATACCAAAATCAATATCCCTGTCCGGTGGCATGCCCGCCAGGTTTGCAGGAAAAACATTAAGAAAATCCCTCACATCCGGGACAGAATCAATACTAAGAGTCTCAGCTCCAACATCCCTCACAAATGCTAGATATGAAAGGCAACCCTTCCCAACCATACGCTGGGCCTTCAAGAAAGAGATCACCCTACTAGGGATATAATCAGTCACACCATGCCACTCGATCTGCGGTACACCCGGCATAGCCAAAGTGACTGTCTTAGCATGACAGTCTAGAATAGCACGACATGGAGATAGCCAATCCACGCCAAAAACGACATCAAAATCTACCATGCTCAATAGCAATAGATCCATTCGGGTCTCCAGACCCCCAATAGTCACCACACATGACCGGTACACACGGTCTACAACAACAGTATCACCCACTGGGGTAGATACATGAACAGGTAAAGCAAGAAACTCACGGGGCGTACCCAATAACGAGCAAAGTATGATGACACATAAGAAAAGATGGAACCGGGATCAAATACTATAGAGGCATCTCTATGGCCGACTGAAACAATACCTGTAATGACACAATCTGAAGCAATAGCATATGGCTTGCTAGGAAGTGCATAGAAACGGGCCTGACCACCCCCTGATCGACCTCCCCCTCTGGGGAGACCCCTAGCTGCATGACCTCCACCCATAGCTGGCTGGATGGATGGTGAGGTAACTGGAGTAGTAGTCGAGGGCTGACCCCTCTACTGAGATGAACTAGCCATACGACGAGGACACTGTCTCCACACATGTCCAAACTCTCCACACTCATAAAAACTCCCAGGTGCTGGAGAAGGGGACTGAAGGGACCTCTTACACCGGAGTGACCGGCTGATGCACTCGGCATAAAAGAACCCTAAGCTGACGGGGCACGAGATGAACTTTGGGCTAGAAGGGCACTAAGTGATGACTGGCCCCGCTGAGATACATGATGACAATGACCCAAAGATGCCCCACGATACTATGGGCGGACTGGCTGAGCATGCCTGAAAGAACGGCCTCTACCATGCTGAAACTGGACCCTCGAAGAAGCACCACTATAACTGCAAGATCCTCGAGGCTTCTTGGCCTCCCTCTCTTCTCGATCCTAACGACGAACCGTCTCAATATTGCGAGCGATATCGACCACCTCCTCGAACGTAGCACCCAACACCCTCTCTCGGGTCATAAGAATACGAAGGTGATAGTTTAGGCCATCAACAAATCTCCTGATCCTCTCATGATCTGTCAGAACCATCCAAATGGCATGACGAGCCAACTCATTAAACCTTGACTCATACTGTGACACAGTCATATCCCCCTGTCGCAACCACTCAAACTATCTACGCAGCTCCTCTATGCGAGACTGCGGCACATACTTCTCCAAGAAGAGAGTGGAGAACTGCTGCCAAGTAAGGGGCGCTGCTCCAACCGGCCTACGCCTCTCATACGCCTCCCACCATGTGAAGGCAGCCCCAGTAAACTGAAAGGTGGTAAATGCCACACCACTAGTCTCCATAATCCCTGCTGTATGGAGCATCCGCTGACACTTATCCAGAAAACCCTGGGCATCCTCGCCCTCAGCACCACAGAATGACGGAGGCTGGAGTCTACCAAACCTCTCAAGACGACGATGCTCATCATCCGGCATAACTAGAACAATAAACTCCTGAGCTGGTGCAACCGGCTAAGCTGGAGGTGCCCCCGGTGTCTGTAGTCCCAGGTGTGCGAGCAGCGGGGGTCTGATTGCCTCCCCCGGCCTGTGAAGTAGCTACTGCTGTAGTGGCTGAAACTGCCTAAGCTAGGCCAGTGCAAACTGATAAGATCTGTGCCAAGGCTTCCTGAAGACCCAGAACCACGATAGGCATAGTTGGTGCCTGAACTGGTGCTGCTGGAGAATCCAAAGCGGGAGCTTGATCCGGAGTCGGGGCAACCGATGCATCAACAAGTGCTTCCCTTGCTGCTCTGCCTCTGCCACGTCCACGACCGCCTCCACGACCTCTGGTGGCCTCAGTAGGTGGCACTGGTGGTCGCCCACTTCGTCCGGTAGCTCGCGTCCTCACCATCTGTGAGAGAATGGAATATTAGAAGTTTAGTACTCGGACCAACAAGTTCGTACGACAAGAGTTTCAAGAATATGAAATTTTTCCTAAAGGTTCTGCAGCCACTCGAGGATAAATACAGACGTCTCTGTACCGATCTGCGAGACTCTACTAAACCTGCTCATGACTTGTGAGACCTAAGTAACCTAGGCTCTGATACCAACTTGTCACGACCCAATCCCCGAACCCGGTCGTGATGGACCCTCTCGTGAAGACAAGGCCAGTCAGACCAAAATGGAATACCTCTTTTAAATAGTTAATCATCATAACAGTAATAACATATAATATAATACTCATAAATTGCGGAATTTAACGATAATAACAGCAGGCTCCATCCCGACACATCCCAAACCGGGGTGTCACAAGTCATGAGCTACTATAGAATCTGCTATAGGTCTACAAGTACGGAATCCGATACAACAGTCTGAAGAAAACATAAACGATAGAGGATAAGAGAGACAAGGGGGATGCGGACGTCAACAACTACCTCGTAACTCCAAATCACTGCCTAGCCTGGAAGGAATCAACGCTCAGGTGCGGACTCTGCTATACCTGAATATGCACACATGGTGCAGGGAGTAATGTGAGTACTCTAACTCAGTGAGTAATAATTACAAATAATGGCTGAAAGTATGAAAACACGTAAAGGCACAAAGCAATTCCATATCAAGCAGTAAAATCACTTAAAGGAGTAAATCAGTGAAGAAATCAAATGATATTCCTTTTTAAACAAGTAAAACAGGTAATTTAACAGGTGATTAACAAGTAGAAATCCGCCCCTCGGGCACAGTATCAATCGCTCATCATAGTATCAGCCCCTCGGGCTCACTCTCATTACAGTATCAGCCCCTCGGGCTACCTCACAATCACTCAGCATAATGGTGAGCCATTGTTACCTGACCAACTTTCATCAAATAGTGTCATTGTTACCACTGTTTCAAATCACATGGGTACCCGCGCTCACTGTGGGTGTGCAGACTCCGGAGGGGCCTCTTACGGCCCAAGCGCTATATCAAGCCACCTCGTGGCATCATCACTCAGTATATCCTCACATCACTCAAGTCACCGCATGACCTAAATAGTATCTCAGGCCCTCGACCTCATATCACTCAGCATATCCTTACATATGGCCCTCGGCCTTACTCAGTCCAGAAATCATCATAAGCCCCTTGGGCATTAGTAAAACAGTAGTCCTCAGCCCAAAACATGATGTAGAAATATCATTTTAGTTTCAAAACTGAGAAAAGTGGCTGAGTTTGTAAAGCAGTAGATAGCAACAGGACTGAGTTCAAATAATAAGTCAAGCAGTAAGGAAACAGTGATAAAAATCCCCAAAGGGTCCAAATAGTTGGCACGAAGCCCAAATATGGCAATCAGCCCAAATCATGATGGTAACAAATGAATTTCAGTCAAATATTCGGTAAAATCATCAATCGGGATGGACCAAGTCACAATCCCCAGTAGTGAAAACCCCATGCTCATCATTCAGCGCGTATCTTGCCTCAATATAGCACTACGATGTGCAATCCGGGGTTTCAAACCCTCAGAACATCATTTACAACCATTACTCACCTCGAACTGGCTAATTCTCTAGCTCGCGACGCCTTTGCCCCTCGAATTGGCCTCCACGCGCGTCGAAGCTATCCAAAATCAGAACGAATACGTCACAATATGCTAAGGGAACAAAGCTCAAGCGAAAACATTCGAAAAATATCAAAAATCTCGAAATTAGCAAAACCCGAGCCCCGGGCCCACGTCTCGGAATCGGGAAAAGCTTACATTTTCAGAATCCTCATACCCTCACGAGTCTAACCATACCAAAATTATCCCATTCCGATACCATTTGGTCCTTCAAATCATCATTTTACATTTTTGAAAGGTTCCCCAATTTTCTTCCCAAATTCCATCTCAAATCACGAATTAAATGATGAATTCAGTGATAGATTCATGTATTCTAGCCAAATCTGAGTTAAAATCACTTACACCGATGAATTTCTTGAAAAACATTTGAAAAATCGCCAAAATCCGAGCTCTCTAGGTCAAAATATTAAATAAAACCCAAAACCTCGTATTTATAGGTACCCCTCAGGTTTCCAGCTCACGCAGCCGCACCAAAACGCACGCGGTCCGCGCAAGCCAGTGCGGTCCGCGCAAAGGCAACGCACGGCCGCACAGGCCTCCTTCTACAGTGATAGGATTTAATATTTTGGCCATAACTTTTGCTACAGATGTCCAAATGGCGATATCTTTACCTTTCTGGAAACTAGACACGAAGGGCTACAACTTTCTTTTTTAAATCACTTCAAAATTCCTTGTGGAGCAAAAGATATGTGCTTCCGAAGTAGGACAAGCAACCTGCAGTCTTCACGACCGCGGCCGCGGCCACTTTGACGCGGCCAGCACTAGGCCAGCGCGCCCAGCGCGAAAAGGAGCGCGGTCCGCGCCAAAACTGCTGTTCCCTCCATTTTTCTAAGTTCTGGGGTGTCCGTACTCGCTCAAAACTCACCCGAAACACACCCGAGGCCCCCGAGACCTCAACCAAAAGCACCAACGCATCCTAAACATTATTCAACCTCGTTCCAATCATCAAAACACTAACACCAAAATCATCAAATCACATCGAATTCAAGCCGATGAATCTCAAGAACTTCCAAATTCCATTTTTGATCAAAAACCGAACCAAACCACGTCCGAATGACCTCAAATTTTGCAGACAAGTCCAAAATGATATAACGAAGCTACAGAAACTCTCGGAATTCCATTCCGACCCTCGGATCAAAATCTCACCTATCAACCGGAATTCGCCAAAATACTAACTTCGCCAATTCAAGCCTAATTCTACACCGTACCTCCAAAACCACTTCCGATCACTCTCCTAAGTCACAAATCACCCCCCGAAGCCTAATAATAATTATTATTATTATTATTATTATAGGACCACCAGTTTTAATAATTATCCTTTTTTAATTTTATAAACTACCACATCGATATTATATTAAAAGTATTACATATTGTCACACCTCCTTTTTCCATCCCGGAAAGGTATAAGGGAGTTTTTCCAATTTAAGTGACAATCGAAACGGGATTATTTTATTTAAAATTTAGAGTCACCACTTGGAATAATTTATGGTATCTCAAGTCACCGGTTTAAAATCACGAATCGAGGAAAGATTGACTCTGTTTACAGTCTGCGAACACAGAAATCCGGGTAAGGAATTCTGTTAACCCGGGAGAAGGTGTTAGGCACTCCCGAGTTCCGTGGTTCTAGCACGACCACTTTGATCATACTTGGCTTATTAAATTGTCTAATTACCCATTTTAGAACCTATGCGCATTTGCCTCTTTTAATTAAGAATTTATCTTGAAACGGGTCACGCGTACGTGCACCCATTTGTTTGGCGTGTCAAAAATCATGTCACGCGAACGTGTCCACAATTAATAACGCTTTATTATTATTAAGAAAGTTCGGCCAAAGTTGCGCGAATTCATACTCCGGTTTTATTTTTAGAAATCGTAATCATGTCACGCGAATGTGTCCACAACCACGATAGTATATTAAATAGGCCTAAAGCAAACTACGAGCATTTGTCATTTTTATATCTAGGTTATGAAATTAATACGACAGCCATGTATGATTAAATTGTGGATGACACACCTCGGACTATATGAACTAAAATTAATCAGGGGTCTATTAGTAACAATTTCATTATTAAGAAAGTTTGATTGAAGTTTCGCGAACGCATACTCCGAATTGATTTTTAGACTCGTAATTATGTCACGTGAACGTGTACACAATCACAATTGTATTTTAAACGCGCTTAAAAGCTTTTCTACGGATATTTATTTTAAATAACTAGTTATGATTTTTATGAGGGCCATAGATTAATTAGGATGACACACCTCAATCTAATTAAAAGAGGTACTCTTGCACAACTACTAACTGAATGGAAAAAATGGTATTTGTACTAGGCCATTAAATATTTGGGCCAAGTCTGCCTTGGGCTTTCACCCGCAGAAACTATTTTAAGAAGGGAACTAGACTCGAAGGCGAGCCCAAGAAATGATCAAGCCAATGCCCTTCCATCTCCAAATGGCCCTATAGTCCATGCCCAAATTGCATTGTTCCAAATAAGACAATTCTGGTGAAAAGAAAATGCTGAAGGGCGTGGGACTCAAGATCAAGTTCAAAAGAGTGGAGGAAAACATATAACGCCTAAGAAAATTAGCTGAGCTCATTCAAGTCAAAACATGATAGGGTCCAAATCCTCTTTATTTTTAATTAATGAGCCAACATTAGACTTTAACTGGCCCGTTATCAATGAAACTGATTCTGTATCCCAAAGCAAAAGCAATCCTTAACAATCTATATAATTCACTTTGATAAACAAACATATGCATCCTTAGGCCCAAAAACCATTTGAATTGGCTGACTAATAAATGACCATAATTCTTAATGATAGCCTAAAGGGACAGTTGACGGGGGACTTTTGAGTATATTGAAACAAAGCCAAATGAGGGAAAAATGGGACTATTGATGCCATTTTCAGCGCTAATAAGACACTAACCACATAAGAGGAAGAAAATCTTAAGCTAATATTTATTCTGAGTACTACTAAATTGTTACTACTACAACTTGAGATCAACCAACCAATTGCACCATATGGTTAACAAAATATCAGTCCAAACCAAATTAGAAAATGAAGCTTGCATGCTTCAACAGGTTCCAGCATCTTCGAGATACAAATCACACTCTTGAAAGACAATAGGAAGGAAGTCTTATAATTGACCAAACTCCAAAAGACTCTAAAAAGGAAATGCAAAATCAAACATAACAGGGAACACCATCATATACACATTTAAGTTAAATTCTAGTTAACTAACAATGTAAGAAATAAGATAATGACAACAAGAAGTTTAGAATCTGAATGATCAATCCCATATATTTATCCAAGAACAAAGTGGTCCAAGAACTAAAACTCCATACAGATAACTCGAAGGTCAAGAGAATTCTAGCTACATACCTGGATATTGAAAGCAATTCAAAAAAAAAAGTGAGAAGTTCAGCAAGAGCAATGGGAACAAATCAGCACATCAACAACAATTTTCAGCCCACTTTAGACCATTTTTAAACCCAAATGAACAGAAATCCCTTGAAGTTTTTAAATTCTGACTAACAATGAAGACCAAAGAGCAAAACCAAAACAAATTTCAACCAAAAGATGTAGGAACTTTTTAGTATTTTTCAGAGTATGAATGATTTTTTTTCCAAAAGTTTAGTGCAGAAAATGAGGTTTGAAATCTTGTTTTGAGTGAAGGAAATGATTATAGGCCTAGAGAATGCCATGTGCTGAAACAGAATAAGGAAATATTCTCAGCCTGCAGGGCTTCTTTTTAACTGAATGGGATAGCTGGCAGCCTTTAATTGGCTCCAGCACTTGTGCTGGCCAAGATTGGGTCAGCTGCCCATATTCTAGAAGCTTCCCCAACAGAAAATTTGATTTTTTACCCTCAAAACAAACTCTCAAGTTTTTAGTTGTTCATTTAACCCCTCCCATGATCCCCTTTAAGTTTCTATTTACTCAATTGAAACCCCTGAAAGTTCTGAACATTTTACAAACTAAACAAACGCTTCTCTAACAGAAATCCATAGGCAAACCGAATCAAATGGAATTAATTTCTAAAACCTAAATAGGTTTAACATGAAATGAAATCAGAAATAAACCAACACTTGAACAATCAGAACTAACTTTAGCAAGAACAATCAACAAATGAACCTATTTGAGATTTAACCTCTGAAATAACTAATACGACCATCTTAACAGGGAATCAAAACACCACGATTCACTAACATGCTGATTTTGGAACAAAATTCATTAAACACAAGTTAACCAATTAAAATAAACCCTAAATGAAGAACTACTGATTCTAATGGCAAATGCAATAGCTAAACCTAAACTAACTGACTAACATTGACAATTAATTATAGGGAAAAGAAAACAAAATTCTAACGGCCTAAAATTAAGTCTAACTAACCCCTTTTCATTTTTTTGACAAAAGAAATAGAAGAAGAGGAAGAAATCGAAGATGTAAAGAACTCAAGAAAGGCAGGATGACGAGAAGATAGAAAAAGGAAGAAGGAACAAATACCTACTACAATGAATGGCTGGCAGCTCCGACTGGACCCATCTTCTCCGATTTAGATCCAAAAATAAGTGTCAAATGACTGTTCCCCTTGAGAACAGACAAGTGACACCCATTTTCGGTTCAAATCGCCTATGAACGCTCATGCATGCCCAATCAGATTCAAAATTGCTCCAATCTGACAGGACTTTTGGGCAAAACGACAGGACCTGGGGGTGAAGGGAACGAGGAAACTACCTGGTGAGGTTTCAGGTAGGTTTGGGTGAATTAGGGTTTTGGGGGTTCCGAATTTAGATCTAAAATTTGGGGTGTTTGGTGATGATTTGAAGGAAACGGGATGGAGATTTGGGATGATGAGATAAAGGGGATTCTGGGGTGTTAAATTGGTGGGGATTGGAGTGGTATGGGGTGTCGCCACTGGCGTAGGGTTTCAGGAATTTGGGGTGGCGGATTCTAGGGTTCTAAGGTTAGAGACGAAGAAAGGGCTGAGGGGGGTTTGGAATGGAGGGGGGACAACTTTCGGACACTTTTATATTAAGGAGTAAGTGAGTTCCGGTCCGTTGGATCATTGAGATCCAACGGCTGAGATCAGATCATTACAAAACGGCACCGTTTGGTATAGTAGAGGGGCTGGACCGGGTTACAGGTTGGGCTTAGGGCGAATTTTGGTCGAAGAATTGGTTGGGTTTCCACTGGATTGACCCAATTCGGGGCTTTAAAATCAAATTCCCATTCTCTTTTCTTTTGTTCTTTGTTTTCTCTTTTTTTTTCTTTCAATTAATTAAAACCTAAATTAAACTCAAAAATTAATCTACGTTGTAAAATTAAGCTAATTATCTACTATAATATTTACAAAAATTAATTACTCTTAAATTAAAAGAGGAAATCACTAATTTAAAATTAAAAGGCTAAAATGCAAAAGTAAGCTAATTTTTTTGATTTTTATTTTTTAATAAATCAACTAATTTACTAATTAACCTTAAAATGTAAACAATAAATCTTAAATGCAATGCATGGTATTTTTGACATTTTCATGTTCTTTAATAGAAATAAACATGCACAGAAATGTAAACCATTAGCACAAATTCTCACAAAATCCTATAACATTGTAAAAAATGGAAAAAATTGTTTTTCTTGAATTTTATAGGAGTAATTAACATAGGGCAAAAATCACGTGCTCACAGCTGCCCTTCTTTGCTCGAAAATACGAAGAGTTTCGTGCAAAGATAAAGTGAGCCGATACAAGCGATTTTTGCCCGTTTGAATACTCCGTGGGAAGCATTTTTGAAAGATTTGACCGCACCTTGATTCCGAAGTTGCCTACATATCCTTGGATATAAAGGAATCAGGTCAGTGTAGTTCGAGAAGTTTCGGTAGCTGGGACTACCAGGAAGCTGTGATTTTACTATTGTTGTTATTGCTGTTACTGCTTGTTGAACTCCTTATTACACCAAGATAAAATAAAAGAAGCTAGACTAATCTATGATCTATGAATTACAAGAATCCTATCTATATCTTAAAACTTGATGTCGCCGTTTCTCCTGCCCTACAGACTTGTACTTTCCAGGAAAGCTTCCTTTGTTGCTGATTTGAATTGCATTCTGAAGTGAATTCCCTTATTCTCCAGATGGTGCCTGATTGCCAACATTTGAACTGTATTCCCTTGTTCTTCAGGTGGGCTCCAGATTGTCACACCTCCTTTTTCCGCACCTGCGAGGGCGCAAGGGAGTTTTTCCAATTAAAGGACAATCGAAACGGGATTTGCTTATTTATTTCAGAGTCGCCACTTGGGAGATTTAGGGTGTCCCAAGTCACCAATTTTAATCCCGAATCGAGGAAAAAAATGACTCCATATTACAGTCTGCGTACCAGAAATCTGGATAAGGAATTCTGTTAACCCGGGAGAAGGTGTTAGGCATTCCCGAGTTCCATGGTTCTAGCACGGTCGCTCAACTGTTATATTCGGCTTGATTATCTGATTTTGTACAAATATGAACTTTTGTGCAAATTTTAACTTTTTACCGCGTTCATAATTATTATTATTAAGAATGTGAACATCGCTTAAAACATGTCTTTAGACTGCGTCACATGAAATGCACCCACAATCCGGAACATATTTTATTTGACGTTTTGGGATTTGGATTTGGGTCGCGTGAAATGCACACCCAAGTTTAAGAAAGTAGATTATTAAACACGCACCTAAAGAGACTATCGTGTTATTATTTTGGGAAGGCCGTGAAATTCGCTAAACGGCCCTCCTGAATTCTAAGTAATTTAAAACAAGTATTTACTGAGGGCCCCGCAATTTGTATTTTTATTCGGCGAGGCTCATCTCATTCTTATTTTTTAAAGGAATTTGCAACGTCGTGGACATGCATCTCGAACCACGTTACAATCAATGTACCCGCGATTTAGAGACACATTTCAACTCCGCTGAGATTTGGATTTGGGTCACATAAATGTGCACCCGAGTTTGGGAGAATAAATTATTAAAGGCGCGCCTAAAGCAACTAGCACATTATTATTTTGGGTAGGGCCGTGAAATTTGCTAAACGGCCCATCCCGGAATCTAAGTATTTAACACATATATTTTTGTGAGGGTTCCACAATCTGTACATTTTCTATTTGGCGAAACTTGTCTCGTTTTTTTTTATTATTTTATTTTATTTTAAAAGGATACTATTTTTATGCCTTTAACCATACTAAACCTTACAGCTTCTTTACAACTAGAATCCCATAACTTGTTAGAAGTTTAATAAAAGGAGTTTAGCGAATGAGTGTTTCGGGAGTAGTAACAGCATGTACTAATACTAATTTTGTCCGAAGGACCTAAGCAAAGGAAATGACGAACAGATTAACGTCAAACTTGTGTCATAGAACAACTAGTCCAACTTAATTAAATGACATCAAATAAACAAGAATCACATAACGCAAAATGAGCAAAAAATGCATACGGTGAAAACATAAGCAGAAAATTATCATACCAATTTCTATATTGCATCTTTGAACTTTTAATGTAACATTTCCTTATTTAATGCTTGAGGTTTACTGACCTGAACAAACGGAAACGGATAGAGCCGCGGACCAGCCCTCAACATCGACCTCAACGGATAATCTCGAACGGGAAACCATAGAAAAGATCATCAAAGCTCAGACGGAATAGCTCGCGCCAGAAACTCGAACACGAACGGACTGATAACGAGTCATGGCTGCTACTGGTTTTTCCAGATAGTCATTTGGACGCTCGTTACTTTTAAGGGCTGGGTTCGACGGAGTGCCGATTGAGGGTCGTTTGGCAAAGTCGGAGTTCAGTGGTCGTTTGATCCACTGCTGGGCGTGAGGAAATGACGGGGAGGCTGGTTATGGCATGAGGTTCAGCTGGAGGTTTGGTGGAGCTAGGAGGAGGAGGAGTGGTCGTGTGGGGCAGTGACGACGAAGAAACGCAGCAACAGCTGCTTGTGAAAGACTAAACAGCAATGGAAGAGACGGTGGAGTTCAGTGGTCGCCGATGGTTGCTGGATTTTGGGTTATAGGGTGGTTGACGATGCAGCAGTGATTGTTGCTACTCAAAAGAACGAGGGGTCGTGGGTTATGGAGGTGCTCGCCGGAAGGGTTGTTGACGGAGGTGGTGTTTGGTGGTGTTGTTTTGACGTGAGGGAGTTCAGTAGGAAGGTGATGGTTCCGGCGTCGGGGGGCTGCTGGAAGGGTTGTTGACGGAGGTGGTGTTTGGGCGATGCAGCAGCAGTAGCTGCTGCTTGACTGGTGGTCGGGTGGTGGAGCTGGGGGGGGGTTTCTGGTTTTGGTCCGTAGGGTTTCTTCTTCTTCTTCTTTAGGAAGAAGAAGATGTACAGTACCTGTTTCAAAAATATTTTCCAAAGTCTGTTCCCAAATTTTTTCAAAGTCCCCCTCTTCAAAATGTTTGTCCGTGTATTTGACATGGCTTTGCCCAGGGAAATGAGCCCACGCGTGGTGGGGTTCGAGATTTGTGTCCCCCACGCGTGGTGGGGTTCCCCATGTGTCCTGGACTCGGTTTATTATGGGCTAGGTCTGGAATTAGGCCTAGAACCGGGTAGTTTGAACCCGAATATTATTCTTTTGCCCGGACCCAAGAAATAGGAAACGTTGCTTAACTAGCCATATGTAAGCAAAACAACTACCAAAATAAGACTAGTATTTAAACAACACTATATCTCTTTTTTTTAAAAAAAAATATTTTTTCAAGATTTAAAATAGCTACAAAATATTAATAAAACTATTTTTGTAATTTTCGTTTTTATATGTAAAGACAAAATATGAAGTAATATTTTTTTTGTATTTTTTCAAAATTATAATAACTGCAAACATTAATAGAACTATATTTTTATAATTTTTGAATTTATATAAAGTACCAAAATAAAGTACAATTTTCGTATTTTTTCAAGTTTATGAGAAATACATAAACTAAAATTTATATATGTATTTTTGTGATTTTTTCTTTTTGCAACGAAATAAAGTAAAAATAGCTAAAATGGCTATATTAGACCCAATTACATATTTATGCTAAAAAAATGTGAAAATCCTCGGGGAGGGTCAAAAATCACGTGCTTACAGCTGCCCCTCTTTGACTGGAAACACGAAGAGTTTTCCGACAAAGAACGACTAGACGTGTTTTTGACCCGACCATTACTTGGACGGACTACACTTAAGGAAAGGGAGGGAATGTGACCGAGCCCTGGTATCTGAGCTGCCTACATATCCTTGGTTATACAGGAATCAGGCCACGTGTAGTTCGGAAATGAGAGAGATGGTAGAGTGTACCGAGGTGAGGAGCCGATCGAGGTGCCGTTCCGTTGAGGTTCCGGTCCGCGGTCCTGTCATTACATCAAAAATGATAACTGAAAAGATTAACTAAACCTATCAGCTACTAGTTACAAGGATTCCTATCTCTAAGTCTTCTGAAACTTGATCTTGAGTCTTGAATGGTGCTTCATACAGACTTTGGATTTGAACCTTGATACTTGCTAGTTGTAGGCGCTAGTTCTTGAGCAGATCACATCTGTTCTCCACATCCGTGCTTCGGATTCATCATTCATTTTTTCTCTCTTTTTTTCTTGTTTTTTTTTTACCAGCCTTTTGTGAATGCCGGGGATTTTTATTGCTTCCTGCTGGGGATTCCTGTTGTATTCCTCTGCTTTATTGATTCTAAGTGTGCTCCTTTCTCATATGAGCGGGCTTTTGACTTCAATACTTCAATTGTATTCCCTTATTCTCCAGGTGGGTGCCTGATTTCTATTTCTTTTATCCTTGTTCTCCATGTGGACGCCTGATTTCTTCCTTCCTTTGTCCTTATTCTCCCGGTGGACGCCTGATTACTTCTTTTCTTTGTCCTTGTTCTCCAGGTGGACGCCTGATTTCTATTTTTCTTTGTCCTTGTTCTCCAGGTGGACGCCTGATTTCTTCTTTTCTTTGTCCTTGTTCTCCAGGTGGACGCCCGATTTCTATTTTTCTTTCTATGTCCTTGTTCTCCAGGTGGACGCCTGATTACTTCTTTTCTTTGTCCTTGTTCTCCAGGTGGACGCCTGATTTCTTTCTTTCTTTGTCCTTGTTCTCCAGGTGGACGCCTAATTTCTTTCTTTCGACATACGACAACCTCCGTTCTACAGGCGGGTCCCTGACAACCAAAACAAACAAAACAAACAAAATTTCCTAACCCAGTTTGTGCTGGGAAGATTTGTGAGTCGTTAGCAAAATTTACACTATTGATGCAATGATGCTAGCAAATGCGTCTGCTAAAATAAAACCTCAATGACTCAAACTAGGAAGTGTGTCTCCTATGGTCGAATCGGAATGACCTAAACTAGGAAGTGCATCTCCTATTGGTAATGACATGTCTGCATTTATACTTGTGGGTGACCTAGAATATGGAATGAACAGACAAAATGTATTCCCTCATTATACTGGTGGGCGACCTAGAACTGAAAAGTATTCCCGCATTTTACTGGTGGGCGACCTAGAACTTAAAAGTATTCCCGCATTATACTGGTGGGCGACCTAGAACTTAAATGTATTCCCGCATTTTACTGGTGGGCGACCTAGAACTGAAAAGTATTCCCGCATTATACTGGTGGGCGACCTAGAACTGAAATGTATTCCCGCATTATACTGGTGGGCGACCTAGAACTGAAATGTATTCCCGCATTATACTGGTGGGCGACCTAGAACTGAAATGTATTCCCGCATTATACTGGTGGGCGACCTAGAACATAAATGTATTCCCGCATTATACTGGTGGGCGACCTATAACTGAAATGTATTCCCGCATTATACTGGTGGGCGACCTAGAACTTAAAAGTATTCCCGCATTATACTGGTGGGCGACCTAGAACTTAAAAGTATTTCCGCATTATACTGGTGGGCGACCTAGAACTTAAAAGTATTCCCGCATTATACTGGTGGGCGACCTAGAACTTAAATGTATTCCCGCATTATACTGGTGGGCAACCTAGAACTGAAATGTATTCCCGCATTATACTGGTGGGCGACCTAGAACTTAAATGTATTCCCACATTATACTGGTGGGCGACCTAGAACTGAAATGTATTCCCGCATTATACTGGTGGACGACCTAGAACTTAAAAGTATTCCCGCATTATACTGGTGGGGGACCTAGAACTTAAAAGTATTCCCGCATTATACTGGTGGGCGACCTAGAACTTAAAAGTATTCCCGCATTATACTGGTGAGCGACCTAGAACTTAAATGTATTCCCGCATTATACTGGTTGGCAACCTAGAACTGAAATGTATTCCCGCATTATACTGGTGGGCGACCTAGAACTTAAATGTATTCCCGCATTATACTGGTGGGCGACCTAGAACTTAAATGTATTCCCGCATTATACTGGTGGGCGACCTAGAACTTAAAAGTATTCCCGCATTTTACTGGTGGACGACCTAGAACTGAAATGTATTCCCGCATTATACTGGTGGACGACCTAGAACTTAAATGTATTCCCACATTATACTGGTGGGCGACCTAGAACTTAAATGTATTCCCGCATTATACTGGTGGGCGACCTAGAACTTAAAATATATTCCCGCATTATACTGGTGGGCGACCTAGAACTTAAATGTATTCCCGCATTATACTGGTGGGCGACCTAGAACTTAAAAGTATTCCTGCATTATACTGGTGGGCGACCTAGAACTTAAATGTATTCCCGCATTATACTGGTGGGCGACCTAGAACTTAAAATGTATTTCCGCATTATACTGGTGGGCGACCTAGAAATTAAAAGTATTCCCGCATTTTACTGGTGGGCGACCTAGAACTTAAATGTATTCCCGCATTATACTGGTGGGCGACCTAGAACTTAAAAGTATTCCCGCATTTTACTGGTGGGCGACCTAGAACTTAAATGTATTCCCGCATTATACTGGTGGGCGACCTAGAACTTAAATGTATTCCCGCATTATACTGGTGGGCGACCTAGAACTTAAATGTATTCCCGCATTATACTGGTGGGCGACCTAGAACTTAAAATGTATTCCCGCATTATACTGGTGGGCGACCTAGAACTTAAATGTATTCCCGCATTATACTGGTGGGCGACCTAGAACTTAAAATGTATTCCCGCATTATACTGGTGGGCGACCTAGAACTTAAATGTATTCCCGCATTATACTGGTGGGCGACCTAGAACTTAAAATGTATTCCCGCATTATACTGGTGGGCGACCTAGAACTTAAAAGTATTCCCGCATTATACTGGTGGGCGACCTAGAACTTAAAATGTATTCCCGCATTATACTGGTGGGCGACCTAGAACTTAAATGTATTCCCGCATTATACTGGTGGGCGACCTAGAACTTAAATGTATTCCCGCATTATACTGGTGGGCGACCTAGAACTTATATGTATTCCCGCATTATACTGGTGGGCGACCTAGAACTTAAAATGTATTCCCGCATTATACTAGTGGGCGACCTAGAACTTAAATGTATTGACAAAAGTGTTCCTCTCGTTATTCAGGTGGGCACCTGCTATGAAATTTAAAGACTGAAATGTGTTCCTCTCATTATTCAGGTGGGCGCCTGGTTTCTTCCTTCTTTGAAAATAAGATCCTATTTGAGGGCGGATGAACCCGACATATCCTATTAGAGGGCGGATGATCCCGACATATCCTATTTGAGGGCGGATGAACCCGACATATCCTATTTGAGGGCGGATGAACCCGACATAACCTATTTGAAGGAGGATGAACCCAAACTATCCTATTTGAGGGCCGATGAACCCGACATATCCAATTTGAGGGCGGATGAACTCAAAATATCCTATTTGAGGGCGGATGAACCCGACATATCCTATTTGAGGGCGGATTAACCCAACATATCCTGTTCGAGGGCGGATGAACCCAACATATCCTGTTCGAGGGCGGATGAACCCAACATATCCTATTCGAGGGCGGATGAACCCGACATATCCTATTTGAGGGCGGATGAACCCGACATATCCTATTTGAGGGCGAATGAACCCGACATATCCTATTTGAGGGCGGATGAACCCGACATATCCTGTTTGAGGGCGAATGAACCCGACATATCCTGTTCGAGGGCGGATGAACCCAACATATCCTGTTCGAGGGCGGATGAACCCGACATATCCTATTTGAGGGCGGATGAACCCGACATATCCTATTTGAGGGCGGATGAACCCGACATATCCTGTTTGAGGGCGGATGAACCCGACATATCCTGTTTGAGGGCGGATGAACCCAAAATATCCTATTTGAGGGCGGATGAACCCGACAGATCCTGTTTGAGGGCGGATGAACCCAAAATATCCTGTTTGGGGGCGGATGAACCCGACATATCCTGTTTGAGGGCGGATGAACCCAAAATTTCCTATTTGTGGGCGGATGAACCCAACATATCCTATTTGAGGGCGGATGAACCCGACAGATCCTATTTTAGGGCGGATGAACCCGGCAGATCCTATTTGAGGGCGGATGAACCCGATAGATCCTACTTGAGGGCGGATGAACCCGATAGATCCTGTTCGAGGGCGGATGAACCCAAAATATCCTATTCGAGGGCGGATGAACCCAACATATCCTATTTGAGGGCGGATGAACCCGACATATCCTATTTGAGGGCGGATGAACCCGACATATCCTATTTGAGGGCGGATGAACCCAAAATATCCTATTTGAGGGCGGATGAACCCGATATATCCTATTTGAGGGCGGATGAACCCGACATATCCTATTTGAGGGCGGATGAACCCGACATATCCTGTTTGAGGGCGGATGAACCCAACAGATCCTATTTGAGGGTGGATGAACCCAACAGATCCTGTTTGAGGGCGGATGAACCCGACAGATCCTGTTTGAGGCGGATGAACCCGACATATCCTATTTGAGGGCGGATGAACCCGACATATCCTGTTTGAGGGCGGATGAACCCGACATATCCTGTTTGAGGGCGGATGAACCCAAAATATCCTATTTGAGGGCAGATGAACCCGACAGATCCTGTTTGAGGGCGGATGAACCCAAAATATCCTGTTTGGGGGCGGATGAACCCGACATATCCTGTTTGAGGGCGGATGAACCCAAAATATCCTATTTGTGGGCGGATGAACCCAACATATCCTATTTGAGGGCGGATGAACCCGACAGATCCTATTTTAGGGCGGATGAACCCGGCAGATCCTATTTGAGGGCGGATGAACCCGATAGATCCTACTTGAGGGCGGATGAACCCGATAGATCCTGTTCGAGGGCGGATGAACCCAAAATATCCTATTCGAGGGCGGATGAACCCAACATATCCTATTTGAGGGCGGATGAACCCGACATATCCTATTTGAGGGCGGATGAACCCAAAATATCCTATTTGAGGGCGGATGAACCCGATATATCCTATTTGAGGGCGGATGAACCCGACATATCCTATTTGAGGGCGGATGTACCCGACATATCCTGTTTGAGGGCGGATGAACCCAACAGATCCTATTTGAGGGCGGATGAACCCGACAGATCCTGTTTGAGGCGGATGAACCCGACATATCCTATTTGAGGGCGGATGAACACGACATATCCTGTTTGAGGGCGGATGAACCCGACATATCCTGTTTGAGGGCGGATGAACCCAAAATATCCTATTTGAGGGCAGATGAACCCGACAGATCCTGTTTGAGGGCGGATGAACCCAAAATATCCTGTTTGGGGGCGGATGAACCCGACATATCCTGTTTGAGGGCGGATGAACCCAAAATATCCTATTTGAGGGCGGATGAACCCAACATATCCTATTTGAGGGCAGATGAACCCGACAGATCCTATTTTAGGGCGGATGAACCCGACAGATCCTATTTGAGGGCGGATGAACCCGATAGATCCTACTTGAGGGCGGATGAACCCGATAGATCCTATTCGAGGGCGGATGAACCCGATAGATCCTATTCGAGGGCGGATGAACCCGACATATCCTATTTGAGGGCGGATGAACCCGACATATCCTATTTGAGGGCGGATGAACCCAAAATATCCTATTTGAGGGCGGATGAACCCGATATATCCTATTTGAGGGCGGATGAACCCGACATATCCTATTTGAGGGCGGATGGACCCGACATATCCTGTTTGAGGGCGGATGGACCCGACATATCCTGTTTGAGGGCGGATGAACCCAACAGATCCTATTTGAGGGCGGATGAACCCAACAGATCCTGTTTGAGGGCGGATGAACCCGACAGATCCTGTTTGAGGGCGGATGAACCCGACATATCCTATTTGAGGGCGGATGAACCCGACATATCCTGTTTGAGGGCGGATGAACCCGACATATCCTGTTTGAGGGCGGATGAACCCAAAATATCCTATTTGAGGGCAGATGAACCCGACAGATCCTGTTTGAGGGTGGATGAACCCAAAATATCCTGTTTGGGGGCGGATGAACCCGACATATCCTGTTTGAGGGCGGATGAACCCAAAATATCCTATTTGTGGGCGGATGAACCCAACATATCCTATTTGAGGGCGGATGAACCCGACAGATCCTATTTTAGGGCGGATGAACCCGGCAGATCCTATTTGAGGGCGGATGAACCCGATAGATCCTACTTGAGGGCGGATGAACCCGATAGATCCTGTTCGAGGGCGGATGAACCCAAAATATCCTATTCGAGGGCGGATGAACCCAACATATCCTATTTGAGGGCGGATGAACCCGACATATCCTATTTGAGGGCGGATGAACCCGACATATCCTATTTGAGGGCGGATGAACCCAAAATATCCTATTTGAGGGCGGATGAACCCGATATATCCTATTTGAGGGCGGATGAACCCGACATATCCTATTTGAGGGCGGATGAACCCGACATATCCTGTTTGAGGGCGGATGAACCCAACAGATCCTATTTGAGGGCGGATGAACCCAACAGATCCTGTTTGAGGGCGGATGAACCCGACAGATCCTGTTTGAGGCGGATGAACCCGACATATCCTATTTGAGGGCGGATGAACCCGACATATCCTGTTTGAGGGCGGATGAACCCGACATATCCTGTTTGAGGGCGGATGAACCCAAAATATCCTATTTGAGGGCAGATGAACCCGACAGATCCTGTTTGAGGGCGGATGAACCCAAAATATCCTGTTTGGGGGCGGATGAACCCGACATATCCTGTTTGAGGGCGGATGAACCCAAAATATCCTATTTGAGGGCGGATGAACCCAACATATCCTATTTGAGGGCGGATGAACCCGACAGATCCTATTTTAGGGCGGATGAACCCGACAGATCCTATTTGAGGGCGGATGAACCCGATAGATCCTACTTGAGGGCGGATGAACCCGATAGATCCTATTCGAGGGCGGATGAACCCGATAGATCCTATTCGAGGGCGGATGAACCCGACATATCCTATTTGAGGGCGGATGAACCCGACATATCCTATTTGAGGGCGGATGAACCCAAAATATCCTATTTGAGGGCGGATGAACCCGATATATCCTATTTGAGGGCGGATGAACCCGACATATCCTATTTGAGGGCGGATGGACCCGACATATCCTGTTTGAGGGCGGATGGACCCGACATATCCTGTTTGAGGGCGGATGAACCCAACAGATCCTATTTGAGGGCGGATGAACCCAACAGATCCTGTTTGAGGGCGGATGAACCCGACAGATCCTGTTTGAGGGCGGATGAACCCAAAATATCCTGTTTGGGGGCGGATGAACCCGACATATCCTGTTTGAGGGCGGATGAACCCAAAATATCCTATTTGAGGGCGGATGAACCCAACATATCCTATTTGAGGGCGGATGAACCCGACAGATCCTGTTTGAGGGCGGATGAACCCAAAATATCCTGTTTGGGGGCGGATGAACCCGACATATCCTGTTTGAGGGCGGATGAACCCAAAATATCCTATTTGAGGGCGGATGAACCCGACATATCCTATTTGAGGGCGGATGAACCCAAAATATCCTATTTGAGGGCGGATGAACCCGACATATCCTATTTGAGGGCGGATGAACACAACATATCCTGTTCGAGGGCGGATGAACCCAACATATCCTGTTCGAGGGCGGATGAACCCAACATATCCTATTCGAGGGCGGATGAACCCGACATATCCTATTCGAGGGCGGATGAACCCGACATATCCTGTTCGAGGGCGGATGAACCCGACATATCCTGTTTGAGGGCGGATGAACCCGACATATCCTGTTTGAGGGCGGATGAACCCGACATATCCTGTTCGAGGGCGGATGAACCCAACATATCCTGTTCGAGGGCGGATGAACCCAACATATCCTATTTGAGGGCGGATGAACCCGACATATCCTATTTGAGGGCGGATGAACCCGACATATCCTATTTGAGGGCGGATGAACCCGACATATCCTGTTTGAGGGCGGATGAACCCGACATATCCTGTTTGAGGGCGGATGAACCCGACATATCCTGTTCGAGGGCGGATGAACCCAACATATCCTGTTCGAGGGCGGATGAACCCAAAATATCCTGTTTGGGGGCGGATGAACCCGACATATCCTGTTTGAGGGCGGATGAACCCGACATATCCTGTTTGAGGGCGGATGAACCCAAAATATCCTATTTGAGGGCAGATGAACCCGACAGATCCTGTTTGAGGGCGGATGAACCCAAAATATCCTGTTTGGGGGCGGATGAACCCGACATATCCTGTTTGAGGGCGGATGAACCCAAAATATCCTATTTGAGGGCGGATGAACCCAACATATCCTATTTGAGGGCGGATGAACCCGACAGATCCTATTTTAGGGCGGATGAACCCGACAGATCCTATTTGAGGGCGGATGAACCCGATAGATCCTACTTGAGGGCGGATGAACCCGATAGATCCTATTCGAGGGCGGATGAACCCGATAGATCCTATTCGAGGGCGGATGAACCCGACATATCCTATTTGAGGGCGGATGAACCCGACATATCCTATTTGAGGGCGGATGAACCCAAAATATCCTATTTGAGGGCGGATGAACCCGATATATCCTATTTGAGGGCGGATGAACCCGACATATCCTATTTGAGGGCGGATGGACCCGACATATCCTGTTTGAGGGCGGATGGACCCGACATATCCTGTTTGAGGGCGGATGAACCCAACAGATCCTATTTGAGGGCGGATGAACCCAACAGATCCTGTTTGAGGGCGGATGAACCCGACAGATCCTGTTTGAGGGCGGATGAACCCAAAATATCCTGTTTGGGGGCGGATGAACCCGACATATCCTGTTTGAGGGCGGATGAACCCAAAATATCCTATTTGAGGGCGGATGAACCCAACATATCCTATTTGAGGGCGGATGAACCCGACAGATCCTGTTTGAGGGCGGATGAACCCAAAATATCCTGTTTGGGGGCGGATGAACCCGACATATCCTGTTTGAGGGCGGATGAACCCAAAATATCCTATTTGAGGGCGGATGAACCCGACATATCCTATTTGAGGGCGGATGAACCCAAAATATCCTATTTGAGGGCGGATGAACCCAAAATATCCTATTTGAGGGCGGATGAACCCGATATATCCTATTTGAGGGCAGATGAACACAACATATCCTGTTCGAGGGCGGATGAACCCAACATATCCTGTTCGAGGGCGGATGAACCCAACATATCCTATTCGAGGGCGGATGAACCCGACATATCCTGTTCGAGGGCGGATGAACCCGACATATCCTGTTCGAGGGCGGATGAACCCGACATATCCTGTTCGAGGGCGGATGAACCCGACATATCCTGTTCGAGGGCGGATGAACCCAACATATCCTGTTCGAGGGCGGATGAACCCAACATATCCTATTTGAGGGCGGATGAACCCGACATATCCTATTTGAGGGCGGATGAACCCGACATATCCTATTTGAGGGCGGATGAACCCGACATATCCTGTTTGAGGGCGGATGAACCCGACATATCCTGTTTGAGGGCGGATGAACCCAAAATATCCTATTTGAGGGCGGATGAACCCGACAGATCCTGTTTGAGGGCGGATGAACCCAAAATATCCTGTTTGGGGGCGGATGAACCCGACATATCCTGTTTGAGGGCAGATGAACCCAAAATATCCTATTTGTGGGCGGATGAACCCAACATATCCTATTTGAGGGCGGATTAACCCGACAGATCCTATTTTAGGGCGGATGAACCCGGCAGATCCTATTTGAGGGCGGATGAACCCGATAGATCCTACTTGAGGGCGGATGAACCCGATAGATCCTGTTCGAGGGCGGATGAACCCAAAATATCCTATTCGAGGGCGGATGAACCCAACATATCCTATTTGAGGGCGGATGAACCCGACATATCCTATTTGAGGGCGGATGAACCCGACATATCCTATTTGAGGGCGGATGAACCCAAAATATCCTATTTGAGGGCGGATGAACCCGATATATCCTATTTGAGGGCGGATGAACCCGACATATCCTGTTTGAGGGCGGATGAACCCGACATATCCTGTTTGAGGGCGGATGAACCCAACAGATCCTATTTGAGGGCGGATGAACCCAACAGATCCTGTTTGAGGGCGGATGAACCCGACAGATCCTGTTTGAGGCGGATGAACCCGACATATCCTGTTCGAGGGCGGATGAACCCGACATATCCTGTTTGAGGGCGGATGAACCCGACATATCCTGTTTGAGGGCGGATGAACCCAAAATATCCTATTTGAGGGCGGATGAACCCGACAGATCCTGTTTGAGGGCGGATGAACCCAAAATATCCTGTTTGGGGGCGGATGAACCCGACATATCCTGTTTGAGGGCGGATGAACCCAAAATATCCTATTTGAGGGCGGATGAACCCAACATATCCTATTTGAGGGCGGATGAACCCGACAGATCCTATTTTAGGGCGGATGAACCCGACAGATCCTATTTGAGGGCGGATGAACCCGATAGATCCTACTTGAGGGCGGATGAACCCGATAGATCCTATTCGAGGGCGGATGAACCCGATAGATCCTATTCGAGGGCGGATGAACCCGACATATCCTATTTGAGGGCGGATGAACCCAAAATATCCTATTTGAGGGCGGATGAACCCGATATATCCTATTTGAGGGCGGATGAACCCGACATATCCTATTTGAGGGCGGATGGACCCGACATATCCTATTTGAGGGCGGATGAACCCAACAGATCCTATTTGAGGGCGGATGAACCCAACAGATCCTGTTTGAGGGCGGATGAACCCGACAGATCCTATTTGAGGGCGGATGAACCCAAAATATCCTGTTTGGGGGCGGATGAACCCGACATATCCTGTTTGAGGGCGGATGAACCCAAAATATCCTATTTGAGGGCAGATGAACCCAACATATCCTATTTGAGGGCGGATGAACCCGACAGATCCTGTTTGAGGGCGGATGAACCCAAAATATCCTGTTTGGGGGCGGATGAACCCGACATATCCTGTTTGAGGGCGGATGAACCCAAAATATCCTATTTGAGGGCGGATGAACCCGACATATCCTATTTGAGGGCGGATGAATCCGACAGATCCTATTTTAGGGCGGATGAACCCGACAGATCCTATTTGAGGGCGGATGAACCCGATAGATCCTATTTGAGGGCGGATGAACCCGATAGATCCTATTTGAGGGCGGATGAACCCGATAGATCCTATTTGAGGGCGGATGAACCCAAAATATCCTATTTGAGGGCAGATGAACCCGACATATCCTATTTGAGGGCGGATTAACCCAGAATATCCTTAAGACTTGAAGATGTCTTACCTTGAATACTTGTTGGGATGAATTTTCCCTTTCTACCTTCCCCATTTTTTTGTTATTATTATTCTTTTTTTATTTATTTATTATTATTATTATTATTATTAGCTTCCTCCTTTGAAGACTAACCGCTGAGGATACCGACTTTCCAACCTTGTGTTGGACTCCTCGCAGCCGCTAGGGATAACACTGTTGGGGAATTATTTACTTACCTGTTGGGGGGTAAAATGTTATCAGCTGGGGGTACCTGACTTCCAGAAAATTTTCTAAATGGAAGGAAAATTTTCTGCCCCAGTTTGATAATATCCCTTGTGGCATGCAGTTTTGGCATCAATGCCATTTCCGTTACCTGCTTCAAATCAAACAAAATTTTGTTAGTTTAAAACGCGGTGGTTGGTTGTGATACTCCTGCTGGGATGGTTTTCCCTTTCTCCCTCCTTGCTCTGTGTTCCACAACTTGTTGGGGATGATATTATTTGTTGGGGATAATCCCTTCCTGCTGGGGATATCCTTCTTCCTTTGTGGCATAGCTCGGAAACCGGCATTTCCCTGACCTTTTAGTCTAGTATGAATTTCCCACACCATGCTCATTGCTCTCCTTGCTTTGTTCACGGGCCTTGGCCTTGAGGTTTATAACCTTGGTTTTGGCAAGGATATCCCTCTTGACACTCGTCAATCATTTTGGCACTTCCTTTTTGCATGGGGACATCTTTTTGACACTGGCCTCGCGTTTGTTCCCCGCTGACTATACCACTTGGATGTACTAGTCAGATCCCATTTTGGAAAGCTGATGGCCTATTTTGAAGTCAATTCACACTTGTTCTGACCAAACAGACTCTATTGGGGATTTTTATGAAAGGAAAAGATAAACGAGGATAGAATAAAAAGACAAAGGAAAAATGACTCTTTAACAAAAGAAACTACAAATAAAAACCTATCAAATGCAGATACCGACTCTACTGGTCATGACATGCACATGTGGCCTATCCTCTACCGTCAATCATTCTTCAATTGGCAATTCCCACTCGATTCTCAATCTTGTTCGACTTGTAGTGCCCGAAGGGTTTTCACTATCAAGTCTCTCTCATTTTTGGTTCTTTTCTCAGCTTCCATCGCCTTATGGTGCCTGTGAAGGTTTTCACCAATAAGACTCTCTCGTTTTTATATCTCTCTCCAGCTGGGGATTTGGAGTGTTGCTGGTATGACTCTTTCTGTTGGAGATTAGAGTCCTTTCTGCTGTGGAACAGAATGTTATGCTCACCGGTGAGACTCTCATTTGTCTGACTTGGCATCTTTTGAAGACTGATCAGAAGGTCTTTCCTTGGACCGTAATGTGGGTTTTGGATAGGCTAGAAAGAAAGGGTATTAAAGGCTCAAAAAATGCATTAATTTTGGGTTATTAGTTACAACCTTCGGAATTAGATTTATTCACAATAAATGCAACTTTTGCCCCAGTTTCTTGCTTGGGGATATCCTAACTGATTTTTTTCATTTTTCAAAACTATGACCGAGCCGTGAAGCGCCTACGTATCCTCTTTGAGGAATCAGGTCAAACGTAGTTCCCAATTCCTCTTTTTCATTTGACTTTTTTTTTGTTACCATTTTTCTTTTCTCTTTTTCTTTTCTCATTTCTCCTTTCTTTTTGTCGTTTTTTTTCTCTTTTTTTCCTTTATTCTTCTTTTCCCGTTTATGTTGTTTCCTTTTCTTTCTTTTCTCTTAACTGCCATGCTTGCGTATTCCATTCGTTGCTACTAATTCCGAACGAGGGGTATGAAAGAAAATAAATAAGGCTCAAAAGGGGTAACGAAGGATAAAATGTTTGGGTAGCAGAACAAAATGCCTTCGTCATTCCAGTCTTCAAAACATGCCAAGCGCAAACAACACAATTTAAACTTGTAGTCCCTTCTGATGGTGCTGGACTTGACAATTATGTTAAACGTCTGTTTGTTCATTTGTCACTTCTAAAGCACCGTTGGGTGACACTCTCTTTCTCATTATTATGAAAGAACCTCATGCCAATTTGGCGAATCTTGCTTTTAAACGGTTTTCTTTTTGTTTAACTTGCCCCAGTTCCACATGACTCGAGCTCTGAATAATCTCAAACCGTCCTTATTTTCTTTAAATAGTTTGATCGCCTTTCTAAAGTTTTATGATTAACTTTAAAGACTAGGCCCAAACTGTGTGCGTAGGTCACGTCCCTAGAATCAGCATGGAATCACAAAATGATAAAAGGACTAAACAAAAAGATGACTGGAAATAAATAGAAGACCGGATTTTGTATTAGATTACCGGTGAAATGGTTTGAAAAAATAAAAACAAACCGGAATAAAAATCCTAAACAACCTGGACAAAAATTAAACAAACCGCTATGACAAAAATGGAAAGATAAGAAGGTTTGACACAGGACAAAATCCAAATTACAACCTTAATAATCCGGACAACAGAAATGACAACAAAATAAGCCACCACAACCTTCTCTCTTGCTAACCAAGGAACGGAGCGTCCTCCCACTTTATCAAAACTGGCATCTTAGCCACTGAGCTTTGCATTAGTATTGTGAAGACCATTGCCAGCCTCAATATCGTCAACCTCCGTCAACAAGTTCCCGACAGGATTTGAGTGCTTCTGCTATCAGGCCCAATCCCCGCAGAGTGTGTATCATGAGATGCAAGTGAAGGATTCTGGGTGTCATTGTCCGGCTTACCACAAACCAACCACCTTAACTTTCTTTGCAAAACCAATAGGTTGGAACGGACTCAGTCAGTCCTCATTATTAACCACATTTTTTCTTTTTCTTTTTCTTATTTTCTTTTTCTCATTCTTCTTTTTTCTTTTCATTTTTTCATTTTTTTTCCTTTTAGTTTTTTTCATTCTTTTTTTCATTCTCTTTTTCTTTTTGCTTTTTTTTTTTTCATTTCATTTTTTCAATTTTTTTTCTTTTTCATTCTCTTTTTTTTTTTGCTTTTTTTTTTTGTTGTGGTCGAATCTTATGGAGATTGCCTACGTATCATGACCCCGCATGAATCAGACCTTGCGTAGTTCGAACCAATAAAAGATAAACAATAATGAACATTTCTTTTCACTTTTCATATTAAAACAAACTGGGTTTCAAAGGTTTAAAGATGACCTACAAACTTGAAAATCAAACAACCCGCCTATTTTAATCAAAAGGTTTACAAACTTCAAAAACAAATGGCCAACTTCCTTCTTCCATTTGCTAATTTTAACCAAATGGTTGTTTTTGCAAACGTGGCCCTTTCCAACTCTCACATGAATTTTGAGGCCGAGGAGGATTATTTTATGACGCTTTACAAACTTGTCCATTCTTTTACGAAAATAACCTTTCGACAACTGAAAGATACTCTAAGGCTATTTCGGCAAGAATGGTTTGAGACGCGGCCGAAGCTGGCTCGGCTTATTATGACAAAATTTGAATGGTATTCACCTGACCGCCAACTCTTTTTTTCAAATTACAATAAAACTTGGTGTTGCAAACACGGCCCTTCAGCGCCTCGGGGACGAAGATTTATAGGGCTGTGTGGGTCAACTAGACCAAAAATCCTAAACATGACCCAAAAAGTGGCTGTTTATCCAAAGTCAGCCTTCCGGCGTCCCTTTCGGGAACATTCGGCTATTTATGACAAAACAACATCACCTGACTTATTTATAACTCTTTTTTATCATTTTTCAAATTAGAAAAATCAATATTGCAAACACGACCTTTTAACGTCTCGGGGACGAAGATTTTTAAGGCTGTGGGGGTCAACTGGACCAAATCTTAAAAATGACCCGAAGGTGGCTGTTTATGCAAAGTCAGCCTTCCGGCGTCCCTTTCGGGAACATTCGGCTATGTCTTGATAAAACAGCGTCACCCGACTTCTTTATGACAAAATTAAAATTTGACATTTTTTTTATTTTTTTATTTTTTTATTTTTTGCTATTTTAGCGAATGGTGGGGTTGGACACCACCCGACTTATTTATGACATGTTTTTTCTTTTTTATTTATTTATTTATTTATTTGTTTTTGGCTTTTTTAGCAAAAGGTGGGGTTGGACCCGATGAGGGTTGCCTACGTATCTCACATCCGGTGAGAATCAAACCCGCATAGTTCGGGCAATCAGGAATAAGTAGATGAACTAACTTTTTTTTTTTTGTGAATTTGTGAAAGAACTACTTTAAAAGAAGAAAGGAAGTATATTTTTTTTATTTTTGATTGATTTTCTTTTTAAAAGAAACACTTCTAAGATATATTTTTGAATTTCATTTGCTTTTTTTTTTATTCTAAAGAAGAAGAAGAAAATATTTTTTTGGAATTTTACCTTTAATAAAAGAAATGCTTCTAAAATATTTTTTTTTTTGAATTTTGAATTTTCTTTTCAATTTTTGAGAGAAGAATCAAAATATTTTCGGATTTTTTTATTATATATATATATATATATATATATATATATTTTTTTTTAGAAAAACAATTAGAAAGACTTTCTAAAGAAGTCAATAATGGAAAATATTTTTGGATCATTTGTTTTGAAAATTGGGATTCTAAAAACTTTTGGCAAGACCAATGTTCTTGCAACAGATAAAGATATATATACATTTTTTGGAAATAAAGAAAAACTTTTGGATTTTATATATATATATATATATTTGCAATAATAAAACCACTTTCAACGCCCGACTCCCCCTTTTTTTATAACATAATAAAACTTATTGGACTTTTTGGACTTTTTGACATTTTTCAACACAAGACTTGCTAATAAAACAAACTTAATAAGACACATTTTTTTTATTTTCTCAAAATTTCGGCAGAGCTACGACTCTACTCGGACTCTTTCACGGTTTTCTAATGTGTGGAAAATGATGACAACATACAAAATCTTTTGAATTTTCATGCTCTCTTTTTTTTATATGTATATATATATTTTTTATGTTTATTATTATTTTTCAAAAATGTGGCATGAGAAACATAAGGATTTCCAAGACATCTTGGATTCCGCAACTGTTCCCCATGCGCTTTTCCCAACATGTGAAGCATGGGGGACATAGGGAATTCCAAGACTTCTTGGATTCCACAAATGTTCCCCATGTGCTTTTTCCTAAAAAATGAAGCGTGGGGGACATGTGGAATACCAAGGCTTCTTGAATTCCACAATGTTCCCCATGTCCTTAATTAACATAATGGCATGCTTATCAAAAATAGTGCAACTTTCTTATTTAACGTGATCAGCATGATAAGGAGTGTCATTTGTCCGCAAATATCATTGGTCCGCCAAATGACCCATTCACCCTTGCATAAATACAACATGTAGCACATAGGATGCCAAAGATGGTCTATTATTTTCGGGTTGTTTGTCCTAGAAGGACCCAACCCCTGTGTTGAGTCCCCTAAGTCAAATGCACATGATGCAAATAGACGTTCCTACTAGGGATCCGGTACATGGCTGAGTTATTCTAAGTGTAAAACCTTAGGTTGATTGTTCTAAACCTGGCTTACCCAAACGGACAGTTTGAGCCGAAGCGGGGGCAACGTACCGGGAGCACGAAAGTCTGCCCGGCCTAGTTACTTGTCCCAACTCCGTCTTATTTGGTATGACTTTAACAGAAAGGTGGGTCACGCGCACGTGTACACCATAAATTCAGAAGACTCAGAAAGAAGGGTTTCGTAGCAGTTTTATATACACAATTCAGATAATATTAAAGCGGTAAAAGCATCATTTAGCACATTAAGCATATATCATGTAAAAATCAGATAATAAATAAAGCCAACTATAACAGTTATTTTAAGCTTGAATTCTTGAACCCTGAACCAGTGGTTCTGGGTTATCACTTTGAGAGCATCCCCAGCAGAGTCGCCAGAGCTGTCACACCTCCTTTTTTTGCACCCGCGAGGGTGCAAGGGAGTTTTTCCAATTAAAGGACAATCGAAACGGGATTTGCTTATTTATTTCAGAGTCGCCACTTGGGAGATTTAGGGTGTCCCAAGTCACCAATTTTAATCCCGAATCGAGGAAAAGAATGACTCCATATTACAGTCTGCGTACCAGAAATCTGGATAAGGAATTCTGTTAACCCGGGAGAAGGTGTTAGGCATTCCCGAGTTCCGTGGTTCTAGCACGGTCGCTCAACTGTTATATTCGGCTTGATTATCTGATTTTATACAAATATGAACTTATGTGCAAATTTTATCTTTTAACCGCTTTATTATTATTGTTTTTAAAAGAAATGTGAACATCGCTTAAAACACGTCTTTGGACTGCATCACATGAAATGCACCCACAATCCGGAACATATTTTATTTGACGTTTTGGGATTTGGATTTGGGTCGCGTGAAATGCACACCCAAGTTTAAGAAAGTAGATTATTAAACACGCACCTAAAGAGACTATCGTGTTATTATTTTGGGAAGGCCGTGAAATTCGCTAAACGGCCCTCCTGAATTCTAAGTAATTTAAAACAAGTATTTACTGAGGGCCCCGCAATTTGTATTTTTATTCGGCGAGGCTCATCTCATTCTTATTTTTTAAAGGAATTTGCAACGTCGTGGACATGCATCTCGAACCACGTTACAATCAATGTACCCGCGATTTAGAGACACATTTCAACTCCGCTGAGATTTGGATTTGGGTCACATAAATGTGCACCCGAGTTAGGGAGAATAAATTATTAAAGGCGCGCCTAAAGCAACTAGCACATTATTATTTTGGGTAGGGCCGTGAAATTTGCTAAACGGCCCATCCCAGAATCTAAGTATTTAACACATATATTTTTGTGAGGGTTCCGCAATCTGTACATTTTCTATTTGGCGAAACTTGTCTCGTTTTTTTTTTTTATTATTTTATTTTATTTTAAAAGGATGCTATTTTTATGCCTTTAACCATACTAAACCTTACAGCTTCTTTACAACTAGAATCCCATAACTTGTTAGAAGTTTAATAAAAGGAGTTTAGCGAATGAGTGTTTCAGGAGTAGTAACAGCATGTACTAATACTAATTTTGTCCGAAGGACCTAAGCAAAGGAAATGACGAACAAATTAACGTCAAACTTGTGTCATAGAACAACTAGTCCAACTTAATTAAATGACATCAAATAAACAAGAATCACATAACGCAAAATGAGCAAAAAATGCATGCGGTGAAAACATAAGCAGAAAATTATCATACCAATTTCTATATTGCATCTTTGAACTTTTAACGTAACATTTCCTTATTTAATGCTTGAAGTTTACTGACCTGAACAAACGGAAACGGATAGAGCCGCGGACCATCCCTCAACATCGACCTCAACGGATAACCTCGAACGGGAAACCATAGAAAAGATCATCAAAGCTCAGACGGAATAGCTCGCGCCAGAAACTCGAACACGAACGGACTGATAACGAGTCATGGCTGCTACTGGTTTTTCCAGATGGTCATTTGTACGCTCGTTACTTTTAAGGGCTGGGTTGACGGAGTGCCGATTGAGGGTCGTTTGGCAAAGTCGGAGTTCAGTGGTCGTTTGATCCACTGCTGGGCGCGAGGAAATGACGGGGAGGCTGGTTATGGCATGAGGTTCAGCTGGAGGTTTGGTGGAGCTAGGAGGAGGAGGAGTGGTCGTGTGGGGCAGTGACGATGAAGAAACGCAGCAACAGCTGCTTGTGAAAGACTAAACAGCAATGGCAGAGACGGTGGAGTTCAGTGGTCGACGATGGTTGCTGGATTTTGGGTTATAGGGTGGTTGACGATGCAACAGTGATTGTTGCTGCTCAAAAGAACGAGGGGTCGTGGGTTATGGAGGTGCTCGCCGAAAGGGTTGTTGACGGAGGTGGTGTTGTTTGGACGTGAGGGAGTTTAGTAGGAAGGTGATGGTTCCGGCGTCGGGGGGCTGCTGGAAGGGTTGTTGACGGAGGTGGTGTTTGGGCGATGCAGCAGCAGTAGCTGCTGCTTGACTGGTGGTCGGGTGGTGGAGCTGGGGGGGTTTTCTGGTTTTGGTCCGTAGGGTTTCTTCTTCTTCTTTAGGAAGAAGAAGATGTATAGTACCTGTTTCAAAAATATTTTCCAAAGTCTGTTCCCAAATTTTTTCAAAGTCCTCCTCTTCAAAATGTTTGTCCGTGTATTTGACATGGCTTTGCCCAGGGAAATGAGCCCACGCGTGGTGGGGTTCGAGATTTGTGTCCCCCACGTGTGGTGGGGTTCCCCATGTGTCCTGGACTCGGTTTATTATGGGCTAGGTCTGGAATTAGGCCTAGAACCGGGTAGTTTGAACCCGAATATTATTCTTTTGCCCGGACTCGAGAAATAGGAAACGTTGCTTAACTAGCCATATGTAAGCAAAACAACTATCAAAATAAGACTAGTATTTAAACAACACTATATCTCTTTTTTTTTTTAAAAAAAATATTTTTTCAAGATTTAAAATAGCTACAAAATATTAATAAAATTATTTTTGTAATTTTCGTTTTTATATGTAAAGACAAAATATGAAGTAATATTTTTTTGTATTTTTTCAAAATTATAATGACTGCAAACATTAATAGAACTATATTTTTGTAATTTTCGAATTTATATAAAGTACCAAAATAAAGTACAATTTTCGTATTTTTTCAAGTTTATGAGAAATACATAAACTAAAATTTATATATGTATTTTTGTGATTTTTTCTTTTTGCAACGAAATAAAGTAAAAATAGCTAAAATGGCTATATTAGACCCAATTACATATTTATGCTAAAAAAAATGTGAAAATCCTCGGGGAGGGTCAAAAATCACGTGCTTACACAGATTACCCAAACTTGAATCGTATTCCCTTTGTCACCTTAAACTATTTTTCCTTGATACCCGTGTTGTCTTCCTCTGAAACTTGAATTGCTTTTCTTATTCTCCAGGTGGGTGCCTGATTGCCAAACTTTAACTGTATTCTCTTGCTCTCTAGGTGGGCGCTTGATTGCCAAAACTTTAACTGTATTCCCTTGCTCTCCAAGTGGGTGCCTGATTGCCAAAACTTGAACTGTTTGCCCTTGTTCTCCAGGTGGGGCATGATTCCCAGCACTTGCCCTACTTTTCCCTCGAAACTTGACTTATTTCCCTTGTTCTCCAAGCGGGCTCCTGATTTCCAACACCTGCACTGCTCTTCTTTGAAACTTGACTTGCTCTCCCTTGTTCTCCAGGTGGGCTCCTGATGCTAAACTTGAACTGTCTTCCTTTGAACATTGCTGTTTTCCCTTTGATCTCCAGGTGAGTGCCTGATTTCCAACACATGCACTGCTTTTCCCTCGAAACTTGACTCATTTTCCCTTGTTCTCCAGGTGGGCTCATGATTGCTGACCTTGAACCGTCTTCTTTTGGACATTGTTGCTTTCCCTTTGTTCTCCAGGTGGGTGCCTGATTTCCAACACTTGCACTGCTTTTCCGTCAAAACTTGACTCATTTTCCCTTGTTCTCCAAGTGGGCTCCTGATTCCCAACACTTACGCATGTTTTTCCTTGAGACTTGAACTGCTTTCCCTTGTTCTCCAGGTGGGTGCTTGATTGCTGAACTTGAACCACTTTTCCCTAAGACTGCTTTCCTTGGAACTGTCTTCCTTGTTTTCCAGGTGGGTGCCTGATTGCTGAACCTGACTTGTCCTCTTCTTGAAACTGCCTTTTTTTTTGAACTGTCTTCCCTTGTTTCTCCAGGTGGGTGTCTGATTGCTTGAGCACGAACTGCTTTCTATTCTTGAAATTTGCATTGTCTTCCCTTGTTCTCCAGGTGGGCGCCTGATTTCAATAAAACAGACAACACAAAAGAAATTTTTCTGCCCCAGTTTGATATTGGGAACATCTGTGAGTGTTAACCAATTTCTTGTTATCAAAATAAATTCTAAACTAAATTCCTTTATCATGAAAATTTCAAACCAAGCCTTGTCTCAAAAGTGAAAAACTCAACTGCCAAATTATACTTCCTAAAAGTAGACCTCTCATCAGACCTTTGTCATTTGCGAGGGTCTCAAAACATACTAAATTCTCTTATCCATGAGGATACTGGAGCTTACTACCGAGCCTATCTGGCACCTGCTTTCCTCACAGAAGGTTTCTCCGAAACAAACAAAATTTCCTGCCCCTGTTTAAATCAAAGAAAAATCTTGTCAATTTGAAAATATGGTTGTTAGTCTGTGGCATTCTTGCTGAGGGTGGCCCTTTTGCTGCCGTGCTTTGCTTTGACTGGTCGCCTTGAACTGGCCAAGAATTGTTTGCCTTTCTGTCTAAATTTCAATCATAGGACCCTGGACGACCTGAATGCTATAAACCCAACCTGTTGTTTCATATTTCTGTCCTTCCAATTTGAACCTCTGTATCTTCCCCAAAATTTACAAACAACTCGACCGCTTGAATTTTCATTAACACCATACTTTTCATTTTTGCATCGTGCTATTTCTGGTAAGTTGTGGCCGCACTTTGCTTTGTGCAACTTGAAAGTTGGTAGTAAGCTTTGAAATCCTTTCTCAATTTCTTAAACAAGACTGACATTGGTAAAATCTTAGAGAAATAAACCCAAAAGAAATGAAATGCAATGACTTCGAGAGTTAGGAATAAAGAAGAAAATCCAAAGCTGGATGACTGTTTGAAGGAGAAAAGGAAGGAGACTTATCTGAGTGAGGCAACTGGCACCAATGATCATGACATGCATTTCGGATTGATCAGCCTGGCCCGCTCAGTCAATCACCTTTCAGTTGTCATACTTTGTGCCCCGGGATCTCCATAATCTAATTTCTTCGCCAAATCACTGACCTTGTTCGGCTTGCGGTGCCCTGAAGGGTTTTCACCAATAGACCTCTTTCATTTGTTCATCTCTCAACTCACTGTCGCCCTACGATGCCCGTGAAGGTCTTCACCAATAAAACTCTCTCATTTTTAATTTCTCTCAGCTTTCCATCACCTTACAGTGCCCATGAGGGTTTTCACCAAAAAGACTATCTCCTTTTTCATTTCTCTTAGCTTTTCATCGCCTTATAGTACCCGTGAGAGTTTTCACAAATAAGACTCTCTTATTTTTCATTTTTCCTGCTTAGAATGTAGTGTTTCCCCTGATGTGAATCACACCTCTACTTGCTCGGCTTGGCATCTCTCGAAGACTGATCAGAAGGTCTTTCTTTGGACCGTAATGTGGGATTTTGGATAGGGTTAGAAAGAAATGATATCAAAAAAGCTCAAAATAACTTGAATGGATTCACAATTACAACTTTTGGAATCAGATCTCTTACAACAACCGCAACTTTCTGCCCTAGTTTCTTTGCTTGGGGACTTTTAAATTTTTTATTTGATGGGACCGAACAGTGAGGCTGCCTACGTATCCTTAAAAGGAACCAGGTCGAATGTAGTTCATGACATAGGAATTGCTTTGTTGTTGTTACTTTTCTCTTTTTCTCTTTCTTTCTTTTTTATTTTCTTCTTCTTCTTCTTATTTTTTTTTTTTTTGCTTTTCATTCTTTTCTTTATCTTTTCTCTTATCTTTTCCTCTTTTCCTTCTTTATTTAACTTTGTGTCCATGTTTCTGAACTTTGCTATTGATTCCAAAAGAGGGTATGAAAGAAAATAAACAAGGCTCAAAGGGGTAACAAAGGGTAAAATGTTTAGATAGCAGAATAAAATGCCTTCATCATTCCAATCTTCAAAACATGCCAAGTACAAATAAGACACGATTTAAACCAAAGAAATCATACATAATATCTTTTGACTGCATCAGAATTGATAGCCATATCTATATATTTGCCTTCTATATCTATTAAATACAAAGCACCATTGGACAACCCTCTTGTTACGATGAACGGCCCCTGCCAATTTGGGGCGAACTTTCCTTTTGCTTCAGCCTGATATGAAAGGATGCGTTTCAATACTTGCTGACCCACTTTAAATTTTCGCGGACGCACGTTCTTGTTGTATGCTCTTGCCATCCTTTTTTGGTACAACTGGCCATGACACACTGCTGCCAATCTTTTCTCATCAATCAAACTCAATTGCTCCAGACGGGTTTTGACCCACTCATCATCATCAATCTCGGCTTTAGCAACAATCTGAAGGGATGGAATTTCAACTTCCGTAGGTATCACTGCTTCAATGACATATACCAACAAATAAGGAGTTGCACCTACTGAAGTGAGAGCAGTAGTGCGATAACCCAACAAAGCAAAGGGAAACTTCTCATGCCATTGTCTGGACCCTTGCACCATTTTTCGGAGTATCTTCTTAATATTTTTGTTGGCTGCCTCGACTGCTCCATTTGCCTTGAAGCGGTATGGGATGGAATTTTGATGTGTAATCTTGAACTGTTGACACACTTTTTTCATCAGATGACTGTTAAGATTGGCACAATTATCTGTGATGATCACCTTCGAGATCCCAAACCGACAAATGATGTTTGAATGAACAAAATCGACCACTGCCTTCTTGGTAACAGATTTGAAGGTTTTAGCTTCAACCCACTTAGTTAAATAATCAATGGCCACCAGAATGAACCTGTGTCCATTGGATCCTGCTGGCTCAATTGGTCCGATGACATCCATACCCCAGGAAACAAAGGGCCATGGTGCGGACATTGTGTGCAATTCAGATGGCGGAGAATGAATCAAATCTCCGTGTACTTAGCATTGATGACACTTGCGCACAAAACCGATGCAATATCGCTCCATGGTGAGCCAATAATAACCTACTCGAAGAATTTTCTTTGCCAGGACATACCCACTCATATGCGGCCCACAGACCCCGGAATGCACTTTGGTCATGATAGTCGTGGCTTGTCTAGCATTTATGCATCTCAACAATCCAAGATCTGGAGTTCTTTTGTACAAAACTCCCCTTCTAAAGAAAATTCCACTTGCCAAATGTCGAATTGTTCTCTTTTGATCCCTTGTGGCTTGTACTGGATACACCCCCTGACCTGATGTACCCCCTGATATCATAGAACCAAGGTTCACCGTCAAGTTCTTCTTCCACCCTGTTACAGCAAGCATGCTGATCGCGGACCTGAATATGCAAAGGGTCAACATAAGCCTTATTTGGATGAGTAACATCGACACCAGAGTAGTCAAAGCGTCAGCAACCTCATTGTGGATCCTAGGGATATGCCTGAACTCCACTGATCTGAATAGCTGACAGAGATCTTGCAAAAATTGTTAGTATGGTATGTGCTTCAAATCTTGAGTCTCCCATTCCCCTTGAATCTGGTGCTTTAACAGATCTGAATCTCCCAAAATCAGCACTTCTTGGACTCCCATGTCCACAGCTAACCTTAAACCTAAAATGCACGCTTCGTACTCAGCCATATTGTTGGTACAGTAGAAAGGAAGATGAGCTGTGATAGGGTAGTGATACCTTATTTCAGAAATGAGTACAACTCCTATCCTAATGCCTTTCATGTTAGCAGCCCCATCAAAGAAGAGTTTCCAATCGGGCTTTTCAACTTTCTCAACCTCGTCAATATGCATTACTTCTTCATTAGGAAAGTAAGTCCTCAAAGGTTCATATTCTTCATCCACCGGGTTCTCGGCCAAATGATCGGCTAATGCTTGGGCTTTCATCGTGGTCCGAGTCACATAGATAATGTCGAACTTTGTGAGCAAAATCTGCAACTTCGCAAGTCTCCCTGTGGGCATAGGCTTCGGAAATATGTACTTTAAAGGATCCAGACGAGAAATGAGGCAAGTATTTAGGATGACAAATAATGCTTCAACTTCTGTGCTACCCAAGTCTGGGCACAACACGTCCTCTCAAGGGGAGTATACTTAACCTCATAAGATGTGAACTTCTTACTAAGATAATAAATGGCTTGCTCTTTCTTGCCAGTGATGTCATGCTGACCCAATACACATCCAAATGAATTATACAGGATTGTCAAATAAAGAATCAAAGGTCTCCCTGGTTCCGGCAGGACCAACACATGTGGATTCGACAAATACTCTTTGATCTTATCGAACGCTTCCTGGCACTCATCAATCCATTTGACCGCAACGTCCTTCTTTAGTAACTTAAAGATGGGCTCACAAGTTGTCGTGAGCTGAGCAATAAGCCTGCTGATGTAGTTCAGTCTCCCTAGTAGACTAATCACCTTAGTCTTGTTTTTTGGTGGTGGCAACTCCTGGATAGCTTTGATTTTTGACGGATTTAACTCAATGACCCGCCGGCTGACTATGAACCCCAACAGTTTCCCAGATGGAACACCAAAGGCACACTTTGCAGGATTGAGCTTAAGATTGTACCTGTGGAGTCTCTGGAAATATTTTCTCAAATCTTTGGCTTGGTCAGACTGCTTCTTGGACGGTATGATCACATCATCCACGTAGACATCAATCTCCTTATGTATCATGTCATGGAATATGGTAGTCATTGCCCTCATGTAAGTTGCCCCAACGTTTTTCAAACCGAATGGCATGACTCGGTAGCAATATGTTCCCATGGCGTGATGAATGCCGTCTTTTCTACATTTTCTTCATCCATTAAAATTTTATGATACCTCGCATAGCAATCCATAAAAGACCCAATCTCATGCTTGGCACAATTATCAATCAAAATGTGGATATTTGGTAGTGGGAAGTTGTCCTTTAGACTTGCCTTGTTGAGGTCACGGTAGTTAACACACACTCTGGTCTTACCATCTTTCTTTGGCATATGCACGACTTTGGCTACTCACGTGGGATACCACGTGACTCGAATGACCTTTGCATCAAGCTGCTTTGTGACTTCTTCTTTAATCTTCACACTCATGTCAGTTTTGAACTTTCTCAACTTCTGCTTGACAGGAGGGAATGCTGGATCAATTGACAATTGTGGACCACCAGATCTGTACTCAAGCCTGGCATGTCATCATACGACTATGCAAAAATATCCTTATATTCAAACAATGCTTTAATTATTTCTTCCCTGATTTGCGGTTCAAGATGGACACTTATCATAGTTTCTCTAACATTATATGGATCCCCTAGATTGATTGCCTCCGTATCATTCAGATTAGGCTTGGGTTTTTCTTCAAAGTGATTTAGTTCCTTATTAATCTCTTCAAATGCATCATCCTCATCGTATTCTGGTTCATCATCACACTCTATTTCTTGAATTATTATTTCAGAATTAGATTGACTTTTAAGACTTGGCCGAAGATTCCTTGTGCATGTCATGTCATTGAAACAAGCATAAAAAGAACTGTACAGAGAAGAAATGAAAACAAAAATAAAACTATCAGGAATGATGGAAAAGGGAAATTGCATTTCATTGAAAATAAAGGATAACAAGGTTTGTACATCAACAAGCGGAAAATAAAAATCTGGGTCACAACCCTGGAATGACCCAAATAGAAAGAAAAACAAAACAAACTACCAAGACTCCTTCCAATTAGGGAGAGGAGTAGCCTTCCAATTGTTAAGCTTTACATTAGGCCCGGCGAACTGCACGTCTGCTTTTCTAGAACCTTATCCAACTTCTGCCATGTTCACATCATTAAACAAACTCTGGAACCTTTCAATTAACTCTTCATCAGTGTCAACCACAGAACCTGGAACTATCATCACTGGGCGTTTCCTGGCACCGGGCTTGACAAAAGACCTGGAGAGACGTGGGATAGGCTTCGAAAGTGCCCATGCCTTCTATTTCAACCTTTTGGCCCTTTTCACATCTGCTGCTATAGGTTTGAATCCAAGACCGAACATACCCAAGTTTTCAGGGAGGGACACTGGTTGTATGCTACCCTGTAAGGACACACCCAGACCTTTACCTGGCACAAGCCATTTTTCAGCATTTCAGAGGCCATCATGACGGATGTAGAGTCTATCTTTGGAGTTGGAACACATTTCCTTTCTGGAACCTTCTCGACCGGCACTGTTTCAAAAACTTTATAGACCCAGGGCCCTTTATCATCTTCAGACTCAATGAATGGGATGGAGGCATTACTATGAGCACACAAATTCTCCTTACCATGCACGACGATCTCCTGCCTATCCCACTCAAACTTGACCATCTGATGCAAAGTGGACGGGAATGCTTTGGCCGTATGAATCCAACGTCGACCCAACAAAAAATTGTAAGAGACGTCTACGTCCATCACCTAGAACTCCATGGTGAATTCCACTGGTCCTATTGTCAATTCTAGCACTATATCACCAATCGAGTCTTTTCCTCCACCGTCGAATCCTCGGACGCATATGCTATTTTTGTGAATCCTTTCATCATCAACTTTAAACTTGTTCAGAGTAGAGAGAGGACAAATGTTTGCACTGGAACCATTGTCAACTAACACCCTGGTGACCACAGAATCTTCACATTTTACCGTAAGATAGAGATCTTTGTTGTGTTTAGTACCTTCCATAGGCAACTTGTCATTAGAGAAAGTGACCCTGTTCCCCTCAAATATTTTTTTGGCGATCTTCTCCAGATGGTTTACTAAAATTTTGTTGGGTACATAAGCTTCGTTCAGAATTTTCATCAAGGCCCGACGATTCTCATCTTAGTGGATCAACAATGATAGCAAGGAAATCTGAGCGGGCGTCTTTCTCAGCTTCTCCACGATGGAGTAATCTTGTACCTTCATTTTTCTCAAAAACTCCTCTACCTCTTATTCAGTGATTGCTTTCTTTACTAGTACTAGATTATCTCTGGATGTTTTAGCTTTCCTTAACTCTTCCGGGGCAAAGCATCTTCTCGAACGAGTTAACCCCTGGGCCTCATTGACTTCTTCTTTCACTTCCTTTCCCTTATAGGTCACTATCACCCATTTATAGTTCCATGGGATAGCCTTGGTGATAATTACCGGCAACTGGGTTACAGGCTTGATGATGACAAGATCCGTACGGGCACCCTATACAATTATGATAGGCTTATTTGCCAACCCTGACACAACCACTTTTGACTTTTCTTGCTTTGCTATAATATCACTTGGGGATCCTTTCTTAACTACCACAGATGGTTCACCATTTTTCATGCTCAACTTGTTCACTGATCCTTCAACCATTGGTTTTTTGATTGGCTTGACCTCACTGGATTGAATCATCATGACGAACTGTGAAGTCTTCTTGGGCTCCCCCCTTGTGTACTATCTCGATCATGTTCATTCCCTCATGAGTTGGCAATCGGTTTTGGTTGATGTTGGGTGCCTCTAGAGTCTAGACTTCAATCTGATTTGTGTCGATGAGCTCCTGGATGGCATTTTTCAAGTGTCAGCACTTCTCCGTATCATGCCCCAGAGTACCAGAACAATATTCAAAGCTCACAGAGTAATCAAGATTCTTTGGAGAAGGATTTGGCAATTTTGACTCAATCGGCCTCAGCATATCCAACCGCCTCAATCTATGGAACAAACTGGTATAAAACTCCCCTAATGGGGTGAAAGTTTTCTTTCGTTGCAACCTTTTATTTTTGAATGTTAGATTGGGCTGGTAGGGTTTTGGTAGGCTTATGGGGGTGGGTAAGCATTTTGTGGAGCTGGTTAGGTGTTTTTTGGGGCTGGGGCACGCCATTGTGAGTAGGAAGGAGGTTGAGTATATGTCTAGGCATGGTGGACAGAAATCTAAGGGCTTGGTGATAGAAAGTAGTGTTGGGGTGGATTATATGGGGTTTGGGTGTAGGTTCGGTGATGGGGTCGAGACTGGGTATAATGGTGTGATGAGCCCCTAGGTCCAAACCATGATCCTGAATCAACTATTGCTACATCTTCTTTCTTCCTCTTTCCGACCACTCCTCCAGTACCATTCTGAATGGCTTGGGTAGTTGCCTTGATGGCCGAGTAGCTCATGATTTTGCTTGATTTAAGCCTTTCTTCCACCATGCCACCCATCTTCACTACCTTATTGAAAGACTTGCCTATGGCGGATATCAGATGGCCAAAATAAGTAGCCTTTAGAGCCTGCAGAAAGTACTCCACTATTTCGCTCTCCTCTATTGGGGGGTTAACTCTTACTGTTTGTTCTCTCCAACGAAAACCATATTCCCTGAAACTTTCACTAGGCTTCTTCTCGATTTTAGTCAAAGACAAATGATCTGGAAAAATCTCAATGTTGTATTGGAAATGACGAGCGAATGCTTGGGTCAAATCATCCCAGGTATACCATTTGTCGTGATCCTGACGAGTGTACCACTCCAATACCGCACCGCTCAGACTAAAGTACGCCATCAACAGCTTATCTTTCCCACCAGCTCCTCTCATTTTACTGCAGAATCCCCTCAAATGGGCCACCGGGTCTCTATGCCCGTCATATAGATCAAATTTAGGCATCTTGAATCCCACCTACAACTGAACATCGGGAAATAGACACAAATCCTTGTAGGCTACGCTCACTTGGCCTCCCAATCCCTGCATGTTTCTAAATGACTGTTCCAGGCTTCTAACCTTCCTGAACATCTCCTCCTGTTTTGGGTTTTTAGGTGGTTTCTCAGTCTCAACTGGGAGGTCGAAACGAGGAGTGTAGGAGTAATGTTATAGGGCCTTGAAAGTAGGCTCCAGGGGATAGTATTGGTTATTGTCTGGAATAAGGGCTCACTGGAGGATCGATGGAGTGTAGCGGGTGGGGGTGCCATGAAAATAGGGGTGGCTTGTGGAGGGGGGTATGGGATTGGTTTAGGTGGTGGTGCTTGTGGGGTTTGTGAAGTGGTGCCTTGGTAGTGGTGGTAAATGGGGAAGCCTGGAGATGAATCAACAGTGGAAGGTTCTTGGGATTGAGCCAGCGGCGAGACGAAAGCAGGGTTGGCAGGGTATGATGGTGGTGGATGCCCTTTCACCCATTCCTGGTACATCATCTGGTGTTTCAACTTATGTATCTCCTCTTTCAGATTAACATCAGACTCTTCCCCTTCCCTTGACGGATCAATAACACTTGCATCCAGTTCTTGGCCAACCATGATCAACTTGTCTTTGGACCTGGTGTTGTACGAGTGAGTTGCCAGAATGGCAAACAAACTAACCACCTGCCTGAACTTGATAACAACAAGCAAACTCGTTAGTGATTAGAGTTTAACAGATAGGCAACCACACGTTGGGGATGCAATGCACCTAAATAGTTAACCATTTCTATTATGCATTTGAATGGCTGCTTGCGTCATCCCTTCCTTCACTAATTTTCCTTTTGCAATTTCTTTTTTCATTCCTGCTTTTGTTTGCTTGATTCTTGTCTTTATTCCTTTATTCTCTCATTTTTCCTCTCTTGTTTTGTCACTATTTCTTTCTTACAGTTTCTCTTGTTTTTCTCATTTTTTTTCTTTTCTTTTCATGGCTATGATCGAATCTTATGGTGATTGTCTATGTATCATGACGCCACATGAATCAAACCAAGCGTAGTTCTGGGAACACATGCAAGATAAAATAAAATAATAAAACAAACATTTTTGGGGGTTTTCAAATTTTCATAAAGCAGTAATAATAAAAAAACCTTGATTACGACAACTTCCCCTACAGATTTAAACCTAAAAGCTGACAGACTCGATGAGTGGACCAACAACTTCAAAAGAAAACTGAAAATACAAACTCGAAAATGAACTAACAAATTGACAATACAGACTCGAAAATAAACCAACAAAATACAGACTCGAACAAACAAATTCAAGAATACATAAGTGCCTCAACTATTGCTCCAGTTGGCCTTGCTACAGTCCTTTGCGCCATGTCTTCCTGGAGGCAAAACAAGTCATCCATGATCTGTCAGACAAAAATCACAACTGAAGCAAAGAACATGGATCGGTCATGTCTTCACACTCGTTGCACTTTATCACAATGTAGTCTAGGATTCTCCTAACCCTTTCCCTGATAATACTCTTCTCCCGTAGCAACCGTCCGATCTGCTGAGATCTAGCATCCAAAACTTGTTCAGCTGTGTGATTTTGATCTTGAAGCTGCTGCAGGTCTTTCTCTAGTTGTGCCATCAAGGCATAGCAGTGCTCCCTTTCTACTTTGAAGTCTCTCGCCTGCTTGGCCATTTCATTCTCAAGGACATTGACCTTTTTCTTTATACTTACCATTCCCTTGTCATACTTCTCCTTCAGTTGCCGAACGAAAATGGCTCGTCCCTCTACATTTTTAGCTAACTTAGCTCGGGCATTTGATAGCTCCGCTTCAGTCTTTTACAAATCATCCTCATAGTCACGTACCTTTTGTGTAAGGTTATAAATGAGTTTTTCATCTTTTCTGCTTCTGCCCGGGTTCTCAGCTGCTATTCTCATTTTTTGAACTTGGGCTCGGGGAGCTTCATTCTCTTGGGCCAACCTTCTTCTTTCACCTTCAGCTTCTTGTGCATGAAGATCATTATTGAATTCCATGTTTCTCAGTTTCTCTTCCAATGTGTGAATTTCGGCTTGATATGTTTTCTCCTTTTCTCCCCAAGCCAACCTCTCTTGGATTTTATCATCAAAAGCTTGAACATGAGGTCTCTTGGCGGGCCTCTCGGGCTCGGGCTCAGATTCTGGCTCGTTGTTTACACAAGACCTTTTTTTAAACCATACGACATAATTTGGATCCACTTCCCCCTTTGCTACATTTGGTACCTGGGTGCCATTTTTCAGATACTGGTAGCCATTCCAATCTTACTGAACTAAAGCCTCGGGCAATTTAGCTTCTAGATGCAGCTCAATGACCTGGGTGGTTAGATCTTTATCTTCGGGCACCACCTGATATCTTTCCAACTGCCTTAAGACCCTTTGCGATTCATATGGTTGGATACTCCTCACACCCATCCACCTCAGGTATCCCTTGGTAGCCGTCATGTATATGGCTTCTGTCATCGGGAGCCATCCTATAGTCCACTCAACATGACTTGCTTTGAGAGATTTCAAGTGGGTGACCCAGGCTTCAAACCCTTCTGGCACGCTGTAGTCTTTCACCCTTTCCTCATAACTCTCAATGAAGTTATCCGGGCTTGAGCCATAACTCATGAATTTGGGGTGATGGTGGAGATTCTCTATCAACCATATTTGTAGAAGAATATATCAACCTTCAAAGAATTGATCCCCAGCCTTGCATAATGTCAATGCTCGATAAATGTCTGCCAGCACTAACGGGACAAGTGTATGATCTTCCTTGATAGTGAGGATTTGTGCAATTCTGACTGTGCAAGTGTCCACTGTCCCTTTCGCATTTGGAAAGACCATGATCTCCAAAAATGCCACAATAAAAGCGAACTGACAATGAATTTTCCAAAGGCCCTTACCTTGTTTGTTGCTCAAACCCTTTTCATGCATGTCGAACCTAGTTGAGTGTCCGAACCTGAAGTACAAGAAGTGGAAAGAACAAAACCCTTTGCTTACATGGTCCTTCTTCATCTGTTTACTGATATTCAGGAGGTCAAAGAACTTGTGCACTGAAGGAGCCCTCGGAAATATAAGTTGTTGCTTTCTCAAATCCCGGCCAAACTCAATATACCCAGCCATTTCCTCCAAAGTATGGGTGATCTCAAAGTCCGAGAAACGAAAAACATTGTGGACAGGGTCCCAAAAAGTTACCAAAGCCTTGATTAGATCTTCCCCGTGGTTTGATTTCCAAAATGTTTTTAAGGGCACCCAACCATTTTTTCACTACTTCTGACCATCTTCATCTAGATCATTCCACCACATACGCAGTTGAAACTGAGCCTGTTCTATGACCACTTCTAATGGTTTTTGGGCAGTGTTCATTTGTACCTGTGGGAGAATAAGGTTAGGTTCAACTCCGATGAATCCTTTTTGTAAAATAGGTTTTTCAATTTCTAAAAGAAAAATCAACGGACCATGACTCTTTCTCCTATATGCTAATTTTAGCAAAAATGGTCATTTTTGCAAACATGGTCCCTTCCTAATTCCAAATAAATTTTGAGACTGGGAAGAACTTACTTTATGGAAAAATGACACTTTACCAACAGACTTGTCTATTCTTTTACGAAAATATCCCTTCGACAACTGAAGATACTCTAAGGCTATCTCGGCAAGAACTAGTTAAGACATTACCGAAGCTGGATCGACTTATTTTTGACCAAAACCCCAAACTACATTTACTTGACCATTTACTCTCTTTTTCCTTTTTTGAAAAATAAGGCTGAACCTTATGTAGGTTGCCTACATATCCCACATCCGGTGAGAATCAGACCTGCGTAGTTTGGTAAGCTTTGACACATTTGAAAAGGACACAATATTGACACTTTTTAAATGACTCTCTTTCCTTTCCTCTTATTTTTTTGAAAAAATTTTGGCAGAGTTTCGGGACATTTCCAAATACCGGGGATTTTTTAGAATTGGGTTTTATTTCCTTCCCTACATCACTCTTGGTTTTTCTTTTGCTTTATTTCTCCTAGCCGGTCAGCATGCAAGCCGAAATAAATAAATGTTCACATAGCACATAGGATGCATCGACATAGTCTGTTATTTTGGGTACACCTGTCCTAGACGGACCCAACCCTTGTGTTGAGTCCCCTAATTTAAATGCACGTGATGCAAACAAATGTTCCTACTAAGGATCCGACATAAGGATATGTTTTTCTAGGTTTAAATCTTGGGGTTGTGTTCTAGATTTGGGTTACCCGAGCGGACAACTAGGGCCGAAGAGGGGGCAACGTACCGGGAGCACTAAAGTCTACCCGGCCTTGTTGCTAGCCCAACCTCGTTCTATTTGGTAACATTTCTACAGAAAAAGCGGGCCACGGGAATGTGTGCACCATTTTTAGAAGACTCAGAGGGGTGGCATAAGAAGACAATTATATTCAATTCAAACAATATTAAAGCGGTAAAAAGGTAGCATTTAGCACAAAAAGTTCACAGAAAACAGTAATATCAACAATAAATGAAGCCAAGTAAAAATCATTTTAACAAGCTCGAATTCTTGAACCCAGAACCAGAAGTTCTGGGTTCGATCCCCAGCAGAGTCGCCAGAGTTGTCACACCTCCTTTTTCCACCCCGAAAGGGTATAAGAGAGTTTTTCCAATTTAAGTGACAATCGAAATGGGGTTATTTTATTTAAAATTCAGAGTCACCACTTGGGATAATTTATGGTATTCCAAGTCACCAGTTTAAAATCCTGAATCGAGGAAAGATTAACTCTATTTACAGTCTGCGAACACAGAAATTCGGGTAAGGAATTCTATTAACCCGGGAGAAGGTGTTAGGAACTCCCAAGTTCTGTGGTTCTAGCACAGTCACCTTGATCATACTTGGCTTATTAAATTGTCTAATTAACCATTTTAGAACCTATGTGCATTTGCCTCTTTTAATTAAGAAATTATCTTGAAACCGGGTCACGCGTACATGTACCCATTTGTTTGGCAGTCAAAAATCATGTCACGCAAATGTGTCCATAATTAATAACGCTTTGTTATTATTAAGAAAGTTCGGCTAAAGTTGCACGAATGCATACTCCGGTTTTGTTTTTAGAAATCGTAATCATGTCACGCGAATGTGTCCACAACCACGATAGTATATTAAACGGGCCTAAAGCAAACTACGAACATTTGTCATTTTCATATCTAGGTTATGAAATTGATACGAGGGCCATGTATGATTAAATTGTGGATGACACACCTCGGACTATATGAACTAAAATTAATCAGGGGTCTATTAGTAACAATTTCTTTATTAAGAAAGTTTGATTGAAGTTGCGGGAAGGCATACTCCGAATTGGTTTTTAGACTAGTAATTATATTACACGAAAGTGTACACAATCACAATTATATTTTAAACGCGCTTAAAGTCTTTTCTACGGATATTTATTTTAAATAACTAGTTATGGTTTTTATGAGGGTCATGGATTAATTTGGATGGCACACCTCAGTCTAATTAAAAGAGGTACTCTTGAACAACTATTAATTGAAAGGAAAGAATGGTATTTGTACTAGGCCATTAAATATTTGGGCCAAGTCTTCCTTGGGCTTTCACCCGCGAAAACTTTTTTAAGAAGGGAACTGGGATCGAAGGCAAGCCCAAGGAATGATCAGGCCAACACCCTCCCATCTCCAAATGGCCCCATAATCCAGGCCCAAATTTCATTGTTCCAAATAAGACAATTCTGGTGAAAATAAAATGTTGAAGGGCGTGGAACTCAAGATCAAGTCTAAAAGAGTGGAGGAAAATATCTAAGGCCTAAGAAGATTAGCTGAGCCCATTCAAGTCAAAACATGATAGAGTCCAAATCCTCTCTATTTTTAATTAATGAGCCAACGTTAGACTTCAACTGGCCCGTTATCAATGAAACAGATTCTGCAGCCCAAAGCAAAAGTAATCCTTAACAATCTATACAATTCACTTTGATAAACAAACATATGCATCCTTAGGCCCAAAAACCATTTGAATTGGCCGACTAATAAATGACCATAATTCTCAATAACAGCCTAAAGGGACAGTTGACGGGGGACTTTTGAGTATATTGAAACAAGGCCAAACGAATGGAAACATGGGACTATTGATGCCATTTTCAGCGGTAATAAGACACTAACCACATAAGAGGAAGAAAAACTTAAACTAATAATTATTCTGAGTACTACTAAATTGTTACTACTACAACTGAAGATCAACTAACCAATTGCACCCTATGGTTAACAAAATATCTGTCCAAACCAAATTAGAAAATGAAGCTTGCATGCTTCAACAGGTTCCAGCATCTTCGAGTTACAAAACACACTCTTGAAAGACAATAGGAAGGAAGTCTTATAATTGACCAAACTCCAAAAGACTCTAAAAAGGAAATGCAAAATCAAACATAACAAGGAACACCATCATATACACACTTAAGCTAAATTCTAGTTAGCTAACAATGTAAGAAATAAGATAATGACAACAAGAAGTTTAGAATCTGAATGATCAATCCCATATATTCATCCAAGAACAAAGTGGTCCAAGAGCTAAAACTCTATACACATAACTCGATGGTCAAGAGAATTCTAGCTACATACCTAGATATTGAAAGCAAATCAAAAGAAAGTGAGAAGTACAACAATAGCAATGGGAACAAATCAGCACATCAACAGTAATTTTCAGCCCACTTTATACCATTTTTAAACCCAGATGAATAGAAATTCCTTGGTGTTTTTAAATTCTGACTAACAATAAAGACCAAAGAGCAAAACCAAAATAAATTTCAACCAAAAGATGCATGAACTTTTTAGTATTTTTCAGAGTATGAATGACTTTTTTTCCAAAAGTTTAGTGCAGAAAATGAGGCTTGAAATCTGGTTTTGAGTGAAGGAAATGCAGCCTCTTTATAGGCCTAGAGAATGCCATGTGCTAAAATAGAATGGGGAAATATTCTCAGCCTGCAGGGCATCTTTTTAATTGAATGGGACAACTGGCAGCCTTTAATTAGCTCCAGCACTTGTGTTGGCCAAGATTGGGCCAGCTGCCCATATTCTAGAATCTTCCCCAACAGAAAATCTGATTTTTACCCTAAAAACAAACTCCCAAGTTTTTAGTTGTTCATTTAACCCCTCCCATGATCCCTTTAAGTTTCTATTTACTCAATTGAAACCCCTGAAAGTTCTGAACATTTTACAAACTAAACAAACGCTTCTCTAACAGAAATCCATAGGCAAACCGAATCAAGTGGAATTAATTTCTAAAACCTAAATAGGTTTAACATGAAATGAAATCAGAAATAAACCAACACTTGAATAATCAGAACTGACTTTAGCAAGAACAATCAACAAATGAACCTATTTGAGATTTAACCTCTGAAACAACTAATACGACCATCTTAACATGGAATCAAAACACCACGATTCACTAACATGCTGATTTTGGAACAAAATTCATTAAACACAAGTTAACCAATTAAAATAAACCCTAAATGAAGAACTACTAATTCTAATGGCAAATGCAATAGCTAAACCTAAACTATCTGACTAACATTCACGATTAATTACAGGGAAAAGAAAACAAAATTCTAACGGCCTAAACTTAAGACTGACTAACTCTTTTTCCTTTCTTAGACAAAAGAAATAGAAAAAGAGGAAGAAATCGAAGATGTAAAGAACTCAAGAAAGGAAGGATGACGAGAAGATAGAAAAAGGAAGAAGAAAAAAATACCTACAGCAATGAATGACTGCCAGCTCCGACTGGACCCGTCTTCTCCGATTTAGATCTAAAAATAGGTGTCAAATGACTGTTCCTCTTGAGAATAGACAAGTGACATCTGTTTTTGGTTCAAATCGCCTATGAACGCTCATGCATGCCCAATCAGATTCGAAATTGCTCCAATCTGACACAACTTTTGGGCAAAACGACAGGACATGAGGGTGAAGGGAACGAGGAAACGACCTGGTGAGGTTTCGGGTAGGTTTGGGCGAATTAGGGTTTTGGAGATTTCGGATTTAGATCTAAAATTTTGGGTGTTTAGTGATTATTTGAAGGAAACGGGCTGGAGATTTGGGATGAGGAGATGAAGGGGATTCTGGAGTGTTAAATTGGTAGGGATTGGAGTGGTATGGGGTGTCGCCGTTGGCGGAGGATTCTAAGGTTAGAGACAAAGAAGGGACTGAGGGGGTTTGCATTTGGGGGGGACCACTTTCAGACACTTTTATATTAGGGAGTGAGTGAGTTCCAGTCCGTTGGATCATTGAGATCCAATGGCTGAGATCAGATCATTACAAAACGGCGATGTTTGGTATAGTAGAGGGGCTGAACCGGGTTACAGGATGGGCCTGGGGCGGATTTGGGTCGAAGAATTGGTTGGGTTTCCACTGGATTGGCTCAATCCGGGGCTTTAAAATCAAATTACCATTCTCTTTTCTTTTATTCTTTGTTTTTTTTGTTCTTTCAATTAATTAAAACCTAAATTAAACTCAAAAATTAATCTAAGTTGTAAAATTAAGCTAATTATCTACTATAATATTACAAAAATTAATTACTCTTAGATTAAAAGAGGAAATCACTAATTTAAAATTAAAAGGCTAAAATGAAAAAGTAAGCTAATTTTGGTTATTTTTATTTTTTAATAAAGAACTAATTTACTAATTAACCTTAAAATGTAAACAATAAATCCTAAATGCAATGCATAGTATTTTTTAACATTTTCATGATCTTTAACAGAAATAAACATGTACAGAAATGCAAACCATTAGCACAAATTCTCACAAAATCCTATAACATTGTAAAAAAATGGAAAAAAATTATTTTTCTTGAATTTTATAGGAGTAATTCACATAGGGAAAAATTACGTGCTCACACATATAAGATGAAGAATAATTAAATCCTTATTTTCGGCGATGATAGCTTGGTGTATGAAAATTTATTTGTACAAAAAGCCGGAAGGGTCACGATCACATGTCTCTTTAGGAAATCCTTAAATTTTTCAAAATAATATAAGTACTACGTACACGACAATATGAATTTTTGGTTGAAAATATTATGACTTTTAATTGAGAGTGTTGCTATTTTTCCAAAAAATGGCACTTCACTTGGAAATTAACAATGACTAGTTTGGAGGTTTCATTTAACACTTGCAAATAAGAAGAACTACTACCTCAAAGATCAGATCCAGAGATGAAGATATCTTAAGTCCTTAGGTGTGTTGAATCTTTGTCATTTTATTCTTCATTTTGTAATCCTTCACTACTCTCAAGAATTATCTTTGTAAGACAGATTCCAACCATTGTTTGGTTTGGTTTCTTGACTTGAGTTAGTCAAGGTTTGTTGCTTTGTAATAGAGTTATTGCAAAAGGCTTACCATAGAGTTATTGTAAGGGGTGAGAGATTAAAAGTTTAAATGCTAGATTGCAATAGGTTGTAATCTGAAATTTGCTAGGTTTAACATAGTCGAAATCCTACTAGGGTAGGTTGTTGTTTTTAAACCTTGAGCAAGGAGTTTTCATATAAATATCGTGTGCTCTTTATTTTACTGCATATTTACGGTGAGAACAGATAGATAACCTGGTTCCCTATACTGTTTGGTTTTATTTTCCACTTATTTACTTTAGGAACAAGATAGAGAACCTGGTTCTCTATATTGTTTGGTGGACTTCTAGTTTCTATCAATATTTAGCTTATTTTGAATAATGTCCAAATTTAAAAAATCGGCGTTTGCATTGTATGTAGGGCTGGCAAGTGGATCGGTCCAGGACCGGGACCGGCCCAGTATTGCGGCCCATATGGGTTGTGGGCCTAAACGGTCCTAACCGTATAAGATCGGGACCATGGGGAGGTGGGTTGGGTAGTGGGCCGGTCCTGTGAGCGAGGCCCGCGAGACCGGGACCAGCTTGGAAGTGGGCCGGTTTAAGCGGTCCTAAACGGGCCCAACGACTCTTATTTTTTAAAAAATATTTGCCCGTTAGGGCATTTAAAATGTAGCCGTTTCTCTGCCAAAATAGTCGTTGGCTATTTACAAAATATCCATTTAACACCCCCACCCCAACTTTGTTTTAACCCCAAACTTTTTATAATTACACTTTTTCCCGATTTTCAATTATAAATACCCCCTCATTATTTTATTTTTCTCACAAAATCATCAATCTCTCTCTAATTTTCTTCTATAATTGCTTATTTTATTGTTATAATTTGTAAAAAATTGTGAAGTTGGTGAATTGAAGTCTTCAAGTCTTTAATAATAATCAATTTTTAATAAGTTGTTCGTCAATTCAGTAAACTCGTTCCAGCTCATAATTTTTAATATTATAGTTTTGTTTGTTTTATTTATTTTTTATTATTTGATTAATTACAATGGATTCCTTAAAAAAACCTTTTGGTAAAAATAAGGGAAAATCCAAGAATGACGAATCTAGTGGCCAATATGTTCCTCCTCCACTGCCCTCGGCTCCCAAACCCAAACCCCATATCCGTTTTACACCTGCAATTCTTGATAGCGATAATAGTTTATTACAATTTACTGAGAGCCAACTTTGTCATAATGTTGGGGTTGGTGAATAGTTAAATCATGAATTAATGAATGCTCTTTATTCTAATCCAACTATTGATGAAGATGCTGATGAGGAAATAGATTTTGATGAAACGTAATCGGATGACGATACACCTACTGTAAGCACGTGATTTTTGCCCTATATGAGAATTACTCCCAAAAAAAATTCAAAAATAAAATGGTTTTTCTTTGGTATGCAATTTTGTGATATTTTGTGATATTTTGAATAATTATTTGTATTTGTGTATGCATGTTTATTTGCTAAATTAATAAAAAATACAAAAATATGTCGCATTTTGCATGTAGGATTTAATTCTACAATTGTTAGTAATTAAATTTGTTTTACAAAAAATTAAAAATTACAAAAATAGGCATCGTTTGCATTTTTAGCATTTAATGTCCAAATATACAATTTTATGCTTAATTATTACTTAATTGTGCATTAATTGTTATTGGGAGTTAATTTGCGCTTTTATAACTTAATTTAGTTCTTAATAATAGTTTAAGTATTTTTATAATTTAGTTTTAGAGAAATAAAAGAAGAAAAGAAAGCAAAAATATAAAGAAAGTCGGAATTAGGCCTCTTCTTCAATTTCAAGCCACAGGCCCAAAAAATGGCCCAATCTTCCCTACGACCCAGTCCATTTCGAACTGGGTCGACCCAGTCCATAACCCAACACCCCTGTTATCTTACAAACAACACAAAACAAAAGAAAAAAAGAAGAAAAAACCCTAAAAAACTAAGAAGTCATCTGCCCCCACCCCTCCTATCTTCTTCTTCTTCCTCAAGCTTCTCCACCTCCCCTGGCTGCCCTTCCTCACACCTCCACCACCTCAACACACACACACACACACACACGACATTCTCCATCGTCCCATCAAACCCAACACGAGCAGCCATGGCTGCTTTCTCCCCCCATTTCCCGTTGTCGAAACCAAATGACCATTGGAGTAGCTTCACGTCCGCCATTGTTGCTGCGTTTTCTTCCAGTCGTTGCAGCTGCTACTGCTGTTCCTTCGTCATCCATGGAGGGCCTTCTGCTTCCATCTTCTCAACTTCAAGTCCAAGCGACCAAGCTGCTCCGTTCTCCAAAACGCAGCAATGAGAGCTGCTCGAAACCAGCCCAAAAACGAGCTCCACCGTTGCTCCGTCGTGCTGCTGCGTCACTGCTGCCTCTTCGCCATGACCAGCACTGCTGTTCACGTTTCTGTTACTCGTGTTGCTGCTGTTCCTTCTCCTCCGAGCTGCTGCTTCTCCGCCATGGACGAGCAAGCGTCGTGTTGCTGCCATGATAACGCCGTTGCTACTGCTTCAAAGTTCTTCTTCAATGCAAGCTTCGTCTTCTTCGTTTCTTCGTCGTTGTTTTGAATCGGTTAGTTGGTTTATGTTTCAAATTTCGTCCATATCTTGTTCGTTGTTTTCGGATCCAAAATCGCTAAATATTTGATTCTTGTTTTGTTCGTTGTTCATCGTTAAAATAATTTTCTAGTTTGTTCATATGTGCTTTGTTAAAATTAATTTTCAGATTTCAAAATAGAAGTTTAATTAGTTGTTTTCATGTTTATTTCATGTTTGTATTATTGTTTAAATGAATATTTGTTAGTTTAATATTAGTTAGATACAAATTGAAGTTTAATTAATTGTTTCTTCAATTTGTTTCATGTATTTTATGTATTTTCCGGAAATTGTTAATATTGTTAAGTTCAAGCTTAAGTTCATAATTGTTTCTTCTTAGGTTTTTGTTTTGTCATTTGCCTAAAAGAATTTAGTTGTAATAAGGGAAGTATGTTGGTTTTAATCATTTGAATCCATCGTTTTTATTTTTAGATTTAATTCATGTTCATATTATGTTTGTTTGATCTTGAATCCGAAATGTGTATAGTTTGATTTTTTGTTTATCATTTATGATTATTTCTTGAATTTGTCTCATAATCTTGTTTATAGGAATTGTTTGTTGTAATGTTGTTAGAGTAGTTGATTTTAAGTTCAATATTATTGAATTTAGAAATCTAAATATACTTGTTTGTTGTTGTTGTTGAATCCGAAAATAGGATTGTTTGTTGCTAAAATATTGTTCAATCAAATTTTAGTTGTTCTTTGTTGTTCAATTTGTGTTCATGTGATTTGTTGTTGAAATGTTGTTGAAATCATGTTCATGTGCTTTGTTGTTGAAATGTTGAAGAAATCATGTTCATGAAATTTGTTGTTTGAACATTGTTAGAAATTAATCATATTGTCTATATTTTGGTTATGTTTGATTAAATGATGTGTTATAGCTGATGGGTAGTTTGGTAATTTGTAGTACGTTCAGGGGTAGTTTGGTAATTTCAGTAAGGTCGTGAGGGGTAGTTTAGGAATTGTACATTTTGAAATTGTTTATTTGAAGCATGGGGGACAAAATGAAATGGGGTGGGTTGTGATATAGTTGTTTAATATAAAGGGGGGACAAGATTTAATTTAAAGGGGGAATCTTGCATTATTTTAAATGAAGCATGGGGGACAAAATATAATGGGGTGGTGTGATATGTTTATTTAATGTAATGGGGATGAGTGGAAAGATAATGGGTTGGGTAGAGAAAAAGTATGGATTTTAATTAATTGAAAGGTTTATGGGATGGGTTATAAGAAGAAGTCTTGAACACAAGACAATAGAGAATAGAGATAGACAGAAATACACATACAGATAGAGAGAAAAACGGACAGAGAATAGAAGAGAGAAAAAAGGGCTGAACATTTAAGAGAGAAAAATTCCGAAAAATATTTAAGCTTTCAAAAAAAAATAAAAACTAAAAAATCTTCTGCTTTCTTTCTTTGTTTGAAATTAGTATTAATGGTTGTTGTTTCATTTAAAGCTTAAAGCTTTTGTTTTTGGGATTACTACTTCACCGGTCTGTTACTGGGTTGTTACTGTTGCTGGGCAGTTGTTGCTGTTGCACTGTTATTACTGTTGCTGATTTTCATCTTCATTTTCTTTTGCTTCCAATATCAGGTACATATCTTTTAAACTCATGTTGTGAAGAGCTTCAACATGGCAAGTAAATGAAGTTTGGAATTATAAGGATGTCTTCTACTCATTTAAATTTTATTAGTTTAAATTTCAGTTTTGTTTTAGTTGGTTAATATAGTATTAAATCAATTAGTAGATTAGTTCTCTTTCTTAATAACTAATGGCATAGTTATTTTAGGAACGCGATCAACTCATTTATGATTGGATTGCCAAGATAGTAAATATGGCATAAAGATTGGCCATTAACTAAGCCTTGTGGCATTATTAGTTGAATAAAGAATAGCATGAAAATATCAAAAACCATATTGATAGTTTATTCTAATATCTGATTTAGTTTTGGATTGAACGATGTAAGTTGTACGTTCATATATGGCATGATAACAGACATATATAGAATTATAAGTGGAAGGTGATTTGATATAGCTCGTTACGATGTTAGAGTGTTATGAATGTTTCAGACGTACAATTGTGTTGCATGTAAGGCAATTTTATTCAATCGATTTGTATAATAATTCCTTTTCTTATCAACTTGATGCCTATCTACCATCATAAACAAATTAACCAAACGATTATAACTTTGGATTAAAAACAAGTAATGTAGAAGGTGATTAGGTTTATAGATTATAACATTTTAAAAAAATATAAAAAATAGTATTCGCCTCAAATAGAATAATGAAAATTCTTGGAAAATATCATTTCCTTTCTTACATCAATTCTTTCCCAATGTTTATACGTAATTCGCACGTTGTTTATTTGGGTAGGCAAATAATGTATTCACTACAAATGGTAGTATTAATCACACGTTGTTCATTTTTACTCCTTAAATTCGAATGGCTTGGAGGAATATAATTTATACGCGAAAAAATATAATTTGTGGTCAACACTCAATAATTTGTGAATCCTTTTCGAGTAATTTAGAGGCGTCTCAAATAGTGGTTTACCATGACTTTCACATAAAAATAATATGGATGTAATAAATAATTTGTAAACAAATTTATATTACCATCAAGAATATATTTGTGATTAGGGATACGTTCGCGTAACCTGATTATATTTCTAAAAGCAATTCGGATTATGCGTTCGCACAACTTCGAGCGAACATTTAATAAAAAAGTGTTCTTCGGAGATTATCAATATTAATTTCATATAACCCGAGATGCGCAGTTCACTATTTAATCATACAAGAGCGACAGACGTTCTTAATTTTATTTAAGCACAATTTCGAACTTAAGTCTATTTTTATAATAAAAAAAAATTTTGAAAAATAATTATATTATCAATATCATTGTGTATATGTACGCGTGACACGATTTTTCACGTTAAAAAATATATAATATATAAAACGAATACACGTACGCGTGATTCGATTCGAAGAAGGGTCTTTAATTATAAACAATCTAAATAGAAGCGGTAACAATAAAATCATGCAATAAAAATGTATTTAACAAATCAAAATAATCAAGCCGAATATAACAGTTGAGCGACCGTGCTAGAACCACGGAACTCGGGAATGCCTAACACCTTCTCCCGGGTTAACAGAATTCCTTATCCGGATTTCTGGTGCGCAGACTGTTAAATAGAGTCATTCTTTTCCTCGATTCGGGATTAAAATTGGTGACTTGGGACACCCTAAATCTCCTAAGTGGTGACTCTGAAATAAATAAACAAATCCCGTTTCGACTGTCCTTAAATTGGAAAAACTCCCACGCGCCCCGCGGGCGCGGAAAGAGGAGGTGTGACAGCTCTGGCGACTCTGCTAGGGATAAAACCCAGAATCTCTGGTTCAGGGTTCAAGAATTCGAGCTTAAAATAACTGTTATAGTTGGCTTTATTTATTATCTGATTTTTACATGATATATGCTTAATGTGCTAAATGATGTTTTTACCGCTTTAATATTATCTGAATTGTGTATATAAAACTGCTACGAAACCCTTCTTCTTTCTGAGTCTTCTGAATTTATGGTGTACACGTGCGCGTGGCCCACCTTTCTGTTAGAAGTCATACCAAATAAGACGAAGTTGGGACAAGTAACTAGGCCGGGCAGACTTTCGTGCTCCCGGTACGTTGCCCCCATTTCGGCTCAAGCTGTCCACTTGGGTAAGCCAGGGCTAGAACAATATGCCTCAGGTTTTTTTTCACTTAGAATAACTCAGCTTCATGCCGGATCCCTAGTAGGAACGTTTGTTTGCATCACGTGCATTTGACTTTGGAGGCTCAACACAGGGGTTGGGTCTGTCTAGGACAGGTGTACCAAAAAATGAAAATGACCATCCTGATGCATCTTACTTGCTGCTATTTGCGCATTTATTTGATTCGGACTTTTGTGTTGACTGACTTTTGAATATCAGGAATAATATTTTGAAATTGAAAAAAATAGCGGTTAGAGAATTGATTGTTTATTTTGAAAAAAAATCCCCAATGCCCGAATACCGTCAAAACTCTTGCAGAAAATTTGAGAAAATGAAAAAAAAAAATGTTTTATTAGTTTGTTTTAATAAAAGCAAAGAAAAATAGAAAGAAAAAAAATCGTTGTTCTGTCTTATTTTTCAAAAAATAAAAAATATATATAAAAAGAAAAATAGTTTGTCTTCCCCTGAAAATGACAATGAAAAAGAGTCTTACTTTTAAAAAATAGTTTTCTTATTCGTTTATGAAATTGCCAAAATGAAAATGAAAAAGTCGTGCTTTGAAAGTGGTTTCGTTATTTGTTGCTGAAAAAAAATCCTGTTTTAAAATAGTTCGGTTAATTGGCCCGAACTACGCGGGTTTGATTCTCACCGGATGTGAGATATGTAGGCAACTCTCATCGGGTCCAACCCCATTTTTGCTAAAATAGCCAAAAACCATTAAACAAAAAAAAATATGTCAAATTTTAATTTTGTCATAAAGAAATCGGGTGACGCTGTTTTATCAAGACATAGCCGAATGTTCCCGAAAGGGACGCCGGAAGGCTGACTTTGCATAAATAGCCTCCTTTGGGTCATTTTTTAAAATTTGGTCTAGTTGACCCACACAGCCTTAAAAAATCTTCGTCCCCGAGGCGCTGAAGGGCCGTGTTGCAACACCTGGTTTTTATTATAATTTGAAAAAAAAAACAAAGTGTCAGCGGTTAGGTGAATACCATTTGAATTTTTTTTTGGTCAAAATAAGCCGAGCCAGCTTCGGCCGCATCTTAAACCGTTCTTGCCGAAATAGACTTAGAGTATCTTTCAGTTGTCGAAAGGCTATTTTCGTAAAAGAATGAACAAGTTTGTAAAGTGTCATAAAATAATCCTCTCCGGCCTTAAAATTTGGAAGGACCACATTTGCAAAAATAACCGTTCGATTGCATTTGTCAAACGGAGAAAGGAAGCTGGCCTTTTTGTTTCGAGGTTATAAATCTTTAATTAGAATATGTGGGTTGTTTGATTTTCGAGTTTGTAGGTCATCTTCAAACCTTTGAAACCCAGTCTATTTTAATATGAAAATTGAAAAAAAAATGGTTAGTTTATTGGTCCGAACTACGCAAGGTCTAATTCATGCGGGGTCATGATACGTAGGCAATCTCTATAAGATTCGACCACCACTAAAAAAAAAGGAAGAAAGAAAAATAAAGGAAAGCGCAAGTGCATCGCATTTCTGATAGAACAGTTTAATTGCTTAGGTACATTACATCTCTAATATATGATTATCTGTCAAATGCCCTGACACTAACATGATGGCTTCCCTTTGCTGTGTTCATATATAGAAAAGTGGTTGGTTGTGGTAACTCCTCCCCGCAAATCAAATGACACAGAACCTCAGAACAGGGTGGGTCGGTACTGATGACCGACAACAATTGGTCGAACAGAACAACGGGTTGGTAGAAGAAGTGAAAATGCTGAGACAACATGTGGCAGACATGTATCAAGCATGGATAACTGGGAAAGCACCACCCCCACCACCGCCAAGCTTTTCAAACTCTGGCATTACCCATCCCCCATACTCTCCATCCCAACCCACTTATGACAGCTTTCCTAGCTACCCGAGTAGCTCCATCACTCGTCCACGCTACTCCCCTCCCCAATGCTACTTCTCTCCACGAGGTTCCCAAAGATGGGCTTCACTTTCCAAATACCCAGCTCCACAGAAGGCCTATCCACCCTCACAAGCCTACCGGAAGCCCCCTGGATCAGGTTTCCGGCCCAATCAAGCATTTAGGAACGAAAGGTTGCTGAAACGAGGAAAGGCTCTCACCCCTATCGGAGTATCTTATGCAAGTCTGTTTGAAAGGCTAAAGCATGCTGGCTTGATTGAGCCGCTCCCCGCATATACTCCAGATCCACATGCAAGAAACTTTGATCCGGCAGCGCAATGCGCGTACCACTCCAATGTCATAGGGCACAACATTGAGAGTTGTCGTAATTTGAAAAGGGAAGTAGAGAAAATGATCCAAGAAGGGCGGATTGTGATCGATAACAGTAACATGGAGCACTCGAACCCTATCGAGAACTTGTTGACGGAGGTTGATGATATGGAAGCTGATAATGGTCTTGGCAATACTAATGCAAAGCTTAGTGGCTAAGATGCCAATTTTGATAAAATGGGAGGACGCTCCGTTCCTTGGTTAGCAAGAGAGAAGCTGTTGGTGGTTATTTTGTTGTCATTTCTGTTATCCGGATTATTCTTAGGGTTGTAATCCGAATATTGTCTTGTGTCAAACCTTCTTATCTTTCCATTTTTGTCGTATCAGTTTGTTTAAGTCTCGTTGATGTTGTGTTAAGATTTTATTCTGGTTGTTTTGTTTGTTTTTCTAACCATTTCGCCGGAAGTCTAATACAAAAGCCGGTCTTTTATTATTTCCAGTCATCTTTTTATTTAGTCCTTTTGTCATTTTCGTTCAATGCCGATTCTAGGGACATGACATGCGCACACAGTTTGGGCCTAGTCTATAAAGTTAATCATAAAACCCTGGGAAGGTGATCAAAGCATTTAAAGGAAATAAGAACGGTTTGAGATTATTTGAAGCCCGAGTCATGTGGAACTGGGGCAAGTAAAACATAAAGAAAACCGTTAAATGCAAGATTCGCCAAATTGGCATGAGGGTCGTGCATGAGAGTGAGAGTGTCGCCCAGCAGTGCTTTAGAAATGACAAATGAAAAAGCAAGTGTTTAACATAATTGTCAAGTCCAGCACCATCGGAAGAGACTATAAATCTATGTTCAATTGTGTTGTTTGCACTTGGCATGTTTTGAAGACTGGAATGACGAAGGCATTTTATTCTGCTACCTAAACACTTTATCCTTCGTTACCCCTTTTGAGACTTATTTATTTTCTTTCATACCCCTCGTTCGGAATCAATAGCAACGACTAGGAAATACGAGCCTGGAAGGTAAAGAAAAAATCAAAAATAAAAAAAAAATGAAAAAGAAAAAGAAAAAATGAAAAAAAAAACAAAAGAAAGTCAAATGAAAGGAATTGGGAACTACGTTTGACCTGATTCCTCAAAGCGGATACGTAGGCGCTTCACGGCTCGTTCATAGGGTGCATAGTGCGCATAATGTGCGTAATATGCATAGTGTAACAAAAAAAAATTAAAAAAAAATATATAATAATAAATAATCCCCAAGTAAGAAACTGGGGCGAGGGTTGCGCTTGTTGTAAACAAATATGATTTCGAAGGTTATAATTTTAAACCCCAAGTTTATTTTGTTTTTGAGCCTTTAATACCCTTTCTTTCTAAGCCTAAAAATAAAAACCACATTACGGTCCAAAGAAAGACCTTCTCACCAGTCTGCAAAAGATGCCAAGTCAAACAAATGAGAGTCTTACCGGCAAATATAACATTCTGTTCCACAGCAGAAAGAACTCTAATCTCCAGCAGAGAGAGTCATACCGGCAACACTCCAAATCCCCAGCTGGAAAGTGATATAAATGAGAGAGTCTTATCGGTGAAAATCTTCACGGACACCATAAGGCGATGAAAGCTGAGAGAAAAATCCAAAATGAGAGAGGCTTGATAGTGAAAACCCTTCGGGCACTACAAGTCGAATAAGATTGGGAATCAGATGGGGGATAGTCAAGGGAAGACCTTGAAAGACGATTGATGACGAAGGATAGGCCACATATGCATGTCATGACCATTAGAGTCAGTGTTTTCATTTGATAGGTTTTTATTTATAGTTTCTTTTGTTAAAGAGTCATTTTTTTCCTTTGTCTTTTATTCTGTTCCCTTTTATCTTTTCCTTTCATAGAAATTTCCCCAGTAGAGTCTGTTTGGTCAAGACCAGTGGGAAATGACTTCAAAGTAGACCATCAGCTTTCCAAGATAAGATCTGACTAGTACATCCAAGTGATATAGTCAGGAAGGAACAAGCGCGAGGCCAGTGTCAAGAAAGATATCCCCAGCAAAAGGATTGACGAGTGTCAAGAGGGATATCCTTGCCGAAATCAAAGGTTATTAAACCTCAAGACCAGAGCCCGTGGACAAAACAAGAAAAACAATAAGCATGATTTGGGAAATTCATGCGAGACTAAAAGGTCGGGAAAATGCAAGTTTCCGAGCCATGCCACGAAAGAAGAGGGATATCCCCAGCAGAAAAGGATTATCCCCAGCAAATAATATCATCCCCAACAAGTTGTGGAACGCAGAGCAAGGAAGGGAAAAGGGAAAACCATCCCAGTGGGAGTATCACAACCAACCACCGCGTTTTAAACTAACAAATTTTGTTTAAATTGAAACAGGTAAAGGAAGTGGCATTGATGACAGAAAATTTTGTTTATCCCTAGCAGTGTTGAGCGAAAATAAATTCTGAAAAAAAAAAATTGAATTTGAAGGAGGGGAAGAAAGGAGACTCCCACAGTGGTATTATCCCCAGCAAGCAAGAACAAAGCAGAGCGAAGGAAAAAGAAAAGAAAAAGTCAGGCGTCCACCTGGAGAATGAGGATGAAAAAAAAAATTAAGAAGAAATCAGGCGTCCACCTGGAGAATGAGGATGAAGAATTAAAGAAGAAGACATTTTCTTTAAAAAAAAAAAGGGTTGTTAAAATCGAGCCCGCTTGAAGAGAGGAAAGGCATTTTTAAAAAAGTTGTTGAAATCTTGCCAACCTAAAGAAAGGAATGGCGATGTATTGGTTGAAGTCAGGAGCCCGCCTGAAGAGAGGAATGGCGATTATTTTCAAAGTTGTTGTTGAAGTCAGGAGCCCGCCTGAAGAGAGGAATGGCGATTATTTTCAAAGTTGTTGTTGAAGTCAGGAGCCCGCCTGAAGAGAGGAAAGGCGTTTTTTTTGTTGAAATCTTGCCAACCTAAAGAAAGGAATGGCGATGTATTGGTTGAAGTCAGGAGCCCGCCTGAAGAGAGGAATGACAATTATTTTCAAAGTTGTTGTCAGGAGCCCGCCTGAAGAGAGGAAAGGCATTTTTAAAAGTTGTTGAAATCTTGCCAACCTAAAGAAAGGAATGGGATGTATTGTTTGAAGTCAGGAGCCCGCCTGAAGAGAGGAATGGCGATTATTTTCAAAGTTGTTGTCAGGAGCCCGCCTGAAGAGAGGAAAGGCATTTTTAAAAGTTGTTGAAATCTTGACAACCTAAAGAAAGGAATGGCGATGTATGGTTTGAAGTCAGGAGCCCGCCTGAAGAGAGGAATGGCGATTATTTTCAAAGTTGTTGTCAGGAGCCCGCCTGAAGAGAGGAAAGGCATTTTTAAAAGTTGTTGAAATCTTGCCAACCTAAAGAAAGGAATGGCGATGTATTGGTTGAAGTCAGGAGCCCGCCTGAAGAGAGGAATGGCGATTATTTTCAAAGTTGTTGTCAGGAGCCCGCCTGAAGAGAGGAAAGGCATTTTTAAAAGTTGTTGAAATCTTGCCAACCTAAAGAAAGGAATGGCGATGTATTGTTTGAAGTTAGGAGCCCGCCTGAAGAGAGGAATGGCGATTATTTTCAAAGTTGTTGTCAGGAGCCCGCCTGAAGAGAGGAAAGGCATTTTTAAAAGTTGTTGAAATCTTGCCAACCTAAAGAAAGGAATGGCGATGTATGGTTTGAAGTCAGGAGCCCGCCTGAAGAGAGGAATGGCGATTATTTTCAAAGTTGTTGTCAGGAGCCCGCCTGAAGAGAGGAAAGGCATTTTTAAAAGTTGTTGAAATCTTGCCAACCTAAAGAAAGGAATGGCGATGTATTGTTTGAAGTCAGGAGCCCGCCTGAAGAGAGGAATGGCGATTATTTTCAAAGTTGTTGTCAGGAGCCCGCCTGAAGAGAGGAAAGGCGTTTTTAAAAGTTGTTGAAATCTTGCCAACCTAAAGAAAGGAATGGCGATGTATGGTTTGAAGTCAGGAGCCCGCCTGAAGAGAGGAATGGCGATTATTTTCAAAGTTGTTGTCAGGAGCCCGCCTGAAGAGAGGAAAGGCGTTTAAAAGTTGTTGAAATCTTGCCAACCTAAAGAAAGGAATGGCGATGTATGGTTTGAAGTCAGGAGCCCGCCTGAAGAGAGGAATGGCGATTATTTTCAAAGTTGTTGTCAGGAGCCCGCCTGAAGAGAGGAAAGGCATTTTTAAAAGTTGTTGAAATCTTGCCAACCTAAAGAAAGGAATGGCGATGTATTGGTGGAAGTCAGGAGCCCGCCTGAAGAGAGGAATGGCGAATTATTTTCAAAGTAGTTGTTGAAGTCAGGAGTTGTTGAAATCAGGAGCCCCCTCTGAAGAACAGAATGGCGATGTATTGGTTGAAGAGAGGAATGACATTCATTTTTAAAGTTGTTGTTGAAGTTGGGAGCCCGCCCATAGAACAGAGGCATACATTTCAGTCTTTAATTTTCAAGCATTGAACTTGGGAGCCCGCCCAGATAACAGAGGCATACATTTCAAGTCTTTAATTTTCAAGTATTGAAGTTGGGAGCCCGCCCAGATAACAGAGGCATACATTTCAAGATCAAGTCAGAGGACAATAAAACAGAGGGTTACAATAGGAATCCCCAGCAGGAAACAATAAAATTCCCCGGCACCGGGAAACAGAAGGTTGCAACAAGAGGTCACAGTACAAACTCAAGTACATGTGTCAAAAGAAGAAAAGCACCGGAAAAAATGCAAGCAGACAAGAAAGCAAGGCAACAAGAAAAATTGCAGTATAGCTTAGCTTCTTGTTTTCTTTTAAGCACGGTGTAACAAGGAGATCGGTAAGCAGTAGTAATAGCATGCAACAACAGTAACATTGCAGTCCAACGGTAGTCCCAGCTACCAAAATTTCCCGAACTACATTGACCTGATTCCTGTTTAGCCCAGGATATGTAGGAAACCTTTGAAGCAAAGGTTCGGTCAAATCTTTTTCAAAAAAATGCTTCACACGGAGTACTCGGATGGGCAAAAATCGCTCGCTTTATCTTTGCACGAAAACCCTTCGTGTCTTCGGGCAAAGAGGGGCAGCTGTAAGCACGTGATTTTTGCCCTATATGAGAATTACTCCCAAAAAATTCAAAAATAAAATGATTTTTCTTTGGTGTGCAATTTTGTGATATTTTGTGATATTTTGAATAATTATTTGTATTTGTCTGTGCGTGTTTATTTGCTAAATTAATAAAAAATACAAAAATATGTCGCATTTTGCATGTAGGATTTAATTCTACAATTGTTAGTAATTAAATTTGTTTTACAAAAATTAAAAATTACAAAAATAGGCATCGTTTGCATTTTTAGCATTTAATGTCCAAATATACAATTTTATGCTTAATTATTACTTAATTGTGCGTTAATTGTTATTGGGAGTTAATTTGCGCTTTTATAACTTAATTTAATTCTTAATAATAGTTTAAGTATTTTTATAATTTAGTTTTAGAGAAATAAAAGAAGAAAAGAAAGCAAAAATATAAAGAAAGTCGGAATTAGGCCTCTTCTTCAATTTCAAGCCACAGGCCCAAAAAATGGCCCAATCTTCCCTACGACCCAGTCCATTTCGAACTGGGTCGACCCAGTCCATAACCCAACACCCCTATTATCTTACAAACAACACAAAACAAAAGAAAAAAAGAAGAAAAAACCCTAAAAAACTAAGAAGTCATCCGCCCCCACCCCTCCTATCTTCTTCTTCTTCCTCAAGCTTCTCCACCTCCCATGGCTGCCCTTCCTCACGCCTCCACCACCTCAACACACACACACACACACACGACATTCTCCATCGTCCCATCGACCCCAACATGAGCAGCCATGGCTGCTTTCTCCCCCCATTTCCCGTTGTCGAAACCAAATGACCATTGGAGTAGCTTCACGTCCGCCATTGTTGCTGCGTTTTCTTCCAGTCGTTGCAGCTGCTACTGCTGTTCCTTCGTCATCCATGGAGGGCCTTCTGCTTCCATCTTCTCAACTTCAAGTCCAAGCTACCAAGCTGCTCCGTTCTCCAAAACGCAGCAATGAGAGCTGCTCGAAACCAGCCCAAAAACGAGCTCCACCGTTGCTCCGTCGTGCTGCTGCGTCGCTGCTGCCTCTTCGCCATGACCAGCACTGCTGTTCACATTTCTGTTACTCGTGTTGCTGCTGTTCCTTCTCCTCCGAGCTGCTGCTTCTCCGCCATGGACGAGCAAGCGTCGTGCTGCTGCCATGATAACGCCGTTGCTACTGCTTCAAAGTTCTTCTTCAATGCAAGCTTCGTCTTCTTCGTTTCTTCGTCGTTGTTTTGAATCGGTTAGTTGGTTTATGTTTCAAATTTCGTCCATATCTTGTTCGTTGTTTTCGGATCCAAAATCGCTAAATATTTGATTCTTGTTTTGTTCGTTGTTCATCGTTAAAATAATTTTCTAGTTTGTTCATATGTGCTTTGTTAAAATTAATTTTCAGATTTCAAAATAGAAGTTTAATTAGTTGTTTTCATGTTTATTTCATGTTTGTATTATTGTTTAAATGAATATTTGTTAGTTTAATATTAGTTAGATACAAATTGAAGTTTAATTAATTGTTTCTTCAATTTGTTTCATGTATTTTATGTATTTTCCGGAAATTGTTAATATTGTTAAGTTCAAGCTTAAGTTCATAATTGTTTCTTCTTAGGTTTTTGTTTTGTCATTTGCCTAAAAGAATTTAGTTGTAATAAGGGAAGTATGTTGGTTTTAATCATTTGAATCCATCGTTTTTATTTTTAGATTTAATTCATGTTCATATTATGTTTGTTTGATCTTGAATCCGAAATGTGTATAGTTTGATTTTTTGTTTATCATTTATGATTATTTCTTGAATTTGTCTCATAATCTTGTTTATAGGAATTGTTTGTTGTAATGTTGTTAGAGTAGTTGATTTTAAGTTCAATATTATTGAATTTAGAAATCTAAATATACTTGTTTGTTGTTGTTGTTGAATCCGAAAATAGGATTGTTTGTTGCTAAAATATTGTTCAATCAAATTTTAGTTGTTCTTTGTTGTTCAATTTGTGTTCATGTGATTTGTTGTTGAAATGTTGTTGAAATCATGTTCATGTGCTTTGTTGTTGAAATGTTGAAGAAATCATGTTCATGAAATTTGTTGTTTGAACATTGTTAGAAATTAATCATATTGTCTATATTTTGGTTATGTTTGATTAAATGATGTGTTATAGCTGATGGGTAGTTTGGTAATTTGTAGTACGTTCAGGGGTAGTTTGGTAATTTCAGTAAGGTCGTGAGGGGTAGTTTAGGAATTGTACATTTTGAAATTGTTTATTTGAAGCATGGGGGACAAAATGAAATGGGGTGGGTTGTGATATAGTTGTTTAATATAAAGGGGGGACAAGATTTAATTTAAAGGGGGAATCTTGCATTATTTTAAATGAAGCATGGGGGACAAAATATAATGGGGTGGTGTGATATGTTTATTTAATGTAATGGGGATGAGTGGAAAGATAATGGGTTGGGTAGAGAAAAAGTATGGATTTTAATTAATTGAAAGGTTTATGGGATGGGTTATAAGAAGAAGTCTTGAACACAAGACAATAGAGAATAGAGATAGACTGAAATACACATACAGATAGAGAGAAAAACGGACAGAGAATAGAAGAGAGAAAAAAGGGCTGAACATTTAAGAGAAAGAAAAATTCCGAAAAATATTTAAGCTTTCAAAATAAAAATAAAAACTAAAAAATCTTCTGCTTTCTTTCTTTGTTTGAAATTAGTATTAATGGTTGTTGTTTCATTTAAAGCTTAAAGCTTTTGTTTTTGGGATTACTACTTCACCGGTCTGTTACTGGGTTGTTACTGTTGCTGGGCAGTTGTTGCTGTTGCACTGTTATTACTGTTGCTGATTTTCATCTTCATTTTCTTTTGCTTCCAATATCAGGTACATATCTTTTAAACTCATGTTGTGAAGAGCTTCAACATGGCAAGTAAATGAAGTTTGGAATTATAAGGATGTCTTCTACTCATTTAAATTTTATTAGTTTAAATTTCAGTTTTGTTTTAGTTGGTTAATATAGTATTAAATCAATTAGTAGATTAGTTCTCTTTCTTAATAACTAATGGCATAGTTATTTTAGGAACGCGATCAACTCATAGTTATGATTGGATTGCCAAGATAGTAAATATGGCATAAAGATTGGCCATTAACTAAGCCTTGTGGCATTATTAGTTGAATAAAGAATAGCATGAAAATATCAAAAACCATATTGATAGTTTATTCTAATATCTGATTTAGTTTTGGATTGAACGATGTAAGTTGTACGTTCATATATGGCATGATAACAGACATATATAGAACTATAAGTGGAAGGTGATTTGATATAGCTCGTTACGATGTTAGAGTGTTATGAATGTTTCAGACGTACAATTGTGTTGCATGTAAGGCAATTTTATTCAATCGATTTGTATAATAATTCCTTTTCTTATCAACTTGATGCCTATCTACCATCATAAATAAATTAACCAAACGATTATAACTTTGGATTAAAAACAAGTAATGTAGAAGGTGATTAGGTTTATAGATTATAACATTTTAAAAAAATATAAAAAATAGTATTCGCCTCAAATAGAATAATGAAAATTCTTGGAAAATATCATTTCCTTTCTTACATCAATTCTTTCCCAATGTTTATACGTAATTCGCACGTTGTTTATTTGGGTAGGCAAATAATGTATTCACTACAAATGGTAGTATTAATCACACGTTGTTCATTTTTACTCCTTAAATTCGAATGGCTTGGAGGAATATAATTTATACGCGAAAAAATATAATTTGTGGTCAACACTCAATAATTTGTGAATCCTTTTCGAGTAATTTAGAGGCGTATCAAATAGTGGTTTACCATGACTTTCACATAAAAATAATATGGATGTAATAAATAATTTGTAAACAAATTTATATTACTATCAAGAATATATTTGTGATTAGGGATACGTTCGCGTAACCTGATTATATTTCTAAAAGCAATTCGGATTATGCGTTCGCGCAACTTCGAGCGAACATTTAATAAAAAAGTGTTCTTCGGAGATTATCAATATTAATTTCATATAACCCAAGATGCGCAGTTCACTATTTAATCATACAAGAGCGACAGACGTTCTTAATTTTATTTAAGCACAATTTCGAACTTAAGTCTATTTTTATAATAAAAAAAAATTTCGGAAAATAATTATATTATCAATATCATTGTGTATACGTAAGCGTGACACGATTTATCACGTTAAAAAATATATAATATATAAAATGAATACACGTATGCGTGATTCAATTTAAAGAAGGGTCTTTAATTATAAACAATCTAAACAGAAGCGGTAACAAAATCATGCAAATAAAATGTAAAATCGAAATAATCAAGCCGAATATAACAGTTGAGCGACCGTGCTAGAACCACGGAACTCGGGAATGCCTAACACCTTCTCCCGGGTTAACAGAATTCCTTATCTGGATTTCTGGTGCGCAGACTGTCAAATAGAGTCATTCTTTTCCTCGATTCGGGATTAAAATTGGTGACTTGGGACACCCTAAATCTCCTAAGTGGCGACTCTGAAATAAATAAACAAATCCCGTTTCAACTGTCCTTAAATTGGAAAAACTCTCACGCGCCCCGCGGGCGCGGAAAGAGGAGGTGTGACACCTACTAGTCCTGCTCCTAAAGTTAACCCAATTAATGATAATCCAAATAATGCCCCGTCTGACCATCCTATTACTACCTCTGCTTTTTCTAGACAACGTCCCAAACGGTTAGAAACATCTATTGTTTAGCCTTTTTTTACTGAACTAATTCCACAAAATAAGGCTAGGTGTAAAACATATGGCAAGGAGTTCGCTTTTAAATATTTTGGCGGTCGGGGGGGGGGACTTTGAAAAGACACATATTGATACACTCTCAAGATAAAGCCAAATATCTTCGTATGAAAGCCTTGACCGAGGGGACAAGTGTACCTACTCCTAGTTAGGTTGACCCTAGTACCGGATCTAATCAATTTCAACCGGGAATTAACACTGTTATCGGTGGTATTTTATATTATGATCCCAAAAAAGATCGAAAAGAATTGGCAAAAATGGTTACTGTTATGTGCTTACCCTATAGTTTTCTTTCTAACCCCCACTTTGTACATTATATTAAAAGAAATTGAAATCCTACTTATAAAGGTTTTCCTCGCACAACCGTAAAAAGCGATATTTATAAATATAAAAATGAATATGAACAATATTTGTGCTATTTATTTACTCATATAAATTGTCGTGTTGCTATTACAACTGATATTGGTAGAAGTGGTAATGACTGTGATTACCTTACTTTTACCAGTCATTGGATTGAAGAAGTGTGGATAATACAAAAGCGCATTATTGCTTATAAAATAATTAATTTACGTCACACATGACAGTTCATTGCCGGTACAATTACGGATATTTATAGATATTTTTGCATTATTAATAAAATCATGTCAGTTTCAATGTATAATACTACTAGTAACACATTGTAGCCTTGTTTACCACTACACCAAGTCCTGCATTTAGTAACATTTTTCATGTTAGATGTATTTGTCATATTTACCATTTAATTATGGGTGAAGATATGAAAATTTAAATATTGAAATTGAAAAGGTTAAAATGGCTCTTAACTAGCTTTTTTATTCAAACCGTAGAAGTAGACTTAGAGAATATTTTAAAAAATGCGATGAATTTGGCCTAAGAGAAAGAAAGGTTCCTAAAGCTTGTCCAACTAAATGGAATGACATGTATGAAAGTTTAGTTGTTGCATTTGAATATAGAAACTCCATAAACTCAACATTTAATGCTCATGTAAGTGATGATGATGAGCACCTTACAAATGCAGATTGGGCTAATATTAAAATGCTTGTAGATTTTTTAGAAAAATTTTATATTACTACAAATGAATTTTTTGGGAAATATTATCGTATTATTTCTAACTGTTTAGTTTATATTGCAGAACTTGCAAATTTGCTTGCTCATTTTTCAGAGAGGGAAAATTTATGAACAAGCTATTGATTCTATGAGAAAAAAGTTCAAAAAAATATTTTTTCTCTATTCCCCCTATTTATGGTGTTGCTGCCTTGTTAAATCCTACTATAAAATTAGGAGGTCCTCAATTTTAGTATGAAACTGTTTATAATGGTTTAGCACTTGAAGAAGAGGAGTTGTCTAAACTTTTGAAAGCAATAGCCTCAATTAAAATAAATGCTCAAACTATTTATAATGCTTATCAAGTTGTATTAGATCAGGCTAGACCAAATGTTCCAACTCCTCCTCCTCCTCCTCCTCCTCCTCCTCCTTCTTCTTCTTCTTCTTCTTCTTCTTCTTCTTCTTCTTCTTTTTCTTCTTTTTCTTCTTCTTCTTCTTCTTCTTCTTCTTCTTCTTCTTTTGATGATGATGATGATGATTCTCAATCATCTAAAAGAACTGTGGGAGTAAGAGCACTTAGTGCGTGGACAGGTTCAGGGATTCTCAAGGTTCTAGTACTAGTGATTTTTCACAACTAAATGAGTTTGAAGTTTATTTATCACAGGGAATTGAGGAAGTGAATCCTGACGACTCATTTAATATTTTGGAATGGTGGAAGGACAAAGAAAAATACTTTTTGATTCTTTCAAGGATGTCCCGAGACATTTTAACTATTTAAGCTTCAACAATGGCATCAGAGAGCGCTTTCAGTCAAGCAAGACTTCAACTCCATGATTATAGAGTGTCTATGAGGGAGAGCTTGGAAAAATCAGCACTTTTCAGAGATTGGATCTATTCAGAAAGAAGAAATTTTGGACTTGTTGAATCACAGCCAGAGGTAGACGAAGCTTATGAAGAAATGCTAGCTGAACTTGCAGAGGATTCTGCTTTGCCCGAAAGCGGTGATGGCCAAACTTCTTTTCTGCCACCACCAATGGAAATTCTTCCAGACCTTAATGGATTTATGAAGTTTGTAAGAGATACCATGTAAATTAATATGTAACTTGTATTTTGGCACATATTGATTAGTTTCTTTTTCTTCTCAATGGTGGTATTACCACCTTGTTGTGCTCATTCCATAAGGGGGGATGAATACTAAGAAAGATATTGCCATATTTTATTAATGCTATAATAAAAATTATAATGCATTACTTTAGATATTTTTATTACCATTTTTATTTCTAACTTATATAAAGTTTAAAAAAATAGAAAGTTTATCCGTTGGGCCCACTTAGGCCCGGGACCGACCCACTTAGCCCGAGACCACTAGTTCGTGGTCCTGGTCCCGGGCTGGGTTCGTACAAAAAGCTCGTGAAGCCTGGGACCACTTAGGACCGTTTAGGAACGGTCCCGGCCCACTTGCCAACCCTAACTGTATGTATTGTAAATACCATGAATACTGTATATAGTCAAAATCGTATGCCTCCAACTTATAGGCTCAAGGTCCCGTCCTAAGTCCGAGTTCGAAAAAAATCAAGCTCGAGCTCGAGGGACCAGATCCGAGTTCGAAGGTGAAGTACGATGCATACCGAGGTCTAGTGTGCTCGACCCCAAAATAGTACCATTTTGGATTTGTACCATAACGAGTTAAATTCCTGCTATGTCCCCAAAGTCATGGCTCAAATACCGAAATATGATTGTACGATTCCGTACTAGGCGGTTAGATAGATGTACCAAGAATATTCCTTACTGCAAATAGAAATATTCCTTATTTAGGGTTCCCCTATTATATAAAGGGAACCCCAATCATTTGTAAGATCATCTTATCATTGAGTAAAGAATATACTCTCTACTTTTTGCCTACTGTTCAACAGAATAGTCCTTTAGATTTATTATTCTTACTTTGCTTTTCCTACTTAATTGTTCTTACTGCCCTATGCCAACTCGAGGTCACTAATCTTGACGTCACTGCTGCTAAGTAATATTGGTTTGATTCACTTCTATCTTTCATTTCTACTTCATATTTCTTGATTATTAATTGGCATTGAACTAAATTACATATCTTTAAAACCACTTATCAAATTTAATTGTTACTCGTATTTTCTAGGTAAATAGTTTGGCGTCCACCGTGGGGCCAAAGATAATAGTGATTCTTTCTTTACTGATTCTCGTTACACACACATTGCTTTTACACTTTTTCTTATCAAGATTTTTGATTCTTAAGATGAGTCGGTGTACCATCGATAAACCCAGTGGAAGTGGAAAATATGGAACCTGTTGATATTAGTTCACACATTGCTTTGAATGCAGATCCAGGCGTGGACCCCGAAGGAGATATACGCAGGGAAGCCCAACCCGGTGGCCAAAGAACACACGGAATAGAAGAAGGGAGAGTCAACCTCCAAGTGATATTCGAGATGCTGCAAGCTCAGCAAATCGCCATCGCTCAACTTCAGAGTCTGAATAGAACTCCAAACACAACCGAACCAGTAAACACTCGGTGTACTTAACCAGCATTAAAAAGGCCCGATGAAAGTTCTTGGGCACTAATGATTATGAGAATGCTCAAGGAACTAACCAAGAGGCTAGAGTCCGGAGAAAATAAAATTGAAGATGATGATAAGAAGATGGAAACTTATAACTCTCGGGTAGACCAGATACCGGGGGCACCTCCAGATTTGAAAGGTCTAGATGCCAAAATATTCATACAAAAATCATTCCCCCCAAGTGAGGCTTTGATTCCCATTCCCAAGAAGTTTTGGATGCCTTACATACCCAAATATAATGGGACAACTGACCTAATGAGCATATAACTTCATACATTTGTGCGATTAAAGGAAATAACTTGAATGACGATGAAATCAAGTCATTTTTGTTGAAACAATTCGGGGAAACACTATCAAAGGGAGCCATGATTTGGTATCAAAACTTAGCTCCTAACTCTATTGATTCATTTGCTATGTTAGCAGATTCCTTTGTGAAAGCACGCGTCGGGTCCATAAAGGTGGCAACAAGAAAATCGGACATCTTCAAAAATAAAGCAAAGGAATGATGAGATGCTAAGGGAGTTTGTGTCCTGGTTTCAGATGGAAAGAATAGAATTACCACCGGTCTTCGATGACTGGGCAGTACAAGCCTTTATGCAGGGTCTGAATGAAAGGAGCTCAATCACGTCTCAATAGTTGAAGCAAAACTTGATTGAATACCCAGCTGTGACATGGTCGGATATGCACAATCATTATCAATCAAAGATCAGGGTCGAGGACGACAAATTGGGATCCCCCTCAGGTTCAGTTCATCCTTACAAATTCGCATCCAATCCCCCGAGAGACACAGACATGGAATCAAGATTCAACAAAGAACGGTATCAGCCATATGCCAATCGAAGGAACAACGACCCGAGCTACAACACTCCTTGGAGCAATTGGAGAAAAGATCGAGGTCAAAGTTCTCGGGGAATCATGAATAAAAGCAGGTTTGATAAGCATACCAACCCCATCGAGGCCCCTCGATTATCAGAGTACAACTTCAGCATAGATGCATCAGGGATTGTCTCAACTATTGGGAGAATTAAAGACACCAAGTGGCCCAGGCCAATACAGATCGATCCTTCCCAAAGAAACCCAAACTTGATGTGCAAGTTTCATGGCACATATGGTCATCGAACAGAAGATTGCAGACAGCTAAGGGAAGAAGTGGCTCGTTTGTTAAGAATCACCTCAGAGAGAGAGAAGAGAGAGATAGATGCAAGGAAAAGTGAGCAAGATTAACCACAACGTGTAATCCAAATGATCATTGGCAGAGTCGATGTCTCTCAATGACGCACCAAAGTATCGATCACCAGAGAAAAATGGACTCGGAGATATGTGCCCGAGGACGTCTGGTCATTCCTTGACGAGGAAGTAGTAGGCATATCTCAGCCTCACAATGACGCCCTGGTAATCTCTATCCTTTTGAATAAAATTCAAGTTAAACGTGTTTTAGTGGATCCAGGTAGCTCAGCAAACATAATCAGATCGAGGGTTGTGGAACAACTCGGCCTACAAGACCAGATTGTACCTGCATCCCGGGTCTTGAATGGCTTTAACATGGCAATTGAAACAACAAAGGGAGAAATTATCTTTCTAGTAAACGTAGTCAGGACCATACAAGATACGAAGTTCTATGTCATCGAAAGTGACATGAGGTATAACGCACTCCTAGGGAGACCATGGATACACAACATGAGGGCAGTGGCTTCAACTCTTCACTAGATGATAAAGTTCCCGACATAGGAAGGAGTAAAAATAGTCTACGGAGAGCAACATGCTGCAAAGGAGATGTTTGTGATTGAGGAACTGGTGCCGATACTAGAGCCTTCAACCTCGGAGAAACCAAGCGCCAGGGGTAAATAGGTAGCCAAATAACAATCACCGCCTCCAGCCTCGATGCAATTAGAGCAACAGGTAATCGAAAACGAAAATGAGGATTTCCTTACTCCTCGAACCTTCATCATTCCCGAAGAATCCGATGCAACTACATCAACAATCTGAGGAGCTGGAGTAGGTCATTTTGATCGAATACAAGCCCGAGAAAAAGGTATACCTGGGAACGAGATTGACCCCCAAACTCAGGAAAACTCATTCAATTTCTTATTGATAATATGGATTGCTTTGCTTGGTCCCACTTAGATATGACAGATATTCCACCGGAGATCACCGCGCATCGGCTGAGCACCGATCCTAAGTTCAAACCGGTGAAGCAAAAAAATAGGCCTCAATCCGAGGTAAAGCACACTTTCATAAAGGAAGATGTAACCAAACTCCTTAAAATAGGATCTATTCGGGAGGTAAAGAACCCCGAGTGACTAGCCAACGTAGTTATAGTTCCTAAAAAAGGAAACAAACTCAGAATGTGCATAGATTATAAGGACATGAACAAAGCATGTCCAAAAGATTCTTTCCCACTGCCCAACATCGATCGTATGATCGATTCCACGGCTGTCTACGAGATCTTAACTTTTCTCGATGCTTGCTCCAGGTACAATCAGATTCAGGTGAATCCAGGGGACCAGGAAAAGACTTCGTTTATTAAAAAATTTGGGACTTATTATTAAAACGTAATGCCCTTTAGGCTAAAAAAATGCAGGAGCTACATACCAACGCCTAGTTAACAAAACCACTAGACAGGGTGCACATACTGCCTTCTCTCTAGGAAGAGAAGGAATAGTAATTTCGTCATCATTTTTCGGTCATAACTCCGGCATCCGGTGGTGGAACTAACGAAACTTGGTGTCAAAAGATACATAATTTCCTTACGAATAATACCCAATTGGTTTCAACTTCAAATCTATAGTCAATTTTTGTAGATCTTAATTTCATTTTCTCAAGTTATTGTAGCAGACAGTGTTCTTCATTCATGTCATGTAATTAAAGTGCTAAAGAATTACAACTGTAATGGACACACAGGCAGGTGGCCAGACACATTTGGTGGTTGTGCTGCCTACACAACCTCCTCCAAACATTGCACAAACATCAGGGAACACAAATAACAACAAACAGCCGATGGATTACTCCAAAATTCTGAAACCTTGCACTTTAAATGCTGCAATGTAGGAGCAACAGGAAGTTGAGCCAATTCCCATTCGTCCACCTACAATATTGAATGGAGAGCATGTTATTCAGTTCACAGAAGCAGAAGTAGAAAGGATGGATATCATCGAAGGATTACAATATGCAATAGTTGGTAAATGTTCTTATGGCAGCCCAGAAATTCAACAACTGCGTAAGTTAATACCAATTCAATGCGGAATTAAAGGTGAATGTAACATTGAATTTCTAAGGGATAGACATATTTTGATTAGAATGACGTTAAGGTAGGACAATCTTCATTTCTCATCAAAAACTCATTACATAAAGGATAGGGATGGCTATCAATATCAACTTAGGCCATTGATTTACGACTCAAAGTTTAGAGCAGATGAAGAAACATGCAAGGCAATGGCTTGGATTTCATTCCCAGGTCTATTGACAATTTTTTTTGTGAAGGAATGTCTATTTTCTCTAGCTACAGCAGTAGGTAAACCTATGCATCTAGACATGGCAACAATTAATAAAACTAGACCTAGTTGTGCTAGGGTGAAGGTACTAGTTGATCTACTTGCAGATTTGCCTAAAAAGGTGAGGATGGACATATTCAATGAAGCTAAAGGAACAATAAGAACTCAATGGGTGAGAATTCAATATGACATGCTGCCTAAATATTGCAGACATTGTAAACTTCAAGGGCATGATCAATTTGAATGTTGGAGGATACACCCTGAACTATATGTGGAGAAGGAGAATGCTAACCAAGCAGATACAGCTAAGAAGCAGGACATAGGGAACTCACAGCCTATAATGATTTTATCTAGTGAAAAGGTCGTGAGTAATGTGAATGTTACAGCAAAAGAGCAATGGAAGGAAGTGAAGGACAACAGAGTTAGAAATGTAGTAAATCAAAATACTAGTCTCAATAATAATGGAATGGAGATGGCGCCAGCTAAGCAGCCTGAAAACAATCAGAACACGGAGGGTACAATCACTGTAGATAGACAAGTAGGAGCACAAAGCAACAGTGGTAAGGAATTGGTGGCAGTAGACAATGAAGATAATGATCATGTTCAAGTAGCTAACAAGTTTGCAATATTACAAGGGATGGATGAAGAGGAAGAACATGTTAATCAATTGGCAATGGTGACAGCTAATGCAGCAACAAACAGTCCAGCAGTTCATAACCAAGAATCTACAAAGCAAAAACCAAAACATATGGTCAATAATGAGGGAAAGCTAAATCCAGCAGCACAAGCTTTTCATCTTAACTCATCAGGGATTGGTTCGACTAATGGTCTAGTCAATGGAAAGGAGGCATCAAAAGCAAAAAAAGATACTGCACAATGGGTAAAAAGAAGTTTCAAGGATAAAATAGGAAATGGAATAGTGAAGATCAATACATCATGCCAAGAAATCCCATCACAAGATACATTGGTGAACAATGAACTTAATAAAACTCCAAATTCTCAAGCAGAGAGGTCAAAATCGTCTACATTTAAAGAAAGAGTGCAAGGCTGTGGAGGCAGGCTATGGGATACACAAAGGGAATACGATTCAGAGGAGAACGAAGTACCACTAGGAGCACAAGCTGATGAGGAACCAAATGAGAAGGACAAAGAAGAAGATGAGCAAAGTGTAAATGAGCAAAGTGTAAATGGAGAGCCCCATGCCAATGACAACAATACAACTGGTAATTTTTTAATAATGGGAGAATCAGAAATTGTTGAGCACAACAATATTTATCAGATAGCAGAAGTCACAGAAATTAGAAACTATGAAGGAAGAGGCCTAGAGGTAAATGATCCTGGAGGAACAAAAGACGATAAACTTCAGAAATCACAAGAAGACCCACAAGGACACAACACAACAGAGAAGGAGAAACAACCAAAACAAAAAACAAAAATAGTAAATGTTACTGTTACATTGGAGAAAAAGCAGTTGCAGCTGTTAAAACGAGGAGAAGAGAAGGCCTTGGTCCCTAAAAAAATGCATTTGGAGCTACATCAGGAGGGAAGGAAGACAATGAAGAAGAAGAAGAACCTGGTAGATCAGGATACGACATGGATCACGAATCGACTACCCAACACCTTATCAATGCTGCTAGGCAAGGTGACTTATCACCTACGCAAGTGGAAAAGGCAAAATCAGCAGCAAAAGGTAAGAAAAAGCAACAAAAAGATAATTTTGCAGCACCAAAAGCTGGGGTGCACACAAGGAGAACGCTAAATAAATCCAACAATCAGTGATGAATGCTATCATTTGGAATCTAAGGTCAGTCAACACACAGCAGACCTTTGAAAGGTTGACAAAAATGCACAGGCAAAATCACTATGAATTTGTAGGATTAATGGAGCCAAAGCAACAAGCAAAAAAACTGGAAAGGTACAAAAACAAGATAGGACTTGCACAGGCAATTTCAAATGTTTCCAACAAGATCTGGGCTTTCATAGATGAGGTAATTGAGGTAACTGTTATGTACAATATGGTGCAATAATTAACACTACGATTGTTTCATACTAAATCGCATGTGGAGTTTGTCCTAACATTGATATATGCTAAATGTGATGCAATTGAGAGGATAGAATTATGGGATTCATTATATGCAATGGCAAGGGATATGGATGCACCATGGTTTGTAGGAGGTGATTTCAATGTAATATGGGATGAAGAAGAGAAGTTTGGTGGACTACCTGTGTCATTGAATGAAATTGATAATTTTCGACACTGCGTCAACACTTGCAATCTCTTCGACCTTGGATTTAAAGGCAGCATATTTACATGGTGGAATGGGAGAGCAGAGGAAGACTGTATATTCAAAAGGCTAGACAAATGTTTGGCCAATGTTGAGTTCCAACAAACATTTCCAGGAATAGAGGTGCAACATTTGTCAAAGACTGGTTCTGATCATAGTCCAATGTATCTGAAGTGTGATATTGAGACTCCACAAATAAAAAAGCCTTTTAAGTTCTTGAATTTTTGGTGGAACATGCGACTTTTAAAGATGTGGTGAAAGAGAATTGGACAGCTGATTTCAGTGCAAATCCTTATATTCTTTTAAATCACAAGTTAAAAAAATTAAAGAAGGCCCTTTCATTGTGGAGAAAGGCTACATTTGGAGATATTTTCCAAAAGATAGCAAGCATGGATGAGGTAGTGATGGTTCATGAAGCAGAATTTGAAGCAAATCCTATAGGGATGAACAGGGAAAGGCTACAAAAGGTTCAGGCAGAATTGATCAAATGTCTTGCACTAGAGGAGAAATATTGGCAACAAAAGGCAGGCATGACTTGGTTCAAGGAAGGGGATAGGAACACTAAGTTTTTCCACACACAAGTGAGAGGTAGGAGGAAGAGACTTCAGCTTAACAGAATTCAAAATAGTGGAGGAACCTGGATTGAAGAAGAACAAGAAATTGCAGAAGAGGCTATCAAATACTACGAGGAACAGTTCACAGAACCAGCTACTCCTTCATCATTTGATATCTTAGAGCACGTTCCTAATATGATTAACACTAAGCAGAATGCAGAATTGATTAAGCAGCCAACAAAAGAGGAGGTTAAAGTGGCAGTACTTGGACTTAATGGTGATAGTGCTGGGGGGCCAGATGGTATGACAGGAAAATTCTATCATTCTTGTTGGGACAAAATAGGGGATGACCTATACGACATGGTGAGGGCTTTTTTCAATGGTCATGAGCTACCAAAGTGTGTAACACACACCAACCTAGTTCTACTACCAAAAAAAAAGTTACCACTTTTTCTGATCTAAGACCAATAAGCCTCAGTAATTTTTCAAATAAGGTTATATCGAGGGTCGTACATGAAAGGCTAGTGAAATTTCTCCCAAGTCTGATATCGGAGGAACAGTCAGGTTTTGTTAAGGGTGGGAATATAGTAGAAAACATCCTTCTAACTCAGGAGAGAATGACTGACATTAGGCTTAGAACTAAGGCTGGACCTAATGTCATCCTGAAGCTAGATATGACCAAAGCTTGTGATAGCTTATCTTGACTATTCCTAACCAAGGTACTGAGAAAGATGGGATTCACAAAAAGGTTGATAGGGATTGTCTTTGGATTAGTTTCAAATAATTGGTATTCTATTCTAATCAATGGTCAAGCTCATGAGTTCTTTAAGTCCTCAAGGGGAGTAAAACAAGGTGATCCTGTATCTCTAACTTTGTTTATCTTGGCAGAAGAAGCATTATCTAGGGGTCTAAATGCACTACATACTAACCTGTATTTTTGTAGATTTGGGATGCCAAAGTGGAGTCCAAAGATCAATCATTTGGCATATGCAGATGACATGATTATTTTCTCATCCTCAGATGAAACATCTCTGATGCTGATTATGCAAGTTCTGAAGGCATATGAAGCTGCATCTGGGCAGTTTATTAACAAGACCAAATCAGTAGTGTACATACATCATTTAACAGACATGGAAGTGGTCAGCAAGGTAGAAAGGATCACAGGCATTCATAGGAATGATTTCCCTATCATATATCTAGGTTGTCCTATATTTTATGCAAGGAGAAAGCTGGAATACTATCAGCCCCTAATTACTAAGGTAATGGACAAACTGCAATCATGGCAGGGCAAGTTATTATCAGTAGGGGGCAGGGAAGTTCTCATATCCCATGTACTGCATAGCATGCCTATGCATCTACTATCAACGGTAAACCCTCCAAAGTATGTGATAAATAGGTTGCACAAATTGTTTGCTCAGTTTTTCTGGAGCAGCACTGTAGGAGGAACTAGTAGGCATTGGGCTTCATGGAATACCTTATGCATGCCAGTTGAGGAAGGAGGAATAGGTTTCAGGTCACTGCATGATGTAGCAAAGGCATTATTTAGCAAGTTGTGGTGGAATTTTAGAACAAAACCAAGCCTATGGAGTTCTTTCGTATGTCAGAAATACTGTAAAAAATTAAATTCTATAATTGTTCCATGGAAAAGGGGGTCTCACATTTGGAGAAAAATGTTGGAATGCAGAGATCTGATTGAACATCAAATCCTTTGGCAAACAAAAAGGGGATCCTCACTATTTTGGTATGAAAACTGGATAGGTCTTGGGGCACTATATTTTTTAGTTCCTCAAGACTTTGGCATTGATGAAAATGTACATAACGTACATGATGTTACCTTAGATGGTGAGTGGGATGTGGACAAGCTATTTGAAATGCTTCCTGAAGACTTAGCAGTACACATTCTGGAGAAAATCAAACCACCTTCACCTCAGCAGGTTCTTGACATGCCTTGTTGGATGCTGGAAACAAGAGGATATTTCAGTGTTAAGTCAGCATGGGATTATATGAGAAGAAGAGACGAACCAAGAACAGCTTATAGGATGATTTGGGTAAAGGGACTGCCTTTTAAAATAACATTTTTCATGTGGAAAGTGTGGAAAGCAAAGCTACCTTTAGATGATTTCTTGAAAAGGGTAGGCTACTGCATGCCATCAAAATGTTGGTGTTGTGTACAGCCTGACGAGGAATCTCTTCAGCACTTGTTTTTTAGATCAGAAACTGCAAAGACAACTTGGAAGTATTTTCTATCGAGGACAGGAATAGCTGTGGAGGGACTTACATTGCACTAAGCAATCACAAAATGTTGGACTGCAAATGTGTGCTTAAGGCTCAAACCAGTAATGCAAGCACTCCCCTCATGCGTAGTCTGGGAACTTTGGAAAAGAAGAAATAATATGAAGTATGGTGATGTTGTGACAACCAGCAGGGTGATTTATCAAGTTTCATCAAATCTCCAGGCATTGGTGAAAGTGAGAAAGCCTGGGATGGACATGGTACCTCACAAATGGCAAGATCTATTAACTATGATGGAAAATTTCACTCCTAAACTTAAGGTTACAAAAGTCATGTGGAAATTTCCAAGTGCAGGATGGCTAAAAGTTAATACGGATGGTGCATCGAGGGGAAATCCAGGCAGGAGATCAATAGGTTTTTGTATAAGAAATGAATATGGTGACATAGTCAAGTCAGTAGGGAGGGAAATTGAGGAGACAACAAACACAGTAGCTGAAGCGAAGGCCATGATAGAAGCACTAAGGTTCTGCAGATTTCAACAATACTCTCATGTATGGCTTCAAATTGACTCAATGTTATTAAAAAGATAATGGATGGGATCTGGAAACCACCATGGATCATATCTGAGCAGGTAGAGGAAATGGTGCAACTAATGAATGAGGGCAATTACACAATTACTCATATTCATAGGGAGGGCAACAAGCTGGCAGATCACTTACCTAATTATGCTTTAGATCATGGAGAAATAGAATGCCAATAATTCTGGCATCTAGATGCACAGGGAAGGAGGTTGGTTAATGAAGATAAACTGCAATGTCCAAGTCTAAGGGTGAAGGTGGATAGGAGATAAGAAGCAAAGAGAAAAGGAAGAGCAGGAGGTGACACTACGTTATCACAATGCTTATGGCACTCCATGCTTCAACTTTTCGAGATAACTTATGCTAAAGAACAAAAACACATCAATAATCGAGCACAACAACAAAGACTAATGGCATTGGAAACCCAACCAGCATGGGGTGATCGCGTGCTTTCAGTTCCTTGGATATACAACCAGCATGGTGCAGAAGTGTTTAATAGCACACGCACGATTCGTTTAGAGATATGATCTGGGAATATAAAAATGATTGTTCTTCATTTCGACCACAACAATAAGCAAATGGCATTGGAAACACAACTAGCATGTGCAGAAAAATAATGTTTTCGAGAAAAGATGGCAACAAAGGCCAATGCAACTTTGTATATTTCTTTCGGATTCATAAAATAAGCCACTCTTGTGGAAGGCCAATGCAGCATGTGTTGCTTCAATACATTTTCGGATTCATTAAAATAATGTGTACACATGGTTTAATGTGGAAGTCATGGCAGACAACACATGCTGTTGAGCAAAGGAATCAAATGGAAAAGTGGAATGTACATGGAAAGTTGTAGGTGGAGCTCACGTGCGTTCCAAGAGGGAGGCTCGGATTCTTTATGCTTCAGCTATATATGGAGCTGACGTGATCCTTTACCAAGCACAAATCTGTCTTTATTGATCAGCTCAAGGAATCAAAAGGAGAGAAGCAAGGACAGAAGCTGCGTGATACGTACAAAACCAGATGACATGCACGCACATGCACGCACATGCACGCTTTCTGCTGATCAAACGGATGCTGGCAGCTGGGAGGCTCGAATAGGAAGGCATTGTGCGTTCTGTGCGTGATCGATTAGGGAGGCAGCTGGGAGGTGATATTTATGTTAAAAGTAGAAGACCAGATGAGCAACAATAACTTATCTATGCCGTCATTAGAAATGTCATTTGAAAGCTTTGACTTCTGTTAGTTGGAATTAAACTTTGGCGTCTGTTAGTTGTTGAAGCCAGGGATGATACTGGATCACCAATAGAGGTAGATGTCAACTTGGGACCGAGTTGTGATCCTTTTGTTCAAATGCAGGTTAAGCCATGAAACTGGCTTTTGCAGCAGTTTTCCTTTCCTCAGCATGGAGACAAGAGTGAACAGTGACCATAGTTTCTCGCAACAGGTTTAATAGTAAAATAATAGTAAAATAAGGCCATTTGTGGTATCCAATGGCCTGTCGTTGGTTTAGCACGTTTTTGGAAATCAATTCGAGGTCAAGGGGACATAGTTGGAACACACAATAGGCAGCATGGACGAATACATGTAATTCAAGGTGTGGTCCACGTGAATGGGAATCTGCAGAGCATATGCAGTCATGTTTGTTTAATGCAAGCATGCTCATTGGGACCTATGGAAAGATTCCATGAGAATATGCATTGGTACAATTTCTTGAACTACGATGGGAGATTCACGAGAAGGAGCAACATGCCATTGTGGGGAAAGCTCGTCACGGAAAAGCGCGATCTGTGTTCTCCAATGGCCAGTCAAATTGGAGATCACATGCTATGATGGATTATGGGCTATTTTTTAATCTTGATATAGCGAGATTCATTTTCTATAGTAGATCAAATGTGATATCAATGTTGAGTTCTTTACTCAATATTGATAATAGGTGCTATGTACTTATCAAGTTTTATTATTTGCATTATGTTAGACATCCGGACAAATTGTTTTTGTTCTGCTTCTGTATTTGATTTTGGTATATTTATAAAAAAAATAACCCTAGGCGCTTGCCTAGCGGATTGAAAAAAAAAGCCTAGTTAATAAAATGTTTGAAGAACAAATAGGCAAAACAATGGAAGTTTGCATTGATGATATGTTGGTTAATACCCTACGCCCAGAAGACCATTTGACTCATTTGCAGGAAACATTTAAAATTTTGAGAAAATAAAACATAAAGGTCAACCCAGAGAAATGTGCCTTCAGAGTCTGCTCGGGTAAGTTCCTTGGCTTTATGGTGTCGAATCGGGGCATTGAAATTAACCCCGATAAGATCAAGGCCATCAAGGACATCACGGTCTTGGATAGTGTAAAGGTCGTGCAAAGGTTAATAGGTTGAATAGCTGCTTTGGGTTGATTCATTTCGAGGTCATCAGATCGGAGTCACCGATTCTTTTCCTTGCTCAAAAAGAAAAAGGATTTCGCATGGACCCGGGAATGTCAGCAAGCCTTAGAAGAATTAAAGCGATATCTGTCGAGCCCACACTTGCTTCACACCCAGAAGGTAGATGAAAAACTTTATCTATACTGGGCAGTGTCGGAAATAGTGATAAGTAGGGTGCTAGTTCGAGAAGAGCAAGGTACACAATTTCTTGTTTATTACGCAAGCCGAACTCTGGGAGATGCTAAAACTAGGTACCCTCACTTAGAAAAATTAGCACTTGCATTGATAAGCACATCTACAAAGCTAAAACTATATTTTCAATGTCATCCTATATGTGTATTAACCACGTACCCCCTTCAAAATGTTTTGCATAAGCTTAAGCTATCGGACCAATTGGCCAAATGGGCCGTCGAGCTTAGCCGGTACGATATCGAATATCAACCCAAAACGGCCATCAAGTCTCAAATCTTAGCTGACTTCATGGCTGATTTTATGCCAACCCTCGTACCCGAAGTGGAGAAAGAACTCCTGTTGAATTCGGGTACAACATCGGGGGTATGAAGCTTTTTCACAGACGACGCCTCGAATGTGAGGTGTTCCAGACTTGGAATTATCTTGAAGCCACCCACGGGTGATACCATTAGGCAATCCATCAAAACTCCAAGATTAACTAACAATGAGGCCGAGTATGAAGTCATGATTGTAGGTCTCGAGCTACATAAAAGCTTGGGAGTGGAAGTCATCGAGGCCAAGTGCGATTCTTTATTGGTGATAAACCAAGTGAACAAAGGTTTTGAGGTTCGAGAGGATAGAATGCAACGATACTTGGACAAGCTATATGTAACTTTGCAGCGCTTCAAGGAGTGGGATATGGATCATGTGCCTCAGGAACAAAATAGTGAGGCCGATGCACTTGCTAATCTGGGATCCTCGGTCGAAGAAGATGATATTGTCTTGGGGACTGTCGTCCAATTATTGAGGCCTGTGGTTGAAGAGGGTCATGCCGAGATAAATTCAATGAGTTTAACATGGGACTGGAGGAACAAGTATATCGACTATTTGAAGAGTGGAAAACTCCCATCGGACCACAAAGAATCGAGGGCCTTATTAGCCAAGGCTGCTAGGTTTGCATTAGATGAAGATGAAACATTGTACCAAAGAACAGTCGATGGACCATTGGCGGTATGCTTGGGGCCAGGAGACACTGATTATGCTCTACGAGAAATCCATGAAGGCACTTATGGGAACCATTCTGGTGCCGAGTCTTTGGTTTGCAAAATTATTAGAGTAGGTTACCACTGGGATATCATGGAAAAAGATACTAAGGAATTTGTCATAAAATGTGATAAGTGTCAGCAATTTGCACCGATGATCCATCAGCCCGGAGAACAACTCCATTTAGTTCTATCCATGTGGCCTTTTATGAAATGGGGAATGGACATAGTTGGACCCTTACCAACAGCCCTAGATAAATCTAAATTTATTTTGTTTACGACTAATTATTTTTCTAAGTGGGTGGAAGAACAGGCCTTTGATAAAGTCCGAGAAAAAGAAGTTATTGAATTTATCTGGGACCACATCATATATTGATACAAGATACCTGCCGAGATTATATCTGACAATGGAAAGCAATTCATCGGCATCAAGGTAACAGAATTCCTCCAAGCACATAAAATAAAGAGGATTTTATTGACACCGTACCACTGATCGAGGCCAACCCTGTACTACTACAAAGTAGTAAGAGAGGTCGAAGCAGCTTTACCCGAGAAGGTCGGGATCGATTTCCACAGGGAGCTAGATATTGGAGTTAAGTTTCTATCTAAATTGGAGTTGCGTAATTGTTCCTAATTGCACTTCTAAACATTGTTGGTTTTGATATTACTTCTAATTTTATACTACTAAGATGCTAAATTAGGCTACGTGAAGCTAAGATTAAACTATTGAAGGTTGTCTAAATACGTAAAAGGCACTAGGGAAGTGACTTTCTCCTAGGTGACTAATTGACGGATTCTCGAGTCTAAGGAGAGATTGTCATATTTGGGGGATTATGACATAACCATTGCACGATTCTACTCACTCTATACCTCTCGGTAGTTCGAAAGATTTTGCCCTAATTGACTTTCACAAGAACAATTGGGTATGGTAATTTGTGCAAGAAATTGAGAATCAATTCGGGTATTACTATCTCTAGGTTTAACCCTTTAGTTGAGGCTATCAATCTCTTGAATACGTCTTAATTCCTTGTTGGACCAATTTCATGGACTTAGGCTCTCTTTCTCAAGAAGAGCCAAAGTCAACTAGGCATAAACTAGTGTTTACAACCACTAATTCAACATTAAAACCATAAATTAGTCCAAATATCAAACACACATAGATAATCAAACCTTAGAACACAAGACCCATCAATTACCCACACTAACCCTAGCTAATGGGTCTAGCTACTCATGATTATAGAAGAAAACAAAGAAATAGATGAAGAAAAACCCAAAATATTTAATTACTAGATAAAACATGAAGATTCAATGATGAAACTAAGCTAAAATTACTCAAAATAGTAAAAGGGTATTGTTCACAAGTGCAACTTATCGTCAAAATACAACTGATGACCTAAAAATGGGAAAAGAAACTATTTATACTAGGCTGAAAATTCTGGACAAAAATACCCCTACGGGGCTAATGCAGGTCGTATAAAATAGAGTGTGGCCGCACTAAGGCTCTTGACTGAAATAATATGCTCTCTGAAGTTGGCCACCGCGGACCACACAAAATGCACCGCGGCCGCGGTGGCTTCTATTGCGGTCCGCACAAAATGGACCACGAACCGCATTGAACATATTCCTCCAACTTGGAAACTCTTTGATCTTGGGCTTTGCAGACCGCATAAAGTCGAGTGCAGCTGTAATGAAATCAATGTAGTCCGCACAAATACTTTGCGGCCGCATTGCTTGGATGCCTGAAAATCATACTCTCTGAACCTCCTCTTTGCGGACCGCACAGAATGGTGTGCGGCCGCACTAGTCCTGTTATACTGAGCTTGGCCTTGTTCTTGGTACTTGTGCATGTTTCACTACTCTTTGAGATAGTTTTGACAAATTCACCTTGTTGACCAAACCCTGCAATCAAGTACAACATGTGAGCCTTTGGGACTATTTTGTACACATTTCTAATCAAAACTTAAGAAAGAAGGAGTGTAAAATGCATCATAATCCCTAGTTATCAACTCCCCAAAACTTAAGCTTTTGCTTGTCCTCAAGCAAAAAAAATAAGACCCATCCCTTAAGAGTCAATCCAAGAAAATTCAGCCGACCTAAAGTGACCTCATCTAGCATCAATCGGAACTAACAATTGCCCCCAATTCACTCTTTTAAACACCATGGATTTAGTGCGACATAAGAGCATTAAGAGTTGACTCAACACATCAAAGAAACTCTTTCTATTACTTTGGTCATTGTGGAACCCAAATTCACACATCCTCGACTCTCCCTAAGCAAACCTCACCTTTAGGATAGTAGCACTCAGAACGAGGTTAATGGAAATACACTCATCTCTCTCAAGGAAAAGACACAAGTCCGGCTCTAAGTACCATATGTTTGCCCCTTATGTGAGTCACCACTAATGTAAGCTTCATTCAACTCAAGATCATATAGGGCTTTTGTGGAGACATAGTGAAGGTTTTTGGTTCAGGGTAGGAAATGTTTGATCTAAGTAGGTTCCATCTTCCCGTAGTACTTATTTTACTTCATTTTGGCACACATTTACTTGACTTTTTAAGTCATTTCACTTATTTCTAAGGGTCTAGAGAGACACACTGTCACTCTTCCTTGTTCATTTCAAATCTTTTCTCCTTTCTCAACTTTCCACACCTTTCATTCTTTGCTTTTATTGAATCCCTTCGTTCTTTTCTACATTGAACATTCTTTTTGTCTTTTTGTTTTTCTTTTTTTTCAATTGCCTTTCCTTTTCTTCATTTTGTACCTTTTTACCACTTTGTTGCAATCCTCGTCTCTCCCCCCAAACTTATACTTTTTCCATGTGCTAAGGAAAGATCGGATGCCAAGAGAGGGTATCTTTAGAATGGGTAAATGCTTGTATTGTGGTTCTTGAAGGAAAAAAGGTTTAAGGCTCAAAAGGGTTGACTAGAGATTTTATCATTAGTAGGCTATGGAAGTGTTTAAGATATCATTCGGATCAAGGAGAGCCTTTAATCATGTCTCAAGTCAAATTACACTTAGGATTTCACCTAGACAAACATCCAGGCCAAGTTCTAGACCAATGGCTCAGGACTTGGACTTCCAATTCAAATTCTCACCACACAAGCTATGGGATTGCTAAAGACACAGAGTCGGGGGCCCAAAAAAACCTTAGATAAGATTTGAGCATACAATGGTCCCGAAAAACCACTTGATGATTATCGGCCAACACAAGAGTCTCAAGGTCACAACTTTCACCATCCTATACACAACGATTTGTTTTTGACCGTAGGATCAAAGGAAAATGTGTTAGGCCCAAGTGAAGCTTTGCTTGAGGCACCCTTACCAACTAACTACTAAAAAGCAAAAAGGAAAACAGACTCAAGCCCTTAAGAAGGTTATCATGCCAACCATCATCGGGAAGAGCCACCCGGTTCACACAAATTCCACCTTTGGAAAGAATCGTGGCATGAAGAAAACCAAAGGCTTATTGCAAAAACTCAAAACAAGAAGCTACGAACATAAAATAATAAGTTAAGAAAGGAAAAATGCGGAAAGTAAAACGAATATGTACAAGAGGGGATTTAATCGAATATACAAGAGGGGGATGAATATATACATAAGAACGTAACTTTTATATACAGACCCAAAGTAAAAAGTACGAAAAATGTAATAAAATGATAGAATTATATACATACCAAAGATAAAAAAGGAAAGAAAGCATAAAATCTATCATATGTACAGTCATCCAAATGTCTAAATAGGGCTACCCCCTCAAATGAAAGCTGGCATTGTCCTCAATGCCAACTAACCAAAATAAGCACAAAAATAGAGGAAAGAGGAAAACGAAACTCCCTATAGGTCGTCCGTCTACATGGGATCCTGAGTCTGGGTCCTTGGGTCCTCTGTATGCTCGAGAACCTGTGACTGGCTCCATGTGGTCTGTGGCTCTGCTGGGACCTGGGCATTGACTAGTTCCTGGGCTGAATCCTGGGGCTGGCTGGAGGAACATCCCTATGGGTCTTCCAACTGAATAACTACATTGTCAAATCGGGGGATCACCCTCTTCCTCTTGGGAGGTCTCTCGGACTCCTGCTCTGGCTGGGGCTGGGCTATTGGTGTTGGGTCATGTAATAGCAAATCTAAAGGCAGGTGATCCACCTTCAATCTCTCAACCTCGACCCTTAGCTCCTTCACCGACTCTTTTGAAGCCCGAGTTTTCCTTATTTTCTTTGCCTCCCTAGCAAGTTCCTTGAGTGCTTTTCCATGTGAATCAACAGCGTCCGTGAGAAATTTTTGGTTCTCTAGGATCTTCTTCTGGTTGTCCAGAAGATCCTTGAGAATGTCCTCAATGGACTGTGGGACCTGTGGAGGAGGAGGTGCTGACTGAGCTGCCACAGTAGTAGATAATACAGACAGCTTAGAAGTAGTTGTCTACATCTAGTTGTTGATGCTGGTGAGAGCCTGGCTCAGACGGTGGGTAGTCAATGGATAGGCAGTGGTGGAGGGTATCTCTGGAGATGCAGAAGTGGATGGACTTGAGGCTATGTCTGCTGAAGTGGAAGGAGGCTGAGGAGGAGTCACTACCACTACTGGCTCTTCAGACTGTCCAGTTGAAGTAGTGGTTTTTCCTTTGGAGTGCTTGCCCTTAGGGTTGTCATCACTGTCACACCTCCTTTTTCCGCACCCGCGGGGGCGCAAGGGAGTTTTTCCAATTAAAAGACAATCGAAATGGGATTGGTTTATTTATTTTAGAGTCGCCACTTGGGAGATTTAAGGTGTCCCAAGTCACCAATTTTAATCCCGAATCGAGGAAAAGAATGACTCTATATTACAGTCTGCGTACCAAAAATCCGGATAAGGAATTCTGTTAACCCGGGAGAAGGTGTTAGGCATTCCCGAGTTCCGTGGTTCTAGCACGGTCGCTCAACTGTTATATTCGGCTTGATTATCTGATTTTATACAAATGTGAACTTATGTGCCAATTTTATCTTTTAACCGCTTTTATCATTCACTGTTATTTTTATAGGACTTGCAACGTCGTGAAAACATATCTCGAACCACGTTACATCAATGCACCCGTGGTTATTGACATATCTCGACTCGGTTGAGATTTGGATTTGGGTCACATAAATGTGCACCCGAATTAAGAAAAATAAATTATTAAGACGCGCCTAAAGCAACTAACGTATTGTTATTTTGGGGAAGGCCGTAAAATTTGCTAAACGGCATGTCCCGAATTCTAAGTATTTTTAATATATATACATTTAGAGGGCCCCGCAGCTTCTACATTTTTGTTTGTCGAGGCTCGTCTCATTTATTATTAAAAGGAATTTACAACGTCATGGAAATGCATCTCGGGCCACTCCATAATCAATATACCCGTGATTAGAGACACATTTCGATTCCGTTGAGATTTAGATTTGGGTCACATAAATGTGCACCCGAGTTTAGGAGAATAAATTATTAAAGGCGCGACTAAAGCAACTAGCGCATTGTTATTTTGGGGAAGGCCGTAAAATTTGCTAAACGGCATGTCCCGAATTCTAATTATTTTAATATATACGTTTAGAGGGCCCCGTAGCTTGTGCATTTTTTCGAGGATCGTCTCATTTTATTTATTAAAGGCAAGCCTAAAAGCAATTATGATTTTCTACCCATGACGTCATCTGAGGTTAAACGAAAACAACGATTCTAATAAGTAATAATATCCATGGTAAAAATAAAAAAAGCGATTCAACCAAGACGACTCACAAACCGTTCAGATGTTTTCACAGTTACTTTAAGCAGGCAATAACTATCCATAAAATAAGCATTTTTTAACACGACAACAAAAAAATTGCATTGTTGACATTCATCAATACTCTCATTTGCCTTGAACCATAATATACGAAATGAACGAAATGAAACAAAGGATGAAGAACAATAACCTTTGAACTTCGACAACCTCAGAACGACAAACACGACCCCGACAGGACTCAAGCTGGACTTCACTGAACGAGGAACAACAACAAAACCTCGGAACAACCTCGACGTTCCGGACCTCGACGAACAACGACGACCTCAATGGAGACTGAAAGCTCGGCCAAAACTGCCAACGTACGAAATGTTGGTTGCTGCTGTATTTTTGTTTTTCGACGCAACAGATTGATACATGAATATGAAGCAAAAGGGGTCGTTTGGATGTTGGACTGGGGACTGCGACCAGCAGTGGTCGTCGGGGTTGCAGCGATGGAGGGAGCTGGTAGCGGGCATCAATGGTGGAGTTCAGTGATGGTGTTTGGACGTGGTGTTGGACGTGAGGTGGTGGCGATGGCTGGATAGGGGGTTGCGACTGGTTTCCGTGAGGGGGCTGTTTGGGTAGTGGTTCAGGCGTTGTGGGTGGTGGTTTCAGGCGTTGTGGGTGGTGGTTTCAGGCGTCGGTGAAGGTGAGGGTTTTTCCGACGTGAGGGAGTGTCGCGACTGGTTTTAGCTACGACGGGAGGGGGGCTGCTGACGGGGGTTGCTGGTTGGAGGAAGGGTCCGTTTGTGGTGGTGTTGAGGCTGGTTATGGCGACGGGATGATAGGTTGACGATGGTAGTTTTGAGACGGAGAGGGTGGTTGGGTAACGCAGCAGCAGTTGCCGCTGCTTGACCTGGAATGAGGGGTGGTCGGTCCGGTGGGGGTTTAGCGTCGGGAAGGTGACGGGATGGGGGTGGTGCTTGGGTGGTTTTGCTGGTTTGGGTGAGGGTCCGTTAGGGTTTTTGTTTTCTTCAGTAGGGTTTTCGTTGGTTTTTGGTGAGGAAGAAGGAACGTGCACAGTGCCTTTTCTTCTCAAAAACTCCTGTCTCCAAAAATTTCAAATCCCCATCTTCAAAATCTGTCCAGTCCGTGTATTTGTGCCCATTTGCCCAGAAAAATGAGCCCCACGCGTGGTGGGGTTCGAGGCTTGTGTTCCCCACGCGTGGTGGGGTTCCCCATGTGTCGTGGACTCGGTTTATTATGGGCTAGGCCCGAAAATTAAGCTTAAAACCGGGTAGTTTGAACCCGAATATTATTCTTTTGCCCGGACCCGAGAAATAGGAACACGTTGCTTAACTAGTCCTATGTAAGCAAAATAACTACTAAAATAAGACTAATTATTTAAAACAAAACCATATTTTTTTTAAATATTTTTCAAGATTTAAAATAGCTACCAAATATTAATAAAAACTATTTTTTTGTAATTTTCGTTTTTTATATATAAATAAAATATAAAGTAATATATTTTTATATTTTTCAAAATTAAAATGACTATCAAACATTAATAGAACTATATATTTTTGTAATTTTCGAATTTATATAAAGTACAAAATAAAGTGCAATTTTTTGTATTTTTTCAAGTTTATGAGAAATACATAAACTAAAATTTATATATATATATATATATATATATTTTATAATTTTTCTTTTTGCAACGAAATAAAGCAAAAATAGTCAAAATAGGTATATTAGACCTAAATTACATATTTATGCTAAAAATGTGAAAATCTTCGGGGAGGGTCAAAAATCCGGTGTCTACAGCTGCCCCTCTTTGACTGGAAACATGAAGAGTTTTCCGACAAAGAAAGACTAGACATGTTTTTTGACCCGACCATTACTTGGACGGACTACACTAAGGAAAGGGAGGGAATGTGACCGAGCTCTGGTATCTGAGCTGCCTACATATCCTTGGTTATACAGGAATCAGGCCACGTGTAGTTCGAAAATGGGAGAGATGGTAGAGTGTACCGAGGTGAAGAGCCGATCGAGGTTCTGTTCCATTGAGGTTCCGGTCCGTGGTCCTGTCATTACATCAAAAACGATAACTGAAAAAGACTAACTAAGCCTATCAGCTACTAGTTACAAGGATTCCTATCTTTAAGTCTTCTGAAACTTGGTCTTGAGTCTTGAATGGTGCTTCATGCAGACTTTGGATCTGAACCTTGATACTTGCTAGTTGTAGGTGCTAGTTCTTGAGCAGACCACATTTGTTCTCCACTTCCGTATTTTTCTCTTTTTTTTTGTTTTTCTCTTTTCTTGTTCTTCTTCTTTTCTTTTTTCTTTTATGTTGTGTCCAGCTTTTGTCGACCATCTCAGATGTTGACTCGCATTCTTGAGGCGAGCTTCTGCTATTTATAACTTGGTTGAATGCTGGGGATTTTTGTTGTAGCCTTCTGCTTCCCGGAGCTGGGGATTCCTGTTGTAACCTTCTACCTTCCGGTGGGGTTACTGATTTCCAAAATTTGCAGTATAAGACTAAAAGGTATTCCTCTTGTTATACAGGTGGGCGCCTGAAAAGAAATTTAAAGACTGAAAAGTATTCCACTCGTTATGTAGGTGGGCGCCTGACAAGAAATTTAAAGACTGGAATGTATGCCTCTGTTCTATGGGCGGGCTCCCAATTTCAACACTTGAAAGTAAAGACTGAATGTATTCCTCTGTTATTATGGGCGGGCTCCCAATTTCAACACTTGAAAGTAAAGACTGAATGTATTCCTCTGTTATTATGGGCGGGCTCCCAATTTCAACACTTGAAAAGTAAAGACTGGAATGTATGCCTCTGTTATCTGGGCGGGCTCCCAACTTCAACACTTGAAAGTAAAAACTGAGGAAATGCATCTCCTATGGGTACAATAAACTTAGGAGGAAATGCATCTCCTATGGGTGAAAGTAAACTTAGGAGGAAATGCATCTCCTATGGGTAAAAACTAAACTTAGGAGGAAATGCATCTCCTATGGGTAAAACTAAAACAAACTTAGGAGGAAATGCGTCTCCTATGGGTGAAACTAAACTTAGGAGGAAATGCATCTCCTATGGGTAAAAACTAAACTTAGGAGGAAATGCATCTCCTATGGGTAAAATAAACTTAGGAGGAAATGCATCTCCTATGGGTGAAACTAAAACAAACTTAGGAGGAAATGCATCTCCTATGGATGAAACTAAAACAAACTTAGGAGGAAATGCATCTCCTATGGGTAAAAATAAACTTAAACTTAGGAGGAAATGCATCTCCTATGGGTGAAACCAAAACGAACTTAGGAGGAAATGCATCTCCTATGGGTAGAACTCTAATGATTTCAAACTTGGAAGTGCGTCTCCTATTAATGAAACCTTCGCTTTCTTTTTTTGAATTATTTACTTACCTGTGTTGTCCTCCCTCGAAACTGTTGGGGATTATTTAGATGGGGATGACTCCTTTTTTCTTTTTTTTTTTATTATTATTATTCTTTTTTTTATCCTTTTTTTTATTCTTTTTTTTTATTCTTTTTTTTTATTCTTTTTTTTTTATTCTTTTTTTTTTGCATAGCTTCTTCCTTCGAAGACTACCTCTCTTGAGAGTTGTTTTGCCTTTCCCCGAAAGGAACCGCTGAGGATACCGACTTTCCAACCTTGTGTTAGACTCCTCGCAACTGCTAGGGATAACACTGTTGGGGAATTATTTACTTACCTGTTGGGGGGTAAAATGTTATCAGCTGGGGGTACCTGACTTCCAAAAAAATTTCTAAATGGAAGGAAAATTTTCTGCCCCAGTTTGATAATATCCCTTGTGGCATGCGTTTCTGTCATCAATGCCATCTCTTCTACCTGCTTCAAATCAAACAAAAATTGTTAGTTTAAAACGCGGTGGTTGGCTGTGATACTCCTATTGGGATTGCTTTCCCTTTCTCCTTCATTGCGCTGTGCTCCACGACTTGTTGGGGATGATATTATGTGCTGGGGATAACCCCTTCCTGCTGGGGATATCCCTCTTCTTTTGTGGCATAGCTTGGAAACTGGCATTTTCCCGACCTTTTAGTCTAGTATGGATTTCGCCGAATCATGCTCACTGCTCTCCTTGCTTTGTTCACGGGCCTTGGCCTTGAGGTTTATAGCCTTGGTTTTGGCAAGTGTATCCCTCTTGACGCTCGTCAATCCTTTTGTCAATTCACTTTTGCTCGGGATCTCTTTTTTGACACTGGCCTCGCGCTTGTTCCTCACTGACTATACCATTTGGAGGTACTAGTCAGATCTTATCTTGAAAAGCTGATGGCATATTTGAAGTCATTTCATACTTGTTCTGACCAGATAGACTCTATTGGCGAATTTTTCTATGAAAGGAGAAAGATAAAAGAAACAAAATAAAAGACAAAGGAAACGATGACTCTTTTGCAAAAGAAACTATAAATAAAAATCTATCAAACGCAGATACCGACTCTAATGGCCATGACATGCGTATGTGGCCTATCCTCTACCGTCAATCATCTTTCAAGATCTTCAATTGGCGATTCCCCATCTGATTCTCAATCTTATTCGACTTGTAGTGCCCGAAGGGTTTTCACTATCAAGTCTCTCTCATTTTTGGTTCTTTTCTCAGCTTTCATCGCCTTATGGTGCCTGTGAAGGTTTTCACCAATAAGACTCTCTCGTTTTATATCTCTCTCCAGCTGGGGGATTTGGAGTGTTGCCGGTATGACTCTTTCTGTTGGAGATTAGAGTCCTTTCTGCTGTGGAACAGAATGTTATGTTCGCTGGTAAGACTCTTCATTTGTCTGACTTGGCATCTTTTGAAGACTGGTCAGAAGGTCTTTCTTTGGACCGTAATGTGGGTTTTGGATAGGGCTAGAAAAAAAGGGTATTAAAGGCTCAAAAAATGCATTAATTTTGGGTTATTAATTACAACCTTCGGAATTAGATTTATTTACAACAAACGCAACCTTCGCCCCAGTTTCTTGCTTGGGGATATTTTAATTGAATTATTTTCATTTTTTCAAAACTATGACCGAGCCGTGAAGCGCCTACGTATCCTCTTTGAGGAATCAGGTCAAACGTAGTTCCCAATTCCTCTTTTCCATTTGACTTTCTTTTGTTTTTTTTTGTTTTTGTTATCATTTTTCTCTTCTTTTCTCTTTTCTTTTTTTCATTTTTTTTTTCGTTTTGTTGTTTTCTTTCTTTCTCTCTCTTTTTTTTCGTTGCCACTGATTCCGAACGAGGGGTATGAAAGAAAATAAATAAGGCTCAAAAGGGGTTAACGAAGGATAAAGTGTTTAGGTAGCAGAACAAAATGCCTTCGTCATTCCAGTCTTCAAAACATGCCAAGTGCAAACAACACAATTGAACATAGATTTATAGTCTCTTCCGATGGTGCTGGACTTTGACAATTATGTTAAACATTTTCTTTGTCGTTTCTAAAGCACCGTTGGGCGACACTCTCATTATCATGAACGACTCTCATGCCCATTTGGCGAATCTTGCTTTTAACGGTTTTCTTTGTGTTTAACTTGCCCCAGTTCCACATGACTCGAGCTTCAAATAATCCCAAACCGTTCTTATTTCCTTTGAATGCTTTGATCACCTTCCCAGGGTTTTATGATTAACTTTTAAGATTAGGCCCAAACTGGGTGCATGTCATGTCCCTAGAATCGGCATTGAACGAAATGATAAAAGGACTAAACAAAAAGACGACTGGAACTTAACAAAAGACCGGCTTTGCATTAGACTACCGGCGAAATGGTTTGAATAATAAAACAAACAAAACAACCAAAATAAAATCCTAACACAACCTCAACAAAACTTAAACAAACTGATATGACAAAATGGAAAGATAAGAAGGTTTGACGCCAGAAAATATTCGGATTACAACTCTAAGAATAATCCAGACAACAGAAATGACAACAAAATAAGCCACCACCAGCTTCTCTTTTGCTAACCAAGGAACGGAGCGTGCTCCCACTTTATCAAAATTGGCATCTTAGCCACTGAGCTTCGCATCAATACTGTCAAGACCATTACCAGCTTCAATATCATCAATCTCCGTCAACAAGTTTCCAACAGGATTCGAATGCTTCTGTCATCAGGCCTGATCCCCGCAGAGTGTGCATCATGAGGTGCAAGTAAAGGATTCTGGGTGTCATTGTCCGGCTTACCACAAACCAACCACCTTAACTTTGTGATTCAAAACGAAACAGGTTAAAATGGACTCAGTCCGTCCCCATTATTAACAACATTTTTTCTTTTCTTTTTTTTCATTTTTCTTTTTTTCGATTTTTTTCAATTTTTTTTTCTTTCTTTTTTCTTTTTCAGTTTTTTTCATTTTTTTTTCATTTTTTTCATTTCGTTTTTTTTTCATTCTCTTTTTTTTTTTTTGCTTTTCTTTTTGTTGTGGTCGAATCTTATGGAGATTGCCTAAGTATCATGACCCCGCATGAATCAGACCTTGCGTAGTTCGGGCGAATAAACTATTTTTGAGAAGACCCTTTTCCATTTTCTATATTTATTTTTTTTGTTTTTATTATTTTTCCCACAACAATCAAATAGACTATTATTTTTTATTCATAACAAACAAACAAATTAACGAAAAACATAAAACATTCCTTCTTCTTTGAGAAGGTGGGGTTGGACCCGATGAGGGTTGCCTACGTATCTCACATCCGGTGAGAATCAAACCCGCGTAGTTCGGGCAATCGAGAATGAGTAGATGAACTAACTTCTTTTTTTTCGAATTTGCGAAAAAACTACTTTAACAGAAGAAAGGAAGTATTTTTTTGGATTTTTGATTGATTTTCTTTTTAAAAGAAAGACTTCTAAGATATTATTTTGAATTTTCATTTGTTTTTTTTCATTCTAAAGGAAAAAAGAAGAAAATATTTTTCGGATTTTTACCTTTAATAAAAGAAACTCTTCTAAAAATGTTTTTTGAATTTTGAATTTTCTTTTCAATTTTGAAAGAAAAAATATTTTCGGATTTTTTATTTATTTATTATTATTTTATCATATATTTTTTAACAATTAGAAGGACTTTCTAAAGAAGTCAATAATAGAAAATATATTTAGATTTTTTTTTTTTTTTTTGAAAACTGGGGTTCTAACAACTTTTCTAAACCTTTGGCAAGACAAATGTTCTTGCCACACATAAAGATATATATACATTTTTTGGAAATAAAGAAAAACTTTTTGGCTTTGTTATATATACATATATTTGCAATAATAAAACCACTTTCAACGCCCGACTCCTTTTTTTTTTTATATATATAACCTAATAAAACTTTGGGACCTTTTGACATTTTTCAAAACAAGACTGCTAATAAACAAACTAATAAGACATTTTTTCATTTTCTCAAAATTTCGAAAGAGCTTCGACTCTACTTGGACTTTTCTCCACGCTGTTATTTTCTCCTTTTTTCCACGGTTTTCTAATATGTGGATGATGATGAAAACATACACAATCTTTCTTTGAATTTTCAATGTTTTTTATTTTTTTATTTTATTTTTATATATACATTATATTTTATTTTTTATATTTATTATATTTTCAAAAATGTGGCATGTGGGACATAGGGAATTTCAAGCCTTCTTGGATTCCGCAAATGTTCCCCATGTGCTTTTCCCAAAAATGAAGCGTGGGGGACATAGGGAATTCCAAGACTTCTTGAATTCCACAAATGTTCCCCATGTGCTTTTCCCAAGAATGCAGCGTGGGGGACATAGGGAATTCCAAGAATTCTTGGATTCCACAAATGTTCCCTAGGTGCTTTTCCCAAAAATGAAGCGTGAGAGACATAGGGAATTCCAAGGCTTCTTGGATTCCACAAATGTTCCCCATGCTTTTGATTAAAATAAGACCATGCTGGAAAAACGTGCGGCATTCTTATTAAACGTGATCAACATAACAATTCACCCTTGAATAAGTACAACATGTAGCACGTAGGATGCCAAAAGATGGTCTATTATTTTCAGGTTGCTTGTCCTAGACGGACCCAACTCCTGTGTTGAGTCCCCTAAGTCAAATGCACATGATGCAAATAAACGTTCCGACTAGGGATCCAGCATGTGGCTTTGTTATACTAAGTTCAGAACCTGGGTGTTTGTTCTAGACCTGGCTTACCCAAACGGACAGTTTGAGCCGAAGTGGGGGCAACGTACCGGGAGCACGAAAGTCTACCCGGCCTAGTTACTTGTCCCAACTTCGTCTTATTTGGTATGACTTTAACAGAAAGGTGGGCCACGCGCACGTGTACACCACAAATTCAGAAGACTCAGAAAGAAGGGTTTCGTAGCAGTTTTATATACACAATTAAGATAATATTAAAGCGGTAAAAGCATCATTTAGCACATTAAGCATATATCATGTAAAAATCAAATAATAAATAAAGCCAACTATAACAGTTATTTTAAGCTCGAATTCTTGAACCCTGAACCAGTGGTTCTGGGTCATGTGTTCCCCAGCAGAGTCGCCAGAGCTGTCACACCTCCTTTTTCCGCACCCGCGGGGGCGCAAGGGAGTTTTTCCAATTAAAGGACAATCGAAACGGGATTGGTTTATTTATTTCAGAGTCGCCACTTGGGAGATTTAAGGTGTCCCAAGTCACCAATTTTAATCCCGAATCGAGGAAAAGAATGACTCTATATTATAGTCTGCGTACCAGAAATCCGGATAAGGAATTCTGTTAACCCGGGAGAAGGTGTTAGGCATTCCCGAGTTCCGTGGTTCTAGCACGGTCGCTCAACTGTTATATTCGGCTTGATTATCTGATTTTATACAAATGTGAACTTATGTGCCAATTTTATCTTTTAACCGCTTTTATCATTCACTGTTATTTTTATAGGACTTGCAACGTCGTGAAAACATATCTCGAACCACGTTACATCAATGCACCCGTGGTTATTGACATATCTCGACTCGGTTGAGATTTGGATTTGGGTCACATAAATGTGCACCCGAATTAAGAAAAATAAATTATTAAGACGCGCCTAAAGCAACTAACGTATTGTTATTTTGGGGAAGGCCGTAAAATTTGCTAAACGGCATGTCCCGAATTCTAAGTATTTTTAATATATATACATTTAGAGGGCCCCGCAGCTTCTACATTTTTGTTTGTCGAGGCTCGTCTCATTTATTATTAAAAGGAATTTACAACGTCATGGAAATGCATCTCGGGCCACGCCATAATCAATATACCCGTGATTAGAGACACATTTCGATTCCGTTGAGATTTAGATTTGGGTCACATAAATGTGCACCCGAGTTTAGGAGAATAAATTATTAAAGGCGCGACTAAAGCAACTAGCGCATTGTTATTTTGGGGAAGGTCGTAAAATTTGCTAAACGGCATGTCCCGAATTCTAATTATTTTAATATATACGTTTAGAGGGCCCCGTAGCTTGTGCATTTTTTCGAGGATCGTCTCATTTTATTTATTAAAGGCAAGCCTAAAAGCAATTATGATTTTCTACCCATGACGTCATCTGAGGTTAAACGAAAACAACGATTCTAATAAGTAATAATATCCATGGTAAAAATGAAAAAAGCGATTCAACCAAGACGACTCACAAACCGTTCAGATGTTTTCACAGTTACTTTAAGCAGGCAATAACTATCCATAAAATAAGCATTTTTTAACACGACAACAAAAAAATTGCATTGTTGACATTCATCAATACTCTCATTTGCCTTGAACCATAATATACAAAATGAACGAAATGAAACAAAGGATGAAGAACAATAACCTTTGAACTTCGACAACCTCAGAACGACAAACACGACCCCGACGGGACTCAAGGTGGACTTCACTGAACGAGGAACAACAACGAAACCTCGGAACAACCTCGACGTTCCGGACCTCGACGAACAACGACGACCTCAATGGAGACTGAAAGCTCGGCCAAAACTGCCAACGCACGAAATATTGGTTGCTGCTGTATTTTTGTTTTTCGACGCAACAGATTGATACATGAATATGAAGCAAAAGGGGTCGTTTGGATGCTGGACTGGGGACTGCGACCAGCAGTGGTCGTCGGGGTTGCAGCGATAGAGGGAGCTGGTAGCGGGCATCAATGGTGGAGTTCAGTGATGGTGTTTGGACGTGGTGTTGGACGTGAGGTGGTGGCGATGGCTGGATAGGGGGTTGCGACTGGTTTCCGTGAGGGGGCTGTTTGGGTAGTGGTTCAGGCATTGTGGGTGGTGGTTTCAGGCGTCGGTGAAGGTGAGGGTTTTTCCGACGTGAGGGAGTGTCGCGACTGGTTTTAGCTACGACGGGAGGGGGGCTGCTGACGGGGGTTGCTGGTTGGAGGAAGGGTCCGTTTGTGGTGGTGTTGAGGCTGGTTATGGCGACGGGATGATAGGTTGACGATGGTAGTTTTGAGACGGAGAGGGTGGTTGGGTAACGCAGCAGCAGTTGCCACTGCTTGACCTGGAATGAGGGGTGGTCGGTCCGGTGGGGGTTTAGCGTCGGGAAGGTGACGGGATGGGGGTGGTGCTTGGGTGGTTTTGCTGGTTTGGGTGAGGGTCCGTTAGGGTTTTTGTTTTCTTCAGTAGGGTTTTCGTTGGTTTTTGGTGAGGAAGAAGGAACGTGCACAGTGCCTTTTCTTCTCAAAAACTCCTGTCTCCAAAAATTTCAAATCCCCCTCTTCAAAATCTGTCCAGTCCGTGTATTTGTGCCCATTTGCCCAGAAAAATGAGCCCCACGCGTGGTGGGGTTCGAGGCTTGTGTTCCCCACGCGTGGTGGGGTTCCCCATGTGTCGTGGACTCGGTTTATTATGGGCTAGGCCCGAAAATTAAGCTTAAAACCGGGTAGTTTGAACCTGAATATTATTCTTTTGCCCGGACCCGAGAAATAGGAACACGTTGCTTAACTAGTCCTATGTAAGCAAAATAACTACTAAAATAAGACTAATTATTTAAAACAAAACCATATTTTTTTTAAATATTTTTCAAGATTTAAAATAGCTACCAAATATTAATAAAAACTATTTTTTTGTAATTTTCGTTTTTTTATATATAAATAAAATATAAAGTAATATATTTTTATATTTTTCAAAATTAAAATGACTATCAAACATTAATAGAACTATATATTTTTGTAATTTTCGAATTTATATAAAGTACAAAATAAAGTGCAATTTTTTGTATTTTTTTCAAGTTTATGAGAAATAAATAAACTAAAATTTATATATATATTTTTTATAATTTTTCTTTTTGCAACGAAATAAAGCAAAAATAGTCAAAATAGGTATATTAGACCTAAATTACATATTTATGCTAAAAATGTGAAAATCCTCGGGGAGGGTCAAAAATCCGGTGTCTACAATCACCCTATATGTTGTACCATGAGAAATGTGCCTTTTACCTTCACTTTCACATCAAATTTGCGCTTCTCCACATTTAGGTCCTCCAGGTACATCGTCAGGAAATTGGGGAAGGGGCAAGATCTGTCACCTTCCTTTACTACCCGTGTAATAACCCCGGACATAACATTCCCGACATTAATCGGTACCCTGCCATGATAGATGTAACCAAAATTGCCTGGTGAATTGGAAGTGAGTTGTCGTGGGCGGTGGGGTCTAGCCTGCTGCACACAAATGTCTCTCACCCCTTAGCCTAAAAATTCAATGTTCTCTGCAATATCTTCACTCCCACATTCAACCACTCGAGGGTGGTACCTAGGATTGCCAAGTACTCTGCCAACCAAGGACAGGCTTCTTCACCCAATTTCATCTTATCCAAGTATAAGGACTCATCCTCCTCCGTGAAGCCTAGGTAATCATTTAATGTCTTGCCATCAAATTTCACCTTTAGATTCCGCACTTTTGTGACTATGGTACCCTTTTGGATGTGGGCCACATTGGTGTAGAACTATTTCACCAAATGCTCATTGGTGTCCTCCACATGGCCTACGAAGTAGTCCCATCCAGCTCTATCTCTGAATTGCCTCAAATTGGGGTTGTGAGGCAAAAGGTCCCGGGTAATGATTTTACGCTCAAGTATCAATCTCTTTTCGGGCCACCACTCTCTGAACTTGTGGTAGGCAACCTCACTCACGAACCGGTATTGTCATGCCTCCGGGTTTCTAGTCCTCTCTACCCCACCTACTTGGGGCTCACCCCCTTCTGCTTCTTCCCCCTCTTCTGCTACTGCACCCTCTCCGGATAATGAAGTTGTAGGAGAGGTGGAGTATTCATTTCCACTACCGGCAGCTGAGCCCTCAGACAACTCAAAAGATATACGCACTGATGCTTGGGCAGTGGGGGAAGCTGGAGGTGTATCTCTCAACCTGTTTCTCTCCAGCCAGTCAGGAACATACTCTAGCACGGATTCTGAAGATGCCTCCCAGGAGGGCTCATACTCACTCCCCGACTGGTCAATTGCTCTGTCTGCAGCTCTTATTATCCTCCTTGTGTTCTTTATGTTTTGCCGGACTTGCGGGGTCAATCTTATCATTCCTTGTCCCCTAACCCGGGAGGACTCTCCTCTTCCTAATTGTTTACCACCTTTGCCTCAAGATTTCGCCATTGTCTGCAAACAACATTCAGTTATGCTTTATTAGTATCAGTAAAAATAATGAAATGCATAGTTGTAGAAAAATTTATTGCAGACAGTTGAATGCAGAATGCGGACCGCACAAAATAAAGTGCGGCCGCAAAGAGGCTAATGCAGATCGCACAAAATCCATTGTGGTTCGCATAGAGGTGGGGTTCAGACTACCCATTCTTTGAATCTATGCATCGCAGACCGCACAAAAAGGCATTGCGGTCCGCATTGAGGCACCGCGGACCGCACAAAATCTATTGCGTCTGCGGCCCTCAAGTATCAGTATTTAGAACTTTGTCCATTGCGGTCTGCACAAAATAGCATTGCGGACCACACAAAGGCACCGTGAACCGCACAGAATCCGCCGCGGTCAGCACTGAGTGCCCAGCAGCAGTACCAACATAAGGTTCATGTTTTGTTTAATTTTAGTCCAATTATTCACCTATTAATGACTCCCTAAGTGTTGCCTCGATGTTTTAACTACCTAGTCCTAATTAAAACAATATTTAACTAACCTATTCTACAAGATTGAAAGAAAAATGGGCAGGGAAAGAAGAAGAACTAAGAAAAACAAAAATTCAAAGAAAATAATAAAATTAAACAATTAAAAGAAGTTAAATTACCAGAAGGTGAGATTTCTTGAATATTGATGAGTCTTGGCAGTTAATTTCGTGCAATTTAAAGAGATGAATAGTATTTTTGTGCTTTTGAGTTGAAAAGGATCAAAAAGTTTAAATGTAGGGCCTCAGGTCCTATTTATAGAAAAAGGTCCTGGGCCCCAGCTTACCTACCCACCGCAGATCGTACAAAATGGTACTGTTGTCCGCGGTGCTCAAAATCATAAGGCACTGGCAAGTTGACCACTGCAGACTGCATAAAATGCAATACGACCGCAGTGGACCACTGCAGACCATACAAAATGCAATGCGGCCGCGGCGGAAAACTTCAGAGACTTCCTACTTTTGTAAGATCACTTTTGCGGTCCGCATTGATTTCTTGCCCCCGCACAAAGGCCTTTGCGGCTGCACAAAATGAGTGCAGTCCGCATTGCCAACTTCAGGGAGTGAGCATTTTCCAACTTGTTCCTACACTGCATCAACACAATCCTATAGCATCTCACAACCAGGCAGTCCAAAAATAAATCCTACACTACAATGAAATCAAAGAAAAATAAGAAGAAAGACACATGGGTTGTCTCCCAAGAAGCGTCTGATTTAACGTTGTGGCACGACGCAGGTTACCATCAAATAACTTGAGATGAAGAAGTTCCACAATGTGGCTATCATCAATCTTGCCCAGGTAGTGCTTGACCCTATGCCCATTCACTCTGAAAACTTTCCCATTTTTGTTCTTCAAGTCAAGTGCACCAAACGGAGTCACAAACACTACTTCAAATGGTCCACTCCATTTTGACTTAAGCTTTCCCGAAAATAGACGTAACCGAGAGTTGAACAAGAGAACCAAATCACCCACTTTGAACTCCTTGCCACGAGCATATTTTTCATAAAGGTACTCCATCTTGTTCTTGTATAAGGATGAATTGGAGTAGGCATGGAATCAGAATTTATCAAGTTCATTAAGTTGCTCCACACGAAGATTTGCTGCCACATCCCATTCAAGATTAAGCTTCTTCAAAGCCCACATAGCCTTGTGCTCTAACTTAACCGATAGATGGCATGTTTTCCCAAACACCAATAGATACGGATACATACCAATCAGAGTCTTGTAAGCAGTTCTATAAGCCCATAGAACATTATCCAACTTCTTTGACCAATCGGTCCTATTTGCATTGACCATATTTGACAATATACTCTTGATTTCCCTGTTTGAGACTTCAACTTGGCCACTCGCTTGAGGATTATAAGGAGTAGAAACCTTGTGGTTGACACCATACTTTGCAAGCAAAGTATCAAAAGCTCTATTACAAAAATGAGACCCCCCATCACTTATGATTGCACGAGGAGTGTCAAACCTTATAAAAATGCTCTTCTTGAGAAACGCAACAACACTCCGGTCCTCATTGTTGGGTAAAGCCATGGCTTCAACCCACTTTGAAATATAGTCAACCGCCACAAGAATGTATGTGTTCCCACACGAGCTAACAAACGGGCCCATAAAATCAATGCCCCATACATCAAAAATATCAACCTCAAGAATGGTATTGAGAGGCATCTCATCTTTCTTCGAAATTCCACCCGCTCTTTGACATTCGTCACACCTCTTCACAAGTTCACTTGCATCTTTGTACAAAGTTGGCCAATAAAACCCACAACTAAGAACTTTGGAAGACGTCCTCACCCCGCCATGATGGCCACCATAGGGAGAGGAATGACAAGCCTCCAAGATACTCAATTGCTCTTCCTCCAGGACATACCTTCAGATCACACCATCCGTTTGAGATTCTTCCTTTGGTTAGAAGAGAGCTCACATGGGATTATACCAGTCACAATAAAATTAGCAACATCCGCAAACCATGGCATACCATTCACTGACACCGAAAGGAGTTGTTCGTCAAGAAATAAATCATTGATCTTTAGGCCATCACGAGGCCTCCCCTCCTCCTCCAAGAGGGACAAGTGGTCCGCCACTTGGTTTTCACTACCCTTCCGGTCCACAATCTCCAAATCAAACTCTTGAAGTAACAAGACCCATCGCATCAGTCTAGCTTTGGAATCCTTCTTCGTCATCAAGTACCGGAGTGCGACATGATCGGTATGGACTATGACCTTGGCACCCATAATATACGGCCAAAATTTCTCCATTACAAACACAATAGCCAAAAGTTCTTTCTCAGTCATCGTGTAGTTCACTTGAGCATCATTCATTGTCTTGCTTGCATAGTACACCGGATGAAACATTTTGTTCACTCTTTGATCCAAATCCGCCCCAACCGCAACATCGATCGCATCACACATAAGCTCAAAGGGCAAGCTCCAATTAGGTGTGATAATGATAGGAGTTGTGGTAAACTTGTGCTTGAGAAGTTCAAAGGCTTTCATACATCTCTTATCAAACAGAAACTTGACATATTTTTCTAATAACTTACATAAGGGGTTAACTACTTTCGAAAAGTCTTTGATAAATCTCCGGTAGAACCCCGCATGCCCAAGAAAACTTCTAACTCCCTTGACAGAGGTATGGGGAGGGAGCCTTGAAATCACATCAATTTTTGCTTTGTCCACCTTGATACCATACTTTGAAATTTTATGCCCAAGAACTATGCTCTCTTCTACCATGAAGTGGCATTTTTCCCAATTAAGAACAAGATTGGTTTCTTCACAATGGGTCAACACTCTATTAAGATTTTTCAAACACTCATCAAATGAATCACCCACAATACTAAAGTCATCCATGAACACCTCCAAAATATCTTCCACCATATCGGTGAAAATGGTCATCATACACTGTTGAAATGTAGCCAGTGTATTACACAACCCAAAAGGCATCCGAAAAAGGCAAAGGTGCCATATGGACAAGTGAATGTGGTCTTTTCCTGATCTTCCGAAGCAATCAAGATTTGGTTGTAACCATAATACTCATCCAAGAAACAGTATAAGGCACGCCCAGCAAGTCGGTCTAACATCTGATCAAGAAAAGGCAATGGAAAGTGATCCTCGGGTCACTTTATTCAACTTGCGGTAGTCCATGCATACCCTCCAACCGGTGACTGTTCTGGTAGGAATCAACTTATTTTGTGAATTTGCAACCACGGTCATGCCACCCTTCTTTGGTACACATTGCACTGGCGAAGTCCAAGAGCTATCATAGATGGGGTACACAACCTCGGCATCTAACCACTTGATCACCTCCTTTTTCACAACTTCTTGCATTGCCTCATTCAACCTCCTTTGATGTTCCAAGGAGGGCTTTGCATCATCTTCCAAAATAATCTTGTGCATACAGAATGCGGGGCTTATTCCCCGAATATTAGCTAAAGTCCATCCAATTACCTTTTTCCGCTTTTGATGCACCGCCAATGTGGCATCAACCTGTATGTTAGTAAGACAGGAGGAAAGAATAATAGGCAAAGTAGAACGAAGGCCTAAGAACTCATACCTGAGGTGTGGAGGCAACGGCTTCAACTCCAACACCGGAGGTTCCTCAATTGAAAGTTTTGTTGGTGGAGTCTTCCTATTCTCAAGGTCCAAAGATAGTTTCATAGGCTCATAAGAGTAAGAGCCCATCCCATGTAAAGCATTCACACAATCCACTCGATCTTCATCCTCATTGACATCCAGATTCAACAATACGGCCTACAGAGGGTCTTCCACATTGATCATTGCACTGGTATCATCAACTATCACTGTCATGACAAGGTCCACAAAAGAGCACACCTTGGAACTGTTGGGCTGCTTCATTGACTTGCACACATGAAAGACCACTTTTTCGTCACCCACCCGGAAGGTGAGTTCCCTTGCTTCCACATCAACTAAGGCCTTCCTAGTAGCAAGGAAATATCTCCCCAATATGATTGGAACTTCATAATCTACCTCACAATCCAAGATCACAAAATCAGCTGGCAAGAAAAATTTGTCCACCCGGACAAGCACATCATCAATAATACCCAATGGTCTCCTCATTATTCTATCCGCCATTTGCAATCTCATAGAAGTCAACCTCGGTTGCCCAATACCCAAAGTCTTGAAAACTGAGTAGGGCATCAACTTGATACTTGCCCCCAAATCACATAGAGCCTTAGCAAAGTCCGCACTCCCAATGGTGCAAGGAATGGTGAAAGCACCTGGATCTTCAAGCTTCGGGGCCATTGAATGCACTATTGAACTAACTTGGTGGGTCATCTTTATAGTTTCACAATCCATGGATCATTTCTTCGTCACCAAGTCCTTCATGAATTTAGCATAGCCCAGCATTTGTTCAAGAGCCTCTACCAAAGGCACATTAATGGATAAGCTCTTTATCATGTCAATGAACTTTTATACTGATTTTCATTTTTCTGCTTCGCGAGCCTTTTAGGATAAGGTGGAGGTGGCCTTGGCAAAGGAGCCTTGGCTTTAGGCACAACCGACTCCGGCATGTCTATTATGTGTTCCCTAGAGGGTTCACGTCATTCTGAGTTTTCACCTCGGCATCTTGAATATCAATCCTCACTTCTTCATTCACATTCTCATCAATCACATTTTCAATCACCAAAGGAACTTCATCTTCTTGTAACTCAACTTCATCACTCAAAATATGCTTTTGTTTGGAGGCATTCACATTACCACCTCGTCCACTCCTTGTATTTACTACCATAACATGATTGTTCCCACCTTTCGGGTTCACTACTGTATCCCTTGGTAGAGCCCCCTTAGGGCGAGTATTCAAGGACTATGACATTTGGCCTAATTGCACCTCCAAATTTCTAATTGAAGTATTGTGGGAAGACAACTGAGCATTGGAATCCGCACTCTTTTTCATCATCTGTTCAAACATCATTTCAATTCTCCTCATATCTTTGTTGGAAGAACTAGGACCTTGGGATGGAAATGGGGGTGGATTGTTCGGTTGTTGGTACATTGAGGGCTTTTGAAAGCCTTGCCCCCGGTTTCCTTGATTGCCATTATTCCAACCACACTGATTGTTGTTACCACCCCAGTTGTTGTTGTTGTTGCCGTTCTAATTACCCTGATTGTTCTGATTATTGTTTTGATTGCCCCAATTGGAATTTTGTTTTTTGTTCCTCCAATTACCATTGCCTTGTTGTTGTTGATTGCCCCAATTGCCTTGGGGTCTCCATTGTTGTTGGTTGGAAGAATTGCCCCTTTGGCCCTGATAATTGTTCACGTATTGCACCTCTTCATTCTACACATCATAACCATTATCTTGGAATTCACCATAATCATTGTCAAATTGCTCTGAATTCCCTTGGTTCTGTTGACCTCTTTCTCTTCTTTTGTTGACTAGCATGTTGACACCCTCTATGACATTCACTTGGTGAGGATTTTGAACTTGTTGCAATTGTGCCTTTGCTAGTTGGTTCATTGTAGTTGTTAGCTCAGTTATAGCCTGTCCATGGTCATGTAGCTCTTTGTGCAAATGAGTGACCGTGGGGTCACCTTGGGGCATATTGGCTCTACTTTGCCAAGCAGAAGAAGTGTCAACCATCTCGTCAAGAATGTCACAAACCTCATTATAAGTCAGCTTCATGAAGTTTCCCCCAGCAATTTGGTTCACTATGCACTAGTTTTTTGTGTTAAATACCCCGGTAGAAAGTCTGTCGGATCATTGCCGTAGTCATATCATTGTTGGGGCATTCCTTCAGCATTGTTCTATAATGCTCCCAAATCTCATGTAACAGTTCGGTGGGCTCCTACTTGAATCCAAGATCTCATCTTTCAATGCTGCCATATGCCCCGGAGAGAAGAACTTTGCAATGAACTTATCCGCCAACTCATACCAAGTAGTGATGGAATGGTTGGGAAGTCTCTCAAGCCAATCCAGTGCCTTCCCTCTAAGTGAAAATGAGAAGAGTTTCAACCGAAGTACATCCTTGTACACATTAGTTTGCTTGCTCCCCCAACAGGTATCCACGAACCCCTTGAGATGTTTGTAAGCATTTTGATTGACAGCGCCCGTGAAATACCAACGCTGCTCCAGCAATATCAGCATCACATTGGTAATTTGAAAATTACCTGCCCAAATTTGGGGTGGGACAATTGCACTTGTATAGCCTTGGTTTGGAAGCACTCGAGGAGACACTCTTGGAGGTGGCGGAGGAGGGTCTAGAATATTGTCATTGGCATTGGCATTGTCCTGGCGGACTCTACGTTGTCTTTGAGGTACAAGAGGCACCTCATCATCTCCGACATTATCTACCTCCTCCCCCGCAATCACATTCCCAAGAGGGTCATTGTTGCTTGCTGCCATTTTGTACCTGAAGTTGTGACACATACAAATTAGTAACGCAGAAGGAAAGAAGAACAATACACAAAACTATTTAGATAGATAGCCAAAACTGTTAGCTCCTAGGCAACGACGCTAAAAAGTGACTGAGGCTAACCCTGTACTACTACAAAGTATCAAGAGAGGTCGAAGCAGCTTTTACCGGATAAGGTCGGGATCGATTTCCATAGGGAGCTAGATATCGGAGTTGAGTTTATATCTAAATTGGAGTTGTGTAATTATTCCTAATTGCACTTCTAAACATTGTTGGTTTTAATATTACTTCTAATTTTATACTACTAAGATGCTAAATTAGCCAACGTGAAGCTAAGATTAAACTATTGAAGGTTGTCTAAATATGTAAAAGGCACTAGGGAAGTGACTTTCTGCTAGATGGATAATTGACGGATTCTCAAGTCTAAGGAGAGATTATCATATTTGGGGGATTACGATATAACCATTGCACGATTCTACTCACTCTATACCTCTCGGTAGTTCGAGCGATTTTGCCCTAATTGACTTTCTCAAAACCAATTGGGTATGATAATTTGTGCAAGCAATTGAGGTTCAAGTTGGGTATTATTATCTCTAGGTTTAACCCTTTAATTGGGGCTATCAATCTCTTGAATAGTCCCCAATTCCTTGTTGGACTAATTTCATGGACTTAGGCTCTCTTTCTCAAGAAGAGCCAAAGTCAACTAGGCATAAACTAGTGTTTACAACCACTAATTCAACATTAAAACCATAAATTAGTCCAAATATCAAACACCCATAGACAATCAAACCTTAAAACACAAGACCCATCAATTACCCACACTAGGGCTGAGCCACAACCCTAGCAAATGGGTCTAGTTACTCATGATTATAGAAGAAAATAAAGAAATAGATGAAGAAAAACCCATAATATTTAATTACTAGATAAAACTTGAAGATTCAATGATGAAACTAATCTAAAATTACTCAAAATAGTAAAAGGGTACTGTTCACGAGCGCAGCTTATCGTCAAAATACAACTGATGACCTAAAAATAGGAAAAGAAACTATTTATACTGGGCTGAAAATTCTGGACAAAAATACCCCTGCGGGGCTAGTGCGGACCGCACAAAATCAAGTGCGGCCACACTAAGGCTCTTAGCTAAAATAATCCGCTCTCTGAAGTTGGCCTCCACGGGCCGCACAAATGCATCGCGGTCGCGGTGGCTTCTATTGCGGTCCACACAAAATGGACCGCGGACCGCATTGAACTTATTCCTCCAACTTGAAAACTCTCTGATCTTGGGCTTTGCGGACCGCATAAAGTCGAGTGCGGCTGTAATGAAATCAATGTAGTCCGCACAAATACTTTGCGGCCGCATTGCTTGGATGCCTGAAAATCATACTCTCTGAACCTCCTCTTTGCGGACCGCACAGAATGGTGTGCGGCCGCACTAGTCCTGTTATACTGAGCTTGGCCTTGTTCTTGGTACTTGTGCATGTTTCACTCCTCTTTGAGCTGGTTTTGACAAATTGTCACCTTGTTGTCCAAACCCTGCAATCAAGTACAACATGTGAGCCTTTGGGACTATTTTGTACACATTTCTAATTAAAACTTAAGTAAGAAGGAGCGTAAAATGCATCATAATCCCTAGTTATCAACCACCCAACCGGAAACAGACAGGCCGAGTCAACAAATAAAACTATCATTCAGAACTTGAAGAAAAGACTGGATGATGCACAAGGGAAATGAAGAGAAGTTTTACCCGAGGTCCTTTGGGCATATCAGACGACATCGAAGTCCAGTACGGGAGCCACCCCGTTTTCCCTAGTGTATGGCTCCGAGGGCCTCATCCCTATCAAGGTTGGATAACCTAGCGCCAAGTTTCGGCATGCATTGGAGGGGTCGAATCACGAGGCCATGAATGCTAGCCTCGAGTTATTAGATGAAAAGCGAGAAGCAGCGCTTGTTCGGATGGCCGCACAAAAGCAAAGTATCAAAAGATACTACAATAGAAGGACCAACCTTCGACATTTTGGAATCATGGACTTAGTTCTACGAAAGGTCACCCTCAATACTCGAGGCCCAAATAAAGGGAAATTTGACCCGAACTGGGAAGGACCGTACCGAGTCTACCAAACAATTGGAACATATCATTGCTCAAACGGCAGTACTGCTAAGGTATGACTTTATCCTTTTATCTATTTGAGTTTAAAACTAACTAATTATTTTTTATCAAAGCTATCGAAGGCATACGATCTCGAAGACATCATTTTTTACGTGAAGGCCTTAGGTTTTAAAGCATGCGTTAACACTCTTTTTCCCTTAGATCGGATTTTGTCCCAAATGGGTTTTATCGGCAAGGTTTTAACGAGGCAACAACTATGTGCTAGCTAAGGAAAACTTAACAGTATCCAAGGATTCTTTTCAATCAACCTTGAATACTGGGGGCGTCACCCTCGAATGGTTATATTTTGAGGAAAATACTTTACGCCCAAGAGGGCCTCAATAGGAGAACTTTGTAATGGGCCAAACGGTCAAATGAACTGTGTCCATATAGAATAGTTGAGCCCCGACGGCAAAGCATGTATGCTTGTATCAATTATTTGAAGAAGCATTTTGGTTATATAAAAAAACACTTTGTGTCTCAAAGAAGAGCTATCATACGAGCTCTACACTTACAATCCTACGGGAAGCGGCTCAAGAGCCAAAACACAAATGCACCCCGAAATACTCGGGGACTGTCATCAACAGTCAATACATCTGATTCATCGAAAACTCGGACCCATGAGACCTCAAAAAGGCATCCCATCAAAACAAAGACCAAGGCCAATATACTCGGGGACTAACTTTTCGGACAATTTCAAAAGGTTATCAGGACAAAAGTCCAAGTGACATACCCGAAGTCTACGTCCATATTAAAGAAAGACTACGGTCATATAAAGGCTACGACCAAAATAATGTGGCTCGAAAACATCTAACTTCCGCAATAAATTGAAGGCCTTCAAACATTGAAAAACCGGTTAAATCGAGCTACCCTTAGCAAAAGCAGAATATAAAGGGCTTCGATAAATTCAGCCCTTGAAAAATCTAAGGGCTTCGATAAATTCGGCCCTTGAATAATCTAAAGGCTTCGATAACATCAGTCTTCGGAAAAACCTCAAGAGGTATTCGATGATGTTTACACAAATAAATTACTAATAAGGTTCCGATATGTCGAACCTTCGAAAAACCCAAACGGGTACAAAAAATACATGCTAAGGCATAAAACAAATTTACTAAGTATTTTAGCTGGAAAGAGGGAAAAATTATAGCCATTTTAAAGGCCTAAATAGCCCAAAAGAGCCTAAGGGCCGAGGTATAAGAGCCTAAGGGCCAACTTAAAGAGCCTAAGGGCCGATATATAAGAGCCTAAGGGCCAACTTAAAAAAGCCTAAGGTCCAAAACATATAGAGGTCGAGATCCCGTTCTCACTCAACTCAGACTCGAGAACTCCGACGTCCCGAGCTCATATCAAATCGATTTAAATTTAGCTCGAGGATTAACAAAACCCTAAGGGGTATTATATATATCAAATAAAAACTTAAGGGTGTATTACGTTCTGAGTCTGAACCGATACTCAAGCTGATTATTTGAATCATTGAAATCTTCCACAAATGAGAACAAAATAAAATTCAACACAAATTGAGGATAGAACAAAAAGATACTTTATATTCATAAGGGAAGTTTTACAATACATATTTACAAAACCTGCAAGGGGACCTTGCACAAAAAAAAAGAAAAGGCGAGCTTAATCTATTTTCGGGGTCATATCCCCGGGAGCGCCATCTTCTGGAGCTGCATCTTCAGCATCTCTATCTTCGGGAGCCTCCTCTCCCTCGAGAACATCTTCTTCACCTTCCCCATCCCCGGAGACACTCGCTACATCCTCATGATTGGAAGATACAAGAAACCTGGCATCGGTTTCTCGCGCCTTTGCCTCGGCTATCTCCTCGGCAAGGTCGTACCCTCGGGCATGGATTTCTTGGAGAGTATCCCTTCGGGCCTGGAACTTGGCCAAATCATTGCTCCATTTTCCTAGTCAGAGGCCTCCCTCAACTCATCTTGAATGGGCGCAATGTCCCTTTAGTATACGACAATAGATTTATCAACCGCAACATTCGTCTTCATAGCTTCAGCCTTAGCCTGTACAACTTTGACCCGGGCTCTGCCTCCAACTCCTCAATTTTCTTGGCCTGGGCCAGACCCTTCGCTTTAATGCCTCGAAGTTGAGTTTCAGTCGAGGCTAGTTGGGCTGTGATGACTTCCTTATCGGCAGCAAGCTGATCCATGCTCACCTTCCATCGATGGCAATCAGCTTTGACTTGGTCAACCTCACCTCGGAGCTGCCCAATCATCTCCAGCTTTTTCTGCAGCTGAGATATCGAAGTGTTAGCCTCAGAAGTAGGGCCAAGAAGGTCGTACTCTATTAAAATCACAGTTACTTGCTCATCTAGCTCAGACTCATTTTTTCGAGCTTTGGCATATTCAGCCGGAAATCCTTAAGCTCCTCTTCCTTTTTGCTACAGAGGAGCCTTATGGCCTTCTCTTCACCCAAAAATTTCCTAAGCTCAGCCTCACATTGGCTCAGCTCAGCTCTAAACTTGACGATGGCCTATACATAAAATGAATATATATTAGTCAAAGGAAAAGGAGGAAAGAGAAAATTACAATAATAAAAGTAAGTATTTCCCCGAGAGAGGAGATGTTGATCCTCTTCGAAGATGGTGGATGCATCATTAAGGTCAGTGGCATCCTCGACCCCTGCAAAGAAACCGTGAAAAGGATCAACCTCGAGGACCTTGCTCGGATCGGGCATACGCAGAGTGTTATCTTCTTTGATTGCCCCCTCGGAATAAGTTGGCAAAGAAAGGGAATGACCCGTTGTCGCAGCCCCGAGCTCTTCACTCAGGCGTTCTCATTGGCTTCGGGGGTCTCTGCATTTGCCCCCTCGGGTACATTTGTTGAAGGAGGAGGAACGATCTCAACCTCCACGGGGGCCTTGCCCGAATGTTTCTTTGGGGTTCCCTCACCACGGGATGAGGTCTCCATCTCGGAGGGCTTGGCGGCTTCAATTGGTTTCCTGGTTCGAGACACCAACGCCGACTCTTTGCCATCATTTTCTTCATCCGGGGAGTCATGGGCCGAATCTGCGTCAGCATGAGCAAATAGTTTTTGCAGCCTTCGAGCAGGGGTATTCTTGTCTTGAGGGTCTGCAGGCTTCAAATCCCTTTTTCTTTTGTTTTCCTTCTCAGACTTCGGATTGAAGACTTAGTCCCTTCCCCGAGCGGGGTTGGCCTCATCTCGGATATATCTCTGAGGCCTACACAAGTAAACATGAATAAGTTGATGCCATAAACATATGAAAGGTATTTGAAACTTGGGAAAAGCACTTACCAAGATTCTTGGCCTCCCACTAGCCATTTGATAATTCCATCCATTAGCGCTCATCATACGAGAAGGTCACTTCCAACTTTTTGACCCAGTCCTCGAGATCGGAGACAGCGAGAGGTGTCCATGCAACAGTTACAGAAAAGATAAAAGTATTATTATGGGATGTGGAAGTGGAGTATATATAGATATTAGGAAGAAGGACTCCACTTATGATTGTAATTCCATCTCTCCGGGAACGACATTTTGTCTCAGGGAATAACATCCAAAGTCCTTACTCTGACGAACCGGCTCATCCAAACCTGATTCTTGGCTTTGTCGCTGTTGGCGAAGAAGGTTTTCTTCGTGCAATGTTGCAGCTTGACAAGCCCTCGAAACAGCTAGGGCCGGTACATCGAATCGGGTGGTTGAGGGTGAATTCCAACTGCTCCGCCTTTTGGAAAAATAGCGCAGCATGATCACAATGCGCCAAAAAGAAGGGTGAATCTGACCGAGGGTGATTTCATATGTTTTGCAGAAGTCAATCACCATCGGATCAAGGGGACCCATTGTGAAGGGGTAAGTGTAAACACTTAAAAATCCCTCCACGTGGGTAGTAATGCTTTCCTCGGGGCTCGGGATCTGAATCACGACCACATCTCCCTAGCCACAGTCCTTCTTCACGTCCTTAAGGTGCTTCTTGAATATCAAGCTAAGATATCGAGATGCATGCTCGCATCGGCCTGGGACGTCGAGGGGATTTTCAATACTAAAAGTCATTCTTAATTATACAAGGACCGTGGGTGATTTCCTCAAGAGTTGGCGGTGCCACCGGTTTGGTCGGTCGGGAGGTAGAAAAAGACGATGCTTTATCCTTTTTGGGGACTGTTTTGGAAGTTTTAGCCATGATTTTAAGCTAAAGAATACGGGTTGTACAGGAATGTGGTGTTTCTTACAAGAGCTTGGCGTTTTCCGGCGCTTTAAAAGGCGGTGGAAATGGGTAACTAGAGAAAGAAAATGAAGAAGAGAAAGATGTAAAGAAAAAGTAAAGCTCTTTACTTGAAAGAATCGCCTCATATTTATAGAAGGGAAACGACGGTTCGGCGGCGCTAGTGGTCGACCAATACTAGCGTGCATTCAATGTTTTGGGGAAGTGGATTGATGAGACGTTTCGGTCACTTCGAATGCATGCATCACGGAAATGACATCATCACTAAAGACTTCGGGAAAATGAGTATCAAATCGTTTCTTATCATCTTACTCTAAGAAACGCGGGGACTATTTGTATACGGTCAAAATCGTATGCCTCCAACTTATAGGCTCAAGGACCCGTCCTAAGTCCGAGTCCGGAAAGATCAAGCTCGAGCTTGAGGGACCAAATCCGAGTTCGAAGGTGGAGCATGATGTATACCGAGGTCGAGTGTGCTCGACCCCGAAATAGTACTGTTATAGATTTGTACCAGAATGAGTTAGATTCCTATCACGTCCCCAAAGTCATGGCGCAAATTCCGGAATATGATTGTACGATTCCGTACTAGGCGGTTAGACAACTGTACCAAGAATATTCCTTACTATAAATAGAAATATTCCTTATTTAGGGTTCCCCTATTATATAAAGGGGACCTCAATCATTTGTAAGATAATTTTATCATTGAGCAAAGAATATACTCTCTACTTTTTGCCAACTATTCAGCAGAATTGTCCTTTAGCTTTATTGTTCTTACTTTGCTTTTCCTACTTAATTGTTCTTACTACCCTAAGCAACCTCGAAGTCACTAATCTCGAGGTCACTGCTGCTAAGTAACATTAGTTTGATTCAATTTTATCTTTCATTTCTACTTCATATTTTTTTATTATTAATTGATATTGAACTAAATCACATATCTTTAAAACCACTAATCAAATTTAATTGTTACTTGTATTTTCGAGATAAACAAATACATTAATACGTAAGATCTTTCTACGTTCAGAAATAAATTAAACTTATTATTTTTATAAAAGTTTAAAATAAGACCGTCCGCGTAATTTGAATAGACCTCGTCTTTTTCAGCTAAAGCAACCAATAGGAATGCAACTGCACATAACAAGTAAGGAAAAGACTTAAAGCAAAGACTTTGAGTTTATGCCCTAAAATGCGTTGATGCCTTCGGATTAATTATAATTCTTGAATTGTGCCTTCATATATAGGGTTAATTCAGCTGAGAAAAAGAAATGATGTCTTCAGAGCAATCATTAATTGTGAATTTTAAATAATTTTATGTTTTTATCTTGCTTTGCTATGAGTAGCTAATTATTTAGTCTAGAGTTTTGATGGAACCTGTTGAGGGATGAACTTCTTGTTGTGTTAATATAGTTTGTCCAGTTTAATCTCTATTTGTTCAATTACGTTCTTGTTGTAGTTATTGATAGGATCCTCAATTAGCTGTGCCTATTTAATATATATTACTCGGGAGAGAGTGCATATTTAGGTAGTTGCTGAACAACACCACTCCCAAAGTATACGCGGAATCAATAACCGAGGGTTTAAAGGTGGGATTAGGGATAACGAAACTTTGGGTGCGATCTAAGTGAGCTGTAAGAAAAGCCAGCTAGCGTAACTCGGGAGAGTGCGTCTAGTAAATTGTCGTAATTACTCGTGAGAGGTTTATGATAGTAAGAGTGCTCATGATTGATAGAGACGATTAGGCAAATATATGCGAAACATAACAGGAAGGGATTCCATCAATAGGAAAAATCACAACCTTAGATCCTTCACGTTTTTGTTTACAACTCAGTCATAGTTAGCTCTCAGTTTACTTAATTTTATTCAGTTATAATTAGTAAAAATATCACCAATTGTTATTCAAAATATCTGGGAAGTTGATTAAGAAGAATTCAGTGAGTCTGACAAAGTAATTGGTAGGTTAATTCCCTGTGGGATTCGACTCTGGCTAAATATTCGGATTATATTTGCAACGACCGTTTTATCCTTTTTATAAGGCATAGTTGGGCGTGATCAAGAATCTCTTACATTGGTCGACTCTCTTATTTTATGTTTTTTGGTGAAATAAGAAATTAATAAAAACCAAACATTAGTACAAAATGTAGTAGGTGCTTTAGAGTGGAAGAGTTTCCAATTTAAAGCAACTTTCCTAAATATTCTATTTTTTATTTCTCTCCGGGATTGCCATGTGGCCTAGTAGAAAACCGCCACATCACTAATTATTGGCCCGCATGCTCTGTGCTGGAGGCAATTTTATTAATATAATTTAGCACTGTATGCTGTTATGGACGGATAAATGGACGAAGCGTATCAGTGACCATTTAGATAGAAGTAGTTTAGGCCCTTTTACAACAGTAGCACTAAAGAAACCAATAATGACACTAAAGTATCCTATTTCTACCGATCACCCTATAATTGGACTAATTTTAATTGTAAAAGGAGTCGACAAATTCGTTTAAATTCAAAATTTTATTAGATACTTTAGGTTATTGAAATATTTTAATTAGTTGTCTGAATGTATATTTACTCTGCAGATTTTCTGTTTTTAAGTGGCTATTAAAGCACTGCTATAAAATATTTTAGTTGTCCGAATGTATATTTATTCTGCAAATTTTCTATTTCTTAGTGGCTTTAAACTGCTATAAAATATTTCAGTTGTCCGAATGTATACTTATTCTGCAGATTTTCTAGTGGCCGTTAAAATCTTGCGAAAAATATTTAGTTGTCTGAATGTCAGCCTACTGTTGCGTCATCTCTTTTTTTATTATTAAAAGAAAACCAACAGTGCTACACGTTTTTTTTAGAATTATTACTAAATTGCTAGTGACCAACCGGTGTCTGAATAATTAGTATATAGAAAGACCAGTCTATTATGAATATATTATATTATGAATATTTATTTGGTACTCCGTTATAAATAAGCTTCCTGAAAAAGATTATTCATATGGGACTCCGCCATAAATATATTTATCTATTTAGTACTCTATTGGAAATAAGCCTCCTGAAGACGCTTATCACTTCAGTACCCGATTATGGATAAACATTACCCCGGTAGAAGATTATCCATACCGGGTATAATAAGCTTATCCTTTCGATACTCGGCTATGGATAAATATTACCCCCGATAGAAGATTATCCATATCGGGTATAATGAGTTTATCCTTTCAGTATTCCGTTATGGATAAACATTACCCCCATTAGAAGATTATCCATACCGGGTATAATGAGCATATCCTTTCAGTACTCCATTATGGATAAACATTACCCATAGTAGAAGATTATCTATACCTGGTACAATGAGCTTATACTTTCAGTACTCCGTTATGGATAAACATTACTCTCAGTAGAAGATTATCCATATCTGGTATAGTAGCAGCTTGCACAGCAGATTGCAGTAGCAACTTACACAGCAGCTTGCAGTAGCAGCTTACACAGTAACTTCCTTTCTTCTATAAATATAGGAGATTTCAGTTCATTATGTACATCAGTTTGAATTCGAATAATATATCAGTTTCTCTCTATACTTGTCTTTACTTTACAGTCTTTATTTATAACACGTTATCAGCACGAGACTCTGCCATATCGAGCAAATACTTTGAAAGTATCAAAGGTACGAACTTTCTTTTTGTAAATAATGTCAAATCTTTCTAAACGTGAATTTGTAGTATTAAATATATCGGGCAAAAACTACGTGTCTTGGGTGCTTGATGCTTGCTATGTATGCTACTGCCATTAAAATAAAATAAAATAAAAAGGTACTTAGGAACCTAGTAAGTGAGCCATAATCATTGGACGAGATTCTAGAGCATTTTATAAATTTTAAAACACTATAATTTGTATATCTTCATGTTCCGTTTTTCACTTACTCGTTTTCGAATTAAGATTTCAATTTTACTCCAAAAGAGTAATATTGCATAGGAAACTATAAAGTGGATAACATTGTTAGATCCACTTATACTCTAGCAGAGTTTGCAAGAAATATACAACCACCAGAAGTGGCTATGTTTCGTATATCTCATTGTAACTAAATATTTGTTAACCACCAGAAGTGGTATATGCCTATGGCCACCAGAATGATAATTTAGGCTTTCTATGGTTACAATTGAAGATAAGCTAGAGAAATATTCTCTATAGTACATGCATGCCTCGATTTGCTCCTGAAGTAGCATTATCGTAAAAAAGCTACTAAGACATCACACAATTTGTGTGATTAATGCGCGTTCAGATAATTATGTTCCATTCCCCGAAGGATGAGAACTTTAAATATTAATTCATTTCCTGAAATGAATGTGACAATATTAATAAAGCTCGTAAATATGAGCGCGCTTTTGATGTGAATATACTACAATTCACCTCCAGAAGAGGTAATATGATTGAGAGAATATATACTCAATATTTCGTATTTTAAATTTGCTCCTAAAGTAGTAAAACAACTGAAATTTTCTCCTGAAGCAGAAAAATATTATGAAACTGTGTTTCTGTTCTTAAACAAAATAATGAACTATTCAAAGTTATATTTGAAGCACATTTTTATTTCGTGGAGTGAATGAAAAAATACCACAACTCACCTCCTGAAGAGATAGAATAACAAAGAATATAAATATTATTTTTGTGGCATAAAAATCATTGCCGCACGTACCTGTTGTACGTAAAACATCTTGGATAATTTTATTAAGTATCATTCTAAGGTAAATGCATTCTTGTAGAATGTTTTTTACTACAACCACATTAATATATTATGGTTAGTTATTGAATTCCCTGAAGGAAATAACAACTCGTGTATCTTTCCTTAAAGGATGCAATGACTATGTGGTTGCCGCATTGATACAAAATATTGAGATGTTAACGGTATTTCTCCTTGAAGGAGATATTTGTCACAAAGTTAGTGGTAGAAATATTAAAATTTTTAATTTTCGTCATTTATAAATTTAGAATTGTCTTTATAATATTCATTTGATTATAATTTTTTCTCATGATACCAGAAGTTTCTGAGCAATATTTGATAGTATAAAATATATCAACAACTCTTGAAGAGCTAATTATTTGTCTAGAAGACATATGACACTAGTAGTGTCCGATAAATATTAGATTGTGTATAATGAATAAAGGCACTTGAAGAGCTTATATACAAATATGTCATTCATATTATATGATTATGGTCAGAACATATGTTGTAGTAAACTTAAAGTTTACTAATACAAATGACAATCATACTGAGATTACAAATGATTGAAAGATTGAAAATCTTCATGTTTCCACAATCATAGGGGTAAATATGTATGCGAGAAGTTACCCGCCTTATTTTTTAATTTGTACTACATCATGTATTATAGTAAACCAAAAGTTTACTAATGTAAAAGCAACTACAGTAAATCAGAAATTTACTTATACAAAAGTAGTCACAGTAAATCAGAAGTTTACTAATACAAAAGTTTGTGCCATAGTAAACCAGAAGTTTACTAAGAGATAGCACATGTCATGATAAACTTGCAGTTTTCATTTGCCATTTTAAATGAGCTATTTGAGAATTCAGATAAGCATATACTGAAGAACTAGAAGATTCTTCAAGAATTCTCTTGTGTTGCTTGTTCTCATAATAAATTGATTATACCAGCTAAAGTTGGTACTAAGACCCCTGATTCTGAAATATATAAAAGGTGAATAGGGGCTAATCCACCTGTCATGTGAACCACTTATAGATGCATATATAAGATGGTTACATGTATGTTTATTGTCAACCTGCAGTTTGGCATTTGAGATTGCTTTTCTCAATTAAGAGCATAACTTTCAGATTATGAAATCAAGACAGTTCATCTTGATAATGCTGGTTTATATCCAAGCTGGTTTAGCATTGAATACCTCCTATTAATGGCTAAACTATTGCTTATGAGAACAAAAATTCATGTGTTGGTCTAAGATATTCTAAATTGCATACAGCAGCACTTGTATGCATCAAACCAACAATATATGATAAAGTCTTCCCCTCACAATTGGTTTAGTATTAGAAATAAAATATTTTTACTATCTTTTGATGTATGGTATATGATTAATTTCTCTACCATAATACACAAAGATATGTTTCCCAAAGAAGATTGGGGATATATGTTAGTTTTTCTAACATTTGGGAACGGAATAAACAACTGAAAAATATGCTATATGAATCGATTTATCATTAATATGATCCTCACTTAGAAGATAATTCAAGTCAAATGCCAGAAGCATTTGCTGATCTAAAATTTAATATCATATTTCAGCTGCAAATGCTCCTACTAAAATTAATGTCCCTGAAGGATAGAATTTACTGTACGCATGAAGCGTGGTAGACCAATCGGTTCCAAAGGTAACAATCCTTGAAAGAATGGTAGGATTAAAATGATCATAATGAGGAGGAAATAAGCTCTAGAAGAGCCCACGACATAACATTTCATGAAACTCCCGAAGAAGTTCAGGTACCTGAAAATAAAAAAAGTGATGAGATCTCAACAAGTTATGTCGCTTGGGAACTAATACAAAATGATCATTAACGATATATTTGATATAATATAGTGCATAATATTGTAAGAGATTGTGAGGATCGGACCAGCAGTCCAAACACTTGAAGATGTCATATCATTTAGATACAAGTCATAACCTATATGACTTATTTGATTAAATCTATCTGAAGATCCTTGAAGGATTTAAAATGCCTGAAGAATATAATTCAAAGTCTTGAGAAATGTACTCTATCAAATTATAAAGATCTTTGTACGGTTTAAAGCAATCTGTGCGTGTGTGGTATAATCGCCTCAGTAAATATTTGCTGAGAAGATTACATAAATGATGTTATTTGTCCATGTATTTTTATAAATAAAGCATCATAATTTGTTATACTTGTTGTTTATGTTGATGACATAAATCTTGTTGGAACTCCAGAAGAGCTCCAAAAGACAATTGAATATCTTAAGAAAGAATTTGAGATGAAAGATTTTGGAAAGACAAAACTTTGTCTTGGCCTGCAAATTGAATATTTAGCAGACGAGATCTTTATCCATCAATCTGCCTATACAGAAAGGGTCTTAAAATGCTTTTACATGGACAAAGCACACTCATTGAGTACACCAATGATTGTTCGATCACTTGAAGTGAACAAGGACCCGTTCCGACCTCCAGAAGAGGATGAGGAACTCTTTGGTCCTGAAATATCCTATCTTAGTGCAATTGGTGCACTTATGTATCTTGCTAATGCTACAAGGCCTGACATAGTATTTTCTGTTAATTTACTAGCAAGATATAGCTATTCTCATGCACAGAGATATTGGAATGGGATTAAGCATATATTGCGATATTTAAAGGGAACTTTTGATATGGGTTTGTTTTATGCTAACAAAGGTAGTACAGATCATATTGGTTATGCGGATGCAGGTTATTTATCTGATCCTCATAAAGCTCGATCTCAAATCGGGGAATGCACATGGTTGAGATCAGTGATTCATTCGAGAAAAATATAGTTTGGAATGTGACAAAAGATCCAAAATTTTATATGGAGATAATGTTGCATGCATAGCCCAATTAAAGGGAGGATTTATAAAAGGAGATAGAACGAAGAACATTTCACCAGAATTGTTTTACACACATGATCTTCAGGAAAATTGTGACATTGATGTGCATCAAATTAGTTCAAGTGACAATCCAGCAGATTGTCTTTACCAACTTCAACTTTTGAGAATATGGAATACAAGATTGGAATGTGGAGACTCAAATATTTGAAATAAGGTTTTCTTCAGGGAGAGTGAAATGCGCGTTGTAGTCTTTTTCCCTTACTAAGGTTTTTCCCACAGGGTTTTTCTTATAAAATTTTTAATGAGGCAGCCAGCAATGCGTATTACTAAATATGTGTACTCTATTTTTTCTTCACTGAATTTTTTCCCACGGGGTTTTTTCTAGTAAGGTTTTAATGAGGCACATTATCTTTTAATGAACATCCAAGGAGGAGTGTTATGAATATATTATATTATGGATGTTCATTTAGTACTCCGTTGTAAATAAGCTTCCTGAAAAAGCTTATCCATATGGGACTCTGCCGTAAATATGTTTATCTATTTAGTACTCTATTGGAAATAAACCTCCTGAAGAGCTTATCACTTCGGTACCCGATTATGGAAAAACATTACCCCCCGGTAGAAGATTATCCATAGAAGATTATCCATATCTGGTATAGTAGCAGCTTACACAGTAGCTTGCAGTAGCAACTTACACAATAGATTCCTTTCTTCTATAAATAGAGGAGATTTTAGTTCATTATGTACATCAGTTTGAATTCGAATAATATATCAGTTTCTCTCTATATTTGTCTTTACTTTACAGTCTTATATTATAACTATAACGACCCGACCGGTCTTTTTGAGATCTAGCGCATCGTTCAGTAGTCTAAGGCCATGAACTGCTTCATTTCAGGTATTATGACTTGTACGCATGGTCGGAATTGAATTTCGGGAAGTTCAGAGTTGATTTGGAGAGAGAATTCTCATTTCGGAAGCCTTGAGTTGAAAGAATTGACCAAGATTGGATTTTTGAGTAAACGACCTCGGAATCGGAATCTGAAGGTTCCAATAGGATCGTGTGATGATTTCGGACTTAGGCGTATGCCCGGATCTGGTTTTGGATGACCCGGGAGTGTTTGGGCGCCTGTTGTATAAGCTAGCACTTTGGAAGAAATTTTATAAGTTTGGGTTGAAGTGTATTTCAATATTATCGATGTCCGTTGGGATTTCGAGTCTGGGAATAGCTCTGTATGGTGATTCTGGAGTTGGGAGCGCGATCGAAAGTGAATTCGGAGGTTCGTAGGTCATTTTGGAGTCATTTGGCTAAAGATAGAAAATTGAAGGTTTCTGAGAAGTTTGAACGGAAGTAGACATTTTGATATCGGGGTCGGAATCCGATTTTGAAAGTTGGAGTAGGTCCGCAATGTTGAATATGACTTGTGTGCAACATTTGGGGTCAATCAGACGTAATTTGCGAGGTTACGTCGAAAGTAGAAGTTGGAAGTTCTAAAGTTCATAAAGCTTGGATTGGAGGTCGCTTCGAGATTTTAGCATTGTTTGATATGATTTGAGGCCTCGAGCAAGTCTGTAATGTGTTTTCGGACTGGTTGGTATGATTGGTTGGGGTCCCGGGAGCCACGGGTGGATTTCGAGTGGTTAATAGAGCGAAAATGGAATTTGGAGAAGTGCTGAAGCATCTGCTACTGTCATAATCGCACCTGCGGTTGGTCGACCGCAGGTGCGAAACCGCAGAAGCGGTCGTAGCATCGCAGATGCGGCCCAAGTAAGCCAGGCAAGGAACCGCAGAAGCGGTTCCCAAGCCGCAGATGCGGCTCCGCAAATGCAGCCTCCAGACCGTAGAAGCGGTCCCAGCCTTCTTTCCCTATTTCACAGATACAGTCGTCTTCTCGCAGATGCGAAAATCATTGAGGCAGTGAGTTCTTTTAAATATCGGGAGATGGTCATTTTTCTTCCATTTTTCATTTGGTATGGGCGATTTTGGAGAGCTTCAAGAGGGGATCTTCATCATCAACGATAAGGTAAGCTAACCCCATCTATTTTGTATGGATTTTAGCATGTAAATGGGTAGAAATTTGGGGGTTTGAGGAAAACCTAGAAAATTGATAATCTTGAATTTTGACCACGATTTTGGGTATGGAATTAAGAGAAAATCATATATTTGAGTTCGTGAGTTTATGGGTAAACTTTATCTTCGAAAAATTTAGGAATCTAGGCACGTGGGCCCCAGGGCAATTTTGTCAACTTTTCGATCGAGGCTAGGAATTGCTATAAATTGGATTGTAGTGAGTAATTGAGCATATATTTATGGATTTGCATAATTATTGGCTAGTTTTGGAGTGTTGTGCATCAATTTGAGTCTTCTGAAGGGCGTGGAATGCCGGTTATGGATCTTCGGAGCAAGGTGAGTCTCTTTTCTAACCTTGTAAGAGGGATTTATCCTCATAGGTGAGTTAATTGGTTATGTGCTTCTATTTGTAGGGGCTACGTACGCACGAGGTGACGAGAGTCTGTGCGTCACTACTATTATGCTATTGTCCGGGTAGTCTAGGACCCAAAAGCATGGTGTACTTGGATTATTTGTAAACTTATTGACAGCTTGAATTGCTTAAATCTCATCGAATTGGTAAACAAATTTCTAAAAGGATTAAACTTCATTTTCTTAAATCATTAAAAGAGAATTGGCTTTTATTGGAATAAATTCTTAATTGGCTGTTTGACTGTGTGTATTTATGTGTGCCCGCGTCGCATGTATGATTTGCGAGTGGGGTAATTGTTTATTTATGTTGATCGTGTCGCATGTATGATACGCGAGCGGGATAATAGATGCATCTATGGTTCGTGTCGTTCGACCCTCGGTAGTGCACATCTTACATTTCTGTTGGATCAGGTCGTACGTCCTCAGCATGATATGCGCATGCTTGTATTGCTTGCTTGAGAATGTTATGTGATAATATTTGCCTTCCCAGACCAGATATAGTGGATAAGTGTCACACCTCCTTTTTCTGCCCCCGCGAGGGGTGTAGGAGTTTTTCCAATTAAAGGACAATCGAAACGGGATTTGTTTGTTTATTTCAGAGTCGCCACTTGGGAGATTTAGGGTGTCCCAAGTCACCAATTTTAATCCCGAATCGAGGAAAAGAATGACTCCATATTACAGTCTGCGCACCAGAAATCCGGATAAGGAATTCTGTTAACCCGGGAGAAGGAGTTAGGCATTCCTGAGTTCTGTGGTACTAGCACGGTCGCTCAACTGTCATATTCGGCTTGATTATCTAATTTTATACAAATATGAACTTATGTGTAAATTTTAACTTTTTACCGCTTTCATAATTATTATTATTATTTTTACAAGGAATTGCAACGTTGTGAAAATGTATCTCAAACCGCGTCACAATCAATGTACTCGTGGTCGTCGACACACTTTGACTCCGTTGAGATTTGGATTTGGGTCACATAAATGTGCACCCGAGTTTAAGGAAATTAAATTATTAAAGGCGCGCCTAAAGTGACTAGCGTATCATTTACTTTGGGTAGGGCCGTGGAATTTTGCTAAACGGTCCATCCCAAAGTCTAAGCAATTTTAAAGAAAATATTTACTGAGGGCCCCACAATTTTTGTATTTTTATTCGGCGAGGCTCATCTTATTCTTGCTTTTAAAAGGAATTTGCAACGTCATAGACACGCATCTCGAACCACATCACAATCAATGTACCCATGATTAGAGACATATTTCGACTCCGTTGAGATTTGGATTTGGGTCACATAAATGTGCACCCGAGTTTAAGAAGGTAAGATTTATTAAGGCGTGTCCTAAAGAGACTAATGTATTGTTATTTTAGGAAGAGGCCGTGAAGGTTCATTAAACGGCCAAATCCAAAGTCTAGTCAATGGTTATGTATTTATTGAGGGCCCCAGCGACGTGTGATTTATTTGGCGAGGCTCGTCTCATTTTTATTTTTAAGGATAAACCTACAGTGACTACATTTCTTCTATTAAGTTTGTCTCTAAAATAAAAGAAAATCCCTCAATTAATTACATGCTGAAAAAGTCGAACTTATTAGTTATTAGTTTACGGCTAATGCAAATGGAAAATTGCAATCGAGTTTGTACAAACAGAGATTGCTTCCGTTCTATATTCTATTGTTTAATAACACTGGAACATGAGATTGACACACAATAATATCAAAACAGATTAACTATTCTTTGATTAATTTAAACTAACATTGTTAGATGAAGGAGTTATTATACATGCGACCCCGTTATTCATTAATTAATCAACTACATGTTTATACAAAGATAGAAAAAAAAATTCTATTCAAACACGGATCTAAAGAGGAGGAATTCAACAGGAACAGAGCCTGGTCAATATTTCATTTCGCCTCAAGCCAAAAGTGTACAATGTGTACCTGGAAATGGCAGTACAAGAAGAAAAGAAGGAGGAGTCAGCAACAATAATAACACAACAACAACAGATTCAACAACACCGCAAAACCAGTAACAACCAGTAGAATAACCCAGCAACGGATTGAAAAATCAGCAATACCAAAGTGCAATCGCAGTCAAAGCAGAAGAGAGACGGATACAAGATGCAGTAGTTTACTGATTTTGAATCACACTCGAGGAAAGGCAAACGGAAATTATTCAAGTGAAAGTTCAAATTGCCTTTCTCTTTTACTCTCAAAATGTTTCAAGTGTCAAAGTCCTCTTCTAAAAACTCTCCTCAAACTAAAAGCTCTCAAGTGTAAAAGTCTCCTAATAATAATCTTCTCCCAATCCCCCTAATAATGATCTTCTCCCAATCCCCCTAATAATGATCTTCTCCATTATGTTAAGAATGACTCTTATTTATAGCAAGACTCTTGTCTTGAACCTCTAACCCAAAATATTCCCCCAATGGCATGCTTTGTCCCCACTAATTAAATAAATATATCAACCCCAACCCATTATATTTTGTCCCCCATGCCTAACATAAACAATTACAATATTCCCCCCTACATTATGTCTTGTCCCCCATTAAATTAAACAATTATATCAAACCCCACCCCATTATATTTTGTCTCTCATGCTTAACATAAAGAATTATTCAAAATGTTCAATTACCAAACTACCCCTCTGATCTTATTGCAATTACCGTTTCACCCCTGAACGTACTGCAATTTACCAAACTACCCCATCAGCTATAACCAATTCACCTAATCAATCTCAACCAAAATATAGCCAATAAGACCAATTTCTTGAACAAACTCAATAACCAATCTCATGAACACAGATGAATCATACAGCTTCAAATTAATGGGAATAAGTTAACCATATTGGGAACCAATCCTGGTTAACTTAGACCAAAAATGAATGAGCAAAGAGATAACAATATCAACAAAAATAAACTTGAACAACATGAATCACAATTAACGGAAACGAAAAATGCAAACTGAAATCATACCATGAACAACAAAAAACAGAAATTATTTTCACTGAACAATTTTTAACAACACTCATACTTTCATATTTAGCAAAATAACAACTGATCATAACAAGCAAATAGATTCAAATTACTAAATTCAAAGCATCAATTGAACTTTAAATTAGAAATAACAACATTACAATTTGACGACATCAAATCACTTGATGAAAATCTAACAAACTTCAAACAAAATGGACACAAATTATCTCTACTACAAACAAAGACCCGGGTTCGAATTCGAACCATACCACTGGAACACAAACACAAGGAGAAAAGGAACGGAAGATGACTTCACTGAATGAAAACTAAGAGACAAGAAAATGGAAACCTACTAATTTGAAGCCCGGGTTTGAAACGGAACCTCGACGTACTGTTTGGTTCCTTGGTGGAGCAGTTGGTAGACGTGGAGATAGTTATGGTCATTACGTGATGGAGCTGGATGTCGGGTGGTCGAAGAAGAAGGAAATGAAGCTGGTTGTTTGGATGAGCTGTTGGTGGAGGCGATGGCCGTTGAAGACGATGCAGCGGCCATGGTTGTCGGAGGCCGAGGAAGAAGCGGCCGTGACGAAGAAGGAGAAACAGCGACGTTTGGCTTATTTTGTCGCCGGTTTGGTGGTTGCTCAGAAGCGATGGGACTGGTTGGGTTGTTGGTAGTCGATGAAGACGAAGGAGAAGGAAGCCATGGCCGTTTGGGATGAGGGGTGAAGGGGACGACGGATAGGGCATCCATGGACACGGTGGACGTGAGGAGGCTCTTGGTGGTCAGCTGGAGGACGATGAAGAAGGAGATGAAGGTATCCATAGGAGGGTTTGTTTTGGGATGATGCCGCAGTGGGCGGGTGGTTGTTTTAGGGTTTGGAAAAAATGAAAAGTGAAACATGGGAAGGGGGTAACTTGTTTGGTTATGGGGCGAACCGGATAGAGAAATGAGGAGTTATATACGGGGTGAGTGGTTTGATCCTGGCCATTGGATCTAGTGAGATCAGTGGCCAGGATCTTTTCGTCAATGGGAACGATGTCATGTAGTTTAATTGTGAGATTGGGTCGGTCTCAAACGGGAATGGGTCGGGCTATGAGGCATGTTTGAGACCGTTGGATCAAGGGAGATGAGCGGCTCGGATCTAAGACTTCTATACGGCGTCGTTAGTATTTACGAGAGGCTGGGTCATGGACTGGGTTAATGTATAGCTTTGGGCCTAACTTTCTTCGGTTTGACATGAGCCTAATCCGAATTTCCCTTAACTTTTCAACCTTTTCTTTTCCTTATTTAACATTTAACAAAATTCCTAAAAATGTGAAACAAAAAATTAAACTATTAACTAACACATAACAACAATTAACACACAATTTTAAAACATTAAAATAAAATCACACAATGACAACATATAGCATAAAAATGCATATTTTTGTGATTTTCCTTTTAAAACCAAATTAAGGTTTAATTAATTCCTAAATGCACAATTAAATCGTAAATGCGCATGTGACACATATTTTTGTATTTTTCCTTAATTAAAGTAGAAATAAACATGCACAGACAAATACAAACAATACAAGAAAAATAACACAAAAATCCTCAAAATTGCACACCAAGGAAAATCGTTTTATTTTGAATTTTTTGGGAGTAATTCTTTCATAGGGCAAAAATCACGTGCTTACAGCTGCCCCTCTTTGCCCGAAGACACGAAGGGTTTTCGTGCAAAGATAAAGTGAGCGATTTTTGCCCATCCGAGTACTCCGTGTGAAGCATTTTTTTTGAAAAAGATTTAACCGAACTTTTGCTTCAAAGGTTTCCTACATATCCCTGGCTAAAGGGGAATCAGGTTAATGTGGTTCGGGAAGTTTCGGTAGCTGGGACTACCGTGAGACTGCAAGGTTACTGCTGTTGCATGGTATTACCACTGCTTACCGATCTCCTTTTTACACCGTGCTTAAAAGAAAACAAGAAGCTAGGCTAGACTGCAACTTGTTCTTGTTGCCTTGCTTTCTTGTCGGCTTGTGTTTCCTCCGGTGCTTTTCTTCCGTGAATTTGGGGATGACACTGGCCCTTTGCTTTTCTGAATACCAGTTTTCATCATTTTGCTCGGTCCGCTGGGGATATGGATTCCTTCATTAAGCTTTTCGGCGGTTCCTCTGGGGATACGTCTCTCTTCATCAGATTTGTTATGTTGGGCATAATTTAATATTCACAAGCCGCTTCTTTCAAGATGCGTCTTTTCTTCCTTTTGACTCAGACGCTTGAATTTGTGCTGGGACCTCTTGTTGCAACCTTCTGCTTCCCGGTGCTGGGGCTTTTATTGTTTCCTGCTGGGGATTTTATTGTTTCCTGCTGGGGATTCCTGTTGTAACCTTCTGCCTTCCGGTGGGGTTACTGATTTCAAAATCTGAAGTATAAGACTGAAAAGTATTTCTCTCGTTATACAATTGGGCGCCTGAAACATAAAATGTAAAGACTGAAAAGTATTTCACTCGTTATACAGGTGGGCGCCTGAGACATAAAATGTAAAGACTGAAAAGTATTCCTCTCATTATACAGGTGGGCGCCTATTTAACTAAGACATGAAAATATTCCTCTCATTATGCAGGTGGGCGCCTATTTAACTAAGACATGAAAATATTCCTCTCGTTATACAGGTGGGCGCTTATTTAAACTAAGACATGAAAATATTCCTCTCATTATGCAGGTGGGCGCCTATTTAACTAAGACATGAAAATATTCCTCTCGTTATACAGGTGGGCGCCTATTTAAACTAAGACATGAAAATATTCCTCTCATTATACAGGTGGGCGCTATTTAAAATAGACATAAAAATATTCCTCTCGTTATACAGGTGAGCGCCTATGTAACTAAGACATGAAAATATTCCCCTCGTTATACAGGTGGGCGCCTATTTAAACTAAGACATAAAAATATTCCTCTCGTTATACAGGTGGGAGCCTATTTAAACTAAGACATAAAAATATTCCTCTCGTTATACAGGTGGGCGCCTATTTAAACTAAGACATAAAAATATTCATCTCGTTATACAGGTGGGCGCCTATTTAAACTTAAGACATAAAAATATTCCTCTCGTTATACAGGTGGGCGCCTATGTAACTAAGACATGAAAATATTCCTCTCGTTATACAGGTGGACGCCTATTTAAACTAAGACATAAAAATATTCCTCTCGTTATACAGGTGGGCGCATATTTAAACTAAGACATAAAAATATTCCTCTCGTTATACAGGTTGGTGCCTATTTAAACTAAGACATAAAAATATTCCTCTCGTTATACAGGTGGGCGCCTATTTAAACTAAGACATGAAAATATTCCTCTCGTTATACAGGTGGGCGCCTATTTAAATTAAGACATGAAAATATTCCTCTTGTTATACAGGTGGGCGCCTATTTAAACTAAGACATAAAAATATTCCTCTCGTTATACAGGTGGGCGCCTATTTAAACTAGGACATGAAAATATTCCTCTCATTATACAGGTGGGCGCCTAACTTCAAACAAACAACTTTTAAAATAAAATGTCATTCCTATGGGTAAAACAAACTTAGGAGGAAATGCCTCTCCTATGGGTAAAAACAAACTTAGGAGGAAATGCATCTCCTATGGGTAAAAACAAACTTAGGAAGTGCGTCTCCTAGGGGTAAAAACAAACTTATGAGGAAATGCATCTCCTATGGGTAAAACAAACTTAGGAGGAAATGCCTCTCTTATGGGTAAAAACAAACTTAGGAGGAAATGCATCTCCTATGGGTAAAAACAAACTTAGGAAGTGCGTCTCCTAGGGGTAAAACAAACTTAGGAGGAAATGCCTCTCCTATGGGTAAAACAAACTTAGGAGGAAATGCATCTCCTATGGGTAAAAACAAACTTAGGAGGAAATGCATCTCCTATGGGTAAAAACAAACTTAGGAAGTGCGTCTCCTAGGGGTAAAAATAAACTTAGGAGGAAATGCATCTCCTATGGGTAAAAACAAACTTAGGAGAAAATGCATCTCCTATGGGTAAAAACAAACTTAGGAGGAAATGCATCTCCTATGGGTAAAAACAAACTTAGGAGGAAATGCATCTCCTATGGGTAAAAAACAAACTTAGGAAGTGTGTCTCCTATGCGTGAACCATTTCCTTATTCCTGAATTATTTACTTACCTGTGTTGTCTTCCCTCGATTTTGCTGGGGATGAATTTTCCTTTTCTTCCTTACCCACTCTGGGTTGTACGACCCTCTTGAAACTTGGTCGAAACTCTGTCGAGGATGCTTCTACATCTCGATGATCCGCTGGGGATAACACTGCTGAGGATAACTCTGCTGAGTAAATATGTTATCTTACTCCTTCCAAAATTACTTCCTTTTAAGTAGGATGTTTCATTTTTTTTTTTTTTTTTTGCATAGCTTCTTCCTTCGAAGACTAACTCCCTTAAGACTCGTTTTGCCTTTCCCCGAAAGGAACCGCTGAGGATACCGATTTTCACCAAACTTGTGTTGGACTCCTCGAAACTGCTGGGGATAATTTACTTACCTGTTGGGGGATAAAATGTTATCAGCTGGGGATAACACTGTCGAGGATAACACTACTGGGGGATTCTGATTCCTTCAGAACTAGTGCTTCACTCTTCGGAAGGCTGTTGGGAATGATACTGGCCTTTTACTTTTCTGAACACAAGTTTCATCCCTTTGTTCTGTCTGCTGGGGAACAACTTCCTCCATTGAAACTTATTATGTTGGGGGTAACACTGGTTCAAAGACCACTTCCCTTGAGACTGGTGTTATCTTCGTTCTTCCCCAAATGGGTACCTGACTTCCAGAAAATTTTCTACATGAAAGGAAAATTTTCTGCCCCAGTTTGATAATATCCCTTGTGGCATGCATTTCTGTCATCAATGCCATTTCCTTTACCTGTTTCAAATCAAACAAAATTTGTTAGTTTAAAACGCGGTGGTTGGTTGTGATACTCCTACTGGGATGGTTTTCCCTTTCTCCTTCCTTGCTCTGCGTTCCACAACTTGTTGGGGATGATATTATTTGCTGGGGATAATCCCTTTCTGCTGGGGATATCCCTCTTCTTTTGTGGCATAGCTCGGAAACTGGCATTTCCCCGACCTTTTAGTCTAGTATGAATTTCCCCAAATCATGCTCACTGCTCTCCTTGCTTTGTTCAACGGGCCTTGGCCTTGAGGTTTATAACCTTTGATTTCGGCAAGGGTATCCCTCTTGACACTTGTCAATCCTTTTGTCAATTCCCTTTTGCTGGGGATATCTTTTTTTGACACTGGCCTCGCGTTTGTTCCTCGCTGACTATACCACTTGGATGTACTAGCCAGATCTCATCTTGCATAATTGTAAAGCTGATGGAATATTTTGAAGTCAATTCTCACTTGTTCTGACCAAACAGACTCTACTGGGGAATTTTTCTATGAAAGGAAAAGATAAAAGGGAACAGAATAAAAAGACAAAGGAAAAATATGACTCTTTAACAAAAGAAACTATAAATAAAAACCTATCAAACGCAGATACCGACTCTAATGGTCATGACATGCACATGTGGCCTATCCTCCGCCGTCAATCGTCTTTCAAGACCTTCAATTGGCAATTCCCCATCTGATTCTCAATCTTATTCGACTTGTAGTGCCCGAAGGGTTTTCACTATCAAGCCTCTCTCATTTTGGTTTTTCTCTCAGCTTTCATCGCCTTATGGTGTCCGTGAAGATTTTCACCGATAAGACTCTCTCATTTGTATCCCTTTCCAGCTGGGGATTTGGAGTGTTGCCGGTATGACTCTCTCTGCTGGAGATTAGAGTCCTTTCTATTGTGGAACATAGTGTTATGTTCACCGGTAAGATTCTCATTTGTCTGACTTGGCATCCTTTGATGACCGATTAGATGGTCTTTCTTTGGACCGTAATGTGGTTTTTTGGATAGGCTAGAAAGAAAGGGTATTAAAAGCTCAAAAAACAAATCAATTTGGGGTTCAAAATTATAACCTTCGGAACCATATTTGTTTACAACAAGCACAACTCTTGCCCCAGTTTCTTGCTTGGGGATTTTTATTTTTTTGTTATATTATGTTACACTATGCACACTATGACCATTATGGCCATTATGCGCCCTATGACCATTATGTCCATTATGACCGAGCCGTGAAGCGCCTACGTATCCTCTTTGAGGAATCAGGTCTAACGTAGTTCCCAATTCCTCTATTTTCTTCTGACTTTCTTTTGTTTTCGTTATCATTTTTCTCTTCTTTTTTTTTCGTTTTGTTGTTTTGCTGTTTTCTTTTCTTTCTTTTTTCTTCTTTTCTTTACCTGTTATGCTTGTGTTTTCTAGTCGTTGCTAATGATTTTGAATGTGGGGTATGAAAGAAAAATAAATAAGGCTCAAAAGGGGTAACGAAGGATAAAGTGTTTAGGTAGCAAAACAAAATGCCTTCGTCATTCCAGTCTTCAAAACATGCCAAATGCAAACAACACAATTAAACAAAGATTTGTAGCCTCTTCTGATGGTGCTGGACTTGACAATTATATTCAACATTTGCTTGTTCATTTGTCACCTCTGAAGCACCGTTGGGCGACACTCTTACTCTCATTATCATGAAAGGTGAATCTTGCTTTTAACGGTTTTCTTTATGTTTTACTTGCCCCAGTTCCATATAACTCGAGCTCCGAATAATCTCAAACCGTCCTTATTTCCTTTAAATGCTCTAATCACCTTTCCGGGGTTTTATGATTAACTTTTAAGATTAGGCCCAAACTGTGTGCGCATATCATGTCACTAGAATCGGCGCTGAACAAAAATGATAAAAGGACTAAACAAAAAGATGACTGGAAATAATAAAAGACCGGCTTTTGTATTAGACTACCGGCGAAAAGGTTTGAATAACAAAACAAACAAAAACAAACCAGAATAAAATCCTAAAACAGCCTGGACAAACTTAAACAAACTGCTATGACAAAACGGAAAGATAAGACAGTTTGACAGAAGACAATATCTGAATTACAACCCTAATAATCCGAACAAACAGAAATGACAACAAAATAAGCCACCACAAGCTTCTCTCTTGCTAACCAAGGAATGGAGCGTCCTCCCACTTTATCAAAATTAGCGTCTTAGCCACTGAGCTTCGCATTAGTATTTCCTAGACCATTGCCAACTTCAATATCATCAACCTTAGTCAACAGGTCCCCAATAGGATTTGAGTGCTTCTGCTATCAGGCTGATCCCCGCAAAGTGTGTATCATGATGTGCAGGTAAAGGATTCTGCGCGATATTCTGGGTGTCATTGTCCGGCTTACCACAAACCAACCACCTTAACTTTCTTTGCGATTCAAAACAAAACAGGTTAGAATGGACTCAGTCGGTCCTCATTATTAACAACATCTTTTTTCTTCTTTTTTTTTATGTTCTTCTTTCTTTTCTCCTTTTTCATTTTTTTTTCTTTTTTTTTGTTGTTGTTGTGGTCGAATCTTATGGAGATTGCCTACGTATCATGACCTTGCATGAATCAGACCTTGCGTAGTTCGGACCAACAAAAGATAAACAATAATAAATATTTTTTCAATTTTCATATTAAAACAAACTGGGTTTCAAAGGTTTGAAGATGACCTACAAACTCGAAAATCAAACAACCCACATATTCTAATCAAAAGATTTACAAACGGCCATTTTCTTTCCCGTTTGACAAAGGCAACCAAACGGTTATTTTTCAAATGTGGCCCCTTCCCAATTTCACATGAATTTTGAGGCCGGGAGGATTATTTTATGACACTTTACAAACTTGTTCATTCTTTTACGAAAATAACCTTTCGACAACTGAAAGATACTCTAAGGCTATTTTGGCAAGAACGATTTAAGACACTGCCGAAGCTGGCTCGGCTTATTTTGACCAAAAGCACAAACGGTATTCACATGACCACTGACTCTTTGTTTTTTTTTTGTTTTTTTTTTTCAAATTACAATAAAACCTGGTGTTGCAAACACGACCCTTCAGCGCCTCGAGGACGAAAATTTTTAAGGCTGTGTGGGTCAACTGGACCAAAATCCTAAACATGACCCAAAATGTGGCTGTTTATGCAAAGTCAGCCTTCCGTCGTCCCTTTCGGGAACATTCGGCTATTTATTCCAAAACAACATCACCTGACTTATTTATGACTCTTTTTATCGTTTTTCAAATTAGAAAACTCAATATTGCAAACACGGCCTTTAAACGTCTCGGGGACGAAGATTTTTAAGGTTGTGTGGGTCAACTGGACCAAATCTTAACCTGACCCAAAAGTGGCCGTTTATGCAAAGTCAGCCTTTCGGCGTCCCTTTTGGGAACATTCGGCTATGTCTTGATAAAACAGCGTTACCCGACTTCTTTATGACAGAAATAAAATTTTGACATGTTTTTTTATTTATTTATTTGTTTTTGGATATTTTAGCAAAAGGTGGGGTTGGACCCGATGAGGGTTGCCTACGTATCTCACATCCGGTGAGAATCAAACCCGCGTAGTTCGGGCAGATCAAGAATAAGTAAATGAACTAACCTTTTTTTTATTATTTTTTTGAAGGAAAGATTTATAAAGAAGAAAGGAAGCATTTTTGCAAAGAAGGATTTCTAAGAAAATGTTTTTGGAATTTTACCTTCAATGAAAGAAATGCTTCTAAAAGTATTTTTTTGAATTTTGAATTTTCTTTTCAATTTTGAAAGAAGACGGAAAATATTTTCGGATTTTTTATTTTATTATATATATATATATATATATATATATATATATATATATTAATAATTAAAAAGACTTTCTAAAGAAGTCAATAATGGAAGATATTTTTGGGTTTTTTTTTGTTTTGAAAAATTGGGGGTCTAAAAAAACCTTTCTAGACTTTGGCAAGACACATATTTTTTGCAACAAATAAAGATATATATATACTTTTTGGATATACATTTTTGGAAATAAAGAAAAACTTTTTGGATTTATATATATATATATATATATATATATATATATATATATATATATATATATATATATATATATTTGCAACAAATAATAAAATCAATTTCAACGCCCGACTCTTTTTATTTTTTAATTTTTGGCATTTTCATAAACAAATAAATAAAATAAAAAAAACCATTTTAAAAACAAGACTTTTTTTTTTCATTTTCGTGGCAAGACAAACTATATTTTTGTTTCTATATTTTTTTGAAAAACAAGATAGAACAACGACTTTTTTTTCTTCTATTTTTCCTTTGCTTTTAATAAAACAAACTAGTAAGACATTTTTTTCATTTTCTCATTGGTTTTTTTACAAAAATAAACAATTAACTCCCTAACCGCTATTTCCTTTTTTCAATTTCACAATATTCATAATATTCAAACACCGGTCAGCATGCGGGCGCGAGACAAATAAATGCACGAAAAACAAATAGGATGCATCAGGATGGTCTTTTCATATCAGGTTGCTAGTCCTACACGGACCCAACCCCTGTGTTGAGTCCCCTAAGTCAAATGCAACTTGATGCAAATAAGCGTTCCTACTAGGGATCCGGCATGAAGTCACGTTATTCTATGTTCAAAACCTGGGTCGGTGTTCTAGACAGTGTACCCGAGCGGACAACTCGAGCTGAGGAAGGAGCTCCTTTCCGGGAACCAAAAGGCCAGCCGGCTTAGAAACTTTCCGAGCCTCTTTTATTCAGGGTATGACACTAACAGAATAGGGAGTCTCAACCAGTAAGCACATCCCCGGAGGTAAGAAGAGAAAGGTTTCGGCACAATTTATATACAGTTCAAATAATATCAAAGCGGTAAAAGCAGCATTTAGCACATTAGGCTCAAACATGTAAAAATCAGATAATAAATAAATCCAAATATAACAATTCATTTAAGCTCGAATTTCTAACCCTGAACCAGTGGTTCTGGGTTTCATCCCCAGCAGAGTCGCCAGAGCTGTCACACCTCCTTTTTCCGCCCCCGCGAGGGGTGTAGGAGTTTTTCCAATTAAAGGACAATCGAAACGGGATTTGTTTGTTTATTTCAGAGTCGCCACTTGGGAGATTTAGGGTGTCCCAAGTCACCAATTTTAATCCCGAATCGAGGAAAAGAATGACTCCATATTACAGTCTGCGCACCAGAAATCCGGATAAGGAATTCTGTTAACCCGGGAGAAGGTGTTAGGCATTCCCGAGTTCTGTGATTCTAGCACAGTCGCTCAACTGTCATATTCGGCTTGATTATCTGATTTTATACAAATATGAACTTATGTGCAAATTTTAACTTTTTACCGCTTTCATAATTATTATTATTATTTTTACAAGGAATTGCAACGTTGTGAAAATGTATCTCAAACCGCATCACAATCAATGTACTCGTGGTCGTCGACACACTTTGACTCCGTTGAGATTTGGATTTGGGTCACATACATGTGCACCCGAGTTTAAGGAAATTAAATTATTAAACGCGCGCCTAAAGTGGCTAGCGTATCATTTACTTTGGGTAGGGCCGTGGAATTTTGCTAAACGGTCCATCCCAAAGTCTAAGCAATTTTAAAGCAAATATTTACTGAGGGCCCCGCAATTTTTGTATTTTTATTCGGCGAGGCTCATCTTATTCTTGCTTTTAAAAGGAATTTGCAACGTCATAGACACGCATCTCGAACCACGTCACAATCAATGTACCCGTGATTAGAGACACATTTCGACTCCGTTGAGATTTGGATTTGGGTCACATAAATGTACACCCGAGTTTAAGAAGGTAAGATTTATTAAGGCGTGTCCAAAAGAGACTAACGTATTTTTATTTTAGGAAGAGGCTGTGAAGGTTCATTAAACGGCCAAATCCAAAGTCTAGTCAATGGTTATGTATTTATTGAGGGCCCCAGCGATGTGTGATTTATTTGGCGAGGCTCGTCTCATTTTTATTTTTAAGGATAAACCTACAGTGACTACATTTCTTCTATTAAGTTTGTCTCTAAAATAAAAAAAATCCCTCAATTAATTACATGCTGAAAAAGTCGAACTTATTAGTTATTAGTTTACGGCTAATGCAAATGAAAAATTGCAATCGAGTTTGTACAAAGAGAGATTGCTTCCGTTCTATATTCTATTGTTTAATAACACTGGAACATGAGATTGACACATAATAATATCAAAACAGATTAACTATTCTTTGATTAATTTAAACTAACATTGTTAGATGAAGGAGTTATTATACATGCGACCCCGTTATTCATTAATTAATCAACTACATGTTTATACAAATATAGAAAAAAAAATTCTATTCAAACACGGATCTAAACAGGAGGAATTCAACAGGAACAAAGCCTGGTCAATATTTCATTTCGCCTCAAGCCAAAAGTGTACAATGTGTACCTGGAAATGGCAGTACAAGAAGAAAAGAAGGAGGAGTCAGCAACAATAATAACACAACAACAACAGATTCAACAACACCGCAAAACCAGTAACAACCAGTAGAATAACCCAGCAACGGATTGAAAAATCAGCAATACCAAAGTGCAATCGCAGTCAAAGCAGAAGAGAGACGTATACAAGATGCAGTAGTTTACTGATTTTGAATCACACTCGAGGAAAGACAAACGGAAATTATTCAAGTGAAAGTTCAAATTGTCTTTCTCTTTTACTCTCAAAATGTTTCAAGTGTCAAAATCATCTTCTAAAAACTCTCCTCAAACTAAAAGCTCTCAAGTGTAAAAGTCTCCTAATAATAATCTTCTCCCAATCCCCCTAATAATGATCTTCTCCCAATCCCCCTAATAATGATCTTCTCCATTATGTTAAGAATGACTCTTATTTATAGCAAGACTCTTGTCTTGAACCTCTAACCCAAAATATTCCCCCAATGGCATGCTTTGTCCTCGCTAATTAAATAAATATATCAACCCCAACCCATTACATTTTGTCCCCCATGCCTAACATAAACAATTACAGTATCCCCCCCACTACATTATGTCTTGTCCCCCATTAAATTAAACAATTATATCAAACCCCACCCCATTACATTTTGTCCCTCATGCTTAACATAAAGAATTATTCAAAATTTTCAATTACCAAACTACCCCTCCGACCTTATTGCAATTACCGTTTCACCCCTGAACGTACTGCAATTTACCAAACTACCCCATCAGCTATAACCAATTCACCTAATCAATCTCAACCAAAATATAGCCAATAAGACCAATTTCTTGAACAAACTCAACAACCAATCTCATGAACACAGATGAATTATACAACTTCAAATTAATGGGAATAAGTTAACCATATTGGGAACCAATCCTGGTTAACTTAGACCAAAAATGAATGAGCAAAGAGATAACAATATCAACAAAAATAAACTTGAACAACATGAATCACAATTAACGGAAACGAAAAATGCAGACTGAAATCATACCATGAACAACAAAAAGCAGGAATTATTTTCACTGAACAATTTTTAACAACACTCATACTTTCATATTTAGCAAAATAACAACTGATCATAACAAGCAAATAGATTCAAATTACTAAATTCAAAGCATCAATTGAACTTTAAATTAGAAATAACAACATTACAATTTGACGACATCAAATCACTTGACATCAAATCACTTGATGAAAATCTAACAAACTTCAAACAAAATGGACACAAATTATCTCTACTACAAACAAAGACCCGGGTTCGAATTCGAACCATACCACTGGAACACAAACACAAGGAGAAAAGGAACAAAAAATGACTTCACTGAATGAAAACTAAGAGACAAGAAAATGGAAACCTACTAATTTGAAGCCCGGGTTTGAAACGGAACCTCGACGTACTGTTTGGTTCCTTGGTGGAGCAGCTGGTAGACGTGGAGATGGTTATGGTCGTTACGTGATGGAGCTGGATGTCGGGTGGTCGAAGAAGAAGGAAATGAAGCTGGTTGTTTGGACGAGCTGTTGGTGGAGGCGATGGCCATTGAAGATGATGCAGCGGCCATGGTTGTCGGAGGCCGAGGAAGAAGCGGCCGTGACGAAGAAGGAGAAACAGCGACGTTTGGCTTATTTTGTCGCCGGTTTGGTGGTTGCTCAGAAGCGATGGGACTGGTTGGGTTGTTGGTAGTCGATGAAGACGAAGGAGAAGGAAGCCATGGCCGTTTGGGATGAGGGGTGAAGGGGACGACGGATAGGGCATCCATGGACACGGTGGACGTGAGGAGGCTCTTGGTGGTCAGCTGGAGGACGATGAAGAAGGAGATGAAGGTATCCATAGGAGGGTTTGTTTTGGGATGATGCCGCAGTGGGCGGGTGGTTGTTTTAGGGTTTGGAAAAAATGAAAAGTGAAACATGGGAAGGGGGTAACTTGTTTGGTTATGGGGCGAACCGGATAGAGAAATGAGGAGTTATATACGGGGTGAGTGGTTTGATCCTGGCCATTGGATCTAGTGAGATCAGTGGCCAGGATCTTTTCGTCAATGGGAACGATGTCATGTAGTTTAATTGTGAGATTGGGTCGGTCTCAAACGGGAATGGGTCGGGCTATGAGGCATGTTTGAGACCGTTGGATCAAGGGAGATGAGCGGCTCGGATCTAAGACTTCTATACGGCGTCGTTAGTATTTACGAGAGGCTGGGTCATGGACTGGGTTAATGTATAGCTTTGGGCCTAACTTTCTTCGGTTTGACATGAGCCTAATCCGAATTTCCCTTAACTTTTCAACCTTTTCTTTTCCTTATTTAACATTTAACAAAATTCCTAAAAATGTGAAACAAAAAATTAAACTATTAACTAACACATAACAACAATTAACACACAATTTTAAAACATTAAAATAAAATCACACAATGACAACATATAGCATAAAAATGCATATTTTTGTGATTTTCCTTTTAAAACCAAATTAAGGTTTAATTAATTCCTAAATGCACAATTAAATCGTAAATGCGCATGTGACACATATTTTTGTATTTTTTCTTAATTAAAGTAGAAATAAACATGCACAGACAAATACAAACAATACTAGAAAAATAACACAAAAATTCTCAAAATTGCACACCAAGGAAAATCGTTTTATTTTGAATTTTTTGGGAGTAATTCTTTCATAGGGCAAAAATCACGTGCTTACAATAAGCATAATGAAAAGTTAACTTTGGAAAATCCGTACTTATTTGAGATGTTGTTTACCTATTATCTGGTTTTTACGAGTTTATAATTGCTTTATAAAAATCCATGATTTCCTCACATTTTCACTATATTGTTGTTGGACCACTAGTAAATGTCAAAGTCGACCTCTCGTCTCTACTTCTTCGAGATTAGACGGGATACTCATTGAGTACACGTTGTTTTCGTACTCATACTACACTTCTGTGCATTTTTGTTGCACAGGCATATGTATCTCTAGTGGTTTACTGGGTGTAGCAGCATGGTCAATATAGAGACTTAGGTGAGCTGCACTTCTCAAGGCGACCCGCAGCCAGCATAGATTCTTTCAGTTATCTATATTTATTTTCTGTCCAATATTATATTCCAGACGGTTGTTGCATTTTATTTCCTTCTTAGTAAATGCTCATGCACTTGTGACACCGGGTTCTGGGATGATTATGAGGTACCTTGTATTTACTTCCAAATATTCTTTTATTTACATTGTAATGATTGTCTTTTACTAGTAAAAATTGAAGGAAAACCTTAGTTTTCAAAATTGTTAAAATGAGAACTTAATCATGTAATTTGGTTGGCTTGCCTGACAGCTGTGTCCGGCGTCATCACGACCCTTAGTGAATTTTGGGTCATGACAATATGGTATCAGAGCCCTAGGTTCCCTTAGGTCTCATGAGTCATGATCAAGTCTATTAGAGTCTCGCAGATCGGTATGAAGACGTCTGTACTTATCTTTGGGAGGCTACAGGGCTGTTAGGAGTACTTCCCTTCTTGATTCCTCATCGTGCGATTGGATTCTTTAAGGCTTATGCTCTTGTTTCCTTCCTACTCAATCTGACGCGACGCAAACCGCTGGTCAAATCGAGAATTTAAGGATTGTAATAGTGCTACGAATGTGGCACCGGGTGTTTCTCCTTGCAGGGTTATTTGATCTAATACCATCGCCTTGTGGAAGGATATTCTATTGTTTCAGCCCAGTAGCGGTGCTTCTGAGAGCGCTGAGACTAGGCACAAATTGCCATGATGCTTATGAACAATTGTTCCGCAGTATTGATATGATGGTAGAATGTTTGTCTACTTGTCAAGGCAGTGAATGACTTGAAGGTAGGTTTACTCAGTGCATGATCTAGAGGTTTGGTATTTTATTCCCGGCAGGGGAAAAGCAATTGGCCTATGAATGTCCAGATTTGGAGTAATGGAGTAACGAGACTTGGTATTTTCGAGCGTGGTGGAATTTTCACCTGTGATGTAGTGTCGTCATCCTCGATTGTATGTGTTAAGTTTGTCGGTGTTATGGTCTTCTGTGATTCGCCTTTGGGGTAAGATATTATGAAATGATATGGGAGAAACGGTTGTTAGATATCGCGGGTTGTGGTGGTTCAGATCGAACCGGTGTTTCTAATGTTGATGGCGCGAGAAAGATGATCTTCAAAAAGGTTTAAAGTTGGTAGCGATTGTGGGTTCAAGTGCTACAAAGATAGATTTTATTTAAGGCAACAATGGAACAACAAAGGATGAGGAAAGACATGTGGGAAGTGTCAAGCGGTGGCTAAGATTTCTAGAAGGCTAAGTACAAGAAGCAAAGGTCGAGTAGTTGATTAAAGGGATGAGTTCCACCAAAGTGGGATAGTGGCGGAGGTGCATATGGGAATTGTGGTAGGATGACTACGAACCTTAAGAAGAGTTTGGAATGACTTGGGAACTTTAGAGATTAGTGATTGGGGCCTACGAATTTAATTTGAAGCATGGGCCATTATGCGGCGGAAAATTTGATATAACGGGAAGGAGCTGCTTGAAATAAAGAAGGATACAACATAAAGTTAAAGTGGAAGGATGTTACCGCACATTTAATTGATGTTCACGAGGGGTGAATGGACTTGTGCAGCCAGAGGGTGAGTCGGACTCAGGATGGGTTATTGATGTCGTAGTGATTGTACCCCGTGCAGCAGTGTTGGAAGATGTCGGGAAGTGATTTCCACATGTGGGTTATTCCCTATGAGTAGGTTAGCGGTCGCGTGGTTGGCAAGGCTTCTGCGAAGAATTCTATTGGTTATTCAGCGAAGAGATCGGTCGTGCGAATGTGGTTGATGATTCAGAGTATAAAAAGGGGTTTTACAGAAAGATTCCGAGAATTTTGGCGGTTGATTGCGCAAGGTTATGCCAATAAGAGATTAAGAATCCTTGTGAATTTTAGAGTTGTGTAGTTGTGGCTTCAAACTAAGTGGGAGAGTCCCACCGCCTATGATTGGGTTGCATAGTTAACTACTTGCGAGGTTCCTGGTTATTAGCATGTTGATGAGTTATTTAAGTTACGGGAAAAAACCATAAGTGGTCATTTGAGTCGGAAATTGTTAAAGGTGTGCTATGGTTGGCCTTGTTGGCTCATGTTCAGACTTTGGGGAAGGATTCAGGATTTGTGCTTTGTATAGATACGGGTTCCAAGGGAAGTGATTCTGCTAGGTGTTTCGTCGAGTGGGTGTTCATGTGCTAGAAGATTCATGTAGTTGATTATATTCAGGGCCAAGTCAGAGCGAGTGGCTCTCAGCAATGGTCCTAGTGGATTCAAAGGGGTAAAGTGTGGAGCCTAATGATTTCGAGCCTATAGGTACGGTTAAGATTCAAGCTTTGTAGCAGCTTATGAGAAGAGGCCCAGAATGTTCTATGATGTTTTGACTTGTAGTGCAGCATTTGGGAGGAAAATGAGAAAAGACTTCAGATTCATAGTGAGATTATCAGAATGGGCATACCAGTTGAGGATGCGAATGTGCAGCTTTTGGGAAATATGAAGCGGTGCATGGGATTTGAGACAGCATGGTCTCGTGATTCAGGGTCACTCGAGATGAGTGCGGATGGAGTGTACTATGTGTTGAATGGTGTTATTATTATTTTCAAGGCAAACAAGAATAAATTGGAAGAAGATAGATCGGTTAGCCATAGTTAGGTTGGCATATTGGTGGTAATGATCAGTTCCTTCAGCGTGGTCAAGATATACAAACAATTTATGGCGGTACGTATGAGGCTTGTCGGCCACTGTAATCGATGTAATTCAGAAGTATTCTACTGTTATGGTCTGTTATGTTGAGGTGGACCCCGGAAGGGCTATGGTGGCTTAGACCACTACTCAGAGATTTGCATATCCTACGGTTATGAGAACTCACCTGTGTATTGTTAGGGTCCTCTTGAAGTGAGTTAAGTGAAAAATTTTATATGATGAAGTGTTAATCAAATAGTGGTTCCGAAGCTATGATGAAAAGCGTGTTCTATCGTATATTGGCATGTTGGGTGCAGTGAGTGGTATGGAATTTGAAGTGAAGATCAAGTTTGCAGTTCAGTGTTGTCAAGGATGTCATGAGCTCGAATGAGCAAGAAAGGAGTTTCGATGTTTAAAGTAAGTTGGTATTGTCTTCAGCGTCACCTGAGATCGAGTTTTGTGAAAAAGGCCTTGCGTCCTGGTTAAGGATGCTAGATCACTTTCAGCATTAGTGCGGCCGGTGGTCTGGATGCGCGGACCTGTTATTGTTACGAAAGGTTGTAGGAGTGTGTCCTACGGGAAGGTTGTAGAAGTATGGCATGTAGTCACTTGATTGATTGAAGAAACTAAACCGAGTATGAAGATTGCAGTAATGTTGTTAAATTGAGAATTTGATGCCTCGAGGGCACTCATTTTATTGTGTTGTGGACTGTGGGGGATCGCTCCGATTGTGATGGTTGTTTTTGTGTGTTATGAGAAAAGGGAAGATAGTATGGACCTCTGAAAGGTTATTAGCTTAGTTCGGCACGATCAGAATCGGCTTGAGGTCGGTGAATGGATTTAAGTATGAATATGGGCCTTATATCAGGTTGGATGCGTTCATTTCAGCATAGTGATCTTTATGAAGGAGTATTCAGATGTGGATATTGTTTCGTCATCAGCTATTTCGTGTAATGTTATATTGTGCCGTGTGAGTTGTGAACAGCTCGATGATTTTCTTATGTGTTGAGGTTCCGCGTAGAGATGATGTTATATGAGCAGAATGGCCCTCAAGATTCAGATCGTATATCGCACATCAGTTGTGCTTGAGTTTTGTAGCCTATGGCACTATATGTTCCCCCAGTGATGGTATTATACACTTAGCATGCTTGTGACCGATATTCGGTATTTTGTTGTAATGAGCAATTTAGCTCGATGCATATCTCCTTATGTGAATTCTATGTATGGATCGGATAGCACGCCGCCATGGGTATGTTATTTGGATTGGGTTGCACGCCGCAACAGTGTGATGTAGAGTATAGTTTTCTATATGCTATTTTTGTATATGCCTTGCTTTCTATTTTTTGAGGAAAGTCCGAATTAGTGAGTGAGTTAGGTGGTACCTTCCAGAGTTCATTTTCCTTTATATCACGTTCGAATTGGTACCCTATCGGCATCTTGTGGCATCATATGAGGATTTTGATCATGTCCTGGGTGGCTTATTGGCTGAGCAGTTCATACTAGGTGAGACGATATCATTGGATTTAGGATCAGTACAATCTGACTATATGAAGTATATTAAGGAGCTAAGACCATTATTTGGTTCAGAATGAGGTGATGGTTCTTGTCAGGAGTATAGACCCAATGATTTATTGATTCAGTAGTTGGTTACGAATCTCTACACATCTCTTTCATCCCGGCGGTATTGTGAGAGTTAGAGCAAGACCTATGTATGTCATGAGGTGCAATAAGAGCATCAGAGTCATAGAATTTTGACTAAATTGATCAGAGAATGTTATTATGGCCCTTTGGGTAAAGTGGTGCAAGTGTGAATTCAGCTAAGGGATGCAGTCATGTTCTGGTGCATTGTGTGGTAATTGATACGGTGTTCGTATGTTGGAAAAAGTCCTGGCAGAGAATTCCCGATGTTGGAATTGGGGTCTAAGGCTTATAAGCTTAAGTGAAAAAGGATATCTTCAGAGTGATCAAGCAAAAATGTGCTCAACTGAGTTGTGCTAGCACGGGAAGGTGCATGAGGTGTTAAACAGTGATTTCGGATAACCCCAGCGCAGTTCCTAGCACGTTCGAGGACAAACGTATGTTTAAGTGGGAGAGAATGTAATGACCCAACTGGTCATTTTGAGCTCTAGCACGTCATTCAGTAGTCTGAGGCCATGAGCAGCTTCATTTCAGGTATTATGACTTGTACGCGTGGTCGGAATTGAATTTCGGGAAGTTCAGAGTTGATTTGGAGAGAGAATTCTCATTTCGGAAGCCTTGAGTTGAAAGAATTGACCAAGATTGGATTTTTGAGTAAACGACCTTGGAATCGGGATCTGAAGGTTCCAGTAGGATCGTATGATTATTTCGGACTCGGGCGTATGCCCGGATCGGGTTTTGGATGACCCGAGAGTGTTTGGGCGCCTGTTGTAGAAGCTAGCACTTTGGAAGAAATTTCATAAGTTTGGGTTGAAGTGCATTTTAGTGTTATCTATATCCGTTGGGATTCCAGTCTTTGAATAGCTCCGTATGGTGATTCTGGAGTTGGGAGCACGATCGGAAGTGAATTCGGAGGTCCGTAGGTCATTTTAGAGTCATTTGGTTAAAGATAGAAAATTGAAAGTTTATGAGAAGTTTGACCAGAAGTGGACTTTTTGATATCGGGGTCGGAATCTGATTCCAAAAGTTGGAGTAGGTCTGTAATATTGAATATGACTTGTGTGCAAAATCTAGGGTTAATCGGACGTGATTTGCTAGGTTTAAACATCGAAAGTAGAAGTTGGAAGTTCTAAAGTTCATAAATCTTGGATTGGAGATCGCTTCGAGATTTTAGCGTTGTTTGATATGATTTGAGGCCTCGAGCAAGTCCGTAATGTATTTTGGGACTGGTTGGTATAATTGGTTGGGGTCCCAGGAGCCTCGGGTGGATTCCGGGTGGTTAACGAAGCGAAAATAGAATTTGGAGAAGTGCTGAAGCATTTGCTTCTGTCACAACCGCACCTGCGGTTGGTCGACCACAGGTGCAAGACCGTAGAAGCGGTCGTAGCCTCACAGATGCGGCCCAAGCAAGCTAGTCCAGGAACAGCAGAAGCGGCTCCCAAACCGCAGATGCGGCCTCCAGACAGCAGAAGCGGTCCCAGCCTTCTCTCCCCATTTCGCAAATGCGGTCCCCTGACCGCAGATGCGAAAATCGCTGAGGCAGTGAGTTCTTTTAAAAATCGGGAGATGGTCATTTTTCTTCCATTTTTCATTTGGTATGGGCGATTTTGGAGAGCTTCAAGAGGGGATCTTCATCATCAACGATAAGGTAAGCTAACCCCATCTATATTGAGTTAAATATATCGATTTTGTATGGATTTTAGCATGTAAATGGGTAAAAATTTGGGGGTTTGAGGAAAACCTAGAAAATTGATAATCTTAGATTTTGACCACGATTTTGGGTATGGAATTAAGAGAAAATCATATATTTGAGTTCGTGAGTTTATGAGTAAACTTTATCTTCGAAAACTTTAGGAATCCGGGCACGTGGGCCCTAGGGCAATTTTGTCAACTTTTCGATCGAGGTTAGGAATTGCTATAAATTGGATTGTAGTGAGTAATTGAGCATATATTTATGGATTTGCATAATTATTGCCTAGTTTTGGAGCGTTGTGCATCAATTTGAGTCTTCGGAAGGGCGTGGAATGCCAGTTATGGATCTTCGGAGCAAGGTGATTCTCCTTTCTAACCTTGTAAGAGGGAATTGTCCTCATAGGTGAGTTAATTGGTTATGTGCTTCTATTTGTAGGGGCTACGTACGCACGAGGTGACGAGAGTCCATGTGTCGCTACTATTATGCTATTGTCCGGGTAGTCTAGGACCCAAAAGCATGATGTACTTGGATTATTTGTAAACTTATGGACATCTTGAATTACTTAAATCTCATCGAATTGGTAAACGAATTTCTAAAAGGATTAAACTTCATTTTCTTAAATCATTAAAAGAGAATTGGCTTTTATTGGAATAAACTCTTAATTGGTTATTCGACTGTGTGTATCTATGTGTGCCCGCGTCGCATGTATGATTCGCGAGCGGGGTATTTGTCTATTTATGTTGACCGTGTCGCATGTATGATAAATGAGCGGGGAATAGATGCATCTATGGTTCGTGCCGTTCGACCCTCGGCAGTGCACATTTTACATTTCTGTTGGATCGGGCCGTACGACCTCGGCATGATATGTGCATGCTTGTATTGCTTGCCTGAGAATGTTATGTGATAATATTTGCCTTCCCTGGCCGATATAGTTGATAAGCATAATGAAAAGTAAACTTTGGAAAATCCGTACTTATTTGAGATGTTGTTTACCTGTTATATGTTTTTTACGAGTTTATAATTGCTTTATAAAAATCCATAATTCCCTCACATTTTTACTACATTGTTATTGGACCACTAGTAAATGTCAAAGTCGACCTCTCGTCTCTACTTCTTCGAGATTAGACGGGATACTCATTGAGTACATGTTGTTTTCGTACTCATACTACACTTCTGTGCATTTTTGTTGCACAGGCATATGTATCTCTAGTGGCCTACTGGGCGTAGCTGCATGGTCGATACAGAGACTTAGGTGAGTTGCACTTCTCAAGGCCACCCGCAGCCAGCAGAGTCTCTTTCAGTTATCTGTATTTATTTTCTGTCCAATATTGTATTTCAGACGGTTGTTGCATTTTATTTCCTTCTTAGTAAATGCTCATGCACTTGTGACACCTGGTTCTAGGATGATTATGGGGTACCTTGTATTTACTTTCAAACATTCTTTTATTTACATTGTAAAAATTATCTTTTACTAGTAAAAATTGAAGGAAAACCATAGTTTTTAAAATTGTTAAAATGAGAACTTAATCATGTAATTTGGTTGGCTTGCCTGACAGCTGTGTCCGGCACCATCACGACCCTTAGTAGATTTTGGGTCGTGACAGTAACACAGTCCCTATAATTAATGTTTCTTAACACGATTCAATTAATTGGATTTCCCAACTTATGTACTCCATTCTATTTATTTATTTATTTACTCTTTCCGCTTCACTTTTATTTATTCACTATAATAAAAATATATTTTTATTTTTACTTGTCTATTTTAGTAAATCAAGAAAAGATAATTTTTTTTTGTTTTACTCTTATCGTTAATTACTCATTTCCAAAATTATTTACCAAGATTCTTCGAAATACTATTCCCTCAGTCTCATATTATGAATCGTGGTTAATTAAAATACTTGTCTCAAAATTTGTCATTTTAGAAGTTCAAGAATTTTTTTTTTTCTTTTTTACCCTTAGTATAATTAACCTTTGAGACTACAAGTTAAACATCTCTATTATGGATAACTTTATTCAAATACCAATAAAAAAAATTTAAATATTAAAACAAGAATAAGGAAAAAATAGTCAAAATCTAATTTAATTAATTTTCTTAAGGGGCATTTACAGGAGAATCATGACAAGTAATATATATGAGATGGAGGGAATATCATTTTGAGGGGTTATAAGGTAGAAACATACTACAATTATCAAATATCTCTGGTAAGTAGTAACTAAAGCGAAGCTCTGCGTTTATATTCTTGCTTAATTATCAAAAAAAGAAATTAAAAGAAAAAGGAAGATGGCGGATGTAGTGTTGAAATTTGTAGTAGAAAACCTGTCGGCGATAGTAAAAGAAACTTGGAAACTGATTGGTGGCGCAAAGGAAGATTGTGCACTCTAAACTTCTCTTCTTCTCTTTTTAATATATTATTATTCTTAATGGAAAATTTTTTATATGTTAAGATTTTAGGACCATAAGTTTTAATTAATTATCTTTTTTTAATTTTATAAACATTCTCATCGATATTATATTAAAAGTATTATATAAGATGAAGAATAATTAAATCCTTACTTTCGGCGATGACAACTTGGTCTATGAAAATTTATTTGTACAAAGAGCCGGAAGAGTCGCGATCACATGTCTCTTTAGAAAATTCTTAAATTTTTCAAAATAATATAAGTACTACGTACATGACAATATGGATTTTTGGTTGAAAATATCATGACTTTTAAATTGAGAGTGTTGCTATTTTTCCCAAAAGGGCACTTCACTTGGAAATTATCAATGACTAGTTTGGAGGAAAATCAACGCAACAGGAGTAAACGCATAACTCATGATTTTCAAAACCACATGACAACTTCAACCTATTTTAAAGGCTAGATACCTTAGATAGCACGTCAAATTTATCACGATCTAGGATAAGTAATGCGTCTTTTGTTTTTATGATTTGACAAACTTCACGAGAGAATCATACGAGAAACCTCATATAATTAGTTCTCTTGCGTTTGGAGTAACTAGTCAGATGTCTGGTTCAATTTTTAATGAAATCAGATAAGGCAACAATAGAGGGATCGGAACATACATGGATTAGTTTCCCTGGTCGTCGTGCAGTCAACTCTACAACTGTAAAAATTATTGTATCGTACCGTCTAACAGCAGTACAGCAACACAGTTGTAGCTTGCTAAGGCAAAACTAAAGGACACTATCTTGTATCATCTTTCATGACATCACACATAGTATCAACATGATGCAAGAGGTTTCACTTAACACTTGCAAATAAGAAGAACTACTACCTCAAGGACCAGATCTAGAGATGAAGATATCTTAAGTCCTTAGGTGTGTTGAATATTTATCATTTTATTCTTCATTTTGTAATCCTACACTACTTTCAAGAATTGTCTTTGTAAGAGAGATTCCAACCATTGTTTGGTTTGGTTTCTTGACTTGAGTTAGTCAAGGTTTGTTGCTTTGTAATAGATTTATTGCAAAAGGCTTACAATATAGTTATTGTAAGGGATGAGAGATTAAAAGTTTAAATCCTAGATTGCAATAGGTTGTAATATGAAGTTTGCTAGGTTTAGCATAGTCGAAATCCTACTAGGGTAGGTTGTGGTTTTTAATAACTTTGAGCGAGGAGTTTTCACATAAATATCGCGTGCTCTTTATTTACTGCATATTTATTGTGGGAACAGATAAAGAACCTGGTTCCCTATACTGTTTGGTTTTACTTTCCACTTATTTATTCTAGGAACAAAATAGAGAACCTAGTTCTCTATATAGTTTGGTGGACTTCTAGTTTTTATCAATATTTAGCTTATTTTAAATAATGTCCAAATTTGAAAAAATCGGCGTTTGCATTGTATGTAGGGCTGGCAAGTGGCCTGGTCCAGGATCGGGATCGGCCCAGTACTGCGGCCTATATGGGTTGTGGGCCTAAACCGTCCTAACCGTATAAGATCAGGACCGTGGGGAGGTGGGCTGGGTAGTAGGCCGGTCCTGTGAGCGAGGCCCGCGAGAGCGGGATCGGTTGGGAAGTGGACTGGTTCAAGCGGTCCTAAACGGGCCCAATGACTCTTATTTTTTTAAAAAAATTTCCCGTTAAGGCATTTAAAATGTAGTCGTTTCTCTGCCAAAATAGTCGTTGGCTATTTACAAAATAGCCATTTGATCCCCCCCCCTCTCCCCCTCCCAACTTTATTTTTACCCCAAACTTTTTATAATTACACTTTTTCCCTATTTTCAATTATAAATACTCCCTCATTCTTTTATTTTTCTCACAAAATCATCAATCTCTCTCTAATTTTCTTCTATAATTGCTTACTTTATTGTTATAATTTGTGAAAAATGGTGAAGTTGGAATTGAAGTCTTCAACAATAATCAATTTTCAACAAGTTGTTCGTCAATTCAGTAAACTCGTTCCAACTCATAATTTTTAATATTATAGTTTTGCTTGTTTTATTTATTTTCTATTATTTGATTAATTACAATGGATTCCTTAAAAAACTTTTTAGTAAAAATAAGGGAAAATCCAAGAGTGGCGAATCTAGTGGTCAATCTATTCCTCCTCCACTACCCCCGGCTCCCCGACTCAAACCTCATATCCGTCCTATACCTGCAATTCTTGATAGCGATAATAGTTTATTACAATTTACTGAGAGTCAATTTTGCCATAATGTTGGGTTGGTGAACAGTTAAACCATGAATTAATGAGTGCTTTTTATTCTAATCCAACTATTGATGATGATGCTGAGGAGGAAATAGATTTTGATGAAACGTAACTGGATGACGATACACCCACTAGTCCTGCTCATGAAGTTAACCCAACTAATGATAATCCAAATGATGCCCCGTCTGACCATCATGTTATTACCTCTATTTTTTCTAGACAACGTCCCAAACGGTAAGAAACATCTATTGTTTGGCCTTTTTTTACTCAACTAATTCCACAAAATAAGGTTAGGTGTAAAACTTGTGGCAAAGAGTTAGCTTTTAAATATTGGGGTGGGGAGGAGATTTTGAGAAGACACATATTGATACAACCTCAAGATAAAGCCAAATATCTTCATATGAAAGCCTTGGCCGAGGGGACAAGTGTACCTACTCCTAGTCAGGTTGACCCTAGTATCGGGTCTAATCAATTTCAACCGGGAATTAATACTGGTACCGGTGGTATTTTATATTATGATCCCAAAAAAGATCGAAAAGAATTGGCAAAAATGGTTATTGTTATGTGCTTACCCTATAGTTTTCCTTCTAACCCTCATTTTGTGCATTATATTAAAAAAAATGGAATCCTACTTATAAAGGTTTTCCTCGTACAACCGTAAATAGCGATATTTATAAATATAAAAATAAATATGAACAATATTCACGCTATTTATTTACTCATATAAATTGTCGTGTTGCTATTACAACTGATACTGGTAGAAATGGTAATGACTGTGATTACCTTACTGTTACTAGTCATTGGATTAAAGAGGAGTGGATAATGCAAAAGCGCATTATTTCTTATAGAATAATTAATTCACGTCACACATGGCAGTTCATTACTGGCACAGTTACGGATATTTGTATATATTTTTGCATTATTGATAAAATCATATTAGTTTCAATGGATAATGCTACTAGTAACACAAATGTTGTAGCCTTGCTTACCACTACACCAAGTCCTGTATTTAGTAATATTTTTCATGTTAGATGTATTTTTCATATTTACCATTTAATTATGGGTGATGGTATGAAAATTTTAAATATTGAAATTGAAAAGGTTAAAATGGCCCTTAACTGGCTTTTTTATTCAAACCGTAGACTTAGAGAATATTTTAAAATATGCGATGAATTTGGCCTAAGAGAAAGAAAGGTTCCTAAAGCTTGTCCAAGTAAATGGAATTACATGTATGAAAGTTTAGTTATTGCATATGAATATAGAAACCCCATAAACTCAATGCTTAATGCTCATGTAAGTGATGATGATGAGCACCTTACAAATGCAGATTGGGCTAATGTTAAAATGCTTGTAAATTTTTTAGAAAATTTTTATATTACTACAAATGAATTTTTTGGGCAATATTATCCTATTATTTCTAATTGTTTAGTTTATATTGCAGAACTTGCAAATTTATTTGCTCATTTTTCAAAGAGTGGGGAAATTTATGAACAAGCTATTGATTCTATGAGAAAAAAGTTTAAAAAATATTTTTTTCCTATTCCCCCTATTTATGGTGTTGCTGCCTTGTTAAATCCTATTATGAAATTAGGAGGTCCTCAATTTTGGTATGAAACACTTTATAATGGTTTAGCACTTGAAGAAGAGGAGTTGTCTAAACTTTCGGAAGCAATGACCTCAATTAAAATAAATGCTCAAACTATTTATAATGCTTATCAAGTTGCATTAGATCAAGCTAGACCAAATGTTCCAACTCCTTCTTCTTCTGATTCTCAATCATCTAAAAGAAGTGCGGGAGTATGAGCACTTAGTGCTTGGACCGGGTTCAGGGATTCTCAAGATTCTAGTACTAGTGATTTTTCATAACTAAATGAGCTTGAAGTTTATTAGTCACAGGGAATTGAGGAAGTGATTCGTGACGGCTTGATATTTTGGAATGATGGAAAGACAAAGAAAAATATTTTTTGATTCTTTCAAGGATGGCCCGAGATATTTTAACTGTTCAAGCTTCAACAGTGGCATCGTAGAGCGCTTTCAGTGAAGCAAGACTTCAACTCCATGATTATAGAGCGTCTATGCGGGAGAGCTTGGAAAAATCAATACTTTTTAGAGATTGGATCCGTTTGGAAAGAAGAAATTTTGGACTTGCTGAATCACAACCAGAGGTAGACGAAGCTTACGACGAAATGCTAGCTAAACTTGCAGAGGATTCTGCTTCGCCCGAAAGTGATGATGACCAAACTTCTTTTCTGCCACCACCAACGAAAATTCCTCCGGACCTTAATGGATTTATGAAGGTTGTAAGAGATACCATGTAAATTGATATGTAACTTGTATTTTGGTACATATTGATTAGTTTCTTTCTCTTCTCAATAGTGGTATTAGGACCTTGTTGTGCTCATTCCATAGGGGGGAGGAATACTAAGAAAGATATTGCCATGTTTTGTTAATGCTATAATAATAATTATAATGCATTGCTTTAGATATTTTTATTACCATTTTTTATTTCTAACTTCTATAAAAAAAATAAAAAAAATAGAAAGTTTATCCATTGGGCCCACTTAGGCCGACCCACTTAGCCCTGGACCATTAGTTCGTGGTCCCGGTCCTGAGCTGGTTCTTATAAAAAGCCCGTGAAGCTTGGGACCACTTAGGACCGTTTAGGAACGGGCCCGGCCCACTTTCCAGCCCTAACTATATGTATTGTATATACCATGAATATTGTATACATTCAAAATCGTATGCCTCCGACTTATAGGCTCAAGGGCCCGTCCTAAGTCTGAGTCCGGGAAAGATCAAGCTAGAGCTCGAGGGACCAGATCCGAGTTTGAAGGTAGAGCACGATGTATACCGAGGTCGAGTGTGCTCGACCCCGAAATAGTACCATTATAGATTTGTACAAGAACGAGTTAAATTCTTGCTACGTCCCCAAGTCATGGCGCAAATCTCGAAAGATGATTGTATGATTCCGTACTAGGCGGTTAGATAGCTATACCAAGAATATTCCTTGCGGCAAATAGAAATATTCCTTATTTAGGGTTCCCCTATTATATAAAGGGGACCCCAATCATTTGTAAGATTATCTTATCATTGAGTAAAGAATATACTCTATACTTTTTGCCTACTGTTCATCAGAATTGTCCTTTAGATTAATTATTCTTACTTTGCTTTTCCTACTTAATTGTTCTTACTGCCCTAAGCCACCTCGAGGTCACTAATCTCGAGGTCACTGCTGCTAAGTAACATTGGTTTGATTCACTTCTATCTTTCATTTATACTTTATATTTCTTGATTATAATTGGTATTGAACTAAAATACATATCTTTAAAACCACTAATCAAATTTAATTGTTACTCGTATTTTCGAGGCAAACAGTTTGGCGTCCACCGTGGGGCCAAAGATAATAGTAATTATTTCTTTACTGATTCTCATTACACACGTTGCTTTTACACTTTTTCTTATCAATATTTTTGATTCTCAGGCTGAAACATGTCTAACTCACAAAACGCACCCATTCATGACAATGAAGGCCTTGGAGAAAGCAACAATGCAGGAGTCGCTGTACCCCCGATAAACCTAGGGGAAGTGCAAAATGTGAAACCTGTTGATGTTAGTTCACACATTGCTTTGAATGCAGATCCAAGTGTGGACCCCGAAGGAGATATACGCAGGGAAAGCCCGGCTCGGTGGCCAAAGAACACAAGGAATGGAATAAGGGGGAGTCAACCTCCAAGTGATATTCGAGATGCTGCAAGCTCGACAAATTTCCTTCGCTCAACTTCAAAGTCAGAATAAAACTCCAAACACAGCCGAACCAGTAAACACTCGGCGTACTGACCCAGCATTAGAAAGGCCCGATGAAAGTGCTTGGGGACTGACCCCACGATTATGAGAATGCTCGAGGAACTAACCAAGAGGGTCAAGTCCGGAGAAAAGAAAATTGAAGATGATGACAAGAAGGTGGAAACTTATAACTCCCGGGTAGACCAGATACCAGGGGCACCTCCACTTTTGAAAGGTCTAGATGTCAAAAAGTTCATACAAAAACCATTCCCCCCCCCCCGAGTGCGGCTCTAATGCCCATTACCAAGAAGTTTTGCATGCCCGACATACCCAAATATAACGAGACAACTGACCCTAACGAGCATATAACTTCATACACTTATGGGATTAAAGGAAATGACTTGAATGACGATGAAATCAAGTCAGTTTTGTTGAAAAAAATTTGGGGAAACACTATCAAAGGAAGCCATGATTTGGTATCAAAACTTAGCTCCTAACTCTATTAATTCATTTGTAGTGTTACCAGATTCCTTTGTGAAAGCACACGTTGGGGCCATAAAGGTGGCCACAAGAAAATCGGACGTCTTCTAAATAAAGTAAAGGAATGACGAGATGCTAAGGGAGTTCGTGTCCCAGTTTCATATGGTAAGAATGGAATTTTCATCAGTCTCCGATGACTGGGCAGTACATGCCTTTATGCAGGGTCTGAATGAAAGGAGCTCAATCGCATCTCGACAGTTAAAGCATAACTTGATTGAATACCCAATTGTGACATGGTCGGATGTGCATAATCATTATCAGTCAAAGATCAGGGTCGAGGACGACCAGTTGGGAGCCCTCTCATGTTCAGTTCATCCTAACAAATTCGCAGCCAAGCCCCCGAGGGACACAGATCGGGAATCAAGATTCAACAAAGAACGGTATCAGCCATATACCGATCGAAGGAACAGCGGCCCAAGCCGCAACACTCCTCAGAGAGATGGGAGAAACGATCGAGGTAAAAGTTCTTGGGGACTTATGAATAAAAGTGGGTTCGATAAGAACACTGACCCCGCCGAGGCCCCTCGATTATCAGAGTACAACTTCAACATAGATGCATCAGGGATTGTCTCAGCTATTGGGAGAATTAAGGACACCAAGTGGACCAGGCCAATATAGACTGATCCTTCCCAAAGAAACCTGAACTTGATGTGCAAGTATCATGTCACACATGGTCATCGAACAGAAGATTGCAGACAGCTAAGGTAAGAAGTGGCTCGTTTGTTAAGAATCACCTCAAAGAGAGATATGCAAGGAAAAATGAGCAATAAGAACCACAACGTGTAATCCAAATGATCATTGACGGAGTCAATGTCCTCAATGACACACCAAAGTATCGATCACCAAAGAAAAACAGACTCGGAGCTATGTGCCCGAGGACGTCTTATCATTCTATGACGAGGAAGTAGAAGGCATATCTTAGCCTCACAATGAAGCCCTGGTAATCTCTATTATTTTGAATAAAATTCAAGTTAAACATGTTTTAGTGGATCCAAGTACCTTAGTAAACATAATTAGATCGAGGGTCGTGGAACAACTCGGCCTACAAGACCAGATTGTACCTGCATCCCGGGTCCTGAATGGCTTCAACATGGCAAGCGAAACAATAAAGGGAGAAATTATCTTGCCAATAAATATAGTCGGGACCATACATGATACGAAGTTCCATGTCATCGAAGGTGACATGAGGTATAACGCACTCCTTGGGAGACCATGGATAACAACATGAGGGCAGTGCCTTCAACTCTTCACTAGATGATAAAGTTCCTGATAGAGGAAGGAGTAAAAACAATCTACGGGGAGAAACATACTGCAAAGGAGATGTTTGCGATCGAGGAACTAGTGCCGATACCAGAGCCTTCGACCTAGGAGAAACCAAGCGTCGGGGGTAAATAGGCAGCCAAATAGCAATCACTGCCTCCAGCCTCGATGGAATTGGAGCAACAGGTAATCAAAAACAAAGATGAGGATTTCCTTACTCCTCGAATCTTCACCATTCCCGAAGAATCCGATGCAACCAAATCAACAATATGAAGAGCCAGAGCAGGTCATTTTGATCGAATACATGCCTGAGAAAAAGGTATACCTAGGAACGGGATTGACCCCTAACTCAGGAAAAAACTCGTTCAATTTCTTATTGATAATATGGATTGCTTTTCTTGGTCCCACTTAGATATGACAGGGATTCCACCGGAGATCACCAGGCATTGGCTGAGCACCGATCCCAGGTTAAAACTAGTGAAGCAAAAAAAGAGGCCACAGCCCGAGGTAAAACACGCTTTCATAAAGGACGAGTAACCAAACTCCTTAAAATAGGATCTATTCGGGAGGTAAAGTACCCCGAGTGGCTAGCTAACGTAGTTGTAGTTCCTAAAAAGGAAACAAACTCAGAATGTGCATATATTATAAGGACTTGAACAAAGCATGTCCAAAAGATTCTTTCCCACTGCCCAACATCGATAGTATGATCGATGCCATGGCTATCCACGAGATCCTAACTTTTCTCGACGCCTACTCTGGGTACAATCAAATTCAGGTGAATCCGGGGGACCAGGACAAGACTTCGTTTATTACAAAATTTGGGACTTATTGTTATAACGTAATGCCCTTCGGGCTAAAAAATGCAGGAGCTACATACCAACGCCTAGTTAACAAAATGTTTGAAGAAAAAATAGGCAAAACAATGGAAGTTTACATTGATGATATGTTGGTTAAGACCCTGCGCGTAGAGGACCATTTGACTCATTTGTAGGAAACATTCAAAATCTTGAGAAAATACAACATGAAGCTCAACCCGGAGAAATGTGCCTTCGGAGTCAGCTCGGGTAAGTTCTTCGGTTTTATGGTGTCGAATCGGGGCACTGAAATTAATCCCGATAAGATCAAGGCCGTCAAGGACATCATGGTCGTGGATAGTGTGAAGGTCGTGCAAAGTTTAACAGGTCGAATAGTTGTTTTGGGTCAATTCATTTCGAGGTTATCAGATCGGAGTAGCCGGTTCTTTTCCTTGCTCAAAAAGAAAAAGGATTTCACATGGACCCCGGAATGTCAGCAAGCCTTAGAAGAATTAAAGCGATATTTGTCGAGCTCGCCCTTGTTTCACACCCGACGGTAGATGAAAAACTTTATCTATACTTGGAAGTGTCCGAAATAGCAGTAAGTAGAGTGCTAGTTTGAGAAGAGAAAGGTACGCAATTTCCTATTTATTATGTAAGCCGAACTCTAGGAGATGCTAAAACTAGGTACCCTCACTTAGAAAAATTAGCACTTGCATTGATAAGCGCATCTAGAAAGCTAAAACTATATTTTTAATGTCATCTAGAAAGCTAAAACTATATTTTCAATGTAAGCCGAACTCTGGGAGATACTGAATCTAGGTACCCTCACTTAAAACAATTAGCACTTGCATTGATAAGAACATCTAGAAAGCTAAAACTATATTTTCAATGTCATCCTATTTGTGTATTAACCACGTACCCCCTTCAAAATGTTTTGCATAAGCCTGAGCTATCGGACCAATTGGCCAAATGGATCGTCGAGCTTAGCGGGTACGATATTGAATATCAACCCCGAACGGGCATCAAGTCTCAAATCTTAGCTAACTTCATGGCGATTTTATGCCAACCCTCATAGCCGAAGTGGAGAAAGAACTCCTGTTGAGTTTGGGTACAACATCGGGGGCATGGACCTTTTTCACAGATGATGCATCGAATGTGAAGGGATCCAGACTTGGCATTGTCTTGAACCCACCCACAGGTGTACCATTAGGCAATCCATCAAAACTCCAAGATTAACTAACAATGAGGCTGAGTGTGAGGTCATGATTGAAGGTCTCGAGCTAGCTAAAAGCTTGGGAGCAGAAGTCATCGAGGCCAAGTGCGATTCTTTATTGGTGATAAATCAAGTGAACAAAAGTTTTGAGGTTCGAGAGGATAGAATGCAAGGATACTTGGACAAGCTACAACTAACTTTGCACCGCTTCAAGGAGTAGGCACTGGATCATGTGCCTTGGGAACAAAATAGTGAGGTCGATACACTTGCTAATATGGGATCCTTGGTCGAAGAAGATGACATCGTCCCGAGGACTGATGTCCAATTATTGGGTCAATGGTTAAAGAGGGTCATACCGAGATAAATTCAACGATTTTAACATGGGACTGAAGGAACAAGTATATTGACTATTTGAAGAGTGGAAAATTCCCATCGGACCACAAAAAATTGAGGGCCTTACGAGCCAAGGCTGCTAGATTTGCATTAGATGAAGATGGAACATTGTACCGAAGAACATTCGATGGACCATTGGCGGTGTGCTTGGGGCCAGGGGACACCGATTATATTTTACGAGAAATCCACAAAGGCACTTGTAGGAACCATTCCGGTGCCGAGTCTTTTGTCCGCAAAATTATCAGAGCAGGTTACTACTGGGATAGCATGGAAAAAGATACTAAGGAATTTGTCAGAAAATGTGATAAGTGTCAGCGATTCGCACCGATGATCAATCAGCCCAGAGAACAACTCCATTCAGTCCTATCCCCGTGGCCTTACCAACGTCCCCAGATAAATCTAAATTTATTTTGTTTATGACTGATTATTTTTTTAAGTGGGGGGAAGCACAGGCCTTCGAGAAAGTCTAAAATTTATTTGGGACCACATCATATGTCGATACGAGATACCTGCCGATACTGTATATGACAATGGAAAGAAATTCATCGGCAGCAAGGTAACAGAGTTCCTAGAAGCATATAAAATAAAGAGGATTTTATCGACATCTTACCACCCAACCGGAAACGGACAGGCCGAGTCAACAAATAAAACTATCATTCAGAACTTGAATAAAAGAGTGGACGATGCAAAAAGGAAATGGAGAGAAGTTTTACTCGAGGTCCTTTGGGCATATCGGACGACATCAAAGTCTAGTACATGGGCCACCCCATTTTCCATAGTGTATGGCTCCGAGGCCCTCATCCCTGTCAAGTTTGGATAATCCAGCGCCATGTATCGGCATGCATTGGAGGGTCAAATCATGAGGCCATGAATGCTAGCCTCGAGTTATTATATAAAAAGCGAGAAACAACGCTTGTTCGGATGGTCACACAGAAGCAAAGGATCGAAAGATACTACAATAGAAGGACCAACCTTCGACACTTTGGAATCGGGGACTTAGTTCTACGAAAGTTCACCCACAATACTCAAGACCCAAATGAAGGGAAATTGGGCCCGAACTGGGAAGGACCGTACCGAGTCCTCGGAGTTTTTGGTAAAGGATCTTACAAACTTAGCACAATGGAAGGTGAACAACGACCAAACAATTGGTCAAACGACACTGCTGCTAAGGTATGACTTTATCCTTTTATCTATTTGAGTTTAAAACTAACTAATTACAGATTTTGATCAAAGCTATCGAAGGCATACGATCTCGAAGACATTGTTTTTTACATGAAGGCCATAGGTTTTAAAGCATGCGTTCACTCTTTTTCCCTTAGATCGGATTTTGTCCCAAATGAGTTTTACCGGCAAGGTTTTTAATGAGGCAACAACTATGTTCTACCTACGGAAAACTCAACAGTATCCAAGGCTTCTTTTCAATCAACCTCGAATACTGGGGGGCATCACCCTCAGATGGTTATATTTTGAGGAAAATACTTCATGCCCAAGAGGGCCTCGATAGGAGAACTTTGTAATGGGCCAAACGGTCAAATAAACCGTGTTTATATAGAATAGTTGAGCCCCGATGGCAAAACATGTAAGATTGTATCAATTATTTGACGAAGCATTCTGGTTATATAAAAAACACTTTGTGTCTCAAAGAAGTTTACTATCATACGAGCTCTACACTTACAATCCTACGGGAAGCGGCTCAAGAGCCAAAACACAAATGCACCCCAAAATACTCGGGGACTATCATCGATAGTTAATACATCCGAGTCATCGAAAACTCGGACCCATGAGACCTCAAAGAGGCACCCCCTTGAAACAAAGACCAAGGTCAATATACTCGGGGACTAACTTTTCGGACAAGTTCAAAAAGTTATCGGGAAAAAAGTACAAGTGACATACCCAAAGTCTACAACCATATTAAGAAAGACTACGGTCATATAAAGGCTACGGTGAAAATAATGCGGCTCAGAGAGGTCCGACTTCAGCCATAAATTGAAGGCCTTCGAACATTGAAAAACCAGTTAAATCGGGCTACCCTCGGCAAAAGCAGAATATAAAGGGCTTCGATAAATTCAGCCCTCGGAAAATCTAAGGGCTTCGATAAATTCGGCCCTCGAATAATCCAAAGGCTTCGATAACATCAGTCTTCGGAAAAACCTTAAGAGGTATTTGATGATGTTTGCACAAACAAATTACTGATAAGGTTCCAATACGTCAAACCTTCAAAAAAACCCAAATGGGTACAAAAATACATGCTAAGGCATAAAAAAAATATACTAAGTCTTTTAGCCGGAAAGAGGGAAATATTATAGCCATTTTAAAGGCCGAAACGACCCAAAAGAGCCTAAGGGCCAATGTATAAGAGCCTAAGGGCCAATGTATAAGAGCCTAAGGGCCAACTTAAAGAGCCTAAGGGCCGATATATAAGAGCCTAAGGGCCAACTTGAAAAAGCCTAAGGTCCAAAACATATAGAGGTCAAGATCTCGTTCTCACTCAAATCAGACTCAAGAACTCTGACGTCCCGAGGTCACATCAAATCAATTTAAATTTAGCTCGAGGATTAACAAAACCCTATGGGGTATTATATTGATCAAATAAAAACTTAAGGGTTTATTACGTTCTGAGTCTGAACCGATATTTGAGCTGATTATTTGAATCATCGAAATCTTCCACAAATGAGAACAAAATAAAATTCAACACAAATCGAGGATAGAACAAAAGATACTTTATATTCATAAGGGAAGTTTTACAATACATATTTACAACGCCCGCAAGGGGCCCTTGCACAGAAAAGAAAAAGAGAACTTAATCTATTTTTGGGGTCATATCCTCGGGAGCGCCATCTTCAGGAGCTGCATCTTCGGCATCTCTATCTTCGGGAGCCTCCTCTCCCTCGAGAACATATTCTTCACCTTCCCCGTCCCCGGAGCCACTCGCTACATCCTCATCATCGGAAGAGACTGATGGGTTTTCAATGTCTCTACCTTATGTTTTGATGATCTAACAAACTTACTGTCAAGGACCAGATAGGGAACCTGATACACTTGGGCTATATTGCAAGATTCCAACTAAAAGTGTACTGCTATAGCTTCAGGATATAGAGAACCAAACAAAGACATGATACCCTTGTAGTTCCCTCATAGCAGTACGAGGTTAATTGGACACAACTGGAAGTGACGTGACTGGCTGCACTATCTCTGCCTGCACTGCACTGGTTCCAGTCCAGTGGCCACCTTACATCATCCAAGTGATGTCATCAAAGTGCATCAACAAGAAGCTTATATCAAAACATCATTTGAACACTTGAGAAATTATTCAAGCCTTCTGCAAAACAATGAACTTAATTCTCAAGAGCTTGAAGAACAAAGTTAAACGCTACTACGGACCAGTTCCAAAATTTAGTATTTTGTTGTCCTTAGTTGAGTTGTAACTTTGTTATTGTTCTTATTGTTTCTCCTAAATTGCTTAGCTAGAAGCATTGATTAGGAACCCTCTTGTAAAATCCATAAACTCTTTAAGTTTGTGTTGTGACTAGAGTTAGTCATAAGTTAAAGTCTTTGTAACTAGAGAGTGACAAAGTGGCTTGTGGTAAGAGTATCTCAAGTTAGTTGAGTTGATGTCTTTGTAATGGAGTCATTACAAAGTGGCTTGTAATAGGTGTTTACAAGTTAGTGAAGTTGAAGCCTACAAGTGTAGGTCGTGGTTTTTGTCCCCTTGAGTTGGGATTTTTCCACATAAAAATCCCATGTCTTATTTACTTACTATTTCATTAGCATTTTCAGTAAAACTTCATAGAGGACCAAGTACTCTACTGTTTAGTGGACTCATATAAACTAACAATTGGTATTAGAGATGGTTCCTCCTTTCAGGATAACACCTAGGAAAGATCCTTATGGCTGCTCCGCCAAATTTTGAAGAAGGTCATTCTACATACAGACCACTCAGGTTCAATGGACAATACTATGGGTGGTGGATAACAAGAATGCATGATTTTATCATGGTTGAGGATTCTGAGTTATAGGATGTCATATGTGACAGCCCTTATGTCCCAACAAAGGTACTTGAAGAACTTCCATTCTCAATGCCAAAAACCAGAAAAGAATACACCGACGCAGACAGGAAAGCTGTGGAGAAGAATTTTCATGCCACGAAGATTTTGGTATGTGGAATAGGACCTGATGAATACAATAGAATATTTGCTTGTGACACTGCTAAAGAGATATAAGAAGCTTTGCAAATAGCTGATGAGGGAACCACCCAAGCAAAACACTCTAAGATCGATATGGTCACTACCGAGTATGAACTCTTCAGGATGAAGGACGATGAATCTATTCAAGATATGCACACAAGATTCACTTCCATCATAAATGAGTTACACTCACTTGGTGAAATCATTCCTAGGAACAAGCTAGTGAGGAAAATCCTCAGTATTCTACCTAGCTCTTGGGAAAGCAAGGTAAATGCTATTACTGAAGCAAAAGACTTGCAGGAGCTGACCATAGATGAGCTGGTTGGAAATCTGAAGACCTACTCTCAGGGAATGACATCTGAAGGCCTTACTCTGACGAATCGGCTTACCCAACCCCGATTCTTGGCTTTGTCGCTGCTAGCGAAGAAGGCTTTCTTCGTGCAACGTTGCAGCTTGACAAGCCCTCGAAACAGCTGGGGCTGGTACAATCGAATCAGGTGGCTGAGGATGAATTCCAACCCCTTGACCTTTTGTTAAAATAGCGCAACATGATCATGATGCGCCAAAAAGAAGGGTGAATCTGGCCGAGGGTGATTTCGTACATTTTGCAGAAGTCAATCACCATCGGATCAAAAGGACCCATTGTGAAGGGGTAAGTGTAAACACTTAAAACCCCTTCCACGTAGGTAGTAATGCTTTCCTCGGGGCTCAGGATCTAAATCACGACCTCGTCTCCCCAACCACAGTCCTTCTTCATGTCCTTAAGGTGCTTCTTCGATATCAAGCTAAGATATCGAGATGCATGCTCGCATCGGCCTAGGACGTCGGGGGGATTTTCATTACTAAAGTCCTTCTTAATTATACAAGGACCGGGGATGATTTCCTCAAGAGTTGGCGGCGTTACCGGTTTGGCCGGCTGGGAGGTAGAAGAAGATGATGCTTTATCCTTTTTGGGGACCGTTCTGGAAGTTTTAGCCATGATTTTAAGCTAAAGAATACGGGTTGTACAGGAATGTGGTGTTTCTTACAAGAGCTTGGCGTTTTCCAGCGCTTAATAAGGCGGTGGAAACGGGTAATTAGAGAAAGAAGATGAAGAAGAGAAAGATGTAACGAAAGAGTAAAGTTCTTTACTCGAAGGAATCACCTCATATTTATAGAAGGGCAACGACGGTTCGGGGGCGCTAGTGGCCGACCAATACTGGCGTGCATTCAATATTTTGGGAAAGCGGACCACGAGACGTTTCGGTAACTTTGAACGCCTGTATCACATAAATGACATCATCACTAAAGACTTCGGGAAAATGAGGATCAAATCGTTTCTTATCATCTTACTCTAAGAAATGCGGGGACTATCTGTATACGGTCAAAATCGTATGCCTCCGACTTATAGGCTCAAGGGCTCTTCTTAAGTCCAAGTCCGGGAAAGATCAAGCTCGAGCTCGAGGGACCAGATCTGAGTTCGAAGGCGGAACACGATGCATACCGAGGTCGAGTGTGCTCGACCCCGAAATAGTATCATTATGGATTTGTACCAGAACGAGTTAGATTCCTGTCATGTCCCTAAAGTCATGGCGCAAATCCCGGAATATGATTGTACGATTCCGTACTAGGCGATTAGACAGCTGTACCAAGAATATTCCTTACTGTAAATAGAAATATTCCTTATTTAGGGTTCCCCTATTATATAAAGGGGACCCCAATCATTTGTAAGATAATCTTATCATTGAGCAATGAATGTACTCTCTACTTTTTGCCTACTATTCATCAGAATTGTCCTTTAGCTTTATTGTTCTTACTTTGCTTTTCCTACTTAATTGTTCTTACTGCCCTAAGCCACCTCGAGGTCACTAATCTCGAGGTCATTACTGCTAAATAACATTGGTTTAATTCACTTCTATCTTTCATTTCTATTTCATATTTCTTGATTATTAATTGGTATTGAACTAAATCACATATCTTTAAAATCACTAATCAAATTTAATTGTTAATCGTATTTTCGAGATAAACAAATACATTAATACGTAAGATTTTTCTACTTTCCGAAAAAAAAAATTAAACTTATTATTTTTATAAAAGTTTAAAATAAGACCGTCCGCGTAATTTGAATAGACCTCGTCTTTTTCAACTAAAGCAACCAATAGGAATGAAACTGCACATAACAAGTAAGGAAAAAGACTTAAAGCAAAGACTTTGAGTCTTCCCCTTCATTTCTATGCCCTACAATGCGTCTGATTATGTCTTGAGAGCAATTATAATTCTTGAATTGTGCCTTTATTCAGCTGAGAAAAAGAAAGGAAGATGGCGGATGTAGTGTTGAAATTTGTAGTAGAAAACCTGCTGGCGATAATAAAAGAAACTTGGAAACTGATTGGCGGCGCAAAGGAAGATTGTGCACAACTGCTGGAAGAAGTTGATAGCTTAAAGGCATTCCTAGAGGATGCTGCACACTATCGTCAAAGCAACAGCAAACAATGGAAACATTTCGTCAACAAAGTTCAAGTTATTGTATATAAAGCTGAGGATCTCATTGATAAGCTCCATATTCAAGCAAAACAGCACCAAGAGAAATACAGAGTTTTGACGAACTACGCCAAAACCGTCAAGGAATGTGTAATAAACATCAAAGCTGTATTAGACAAGGTGAAGAAAATTCGGGAAGAAAATCAACATGCTTTTCAGGCAAAGCCAATGCTCCATTTTCAGCAGGAAATTGTTGCCCATGGGTCACAGGTATGCCCGGAACAACCTAGATTTGTGAATTTAATTTCTTTTGCAATTATCTATCATTTTCGTATTTACCTTATTCTAGGAAATAAGTATTACACCCTCCGTTTTAATTTAGATGATTAATTTTACTTGTCACAAAGTTTAAGAAAAGAGAAAATATTTTTGGAATATGTGGTCCTGAAACCTCCAGCGGCAAAAACTTTGTAGGACTATAATATTTCTCACTAATGATAAAGTGAGCAATTAAAATAAAAAATTATTATGAAAAGAATTCATCTTAATAGGCATCGAGTGTAATTGTTTTTCTTCCATGGTTGTGACTATTATTTTGGTTATATTTGAGGAGTCGGGTCATCATTTTGAATGAAAAAAATGTAAAAAAAATCCGGAATCCTTTGCATTTCCTTAAATAACCTTAGAGTATTCAATGCTTAGAAACTTTATAACCATGGACTAGATCTATCAAAGTAATGTGATAAACTTTATTGCTTTAATTTGAGTACAATAAAGCAACATCTATTTAACCAACAAGGGTTATTGTGGAGTGTTAAGTATTCCTTCATCATTAACCAAAGGTCTCGTGTTCTATTCCCTGGGTATGAAATCGCCTTTGTTAGGGAGCGCTTTACCCCCTAATGAGGGATTTCTCGACGCGAATCCGGATTTAGTCAGGCCTCAATATGGGTACCAGACACCGGATGAAAAACCAAAAAATAAAAAAAGCAACAACTATTTTACCTGGTCCTTACGACGTACTTTAGATTTGATATACCTTTTCAAATAATTAAAACAACCATCACAAATATATCAAAGTAAAATGATGATGCTAAATTGACAAGAAAATCACAATTTGGTAATCTGGGATGAAAAACCTATAGTTAAGTATCAGACATTCGAAATAGTTGACAAGAGCTTTAGATATTCAAGACTGAATAGTTTGGTGAAAAAGTAATAATTATTTGGAGGCGAGTTCAAACAATCGCCTACGTTGTAAAGCATTTGCGAAAACATGTTTTCTCACCCGGACAATTTTATGTTGTATTTTCAAGAGGCATATCAAAGAAATGAAGAGAACATAGTTTCTAGACATGTCAGAACAAACTAAAGCGACATAAGGGAACATTTAACAAACTTAATTAAGTTAATTATTTTTGCAGGTTCAAATGTTTATTTAAGTATTATCTTTCGTACAAAGCACGCATATAGAAACTAGTTTAATTAAAGAACTGTGAATATATTTGTTTCACCTTTTGTATTTTTGGATTGTGCATTTTGCAACACAAAAAATTAAGATGGTCTATTTGTTATTGTTAAGTATCCCTATTGCAGAGAAAATAAGTTAGTTATGGACAATCCTCCCTCCTTAAGCCCAAAGGTCTATTTCTGGTAATATCATAAATTTAAAGTCTATTTTTAATATCCAAACCATTTTTGATGATCTTAGAAGGAGATTTTGCTGGAAGAGACCGAAGTTGTTGGCTTCGATGAGGAAGCGGAAACAGTGATCAAACGACTCGTTGAAGGAACGGATGATTTAGATGCTATTCCTGTGGTGGGCTTGCCCGGACTTGGCAAAACCACACTGGCATTAAAAATCTATAAAGATTCTCAGATTTCCTATCATTTTTACACGACTATTTGGATAAAGGTAGGCCTGCAATACAAACTAACAGAGGTGTTTCTTAGCATTCTGAAAGTGTTCACAAAACTAACTAAAGAACATCAAGATATGAATGTGAATGATTTGGCCAAGATAATACGTGAGTTCATTTCCAAAGGAGGTAAATGTCTCATTGTCTTGGACGATGTGTGGGAGCCAAACGTCGTGCATGCTATCAAAGAAGCTTTCCCGAAAAATAAAAAAGGTCATCGAATCATGATCACCACTCGTGACGCAAGTGTTGCTAGATATGCCAATGCTCATCCTCATTCGTTGAAATTTCTTAAAGACGAGGAAAGTTTCCAATTGTTGGAAAATAGAGTTTTTGGAAGTAATGTTAGGTGTCCTGAAGAGTTGATAGCACGTGGAAAAAGTATTGCAAAACAATGTAGTGGAGTGCCACTTGCTGTAGTGGTAATTGCAGGAGCTCTAAGAGGACGTACAAGCGAAAGATGGTGGCAAATGGTTAAGGACAATGTAGGAAATCACCTTATAAATAAAGATGACCCTGAAAGCTGTTTGAAATATGTGGAAATGAGTTACATTCATCTACCCGAGAAGATGAAGGCGTGCTTTCTGTATTGTGGTGCCTTTCCACAAGGCTTTGAAATTCCTGCTTGGAAGTTGATTCGCTTGTGGATTTCAGAGGGATTGATTAACTCCGAACTAAATGCCACCCTCGAGGAAATGGCAGAGCAATACTTGAACGAACTTATTAACAGGAATTTAGTGATGGTAATGCAGAAAAGGGTTGATGGACTAGTAAAAACATGTCGTATTCACGACATGTTGCACCAGTTCTGCAAAATGGAGGCTAAAAATGAAGGTTTTTTCCAAGAAGTATGTGAAAAAACCGATCAGCCTGGTCTTTCTATACCAGATCTAGATACTTCTCGTCGATTGCTTATTCAACTCTCTCTTTTGGAAGCTTTTATCTCCAAAGAACCATTTGCTGAGCATGTTAGGTCTTTCTTATGTTTTTCCAAAAAACATAAAGGAAGTGAGCAGCTTAGTGACATTCGACTCCTCCACAAAGCATTTCCACTGGTTAGGGTCTTGGACGTTGAATCCCTCGATTTTAGTTTCTCAAGTCGTTTTAAAGAGCTATATCATTTGAGGTACATTGCTATCTCAGGTAACTATGCAAACCTTCCTGCATACGTTGGTAAGTTTTGGAATTTACAAACTCTTATACTTAATACAAAGGCGTCCACCATTGAGATAAAAGCAGACATATGGAACATGCTACAGTTGAGGCATCTGCACACCAACGTCCCTGCAAAATTGACATCCCCTGCTACCCAAACAACGTACGGATCGTCTTGCCTACAAACTCTTTCTAAAGTCGCACCAGGTAGTTGCGGAGAAGATGTGCTCGTAAGGGCTTGTAATCTCAAAAAAGTGAGTATTCAAGGGGAAATGGCTGAATTTTTGGAAACTAACAAGGGTGGGTTCAGAAACTTTGCAAAGCTAAAGTTTTTGGAACATTTGAAGTTGTTGAATGACTTTGGCAGGTCCATGAGAAAAGTTGTTCAACTTCCTCCAGCATTCGCCGAGCATCTGCAAAAACTGAATAAGCTAACTTTGTCAAATACAAAGTTTCCTTGGAGTGATGCAAATATACTAGCGCGGTTGGAATGTCTTGAGGTCCTAAAGCTGAAAGAAAATGCATTTAGCGGGACGACCTGGGATTTAGATATTGGAGGCTGTTTTAGCCAACTCAAGGTATTGTTCATTCAAAGAGCAGACTTGGAGATTTGGAAGGCTTCAGATCTTTCATTCCAAAGACTTAAGTGTCTTGTTCTTATATCCTGTGATAAGCTTGAGGTTGTGCCATTTGAGCTGGCTGGTGTAAGTAGCCTTCAACAGATGACGCTGGAAAACACAAACAAGGCAATCAAATCTGCAAAAGCAATCGAATGCAGAAAGAGAGAGCTGATACAAGAATCTAAAAAACGCAAATTTGGAATGGAGATCTGTCAAGCTCCAGATAGTTCCAAATTCAAGCTCATGATATTTCCCCCTGAAACTTCAGATTGCAACGCCACATAGCAAAGTTGAAAAGGTTAGCAGAATTTATTTTGTTTCGTTTTCGTTATTGTTTTAACCAGTGTATGACTAGTACTAGTATAATATTTATGCTATTTTCATATGCTGGAAATTTGTCGGTAATCCTGGAAATAGCCTCTCTACCACTCCGGGATAGGGGTAAGGTTTGCGTACACTCTACCCTCCCCAGACTCCACTGGTGTGATTTTACTGATTTGTTGTTGTTGTATATACATATGCATGTCTATGTGATCCTTGGATACAAATCACGAGAATGTGTATTTGTTCTCGAATATGTCATTGAGAGGAAAAGGATTAAATCCTTTTAAGAAACAGAGCATTGTTTTGAGGGAGAGAAAGCGTGGTTGACAAACCAATCATCGGAGGCGACTGGAGTGCTTTCATCAAATGATTTAGATTGAAAACAAAACGGATTTCTATACTATAGTTATAATAATAGTAATGGTTTCAAAGTAGATAAATGATATCCAAAATCGATAGGTTTAAACGTCAGCGCGAAGGTTCAAGACTTAGCCGAGTGTTAGCGAAGCTAGATTCTCATAGCGAGGCGCTTCGAGTTAGCGAAGCGCTGTAGTAGCGCCGAAGCCCTATGTGTGCAGTAAACCCCCTACGGGCGGTCGTCCGTCGTCCTAAAGTAGTCCCCACGAAGCTTTCGGGAAGAGGGGTAGTCTTGTGTGTAAGCATAGCATTTCTGGTCGAACTCGCCCAACCCAACTTTTCCAGCAACATTTGTTTCGCCAAAATACCCAAAAAGCATCATCTATGATTGAGTTGCGAAAACTTCTGGATAGGTATCCTACATCTGAACCGAATTCTTTCTGGTTAAAGAATCTCTTTCTAGTTGCTCTGGAACCCTTCTAAATAGTCAGAGTGGGAACTCAAAAGTAAGAACTCTCTTTCCTGTCCAGTATTTTCAATCCAAGCCGAAATAGGAAAAGCCGCAAGCACCACTAGGCCCTCTCCAGGAAAATGGATATCTCCGGAAAAGATTTTAAGTTCAATTCGTTTTTTTTTTCTCTCCACCCGGACCAACCCACCGACTCGACTTCTTAGATTTAAGGTGATTTGTGTATCTACCCCAACGAAAAAAAGAGGGGGGAAATGCTACAAAAAGAACTATGTTAGATTTTTTAGTCTATCTATAAGAGGAGATCATATGAAAAACGTAACCACTCCACGTATTGCTTGACGTAAAACGGATAGTGGATTTGTTTCTGTCTTTTGTTGAAGACCATTAAGCTATTTCCGCCAGCTAGGGTAGTGGCGAAGCACTACTGAGCAATTCACGTATCACTTGATACGGACGACTTCTGTTTTTTCGCCGGACCGCACTGCTCAAGTAAGTGTACGACTCCGTATGAGGACCTCCTTCTCTTCTGCCCACTCTCCGTTCACATAGCTTTCTTGCCTCTTCCTCAATCCAGTAGCGAGATTTCAACGAGATATAAAATAGATTAGATTGGTACTAGGATTTTGCGATGTTTTTGGTATGTGTAGATATAGAATTCAACTTAATTTATTGATCATTACATATAATTCAATTAAGATATTGTATGAAAATATGATTTTTTCGATTCTCCTTTGAGAAAAGGAGCGCACAGCAATGAACCACGGCGAACCCTCAGACGACCTATCTAAGATTAGGGGGGATCCTCAGGGGAGATAGGGAAGAGGAGATTAGGATAGTCACTCCACTCCATAGATAGAGTTTTTATGTGATCGCAGCACCAAAAAGAAAGTCTGAATTTTCTACGGAAGCCGGTTACCGGAGCCGGAGTTCCAATTAGCAATAAGAGAAAAAGAAAAAAAGAAGTAAAATAAGCCTTAAAAGGCCAACTGGAATCTGCTCCCATGCTGCAAACAGTCAAATCTGAACTGAACCCTGTCGCTCTTCTTTCTTTCCTCGCGAGCAGGAAGCACACAGGAATCATTAAATCCTATAAATGATTGTTCGGATATATCGTAGAAATTTTTTGAAAGACAAGAATCAAACAACCGCCTACTTAATTCCGGCATTAAGCAAGTTCCTTCTTCTGCGAATCTCAGGGCAAACTATCTCTAGATGGCAAAGTGAAAAGTAGAATTGATCTGCGCAAAAATCAGTCATTCACAACCATGATGAAGGATTCCTCGAAAACTGGAATCCATTATTATGTGTAGATATTAGAAAGAGACTACATAAAACTACATCTATATGATACGTGTTCAATTTCGTATAATGTCCAATATGTATGTGTCTTTCATAATTATGTAATTCCTTAGACAAATATAGTAATTCATGAAATTCCTTAATAATTTTTCTCATTAAAATCCAATATAATTGCAACATGTCTCCTCTCTTTTCTTTCGTTGTTCGTCATTTACCATACGTGCTAATTTTCCTCTTTTCTACAGGAGAAATCAGGACAGTATTGACCTTGCTGTGAGCCTGGGGTCAAGAACAATTAGCTGGAATACTTGAAATGGTGTCAACGCATGCATTTCATGTTTACTGCAGTCCAATCATATGAATGCAATAAAGAAAATTAAAACCTGTTTGTCTTTTATTTCAATGTACATGAGGTTGTAACGCATGCATTACTGGGTATGTTGTTGTTGTTTGATGTAGAAAACTAATCTCTGAATTTCGTTGGGTTTTGTTGCATTTCGAGTTCCTGGATTCTCCTCTAGTTCCTCCATTACATTTTTATATAGGGCCACAAATGTCCATTAATGTGTAAATCCAAAGGCTCAGATTTAACTACCTTAATAACTAGTCTAACTGAACGAGAGCCTTGTGTAACTGGTAAAGTTGTTGCCATGTGACTACGAGGTCACAGGTTCGAGACGTGGAAATAGCTTTTGTATATGCAAATGACTTAGAACCTGTTGGACATAAGAAATTTTTCACTTTTTCCCCAAAAAATCACTTTTTTTCGAAATTGGTGTTTAGCTATAAATTTTTTAATTTTCACTTGAAGATGAAGTTTGAAATTTTTCGAAAATTTGAAAAACTTCAAAAACTGTTTTTCAAAATTTTTGCTCAGATCACTTACAAAACATCAAAAACAACACAAAATTATATTCATATCCAAACACAACTCTAATTTTCAATATCATTTTCTCTTGATTTTTTTTTACTTTTTTTGAAATTTTTACAATTCTTATGTCCAAACGCAATTTCTTGGAAAGATCCTTTTCAATATAGAGATATTGACGAGAAGTAAAAACCCCACTTTATTTTGACTTTGGATACCTAAGATAGTGTCAGCTTGTGTGACTTTGTCGCCACCAAATTTTGATTTAAACGATATGAGTTTTAAATTCAAAGTATTAATTAAACCCGTAATTATTTAGTAAAACTGTAAAAAGTCTTTCCCAAATACAATCGATCCTGTTTCACAAGATAACGAATATAGAAGTAATTTTCTAGTACTAACGATGCTTATAATTTCCATTTCAAAAAAAAGCAAAAAAAAAAAAAAAGTCACATAGTATTGAGTTGCAACTTCTAGGTGCCGAAGTTATGAATATTTTGAAATTTGAACGGACTTGTGTGTTGTCTAATTAAAAAGGAAAAAATTCAAAATTTTATACTGGTTTCCATTATTAACGTGAAAAAGAAACATAGCTTGTGTAATATATTAAAAGAAAAAGAATGTTACCTAATTGAGTCCAGCTCATAATAAGTTTATTAAATGACAAGCGTCAAAAATTTATTAAAGTTAAAAAGTGCACACACTTTTGTTGGATCGAGAATACAAATTTCTTAAAAACAAACAAATATTAGAGAAAATAACAAAAATTTTCCCTTATTGGGATATGTGTAAAATCCTTAGCATACTTTTGAGCAGTCTTGATCCTTTAAATTTATTAAAATTGAGAATTTTTCGTCTAACTCAAATATTAAAGCAAATTCTAATAGAAATTATGAAGAAAAAAAATTAGTAGGAACTCACATCGGAGGTGCACCTTTTACGATTTCTGCTATTTTTTGTCTAATTTTTTTGTTTCTTTTAAGGCGCAATTCTACTATTTTTAGTTTATTTATTGTATTTGGTGCAGTTTTTAGTGTTGCAATTGTTAGGATTTTAAGCAGACTTTTCTAGTGTTTCTCGTCAAATCATTTTTTCCGCGATTGCATTGAATCTAATAGCAGAATTTGCTACGATGAACCAAAAGTACACACTTTTAGTAAACTCAAATAACCAAAATATTCAAAACTATATTTAAGAAACTATTTTAATCCTGCCCCAAACATAAGTTAGGTCTGAACATAAGTTTTAAATTCTTGTTCAACGTGCAGGATTTTATTTTTTTTAGCTTCCTGATTGGGGGGTTAGGCTAGGATTGATTAATATAAACATAATTGTTTATTAATTAAATTTAATAATCCCAACCACAACTATGTATCATCACTTGTTTACTTCAGTTTCTCATTTACACCATCTTCTTTCCTATTCCTAACTCCTCTACTCCAAAACCATAAATTCAGAGCAATTAATCTTTTCTGCAGCGGCTTTTCTTAGTGCAAGGTGAGATTTTCTCTGCTTATGTCTATGTATGGATCCTATTTCTTGAACATTTTTTTTTAAAATTTATTGTAATGATTTTTATTCTTTTTAAAATCTCTTTAGTCTGATGTTTATGCTTTGCTAATGATTTTCTTTCCAAGAAACCCCCACCAGATCTAGAGAGGTAACTTGAATTTTATCCTTATAGTTTCTAATGAGGCCTTAAACAGTAGTACTATAGGCATAAAAATGAAAAGAAATTGGAAAAATGACATTGTATATATAGCCGCTATAAAAATAATAGTCAAAAAATATATAAAATTTATTTGTATAAATATACATTATGTATGTTATATACAAACATTATACAAATTTTATACTCTTTTTTTACTACCAAATATAAATAGTTTCTGGCATGAGCTAAAACTGATAATACCCAGAAAAAATTCGTTAAAACCCCAAAATAATGAACAATGATTGGTATATGTTGGTATCAACGAGATCTACCAAGATTACTTTTGGGTTTTTTTCACAAGAAATAAAACCAGATAGTACAGGTAGCTAAATTATAAAGATATTCATGTAACTTCTATATACTAGTAGAATAAAAGAAAATTTTAATCTATCCTGCTATCTACAATGTAATTACAGGTAATCATCCATAAAAAAAAAAAAACTAATTTAGTAGCCTTTTATTCAATTTCGAGGAGGTAAAATACTCATCCGTATGAGTCAAGAGTAAGGACCATATGTCCATATAAAGAATACGACGAGCATAAATACTTTTTATAATTTCTAGTAACTTTGGATGTCTTTTATTAGGAATTAGAGTATTATGCGACTTTTTTTTTCCAAATAATTACAAATTTAAAAAACTGATTATTTTGATCTATTAGAAATTTAGAAATGAAGAATTGGCCCTATAGTTCTTGAAAATAAATTTATAATTGACAACTAATGTCTTTAAGTGACAAAATTGAGTTAATATTTTATAATAAATAACTTAATATATAGAATAAAAATCGATAGTGACAATGTAAATCTGGTTCAAGTTGTCTTTCAACGAATTTGACTCTTAGTATTATATTATAACTAATTTTTATTCTATTTTCTAACTTCTTTCATTGTCAGAGTTCTTTCTTATGAAAACAAAATATGTAGTCTACGAGTTTTGTCAACTTAAAAAGTAATTTTTACTTTAAAAAGTCTCCTTCGTATAGTTCAATGAAAGATTATAATTCTGTGATAGGTAGGTTAGTATTTCGTCTTTGTGAAGAAAGAAATGATTCTTTTATCCCTCCTTGGAATAAAATAAATATGGCAGATAAAAAAGTTTCTGTACAGGGACAACATGGGAATCAAGAAGAAAAGGTACTTCATAAGATTTAATTTGAACATTACGCGACAACTCTTTGCCAATCGATCTAACATAGTAATATTTATTTCTAGCAGCCGAAGAGAGACAAAGCTAATTGACATGGAGAGCATTCAGGGTGGTGAAAGATCTCTTGCTCAGGCAACTGCTTCTACCAAACATAGTCTTCCATCAATGGAAGAGGAAGTCGTTGGTTTTGAGGATGATGCAAAAAGCATAATTCAACAATTGACCGGAGGAACAAAGGAACTAGATATTATCTCGATTGTTGGAATGCCAGGACTCGGCAAAACCACTTTGGCTAGAAAGGTGTTTAATTATTTTATTGATAATAGACACTTTGACGTTAGAGCATGGTGCTCTATTTCAAAAGAATATAGCTCGACGAAGGTGTTCTCTGAGATTCTTAAACAAGTTGTAGGCAGCATGAATGGTATAATAGATGAAGACATACCTCACGAGTTGCGAAAGAGTCTAATGCGCAAGAGATACCTCATCGTGTTAGACGATATATGGGAAGTTAAGGCATGGGAAGAGTTGCGATTATCTTTCCCACATGGTGAAGATGGAAGCAGAGTAGTGGTAACAACTCGAGATGAACAAGTGGTTAGGCAGCTTAAGCTCCACAGCGATCCATATTTTCTTCGATTTCTCACAGTGGATGAGAGCTGGGAATTACTCCAGAAGAAAGTTTTTCAAGGAGAAATCTGTCCACAAGAATTACTCGAAGCAGGATTGCGAGTTGCCAAAAACTGTAAAGGATTACCACTTGTGATTGTCTTGATTGCTGGGATTATTTCAAAGAAAAGGCAAGCCTCATTGTGGTTTAAGGTCGCAAATGAATTAAGTTCCCATGCTTTAGAAGATCAAAGCATGAAGATAATAGAATCAAGTTACGACCATCTGGAAGATCAATTAAAGGCTTGCCTTCTTTACATGGGATTGTTTCCAGAAGATTACAATTTTCCAGTTTATATTTTACTAAAGTTGTGGATGGCTGAAAATTTTGTACAGAATTCGGACACAGATAACTTGGAGGAAGCATATACAAATTTCTTGAATGATCTAGCGAGCAAAAGCCTTGTAATGGTTTCTAAAAGGAGAGACAATGGTGAGATAAAGTACTGCACTCTTCATGATGTAGTGCGTGAGTTTTGCTTGAGAAAACTTGCAAAAGAAAAGTATATGCAGGTCATAATCCCATATAATCCAGACCAATCTTTAGGTGCAAAGGAACCTCGATTATGTATGTATGTTCATGACGATCTGGCCAAGCAGTTGATGGAGCATGAATATTCATTGAATAAAATTCCAACGTTGGCGGAGTTGAGTGAAGTAGGATCTCTTGAGTTCATTGCTCATCCAAAACTCTGTAAATGGGACCTGAGTTTGACAAATCATGTCCTTTTACTTGATTGCATTAGACTTATTCGGGTGTTGGATTTGTCGAAGGTCTACTTGAATGTAGGTTATTGGGCTAGGGCAATGCAAGCAGTAACTCACTTGAGGTATCTTGCAATATGGACCGAAAAATTTGATTTCCGGTGGGTATCACACTTACTCGATCTACAAACTTTGCGGGTGGGGTGGCGGCCTAAGTCATTAGGACGTAAGATATCCCCTGCTGGTCTTTGGAAAATGCAGAAGCTAAGGCATGTGGATATCAAGGAAATTGAATTCAAATGGGAAGAGAATGATCGAGCAATTTTCGAAGAATCTTCACAAACTGTGTTACCGAACTTGAAGTCTTTCGGGAAATGCTGTATATATTTGGCTGATATGACTCCGGAGTTCTGGTGGAGATTTCCAAATATTGAACAACTCAAGCTCCACATTGTTGAACCGATTTTACCTATTTTACAACTGAATCTTGGAGAACTCCCACTTCAATCTCTCGAAGTGGGCTTCTCAGAAGACGTGCCTCACGTAAGAATCGGAAGGGGCAGCTGTATTGTTTTCCCCTCAAATCTAAAGGATTTGTCCATTCATAGAATTGTCCTAACAGAAAAAGTTGTTTCAAATATTGCAAGACTGCAAAATCTTGAGAGACTCAAACTACGTAGAATACACTTCAAGGATGAAGATATCAAATGTTGGGATGTAGGTGATTACAAGTTCCCAGCACTCAAATATTTGAACTTAAAAGTTGTTTATATGACCGAATGGCGCTCCTCAGAGGCATCCTTCCCCGTGCTAGAGAAACTGGTTATACGTCGTTGTGAGAAGCTTCAAGAGATCCCGTCTAGCTTCGCAGATATCCAAACACTGAAGTTGATCAGATTGACGGGCTGCATGAAGTCAGTTGAGGATTCAGCTCTCAACATTAAAAAAGAAGTAGAAGATATCACAGGATGTGACTCTCTCCAAGTTCAAGTTGATTTTAAAAATATGCCTCATGGAAGAAAAGATAACGATTTACGAATATTTAAAATTGTTGTTTATTAAAATTTTAAGTTCTGCTTATTCTGAAGTAATTTCTGTTAGGTGTTTGCCATAATTTTCTTACCATTTTTGGGTTTCCTATTTGTTGAAGGAAAAGGGGCAATATAATTACCTTAATTGAGTTTTCCTTTGTATAGAAGGAAATTATAATTCTCCTATATTTGGCTAGTCCTTTTTCTTGTAGGAAAAAGTTTGGAGTTCTATATATTGAAAATCCGTCCTTCTCATTCAGCAACATCCACAATGTAGCCATAGGGGGTTTGAGAGTCGTGTTTAGGGGGAGAACTTTACGGGACAAGTGTTAGTGATCCACTTGTAGTTTTCTCTTCGTGAGGTTGTTCTCTCGATATTTTGTACTCTCCTTTTATATAGTGGATTGCTCATCTCCGTTGTGGACGTAGGCCAGTTGACCGAACCACGTTAAATGTTTGTGTCTCTTTTGGTAGATTTCTCTTTTGTTATCTGATTTATCGTCGTTCAAGATTTGCTTTGCTAGCTTTCGCATGACACCTGATTTTTTCGGTTCTAACAATTTCTTTTTAAGGGTATGTGAGGAGAATGGCCGTTTTTGTTTGTTTAATATATTCACAAAATGATTTTGAGTGTGGAATTATTAGAAAAAGGATAACTAGTTTCTCCATACAAAAAAGTACAGTCCGGTACATAAAGTTTTTGCATTAACCTTTGATTACACTTCTCAAAATCAAATAGGTTATAATTCAGAACAATTGACTCAACCGAGATTCAAAGGAACCTCAGTTATGCATGTGTATCCATGACGATCTTGTGAAACAATTGGTGCAGTATGAATATTCATTGGATAAGATTCCAACGACTTCATTGCTCATCCAACATTCTGTCCATGGGATCATATAAGTCTTTTCTCTTTACTTGATAACATTAGAGACTTATTTGAATCTTGAACAACTCACACTTCAATCTCTCGAACTGCATTTCTTGACCTACATATCCATTGGATTGAGTGGCTGTGTTATCTTCCCTTCAAATTTGATCATATAACTTTTTTTTCTTTACTTGATAACTTTTGACTTCAAGATATCCCTTCTAGCTTTGTCGATATCCCAACACTGAAGTTGATTGAACTGCCTTATTGCAGTAAGTTACTTCAGGATTCAGCTCTCAACATTAAAAAACAAGTTGAAGAGTTCACATGATGTGACAATCTCCAAGTTCATGCGGTGCACTAAACTCCCGCTATGCGCGAAAGGGTCGGACCACAAGGGTCTATCCATAAATAAAGTTATGTGATTTCATAATTATGATACACGTGCAAGAAGAAACATGCTCTTTCCTCCGCTTTTCTCGTTTGGTAGGGTGTATAAGAATAGTGTTGGATAAGGTGTATTAGTAATGCAAGAATTATTAATGCATGAGTTAGTAATGAAATATTAGTTATGCCGGGATTATTTCTTACCCACTGTTTAGTGTGGTGTATTAAAAATATTGCTTAATTTTTAAGAAAATTAGTTGTTTACAAAAATGCCCTCCATATTCTTTAACTTTAAGGAACTTTAAGGACAGTTTTATCTTTGACCATGCTAATGCATGCATTAATAGATTTGGTATTGCTAGTACAGTCAAACTTCTCTATAACAACTTCGTTTGTTCCGAATAGGATAATATATATTGGTTATACATAAGATAATACCAAATAGGTTGTATAAACCAATACTTGCATTAGCAATACATAGGTTAAAAAAGTGTACCAAACAAGGACTAATAATACCAAAAGCTAATGCATGCATTATTTTCTCTAATGCATCCTACCAAACGACCTCTTATATTTTAAAAAAGAAGCATAGTTCAAACAACTTTTGGGAAATTTTCATAAAATAAAATTTATGCTTTTTGGATGGCTAGTTAGAAAACTATCAATTAGACAAATTAGGCTATTTTTTTTATTTTTATTTTTACATTATGCGAATATATAGAATCTCGCTCTTGGAGAAAACTTTACCAAAATGAAATCATTCATTCATATAACATTTTTGGCGTCTTTTGGATTTACCATAATTCAAGAGTGCAAGTCTTCCCTATTTTTGCTCTTCCCTTTCCTTGGAATAAATAAATAAAAAAAAGGTTATGGACTCCTGTACTCATAATTCGTGAAGGTAGTCAATTGATTGAACCACCTTAAATTTTTGTGATCCCTTTGATATATATATATATATATATATATATATATATATTCATCATTATTCAAAGTTTTCTTTGTTGAAAACCTAAAAGAAGTAAATAAATTGGTTTCTCTTTAATAGTTTCATATTTTGGATAAAGTGATTCATGTAATTCAACATAGTATTAGGACAGACAGAGTCCTATGTTGTCGTCTCATCGTTATGCATTAACAAGAAAATATTTTTACGTGCTACACAGAGGCGGACCCAAGATTTGAGTGTAGCGGGAACACCATTATTGATATAGATATGTCAGCTAGTAATGACGAAATCTGCCGTGTTAACTCCTTAAAAACTTAGTGACTTTGAGTCAGTGAACAAAAGAATATTCAAAAATATCAAAAACTTAGTCTAATAAGATCAAGATTGAAGGTATGTAAAGCAGTCCAAGCAGAGTCTCAATCGCTTTCTTTGAATCGATGGACGTCTGCTACTTTGCCGAAATGATCCTTGAAGGCAGAAGCTTTTTTGGAATTTTTTATTACTATTTTTGGGAAAAATTAAATTAATTATTTTTATACATGTCAAGAAAATGGTAATGCTTAATAAACTTAATTATTAGGATAAAGAAGATAATTGGCTTATTGCTAATGGAATATCTTATCCCCTTCCCATTTCCTTTAATATTTTTTTATGTCTTTCTCTATTATCTTATCGATGTCTAGAAGGATATTTCTCACAAAGAGTTTGAGACTATTTTGTGTAGAACTTGACTATTATGTACTAGTGCCAAATAATTGTTCATAAACTTAGAAAAGATAAAGAAAAAAAAATAAGTTGAGCACTAAATACAAGAGATACTAATCTATCTTGAATTGAAAGAAAGCGCTGGAATCGCGGTCTCGAACCCTGCCTGGTCATGCAGTAAATGGGGAGAGAAATGCGTCATGCTAAACCAACGGAGCCAGTTCAACTTTTGTATTTGGGGCACATCAAAATTATTTAAGGGGTCCTTGTCGTATGTATATATATATATATATATATATATATATATATATATATATATATTATTTTTGCCGAGGCTAACCGGTTTTGGTGACCCCTCTACTGCCCATGTAGGTCCGCCTCTAGTTCTACATGCATCCACACATATACCTATATTTAATGAATTAGTTGTCTTTATTTTTCTCTTAAATTTTGTGTTTCTCAAATACCATCATATAAAATGCTATGCAATTAATGAAGTTAAAATTGATCACGGGAAACGATTTTCAAATAATCCAGCAGAGACAAGAAAAAACTAAATGACTTTTTCCCACCTATCTAACTGTTTATCAACAAAATTCCTTTGTATATGTGTTGATGAAGAAAATATGTATTACGATAAGTAATTGAAACGTGTGCAAGCTGAAAAATAATTTGGAAATGATAAATAGCTGTGTTAATTGAATTATATCACATAGTAGTATGTTTAATTAACTACCACCAAAGGTTATGATAGGGTGATAATTACTCAACCATCACTACAGCAAATATAAGCTACAACAACATTTAATTAGTGACATTTATGAAAAAAGACAAGAATTAATTAGTTTAGAGACATTTACTTGAAATTGTTATAAAAATTATGATATTTGATAAAAAAAAAAAGACCGAACATTATAACATTTGCTTTAATTAACGTAATATTCATAACTTTTTACCGTCTTTTTACAATTAATAGTAGAAAATTTTGCCACATATGAGACATTTTTGTTTTTTAAAGTGAAAGAAATTAGACTCGCAATTTCTTTTAGGTCTCCTTCCTTCACCTTATGCGCAACGCTCTTTTCTTTCCATCTACCCGATTTTTGTCGTCCTTTGAGTTTGTCTCCACTAGTGATATTTCTGATGTTGGTGCCTCTTCTGCTATTAATTTCTACTCTGCAATTAGTGTCCTCGTAGATGAGAATGACCGAGAAAGTAATTGGGATGAGTAGGGGGAATTCGATGGATGATGCTTGTGGTTAACCAATCGAGAACAGTCTTTCGATATCTGTTTCTATACTTCAATCAGGTACCTCCATGCTTTATTCAAGCTCTTCTTTGGTTGATGTTATTAAACCAACATAGCATAACACGTTAGTTTAGGGGTCAAAGTGTATAAGTGAAAACTTGTAACTTAATTGTCTATAGTCGGTTAGTTGGTTATGACTGTGCATATATAAGCTTTAGATATTAGCTTCTTCTGAGAGACTCAATTCTATACATTTACACAAGTGGCTCCACTTTGAGCTCTCTCTCTCTCTCTCTCTATATATATATATATATCTCTCTTGTTCTTCCAGAACCTTCCAATTGCTTGCATGTGCATTTTTCTTTTTCCTCGGTTGCAATATGGTATCATAGCCTTCCGATTAAGCTCCGGTGATCAGTTTTGCTCCCCGATTATGTGTTCTTCTCCATTGACGATCTTAATTTCAGAGCTAGGGTTTTTCAACTGAGAGTAAAATGGCGATTGATGAAGGAACCAGTGCTGACATAGTACTAAGTCACAACCATCCTCTGTATTTGCGACCTTCCGATTCCCCGGGTGAGCATCCGATTGAATTCAAACTATTAGGCACTAAAAATTACAATTTGTGGTATCGATCCATAAGAATTGTACTTTTTACGAAGAACAAAATTGGATTCATTGGCGGTACTTGTCACAAGGAGAATTTTAAGAAGGATCTTCATGATCATTGGGAAGGTGCAATGCCTTTATTTTGTTGTGAATTATGAATGCAGTAAGAAAAGAGTTGTATAGCAGTGTGGTTTATGCATCTTCTACACACAATATGTGGAAAGATTTAAAGGAGAGATTCGATACAAGGAACATATAGCGGATTTACAATTTATTTGAGGACATTGCTGCTTTGAAGCAAGGATTATAACTTGTATCCACTTATTATTCTAAGCTCAAGGATCTGTCGGATGAGTACGATGCTATGACCCCTACTCCATCATGTCGATGTCCAAAATCAAAGATGTTTCTAGAGCATATTCAGCAACAGCGTTTGGTGCAATTTCTGAATGGATTAAATGAGTCGTTCGCCCAAGAAAAGGGTGAAATCATGCTTATGATTCCTACACCTACTATCAATGAGGCATATTGGATGGTAGTTCAGGATGAGAGTCAACGAGCAAAGACAGTGAATGTTAGTGGCTTGGAGATGGGGGCTGCAGCTGTGGAATACAACTTAGGACAAGGATTTCCTGGTGGCTACAAGCAGAAAGCTCGGTTATTCTGTGAATATTGCAAATTAAAAGGACACACTAAAGATGTTTGTTACAAGTTGGTAGGTTACCCACCTGACTACAAGCCAAAGAAGAATTTTTTTAGAAGAAACATGGCAAAAACACACAATGCACAGGTTGACCATTCCAAAGCACCAAAGACCAATAAAGTCTTGGAGTGGCAACTACAGGGAACTTCTTCACAGGGGAGCAATATAAACAACTGCTCAACTAGAACACATCACCTATTGAAACAACAACTCATGCCAAGGTCACAAGTACACCATTGTCACTCTTGAGCACATTTAAGCAAGATAGGTGGATCATAGACTCAGGTGCCACTAACCATATGGTGTCTATTTTAGATTTTCTCACTAGTTTTATGGAGATTCCTAAAGGAGAAGATAGGAAAGTGCAGTTTCTATCTGTGAAACTAGTAGGATTACACACCTAGGATCCTCTAGTATTCTGAATGATTTATCAATTAAAAATATCATATATGTACCACAGTTTAGGTATAATTTACTATCAGTTTCTCAACTTACAAGGGACATTGGATGCTTCATTGCCTTCTTTCCTGATTGGTGTGTGTGAGCACGTGATTTTTGCTTCACGGAAATTATTCCAAAAGAAATAAAAAAAAATAAAACAAAATCCATCTGTGTATGATTTTTAGAATTTACGTGACATTTTGGTAATTATTTGGTCCGTAAATGCTTGCCGTTGTTGTGATTGATATAAATAAACATATATATATATATATATACATATATATATATATATATGTATGTATAAATACATGCTGCATGCGCATTTAAGATTTAATTGTGCATTTTGGAGTCAATTAAATCATGTTTTATTTTAAAAGAAAGAAAATCACAAAAATATGCATTTTTGTTGTGTTTTGTCATTTATGTGCGCCGTTGTGTAATTTTATTTTTAATTAAATGTTTGACCTTGTGTGTTAATTGTTGTTAAGGTTTAACATTGTTGTAGGCTAATTTTGGTTTTACAAATTATTTTAGAATTTTGTTGATTGTTAATTAAAGTAGAAAAAGAAAAAGAGTTGAAAATAGTAAAGAATACTCGGTTTGGGCCAAAAATTAAAATAAAAATAGGCCCAAACGAGCTGGCCCAATGTATTAAACTGGTCCGTCTCCTCAGAGGTGCCCGAACGACACCGTTTCTGTCCCAGTTGAGCAGGGCCGTTGATCTCAAATGGATCAACGGCCAAGATCACATCCTTCATACCCGTTGACCTGACCCGATCCATTCCCATACCCGGTCTCACCCACCACTACGCACAAACGACGTCGTCCCCCTTCAGTGAATAGATCCTAGCCATCGATCTCACCTGATCCAACGGCCAGGATCTAACCCCTAAGTCGTATATAAGCCTAACCCTGTTACCCCGCCCCTAGCCAAACACCCCCCTGTTTCATCGTCTCTCTCAGAGATGATTCCAAACACCCCCCCAAAACCCTAGCAGCTGCCTTAGCTCCCCTTCAACGTAAACCCGGCGGCAACAACGCCACCGGTCACCATAGCTACACCACTGAACCTACAAACCACCCTGAACACGAATCCCTGGTCACTTAACTTCGAATCATCTCCAGGGTTCTCGAATCTTCGATCAAAGATTCGAGCCAAAACCCTAAATCACCTAATGAGTCCCAAATTCACACCAGCCACTCCCCTGACATCCATCATACCCTAATCAACGTTGGTATCGTTCGAATCTCCCTCATACCCTAATGAGTTCGGTTCAGGCCTGGGTCGTTTTTGATGCTTAAGCTTCCGAGGTAATTTTCTTTTCTTTCCTTCTATTCAGTGTTAAGTGTATGTTATGAGATATCTATTCGCTTCGACTAATGTCGTCGAGTAGTTAAGTTTCGTAAGCTCCCTGCTAAGTGTCCCGAAAATTGAAATAATTTGGTGGCCTATTTAGTCTATGTTGTTTGTCGATTGGTTGTTGCATGTAATAGTTTGTATAGTCGATTTGAGTAATGTCGTCGAATAATTAAGTTTCATAAGTTCCATGTTTTGTCCGAAAACACATGAATCACCTGTGTGTTCTGTTTTAGCCTGCTTTTGTTGTTGACTGATTAGTATACGTTGTAACTCGCAAAGTCAATTTGATACATATTGTCGTTTGTTTTTTACAGTCTTGAAAGGCAACAACTTGATTCATACTGTCTGATTCTGATTAGATAGTTGTCTAAATCCAGTGGTAAACTAATTATAGGTTGTAGTTTGTCAGTTGGTGAGGTTCGAATTAGGATTAAAATGGTTATAGCTGACAGACTCAACGATGTGAAGGGGGTGGGGTAAGGCAGTAATAATCAGCGGCTTTAGGGTTAATTTGGGGTGTCAAAGACTGACAAATGCTTAGGATTAGTGGACTGTCAGTTGGTTAATGAAAAATACTATTAATCTAGTATTAGTGGGGTGCACAACACAAGAACATGGGTTTAAAATAAATAATCTAATAAAGCCCATGACTCTTGAATGAATCAATATGACAATCATGCTATAGTGGGGAACCAAATGACTTGCATCAAGAAGATACTTAGGCATGAGAAGTTGAAGGGTATGGGCAGGAGAGTCTGGATACGAGGCAGTCCTGTGAAGGTATTTTGGGCCTATAAATGAGCTCATTTTTTTTACTGATGAGGGGTTGGCAATTGAGAGAGAAAAGCTGATAGTCTTAAAAGGCAAAATGGGGGGGGGGGAGGGCGCTGGTCAGTTGTTTGGTTTGATATAGTTGGGGTTTTCAAGCTGTTTTGCTAAGTCCGATTGTTCGATTGTCAAGCTATTTTCTGTCAAGTCTGTCATCTAGTTGGGTTGTTACTATTTCAGTGGGGTATTCTGGTTTCTCTGCTGGGTTACTACTGTATTTTGGGTTTCTGTATGCTGCTGGACTGCTTCTGGTTTTTATTGCTATTAAAGTTGTTATTGGTTGTTCGTTGAGCTGCTGTTATTGTGGAACTGTTGTTGCTGTTGTTATTACTGCCTTACTGCTGCCCAACTGCTGTTGCTGATCTTCTTCCTCTTCTTGTTCTTGTTTCCAATCTCAGGTACACAACTGATACACTGTCAATGTAGGCTGAAAATTGAAACCTGAGTATAGAAATGAAGAGTTGAAGTGCCTCTTTCGAATTTGCTTTAGTTGTATATTGAATGTTAAGCTGTGTATAATAGTTCATGTATTCCATTAGAATCATGTCTGGGTTTGTTTGGATTTTGTTTCAATGGGTAATTGTCTGGCCATAGCTTTCAATATAATTAGAGTTTGTTAGACTCAGCATTTGGTCTAAAAGGCAAAAAATCCGAAACAAATGTAGATCTCATGTTGATTTCAGTTTCAAGTTGAAAGTATGTCTCCATAGCTTTAGTATTGCAATAGTTAGTTGACAAAGTCATTAACGGTTTGCTTCGAGTGTCATATAATCAGATAGGAACATAGTATGAATTCACGCCCTTAAATTAATAGAATCCGTAGGCTTGACATACTTGTGGCGCGATTCAAGAAATGTAGAAAGGATAAGAACCTTAACCCAATAGGTTATTCAAGTTAACAAGCAAGTTAAGTAACTTTCGTAACCATTAGTAATTAAGGTTGGCTTAGCTTCAAGTAGTTGAAAACAATTAGTCCCAACGGTTCATTTCGTCTAACAATGTGGTTCAAATTAGTTATAAGATACTTTGTCCCTTTTGAATGCGTATTTCCTGTCAATTCCGTATTTGGTTATAATTTCAGCTTTAGTAGTATCCTCTTATAGAATGAGGCATGAAACAACTTCCTTTCGCGCAAAGTTTGATTGCAATTTTCTGGCTCCGTTTGCTTGAATCCGTGAAATAAATGATGGTCTTTTCAACCATGTAAATAAAGTAGGACCTTTTCTTCTTCCATTTAGAGATAGACGAAAAAAAAATATATATATATAGCTGCTTTAGGATATCCTTCTAAAATAAAAATGAGATAGCCTCGCCAAATAAAATGCACAGATTGCAGGGTCCTCACAAAAATGTATGTTTGAATTAGAATTCGGGACAGGCCGTCTAGCGAATTTTATGGCCTTCCCCAAAAGTAACAATACGCTAGTCGCTTTAGGTGCGTATTTAATAATGTACCTCCCTAAACTCGAGTGCGCATTTATGTGACTCAAATCCAAATCTCAACGACGTTGAAATACGTCTTTAATCACGGGTGCATTGATTGTGACGTGGTTCGAGATGCATTTCCACGACGTTGCAAATTCTTTAAAAGAATAACGAATGAGATAAGCCTCGCTAAACAAAACTCATAAATTGCGGGGCCCTCGTTAAATGTATATATTAATGTACTTAGTTTTCGGGACGGGCCTTTTAGCAACTTTCACGGCCTTCCTAGAATAATAACACGATAGTCTCTTTAGGCGCGTGTTTAATAAAGTTATCTCTTTAAACTCGGGTGCACATTGATGTGACCCAAATCCAAATCTCAACGGAGTCGAGATATGTCAATAACCACGGGTGCATTGATGTAACGTGGTTCGAGATATGTTTTCACGACGTTGCAATTCTCGTAAAATAATAATTATGAAATTGGTAAAAAGATAAAATTTGCACATAAGTTCACATTTGTATAAAATCAGATAATCAAGCCGAATATGACAGTTGAGCGACCGTGCTAGAACCACGGAACTCGGGAATGCCTAACACCTTCTCCCGGGTTAACAGAATTCCTTATCCGGATTTTTGGTACGCAGACTGTTAAATAGAGTCATTCTTTTCCTCGATTCAGGATTAAATTGGTGACTTGGGACACCCTAAATCTCCCAAGTGGCGACTCTGAAATAAAAAAATAAATCCCATTTCGGTTGTCCTTTAATTGGAAAAACTCCTACGCCTCTCGCGGGGGCGGAAAAAGGAGGTGTGACAGCTCTGGCGACTCTACTGGGGATAAATGACCCAGAACTACTGGTTTAGGGTTAGAAATTCGAGCTTAGATAAATTGTTATATTTGGTTTTATCTGATTCTGTTACATGATTTATGCCTAATGTGATAAATGATGCTTTTACCGCTTTGATATTATCTGAACTGTATATAAATTGTGCCGAAACCCTTTTCTTCTTACCTCCGGGGAGAAGCTCGCTGGTCGAGACTCCCTATTCTGTTAGTGTCACGCCCAAGTAGAAAGAGGCTCGGATAAGTTACAAAGCCGGACGACCCCGCGGGTCCCCGGTACGTAGCCCCCTCCTCGACTCGAGTTGTTCGCTCGGGTAAGCCAGGTCTAGAACAAAGCCCAGTTTGAAACTTAGTAAAACATAACTTCATGACGGATCCCTAGTAGGAAAACGCTTATTTGCATCACGTTGCATCTGACTTAGGGGGCTCAACACAGGGGTTGGGCCCATCTAGGAATATCAACCTGGAACAAAAAGACCATCTTGTGGCATCTTGTCTGTTAGCGCATTTAATTTGCTTCGAATTTGCATGTTGACCGGTGGGTGATAAAGGGAATTATGAAAAAAAAATTATTATTAAGAGTTTCTCATTTAAGAAAAACCAATGTCCAAATAATTTTGATTTTTGAGAAAGAGAATGGGATCCGTGATTTAGATAATTTTCTTACCCGAACTACGTCGGTTTGATTCTCACCGGATGTGGGATACGTAGGCAACCCTTATCGGGTCCAACTTCCCGTTTTTTCAATAATGATATATAATAAAATATATATATATGTATATATATATACACATGTATATATATATACATATATCGGGTGAGGCCATTTTGCGAGAATAGCCGAATGTTCCCAAAAGGGACGCCGGAAGGCTGTCTTTGCACAAATGACTGCCTTTGGCCATTTTTCTTACCTTTTGGCCGGTTAAAGTCCCACGGCCTTAAAGTCTTCACCCCTGAAGAGCTGAAAGGCCGTATCGGGAAAGTCAGTTTTGCTTTTCTCAAAATTAAGGAAAAACTGAAAAATATTTTTGGAGTCAAAATAAAGATTTTTTGCTTTCGTCTAAAATCACCTTAATAAATGTGCAGAATGAGCACGAGTAAGAGCTCATCTGAGGCCATTATAAACAGAGTTCCTTTGGGCTTACGCATGTGGTGGAACGACTTGGAAGAATTAGGGCGAGATACAGTCAAAATATACTTAGGAAATTTGGTTGGATTGCTGGACATCGATCCGCGAGGGGACATTATAAGGGCTTTAATTTCATTTTGGGACTCGACACAAAATGTATTTCATTTCTCAGACTTTGAGCTCACCCCGACGCTGGAGGAGCTGGCAGGGTACATTGGATGTCCTAAAATCCCTCTGAGAGAAGAGTATCTCATTGCACCAAGGACCGTGACCATACACAGGTTCCTAGACACCGTAAAGATCCGCAGAACGGTACACAACCCAGAGTTGTCAAAAGGGTTTTGTAGTTTGGCATTTCTGTACGACAGGTACGGTCATCTTGGAGGGTTCAACAATCCCGAGAGTAAGATCTGCAGTGGGGAAAGCTGACTGAAATGGGAGAGGCATAGGTGTATTGCTTTTATGATAGCCTTTCTGGGTTTTCTGGTGTTCCCTAGAAAGGATGGGAAAATTAACATACAAATCGCTGGGGTCGTCAGCACTTTGCTCAAGCAAGAAAACAGCACTCTGGCACCAATGATAATAGCAGACATTTTCCGCGCACTCACTGTTTGCAAAACCGGAGGAGGTTTCTTTGAGGGATGTAATATACTACTGCAAATGTGGATGACAGAGCATCTATGTCTTCGCCCTCAGTTTCTGAAATATGGGTCATCACAAAAGACTTGTATAGAAGAGTTTCCCACTAGGGTCGACGGGTTCAGCTTGCCAGAAGGGGTCGCCGAATGGGTCATGCTGCTGCGCTCTATTTCAGCAAACCAGATAGAATGGGCATTTGGGTGGCTACCCATAGATGAAATCATACATATGTCAGCCACCGAATCTCATTTGTTGTTGATGAGTCTCCAAAGTATCCAGTCCTACGCACCATACAGAGTGTTGAGACAGTTGGGGCAATACCAAATAGTCCCAAAGGAAGAGGATCTCAGCGGCCAGGTAGTCGAAATCGGGCCTGGTGGGCAGTTCCCTGAAGCAGTCGTTCGGAGAATCTGGAATGAATGTCAAACCGTAGATATTCTTGTACAAGACCGGGCCAAAGGCGAAGTGTCGCCAAAATACCTCACATGGTACAGAAGAGAGCTTGAGCACTAGAGACCAGCTAAGAGAGCTCACGTCCAAGACTTTGTAGAATCATCGCAAGCACAATGGGGTTGGCTAGCAAAAGAGAAGGAATATCGGGTCGAGATTGGCAAGTTAAAACAGCAAATTGAGGGGCTAAAATACCAAAGCAGCTTGCAAATTGATGCTGATACAGGAGAGAAAAGCAAGTTGATTCAAGAGGACAAGGCCCTGAGAGCCCGAATCCGCCAAGACAGAAAGAATGCCGATGACCAACAGAAAAGTCAGACCAATGAAAGGTTGATAGCAGGGTTGAGGAGTCAGGTCAGCAAAAGCCGAGAGGATTTGGAAAGATCCGAGGCTTGTGTAGCAAGAACGCGGGTCAGGTGGGCAAAGGTTACAGCAGCGCAGAGAGAGCACCTATGGCAAGTAAAAAGGGACTACGAAATGAGTGTTACAACATTGAGAGAAATAAACTCCATTCTCAATAATTGGGTCCTTAGACAAGCCGGTGATGCTAGAACAGATAGAGAACGCTGCTATGAGTCAATAGCCCGAATGGAAGAACAAATAGAGAGGTTCCAAGATCAGCTCATTGACAATACTCGAATATTGGGACTAAAGAATCAACGGATAGAACGGTTGTACATAGAGAGGGATAGAATCAGGGGTAAGATCAATGAGATAGGGCGCTACATCACCACGAAGTGCCTAACATGTGAAGAGATGCCCCGTGATATCCTTTTTGCCTCAGTCATGGGGTTATGTCCACCGGATCATGGAGGAACTAAAAAGCTTGCAAAGAGGCCTGGCACCAAAGTCTGCGGAAAGGCCGAACGATGCCTCGCGGGCCCCTAAGTTGGAATTTTAATCCCTTGATTCGAGTCTTGTTTAATTGGCTTTGTTATCTTCCCATATGTTGTTTTCTTTTTCTTTTCATCGAGTCAGGTTAAGAACTTTGGAATCTGTACTATTGCTGTTCTTGGTTTGAGACAAGTAATTTGTAATAGCAAATTTTGATGATGAATTAAATGATTCCAAAAGAATTTTTGCGTGTCTTTACTTTGTGGCAGAACTACGCCCAGTCTGATTCACGCGGGGACGTGATACGTAGGCAATCCACATAAGATTCGACCGCCATTAAAAAGAAAGGAAAAGATGAAAAAAGGAAAAAAAATATATAAAATAAAAATAAAACACAGGGGCTCCCAAAGTACTTTAAAGGGGCAAATAAGCAAGCCGGGATGACGCATGTGTTTGAAGCAAAGCATGTTAGAAATGGTTTACTGCCTAGGAGCATTGCATCCCCAATGTGCTATTATCAAATCTGTTAAACTCTAACGCTAACAAGTTTGTTGTTCTCCACAAATCTCAGACAGTTAGTTTGTTAAAGCGTACTGGCACCGTACCATTATCAAACAAGATCAAAAGGGCCCATACCAGAAAGCATGACTGGTTCAGACAATAGTGTTGAGTCGGAAAAGACGGCAAATCAGATGCTAAAGGAAGCCATGGAAAAAATGGAAAAGATGAGGCTAGAAATGAATGAAATGCAGATAGCCTTAGCTAGAGCCCAAAAGGGGCAAGAACTACCTGTTACTCCTACTTTCCAACCAGGACACACGTCAGAATATCCCTTTCCCGTTCCTTCAACGAGTTTCCCGAGCCATCACTACTATCAAGGAAGAGAGGCCTATGATTCCCAAGCTCCACCACCCAGTCAAAACCCTCCTCCACCAAATGTTCCCGTCTTTGGGGTGCCTCCCCCAGCACCATTGCACAGATCATCCAGTGAGCCGCTGTTTCAAGCTCACGACACACAATATTACCCCTCTGAACTCACATTTAAAGCACCCAAGCCACATACCTATAATCCCCATTTTGAGGTACCGGCAGAGATTGAAAAGCCGGTTAAGGTCCCGGAACAAGATGAGGTAATGAGGAAGTTCAAAAGCCTGGAGCAATCCTTCAGGAACCTGCACGGATTGGGCAACCAGGTCAGCGTGGCCTACAAGGATCTATGCCCTTTCCCGGATGTCCAACTCGGCTGGGTTCAAGATGCCTAAGTTTGATTTATATGAAGGGCACGGTGATCCCATGGTACATTTGCGGGGCTTTTGTAGCAAAATGAGGGGAGCAGGGGGAAAAGATGAGCTACTGATAGCTTACTTTGGCCAGAGTTTGAGCGGGTCGGCATTGGAGTGGTATACAAGACAAGATCCAAGCAGGTGGTACACCTGGGATGACTTGGCACAGGCTTTCGCAGGACACTTCCAATACAACCTTGAGATAGTCCCAGACCGTCTCACATTGCTAAAGCTTGAGAAGAAACCCGGAGAGAGCTTCAGGGAATTTGGGTTCCGATGGAGAGAACAGGCAGCCCGAGTTGATCCTCCAATGAGAGAGGGAGAAATGGTAGATTACTTTCTACAAACTCTAGAGCCGACTTACTTCGGTCACTTGGTGACATCAGTTGGCAAATCCTTCAATGAAGTGGTGAAAATGGGAGGTATGATAGAAGAGGGACTTAAGTCCAATAAAATCCTGAGTTACTCGGCGATTAAGGCGACGACTCAGGCCATTCAGAGCGGCACGGGAGGTGCGTTCGGAAAGAAAAGGAGAGAGGAGGTCACGACGATAGAGGCAGGCAATTGGTCCAGATCTAAAGGTCCTTCCCCTCATTACCAACCCAGACCCCATCATCTAAACTACCCACACAATCCATACAACCCTCCACAACCCTACTACCCACCACAAGAACAACATTTTTCTGTACATCACGCCCAAACTTACACCCAGCCTCCGACTCGTCCGCAATGGCGTGTACCGGCTCCCCAACAAATATATCCACCTCCACAAAACACATATTCACCTTCACAAAACACATATCCTCCCCCGAGGGCCTACAGGAATCCTTCAGGACCAAGCTTCCGTGGAAATCAGGCTTTCAGGAACGAAAGGATGCAGAAGCCAAGAACATTCACTCCGTTAGGAGAAGCATATACTACTCTCTTCCACAAGTTGAAGCAGATAGGCCTACTAAGTCCTGTTGAAACCAAATTGCTAAATCCCCTTCCCAAAAATTTGGACCATTCAGTAAACTGCGAATATTGTTCGGGTGCTCCCGGGCATGATACTGAAAAATGTTGGAAGTTGAAGACTTCCATACAAGATCTTATTGACACAAATAGGATCGAGGTTCAGGCACCAGGGGCACCCAACATCAATGAAAATCCGTTACCGGTGCACCATGAAGCTCACATGATCGAATTAGTGCACGAGGGAGGGAAACCAAAAACACCCTCACAAACGGTAATGATGATTCGCGCCAATACTAATGAAGAGTCGACCAGTGGAAAGGCAGGGGTACAGTCAGGAGAGATATATGACAAGCCCTTTGTGATAGCAGGGAAAGGGTCATCTATTACTGCGAAAAGGCCAGAGTCAGTCAGAGCAGTGTTGCAGGGAGTAGCAAACAAACCAAGGTTGGTAGTAAAAGGGGTCCATGTGGGACCAGTTGTTATCAAGCCAGTCATACAGTTGCCGATAACAAGTGAGAAGGCTGTGCCGTGGAACTACAGTCAAGTGACGGTGACGCATAAAGGGAAGGAGGTTGTGGAATACGTATGCGAAGCACAAGGGTTAACTCGATCGGAAAGGTGTTTTGCTCCCGCAGAGTTGAGAAGGGTCAATCCTGAAACAATAAAGAAACCTGTAACAGAGGAAGAAGCAGAGGAATTTCTGAAGAAGATGAAGGCACATGATTACTCAATTATAGAGCAATTGAGAAAGACCCCAGCCCAGATTTCATTGCTATCCTTGTTAATCCATTCAAACGATCACTGTGAGGTCTTAATGAAGATTCTAAATGAGGCCTATGTCCCGGACAAGCTCTCAGTGAACCATTTGGAGAAAGTAGCGCCAAGATCTTTGAAGCAAACTGAGTGACATTCTCTGACGTTGAGTTACCAGTAGAGGGTACTGAACACAACAGAGCACTCTATCTGACGGTAAAGTGCGAAGAATCGGTGGTCACTCGAGCATTAATTGATAACGGGTCAAGTGCCAATATCTGTCCTTTGGCCACTCTCAACAAGCTAAAGGTTGCTGATGACAGGATCCACCAAAATAGTGTCTGCGTCCGAGGTTTTGATGGGGGTGGCATTAACACAGTAGGTGATATCGTACTGGAACTAACCATTGGCCCAGTCGAGTTTACCATGGAATTTCAAGTAATAGATGTGGCAGTGTCGTACAATCTTTTGTTGGGGCGACCATGGATCCATGCAGCTAAGGCAGTGCCTTCTATGCTACATCAAGTGGTCAAATTTGAATAGGATAGACAAGAGATTGTGGTACACGGGGATGACGGCACACACACCGTCAGTGATACTATTGTGCCCTTCATAGAAACCGACGATGATAAGGGCCCATGGGTTTATCAGGTTTTGGATGCAGTCTCGGTAGACAAAATTCCTGAGGGCAAGGGCCTTCCACTTCCCAGAATCACAGCTGCAACCGTCATGATAGCATCAGAAATATTGAATAACGGGTTTGTACCAGGGAAAGGTCTGGGGGTTGATTTGCAGGGAATGATCCAGCCAGTTTCTTTGCCCAAGAACCTGGAAACTTTTGGGTTGGGATTCAAGCCCACCGCAGCGGATGTGAAGAGAGCCCGCAAATTGAAGAAAAGAGTTTGGGTCCTTCCTAAACCAGTTCCACGCCTATCCAGATCATTTGTCAAAGAAGGGTGCAGAAAGATGTTGGTCCCGGAAGTTCTTGGACCTCTGATGGGGCAAAACGGAGATTTGAATGAGAGCTTTGGAAGAGTATTTACCGACGTCAACATGATAGAAGCTGGAGAGGGCTCCAGTAAGGCAGACATACAATTTGTGGGTCCTAAGGTCAAGGTCAACAATTGGATAGCTACTCCTCTTCCTACTTGGAGGGAGTCTTGGTAGTTGACTCTGATTTTCCTTTTCTGTTTTTTGGATTATTCCAGGGTTGTAATCCAGATTTCTTTTTATTATGTCGAATACAGTGTAAAACCTTGTTATCCCGTAATTCAATAAAACGAAGAGTTTCTTCTTTATTTCTTATCTTCTTTTTATTATTTTAATTTTGTTTCTTTCGTTTCTTTCTCTGAACAGTTCTTTTCATACTGGTTCTAATGACATGTCATGCACAACGGATCTTCAACCTAGTCTAAAAGATCAATCTGATTCCGAGCTAAACATGCAAGATGTCGATTATGATAATGAATCGGAATACAATGAGGATGAAGCATTCGAGGAGATAAACAGGGAGTTGAGCTAGTTTGAAGAAAAATACAAACCCAACTTAAATGACATAGAAGCCATCAATTTAGGGGATGCCGGCGATATCAGAGAAACTAAAATAAGCATCCACATTGCACCAAATATCAGGGAGGAATTGATCAAAACACTTATTGAGTTCAAAGATGTTTTTGCATGGTCGTATGATGACATGCCGGGGTTAAGCACAGATTTAGTGGTTCATAAATTGCCCACTAACCCGGCATGCCCTCCCGTCAAGCAAAAATTGAGGAAGTTCAAAATGGATATGAGTATGAAGATTAAAGAAGAAGTAACCAAGCAGCTACAAGCAAAGGTTATTCGTGTCACTCGATATCCTGATTGGTTGGCTAATGTGGTGCCGGTACCAAAGAAAGATGGAAAGATCAGGGTGTGCGTCGACTACCGCAATCTGAACAGGGCAAGCCCTAAAGACAACTTTCCTTTACCCAACATCCATATCTTAATCGACAATTGTGCCGGACGTGAGATCGGATCTTTTGTGGATTGGTATGCTGGGTATCATCAGATTCTGATGGATGAGGAAGATGCGGAAAAGACAGCCTTCATTACGCTGTGGGGAACTTATTGCTACCGGGTAATGCCATTTGGTTTGAAGAATGCTGGGGCAATGTACATGAGGGCAATGACCACTGTGTTTCATGACATGATACACAAAGAAATTGAAGTGTACGTAGACGATGTAATCATAAAGTCCAAGCATCGGGAAGACCACATAGCAGACCTAAGGAAGTTCTTTCAAAGACTTCGAAGGTATGATATTAAGCTCAACCTGGCCAAATGCGCATTTGGTGTTCCATCTGGGAAGCTTTTGGGATTCATTGTCAGTCGGCGAGGTATTGAACTGGATCCATCAAAAATTAAATCTATCCAAGAGTTGCCACCGCCGAAGAACAAGACAGAAGTAATGAGTCTGTTGGGAAGGTTGAATTATATCAACAGATTTATTGCTCAACTCACAGCAACCTGTAAGCACGTGATTTTTGCTTCACGGACAATCGCTCCAAAAGAAAATAAAAATAGTGGCGAAAGGCTTCGCTGTACGATTTTTCGATCTTTCCGTGACATGTGTTGTTTATGAGTCTGTCCAGTTTGCATCTAGTCATTATCAAACAAAAATACAAAATATATATATATATATGTGTCGTTAAAAGAAAATTCAAAATATAAATATGTGAGTCGTTCGTTCTAGGTTGTGATTTAACTTACTTAAATATTTTTTGTGATAATTATGTGGAAATGTTATAGTGTTGTTGATTTTAATTTTTTATTTTTATTTATTATTATTAAAAGAAAAAAAAAAGAAAAAAAAGTAAAAGAATGAGGGAAAACCGGTTTGGGCCCAAAAAAAAAAAATGAAATAAAACAGGCCCAAACCAGCACTCAGACCCAGTCCAAGTCCAGGCCTGCCCAGGTGCCTCCTGAAACGACGCCGTTTCGGGCAAATAAATCCAAGCCGTCCGTCCAGGCCAATCCAACGGTTCAGAATTCCTTTCAACAACCCGCGTTCAAACCCGACCCAATAACCAATCCGACCCAACCCCTCACTTAAACCAAACGACCTCGTTTAACTACCAAACGACCCCGTCCCATTTCTCAACATCAGATCTAAGCCGTTGAGATCATCTGATCTAACGGCTCAGATCCGATCAACCTCACCATATATAAACCTTCCCTTACACCCCACGCCCCCTATCCGAACCCCACCCCTCACTCGTCTCCTTCCCTGAACCCTGAAACCCCCAAACCCTAGCAGCCGCCCTAGTCTCCTTCGCCATTAAAGCCGGCGGCACGAACGCCGGTGACCACCCCCTGAACACCCTAAGACCCCCTCACTCCCCTGAACACGAATCCACTAACCACGAACCTCGAATCATCTCCTATCGTCTCGAATCTGGATTTGAAGATTCGAGACAAAACTCGATCTACACCAAACCACCCCATCTTCATACCAGACACCCCCCTGACCTTCCTAGTGACCAAACCAAACTTGGTTTGGTCCGAATCTACCCACAACTCCCAAAAATCCAGATCTGGAAATCCAGACTTTTGAAACACATGCACCTGGGGAACCCGGCCAGTTTTGACATAGGTTTGAGGTCTAATAGACCTTAACCAAGGTGTTCTCATGTGAGAACACCCTGGTTAAAGTTTGTTCGGCCTCAAAAGTTCGAAGTCGAGTTTGATTTGGTTCTGTTTGGTTTAAACGTTTTGGTAAGTTTTCCGTTCTTTTGTTTTATTTCCAAATAAGTTGTCAGCATATCTCTTTGTGTTTGTTTGTTATTTTGTTACTTTTTCCAGATTTCTTTCATCTCTGTTAAAGACCTTTTATTTGGTCGATTGTCTTCTGTTTGTTCTGAATACACTCTGTGATAAACATGATCGTCAGTTAGATTAATCGTCAAAGGAACTAATTCATATAGGCCCAGTAATTTAATAAAAGTTGTCTGATACCCTTTAGGTCCCCGAACGTATTGTTTATATGAGCGACTGATTATTACCTGCTATAATTAGTATAGTCGACTCGATAAATGTCGTTGATTAGTTTTCTATAACTAATGAATCGAATGAGCTAATAATGTCACAGGACTAATTGAACGTTGCCACTAACTGAATGCCCCAACATTGTTTAAAATGGTTTGTTTGCATTGTGAAAAATGACTGGAAAGGTTCAGTCCAGGCAGCCTTGAATTTGAACTTTCATCAGTTCAAAACTGCCCTGATGCTGCAATAGGCAGGGCAGTAATAATCAAGGTTAAGCAGGGGTAATCTGGGGCGTTAAAAAGAACAGAAGTAATTAGTTTAAGTGAGCTGACAAATAGGGTACTAACTTAGGATTAAACTAATACCAATGGGGAACAAGACACAAGGGTATGGGGGCTCAAAATGAATAAACAAATGAGCCCATAATTCTGGATTAAACAAAAACCAGGCGTGGGGAATAAAGGGGGCTGACACCAAGCATGCTCAGGCATGGGCTTAAAGGGTATGGGCCTTCTGCCAATTGGCAGGCAGGGCAGCTCAGCTGTGATGGTGCATTTGGCCTATAAATAGGCCATTTGATAACTAAAACAGGGGGGAAGTTTTAAGAGTCTTAGGCTGGACTTTTAGTTTTGAGAGAGAAAAAAAACAAAAGGCTGGAAATTTTAGTCTTGGGAGGGGTCTTGTGAGTTGAAGAAAAGTGAAAAAAAAACAGAAAGAAATTTTCCAGAAAATACTGTAACTGAACATTGTCCAAAAATTGCACAAAGAAACCAAGTTGGTTATCCTAACTGGGGCTGTTATTGTTCCATTAAGAGAAGTCTGTGTATCTTCAGCTGTGATTGTTACTACATTGAGTTTTTGTGTGCTGTGGATTGAGTTTTAGTTTCCCTGATTGTCGAAACTGTGCTGGTTATTTGCTGAGCTTGGGTGGTTATTGAATTTCTGTTGGCTATAGCACAAAATATTCTGGTTCCTTTCTCGACTGGTTTGGTTTCCCATCCTGCTTTCCTGGGATTATTTGTTTGTTTGCTCGACTACTCGGGAGCTTCATCTTTGTTGGTTGATTGTTGCTGTGTTGTGCTGTATTATCTGCTGCTGCTGTGCTTGCTGTGTACTACTCAGCTGAACATTTTCCTTCCTCTTTTGTTCCTCTATACCAGGTACACAACTAATACTGTCAATGTAATCTGAAGTTGAGTATGAATACAAAGAGAAGAGTTGGAGATCATTTATTTTATGTATAGTCTGTACACTGAATGATCCGGGATGTATGATAGCTTGTATTTTGTTCGGATACTGGGTTAGCTTTAACACATAGCAACTGTAAATGTAGGGTAATTTGACATCCAATTGTATATGCAGGCTGGTAGATAAAAGTATACCCAATGCAGTAGGTTGTATCTTAGATTTAGTTTAATGGTGTAGTATAATTCTTTAATGTATGCCAAGCATGAAAACTGTACACTACTAGTTAAGTTCTTTACCTTCTGATAAATTGCCTCATATAACTGGTAAACCATGCTTTAAGACAAAAAAAAAACATAGAGCTTACAATCTCAACCTCATGAAGGTTGAGCCCAAGTCGAGCGAGCCAAGCAGGCTCTCATCGAAAAACAGTGGCCCAGGCCCAACCGCTACTGCGTGGGTTGGGTTTGGGCCCTTAATATTTGCTCGGCTAACTGTGTACGTGGCCGCGCTTCTGATTTTGCGCAAGCACTCGGAATTCTGTTATAAACAACTTGCAAGCATGTAATTAGTTAGGACTATCTACTGTTTTCAATTGATAAGGACAAACGCGATAAGAAACGTAGTTGCTATAGGATATCCTTTCAAAATAAGAACGAGATGAGCCTCGATGAAAATAAACAAAACGTGCATATGCGGGGCCCTTGTTAAATGTATATTATTGAAGCATTTAGTTTCCAGGACGGGTTGCTTAGCAAATCTCACAATCCTCCTAAAATAACAACACGTTAGTCTCTTTAGGATACGCTTTAATAAACCTTACCTTCTTAAACTCGGGTGCACATTTATGTGACCCAAATCCAAATCTCGACGGATTCGAAATGTGTTTCTAATCGCGGGTACATTAATTGTGACGTGATTCGAGATGCGTGTCCATGACGTTGCAAATTCATTTTAAAAAAAATAAGAATGAGATGAGCCTCGCCAAATAAAATACAAATTGCGGGGCCCTCAGTAAATATTTGCTTTAAAAATTGTTTAGACTTCGGGATGGACCGTTTAGTAAAATTCCACGGTCCTACCCAAAATAAATACGCTAGTCGCTTTAGGCGCGCCTTTAATAATTTAATTTCCTTAAACTCGGGTGCACATTGATGTGACCCAAATCCAAATCTCAACGGAGTCAAAGTGTGTCGACGACCACGGGTACATTGATTGTAACGCGGTTCGAGATACATTTTCACAACGTTGCAATTCTTGATAAAAACAGTAAATGATAAAGCGGTTAAAAGTTAAATTTTGCACATAAGTTCACACTTGTATGAAATCAGATAATCAAGCCGAATATAACAGTTGAGCGACCGTGCTAGAACCACGGAACTCGGGAATGCCTAACACCTTCTCCCGGGTTAACAGAATTCCTTATCCGGATTTCTGGTACGCAGACCATAATATAGAGTCATTCTTTTCCTCGATTCGGGATTAAAATTGGTGACTTGGGACACCCTAAATCTCCCAAGTGGCGACTCTGAAATAATTAAACCAATCCCGTTTCGATTGTCCTTTAATTGGAAAAAACTCCCTTGCGCCCTCGCGGGTGCGTAAAAAAGGAGGTGTGACAGCTCTGGCGACTCTGCTGGGGATTTGGTGCCCAGAACCACTGGTTCAGGGTTAAGAATTCGAGCTTAAAATAATTGTTATTATTTGGCTTTATTTATTATCTGATTTTTACATGTTTGAGCCTAATGTGCTAAATGCTGCTTTTACCGCTTTGATATTATTTGGACTGTATATAAACTGTGCCGAAACCCTTCTCTTCTTACCTCCGGGGAGAAGCTCGCTGGTCGAGACTCCCTATTCTGTTAGTGTCAATACCCGAAATAAGAAAGAGGACGGATAAGTTACGAAGCCGGACGGCCTTTTGGTTCCCGGTAAGTTGCCCCTCCTCGGCCCGAGTTGTCTGCTCGGGTACACTGTCTAGAACACTGACCCAGGTTTTGAACATAGAATAACGTGACTTCATGCCGGATCCCTAGTAGGAGCGCTTATTTGCATCATGTTGCATATGACTTAGGGGACTCAACACAGGGGTTGGGTCCGTCTAGGACTAGCAACCTGGTATGAAAGGACCATCCTAATGCATCCCATTTGTTTTCCGTGCATCTATTTGTCTCGAGCCCGCATGCTGACCAGTGTTTGAATAATGGAAATCGAAAAAAAAGGGGAAGGAATAGCGGTTAAGGAGTTAATTGTTTATTTTTGAAAAAAAAAGCCAATGCCAAAATACAGTCAAAACTCTGCTGAAATTTTGAGAAAATGAAAGGAAAATGTCTTATTAGTTTTATTTTAATTAATTGCAAAGGAAAAATAGAAAAGAAGAAAAAAGGGGTCGTCGTTCTACTTTTATATACTTTTAAATATATATATATATGGTTTGTCCTGTCGCAAAAATGAAGATGGAAAAGAGTCTTATTTTTGATATATATATATATCTCTACATATATATATACAAATATAAAAATACGCCTTTATTTGTGGCAAAATTACTGGTTTTGCCAAAAGTCATGAAAGTAATAAATGTGCAGGGTTTTTCATAAAGTTTTATAAAAGTAGACGTCTAAATAAAGTTTTATTATTTTTTATTATTCACTTAGGCATAATCACCCCAATAAATGTGCAGGATGAGCACGGTACAAAACGAACCCTTTTCAATAATGACCAGGATCCCGTTTGAGTTGCGGTTATGGTGGAACGACTTAGGCAAAGAAGGGCAAGACAAAGTAAGGAAATATCTGAAAGGTCTCCCGGACCTACTAAACATTCAGCCTCGGGGTGATATCATCAGATCATTGGTCACTTGTTGGGATTCCGCACACAACGTGTTCCATTTTTCGGACTTCGAGCTCACCCCGACGTTGGAAGAAATAGCAGGGTACATCGGGATTGATGAAGCCCCTTTTAGGTTCAAATACTTGATTGCACCTAGAGCTGTCACGGTACACAGGTTTCTGGATTTCCTAAAAATACCTCGGACATTCCACCATCCAGATCTTGCCAAAGGATTCTGCAGTCTCCACCTCATATATGCTAGATACGGTCACGTGGGCGGGTTCAATAAGCCGGATTTCAAGCTATGCAGTAGAGGCAACCGACAAAAGTGGGACGAACACAGGCTAGTGGCTTTTATGACAGCCTTTCTGGGACTTATAGTGTTCCCTAGGAAAGATGGAAACATTGATCTAAGGATAGCCGGGGTTGTCAATACTTTGCTTACCCAAGATAAAAGTACTCTGGCGCCTATGATTATGGCTGACATTTTCCGGGCTCTCACTGCTTGTCGAGCCAGGGGCGACTTTTTCGAAGGATGTAACCTACTGTTGCAAATGTGGATGACCGATCATTTATGCCATCGCTCCTCACTTTTGGGTTATGGTTCGCCAGAAAAAACTTGTATTGGAGAATTCTACACGAGAATCAAAGGGTTCAATTTACCTGAGGGAGTCACATCATGGACCGCATTTCTCCGAACTCTCACTGCCAGCCAAGTCCAGTGGACGCTCGGATGGTCACCTATCGAGGAAATCATATACATGCCGGCAACCCGGCCTCACTTTCTGTTGATGGGACTGAAAAGTATCCAACCCTATGCACCATATCGGGTTTTGAGGCAACTTGGGAGGTACCAAGTGGTACCGAAAGATGAAGATTTGAGTACCCAAGTGATTGAAATCAGTCCGAACGGTCATTTCCCTGAAGAAGAAGTCCGCCAAATATGGAGTGAATGCCAACATCTGACAGCAAACACTTGTGTGATTAATACGGCACAAGGGGAAGTCGCCCCAGAATATCACGCTTGGTTTAGAGGTAGCCTGTCCTACGAAAGACCGGCTAAGAGGCCGCATCTCAAAGATTTCGTAGAATCATCCCAAGGGCAATGGAACTGGTTAGCAAAAGAGAAGGGTTATCGGGCAGAGATTGGCGATTTGAAGCTACAAATGGATAGTCTGAAATTCGATAATAGCGTACAAGTCGCGGCGGATCGAAGCGAAAAGAATAGATTGATCCAAGAGAACGAAGAGCTTAAGGCCCAAATCCAAAAATTGAGATTGTCTCTCGACGAGCAGCCCAGAAGTCGATCAGACCAGCGGTTGATAAAGGGTTTGAAAAGGGAGATCGCGGAATGGCGAGACAGGTTAGAAGAATCCGAAAAGGTCATGACAGAGTTCAAGGCACGGTGGGGAACAAGAGTAGATAAGCATCGCCGGTGTTTGAACCAATTGAAACGTGACCACGAGAAGACTGTGGCCAAAATAAAGAGGGAGATGGCTACACTCGAGTTTAAAGCAGTTAAGCAGGCCGGGGATTTCCAATCGGAGAGTAGATACTGTTACGACTTGTTGGCCCAAATGAAGGAAGAAGTGCGGCAGCTGAGGGATCAGCATATACAGGACTCACAGGTATTCAAGACGTGCAGTGATCAGATAAGACACCTACTCATAGAGAAGAAAAAAACCAGAGACAAGATCAGGGCCATTGCCCATGCCATCATCAGAAGGTGTCGACGGTGTGAAAACATGACCTGCGTTACCGTTCTCCCAGTAGTGATGGGTTATGTCAAACAGACCATGCACGAGTTGGAGCAGCTCGAAAGGGATCTCGCACCTAGAACCGCGAAAAGGCCGAACGATGCCTCGCGAGTCCCTAAGTTGGAAAATTAACCTCTGGCCGAGTCTTGTTTAGTTAAGCTTTGATGTTTTCCCATATGTTGTTTTCCATTTTTCCTTCAATCAAATAGGGTCAAAGAACCATGGAGTCTGTACTGTTGCTATGTTGTTTGAAGCAATGTGTAATAGCAAATTTTGATAATGAAATTAAGTGACTCCGGAAGAATTTCTATGTGTCTTTACTTTAAGGCAGAACTACGCCTGGTCTGATTCACGCGGGGACGTGATACGTAGGCAATCCCCATAAGATTCGACCGCTTTTTAAATAAAGAAAAGAAAATGTAAATAAAATAAAAACGCGGGGTTTCGCATAATACTCTAAAAAAGAGACGAATGAACAAACCGGGATGACGCATGTGGTTTGAAGCAAAGCATGTAGAAACGGTTAACTGCCTAGGTGCATTGCATCCTCTATGTGTTATGATCAAATCTGTTAAGCTCTAACACTAACAAAGTTTGTTGTTGTCTGATATCAGACAGTTAGTTGTTAAAGAATTCTGGCAACACATTCATACCAAACCAGATCCAAAGGACCGGTAGCAACAAGCATGACCACTTCTGAGAATAGTAATGAGGAAGAAAGGCCGATGAGCCAGTTGCTAAAAGAGGCAATGGAAAAGATTGAGAGGATGGGACTGGAGATGCATGCCATGCAGCTAGCCCTGGCCAAAACGCAAAAGAGCCCTGAGACACTGGGACACGTACCGGAGTACCCTCACTCTGGCCCTTCCACAAGCCGCCCAAACCCCCTCTATCATCAAGAGAGAAGCCCTCATGATTCCCAAGCTCCACCACCCCACCAACCTCTCCCAACATCCAATATTCCCATTTTTGTGGGACCTGCATCAGCCCCTTTGCAGCGAACGACCAGTGAGCCATTGTTTCAGGCTCACGATACACAATACTATCCCCCTGAGCCTACATTCCACGCACCGGAACCACAGGTTTACAATCCCCATTTGGAAGTACCGGCAGAGGTTGAGAAGCCTGTTAAGGCCCCAGAACAGGATGAAGTGTTAAGAAAGTTCAAAAGCCTGGAGCAATCCTTCAGAAACTTGCACGGGCTGGGCAATCAAGTCAGCGTGGCATACAAAGATCTGTGCCCTTTCCCAGATGTCCAACTCCCGGCTGGGTTCAAGATGCCCAAGTTTGATTTATATGAAGGGCACGGTGATCCCATGGCACATTTGCGGGGATTCTGTAGCAAAATGAGAGGGGCAGGAGGCAAGGATGAGCTTTTGATAGCTTACTTCGGCCAAAGTCTGAGCGGATCTGCACTGGAATGGTATACCAGGCAGGATTTCAGCAGATGGTACACGTGGGATGACCTGGCGCAGGCTTTTGCAGGTCATTTCCAGTACAATCTGGAGATAGTTCCTGACCGTCTCACATTACTGAGGACTGGGAAGAAACCCGGGGAAAGTTTTCGCGAGTTCGGATTCCGCTGGAGAGAACAAGCAGCTAGAGTCGATCCTCCCATGAGAGAGGGAGAAATGGTAGACTACTTTTTGCAGACATTGGATCCAACCTACTTTGGTCACTTGGTGACAACGGTTGGAAAATCTTTCAACGAGGTAGTCAAAATAGGGGTCATGATAGAAGAAGGTTTGAGGTCGGACAAGATCTTAAACTATTCGGCACTTAAGGCCACGACCCAGGCTATTCAAAGCGGCACGGGAGGTGCGCTAAGAAGAAAGAAAGAAGAGGTTGCCACGATCGAGGCAGGCAGTTGGTCCAGGGCTGGCAGGCCACACTACAACCAACCCAGGCCTCACAGGTCAAACTATCCATACAACCCACCACAAAATTTCTATCCACCTCGAGAACCACATTGTTCCGTACACCAAGCCCAGGTATACACTCAGCCTCCGGTTCGCCCGCAATGGCGCGCACCGGCTCCCCAGAACATATATGCACCACCACAAAACACTTACCCTCCACCAAGGGCATATAGAAATCCTTCAGGGGCAGGTTTCCGGGGAAATCCAGATGCCAGAAATGACAGGTTGCGGAAGCAAAGAACCTTCACCGAACTGGGAGAAACCTACACCGCTGTGTTCCACAAGCTGCGGCAATTGGGTTTGGTTAGTCCCGTCCATACTCGGGAACCAAATCCCCCGCCTCAGAATTTGGATCGTTCAATCAGTTGTGAATACTGTTCAGGGATGCTTGGGCACGATACCGAGAAGTGTTGGAAGTTAAGGCACGCCATACAGGATCTTATTGACACCAATAAGATCGAGGTCCAGACACCGGAGGCTCCTAACATCAACCAAAATCCGCTGCCAGCGCACCACGAAGCTCACATGATTGAGTTGGTGTGTGAGGAAGGTGAATTAAGAAAACCCTCACAAACAGTGATGATGATCCAAGCTGCCCCAAAAGAAGTCTTAACCGGGGGAGGAACAAATGTACAGTCGCAGGGAGAAGGTGTCAGGCCGGTAGTATTATGGGGGAAGAACCCGTCCGTCATAGCAAGCAAACCCGAGCCAAGCAAGTTGGTAATACCAGGGATCCTGCCCACACCGGCGGTCGTGTTGAAAGGGGTATGTAGAGAACGGGTAACCATAAAGCCGGTGGTCCAACTGCCAATGCTTGACAGCAGGGCTGTCCCCTGGAAATATGAAAAAGCAGTGGTAACGTACCAAGGAAAACAGGTGGAAGAAGTCAGTTGTGAAGCGCAAGGGCTGACTCGATCAGGTCGATGTTTTGCTCCGATGGAGTTAAGGAAAACCAACCCAGTGGCAACCAAGAAGCCAGTGTCAGAAGAAGAGGCCGAAGACTTCCTGAGGAAGATGAAAGTGCAAGACTATTCTGTGGTTGAGCAGCTGAGAAAAACGCCTGCCCAGATCTCACTATTGTCATTACTCCTCCATTCCGAGGAACATCGCCGAGCCCTGTTAAAGATATTGAACGAGGCCCATGTACCCAGTGAGATTTCTGTAAACCACCTGGAAACCATTGCTAGCAAGATTTTCGAGGTGAACAGAGTGACATTCTCAGATGATGACCTGCCGGTGGAAGGTACGGAGCACAACAGAGCTCTATACCTAGCTGTCAAATGTGAAGACTCGGTGGTAACCCGAGTATTGGTGGATAACGGCTCAAGCGCCAATATTTGTCCATTATCCACCCTGGACCAGTTAAAGATTGACCGTGGAAGAATCCGGGAGAATAGCATCTGTGTCCGAGGGTTTGACGGAAACGGAACAGCCACTGTGGGGGATGTTGTACTTGAACTAACCATTGGCCCGGTCCTGTTTACCATGGAATTCCAGGTGTTGGACGCCACGGTATCTTACAACTTGCTGTTAGGACGACCTTGGATTCATGCAGCCAAAGCGGTGCCTTCCACCCTACATCAGACAGTGAAGTTCGAGTGGGAAAGACAAGAGGTCGTGTTGCACGGTGAGGATACAACATGCACCATGGGCGGAACCATTGTGCCTTTCATAGAGACCACTGATGACAAGGGTCCTTGGGTCTACCAGATTCTCGATACAGGGTCGGCCAACAAAATCTCTGAAGGAGAAATCATCCCGCACCCTAGGGTAGCTGCCGCAACAGTCATGATGGTATCGGAGATGCTGGGTAATGGGTTTGTGCCGGGAAAAGGCCTGGGAGTTGAACTTCAAGGGATAGTCCAACCTGTCTCCCTTCCTAAGAATCTGGAAACTTTCGGGTTGGGGTTCAAACCAACCCCAGCAGACAGGAAGCAAGCGCGAAAAATGAAGAAGAGGGTCTGGTTTCTGCCTAAACCAGTACCACGCCTCTCGAGGTCTTTTGTTAAAGCTAGTGCCAAGGGGTCAGCGATCCCAAAGATTCAAGGACCTTTGATCGGCATAAATGAAGACCTGAATCAGAGTTTTGAGAGACTATTCGCGGATGTCAGTGTGGTGGAAGCTGGAGAGGGTTCCAGCAGGGCAGAGATACAATTTGTGGGGCCTGAGGCCAAGACCAACAATTGGACGGTTACTCCTCTTCCTGTCCGAGGGGAGTCTTGGTAGTAGGCTTTGATTAATGTTTTGTTTGTTTGTTTGTTTGATCGGATTATCCAAGGGTGTAATCCCAATTTTACTTTCGTTTTGTAAAAGTGTGAACCCTTTTTATCCTGCAAATTTAATAAAGTTCTTTTCTTTTGTCCCATTTTAATTTCTGGTTTTGTTCTTTTTCTTTCTGAACAGTTCTCTTTTTACTGGTCCTAATGACATGGCATGCACAGCGGATCTTCGACCTAGTCTAATAAATCAATCTGAATCTGACTCAACAATGCAAGAGGTCGTTTGTGATAATGAATCCGAATGTGACGAAGGAGAAGCCTTCGAAGAAATAAATCGAGAACTGTGCCAATTTGAAGAGAAACCCAAGCCTAACCTAAATGACACTGAGGCTGTGAACCTAGGAGACGCTGATATCATCCAAGAGACCAAAATTAGCATCCACATTGAGCCAAATGTCAAAGCAGAATTGATCGAAACTCTCAGGGAATTCAAAGATGTTTTTGCATGGTCATATGATGATATGCCTGGATTGAGCACCGATTTAGTGGTTCACAAATTGCCCACTGACCCGGCATACCCTCCGGTCAAGCAAAAACTAAGGAAATTTAAAACAGAAATGAGTGTAAAGATCAAAGAAGAAGTGATTAAGCAGTTGCAATCGAAGGTCATTCGGGTCACTCGGTATCCCGAGTGGCTGGCCAATGTGGTACCAGTCCCAAAGAAGGACGGAAAAATCAGGGTGTGCGTCGACTACCGCAACCTCAACAAAGCGAGTCCCAAGGACAATTTCCCGTTACCCAACATTCATATCTTGATCGATAACTGCGCTGGGCGCGAGATCGGATCCTTTGTGGATTGCTATGCGGGATATCATCAGATCCTAATGGACGAAGAGGATGCTGAGAAGACAGCGTTTATTACGCCATGGGGAACCTACTGCTATCGGGTAATGCCGTTCGGTTTAAAGAACGCTGGGGCAACGTACATGCGAGCAATGACTGCTGTGTTTCATGACATGATACACAAAGAAATAGAGGTGTACGTCGATGATGTGATCATCAAATCTTGGCGTCAGGAGGACCATGTGGCAGACCTAAGGAGATTTTTCCAAAGACTCCGGAGGTATGATATCAAGCTTAACCCGGCCAAATGCGCATTCGGGGTTCCATCAGGAAAGTTGCTAGGATTCATCGTCAGTCGACGGGGGATTGAGTTAGACCCATCCAAAATTGAATCCATCCGAGACTTGCCACCGCCAAGGAACAAAACAGAGGTAATGAGTTTGCTGGGTAGACTCAATTACATCAGCAGGTTCATCGCTCAACTCACAGCAACTTGTGAGCCCATATTTCGGCTACTGAGAAAGGATGCTGCAGAAGGTTGGACGACAGAGTGTCAAGAGGCTTTCGACCAAATCAAAGGGTATCTGTCTAATCCACCCGTGTTGGTCCCACCTAAGCCCGGGAAACCCCTAATCCTTTACCTGACAGTCTTGGAAAATTCATTTGGTTGTGTACTGGGGCAACATGATGACACAGGAAGGAAGGAGCAGGCCATCTACTATCTTAGCAAGAAATTCACAGTGCATGAGGTCAAGTACACTCAACTCGAGAGAACATGCTGCGCCCTGACTTGGGTAGCTCAGAAGTTGAAGCACTACCTGTCTTCATATACTACTTATCTCATATCCCGCTTGGACCCATTGAAGTATATCTTTCAGAAACCTATGCCCACGGGAAGGTTGGCAAAGTGGCAAATTCTGCTCACAGAGTTTGATATCATCTACGTAACGAGGACGGCCATGAAAGCCCAGGCACTGGCAGACCATTTGGCAGAGAATCCCGTTGACGAAAAATACGAGCCTTTAAGAACGTATTTTCCTGACGAAGAGGTGATGCATACAAATGAGTTGGAATTACCCGAGGAACCGGGTTGGAAGCTTTTCTTTGATGGAGCGGCAAATGCAAAAGGGGTTGGAATAGGGGCAGTACTCATTTCTGAAACAGGACGGCATTATCCTGTTACGGCCCAACTGCGCTTCTATTGCACTAACAATATGGCCGAATATGAGGCTTGCATTCTGGGTCTGCGCTTGGCTGCTGACATGGATGTCCAAGACGTCTTGGTCTTGGGAGACTCGGACCTCTTGGTACATCAAATTCAGGGTGAATGGGAAACACGAGATCTAAAGCTCATACCATACCGACAATGCTTGCATGATCTGAGCAAGCAATTTCGATCGGTGAAGTTCAAACACATCCCGAGAGTTCACAATGAGGTTGCAGATGCTTTAGCCACCTTAGCATCAATGCTGCACCACCCTGACAAAATGTATGTTGATCCTCTGCATATCCAAGTCCGTGATCAGCACGCCTACTGCAATACCATAGAAGAAGAAGCAGATGGCGAACCCTGGTTTCATGATATCAAGGAATATCTCAGAATGGGGATATATCCAGAACATGCCTCTGGAGACCAAAAAAGAGCCCTTCGGCGTTTGTCGAATGGTTTCTTCCTCAGTGGAGGAGTATTGTACAAAAGAACCCCGGATTTGGGATTGTTGAGATGCATAGATGCCGGGCAGGCAACGACGGTTATGGCGGAAGTACATGCCGGAGTTTGTGGGCCACACATGAGCGGATATGTATTGGCAAGAAAGATCCTTCGAACAGGGTGTTATTGGCTAACCATGGAACACGACTGTATCACTTTCGTAAGGAAATGCCATCAGTGCCAGATACATGGAGATTTGATTCATTCTCCGCCAACAGAGTTACATACGATGTCAGCACCCTGGCCGTTTGTAGCATGGGGCATGGATGTCATTGGGCCCATCGAGCCAGCAGCGTCCAACGGTCATAGGTTCATTCTAGTGACCATTGATTACTTCACCAAATGGGTTGAGGCTAAAACCTTCAAATCAGTAACTAAGAAAGCAGTGGTGGACTTTGTTCACTCCCATATCATCTGCAGATTTGGGATCCCAAAAGTGATCATTACGGATAACGGTGCGAATCTTAATAGCAGCCTGATGAGAGAGGTGTGCCAACAATTCAAGATTACACACCGCAATTCCACCCCATATCGTCCCAAGGCGAATGGAGCAGTCGAAGCAGCCAATAAGAATATCAAGAAGATACTACGAAAAATGGTGGAAGGGTCCAGACAATGGCACGAGAAATTACCCTTTGCTTTGTTGGGGTACCGCACTACCGTCCGGACCTCCATAGGCACAACTCCTTATTTGTTGGTGTATGGAACTGAGGCCGTGATACCAGCGGAGGTCGAAATTCCATCCCTCCGAATTGTCGCTGAAGCCGGGATTGATGATGATGAATGGGTAAAAGCTCGATTGGAACAGTTGAGCCTGATAGATGAGAAAAGATTGGCAGCAGTGTGCCATGGTCAACTGTATCAGAAGAGAATGGCAAGAGCATATAACAAGAAGGTGCGCCCCAGGAAGTTTGAGGTAGGGCAGCAGGTGTTAAAGAAGATCCTCCCACATCAGGTCGAAGCAAAAGGCAAATTCGCCCCAAATTGGCAAGGGCCTTATATCGTGACCAGAGTATTGTCCAACGGCGCTCTGTGTTTGACAGATATCGAAGGTAGATGTGTCGACATGGCTATCAATTCAGATGCAGTCAAGAGATATTATGCGTAATTTCTTTAATTATGGCAATTTTTGGTTTATTTGTTTGTATTTGGCATTTGATGGATAATGAGATGACGGAGGCAATTCTTTCTTCTATCCAAACACTGTTTAACCCTTGCTTCCCCCTTTGAGCCTTAAGTAATTCTTTCATACCCCTCTTTTGGAATCACTAATGGAAAGGACATGAAAAAAAAAAAAAAAAAAGAAAAAGAAAAGGAAAAGAAAAAGAAGAAGAAAAAGAAGATGAAATCATAAAGAAATACAAAACCGTGGGAACTACGTTTGACCTGATTCCTCAAAGAGGATACGTAGGCGCCTCACGGCTCGGTCATAGTATGCATCATAATAAATATAGGATGCATAATGTACATAGTGTGCATAATAGACACAGCGTGCGTAATGCACGTAGCACAACATAAAAGTAAAAAATAAATAAATTCCCCAAGCAAGAAAACTGGGGCAGAAGTTATGTTTTAAGTTCCAACAAAGGTTTGATTCCAAAAGTTGTAGCACATCACCCTCCAAGTTGTTTTCATTTTTTTAGCCTTCCTTCAATCCCACACCAAAACCAACATCGACATCCAAAAGACCTCCCGATCAATGTTCGAGAGATGCCAAATCCGGCAAATAAGGCCGAGAATGATACACCGATCCCCAGCAAAGAAAAGGATCGTAAGACTGGGAATGAGTTGATAGTCAAAAGAATCTCCAGAAGAGAGGATCATATCTACAACACCCCGATTCCTCGAAAAGAAATAAAATGAGAGAGTCTCATCGGTGAAAACCTTCACAGGCACCGAAGAGGCGATGTAAGATGAGGGATATGAAATGAGAGAGTCTTATTGGTGAAAACCTTCACAGGCACCATAAGGCGCCGGGAGATGAGAGAAAAGAGAGAGTCTCATTAGTGAAAACCCCTCGAAGGGCACTATGAGGCGACAAGATAGAGCAGCGAAACCTACCACATTCGCAACAAGATGAACATCCATTTATCATCCCCAGCAAGTCAGACCGTCGGACAAATCGATTGATACAAATAGACTGGGTCGGGAATCTATGGTGCATGTCATGATCACGGGGACCAGTTGTGTCATCCAGATAAGTTCTTTTGATTAGCTCCTCCCACAAAATATTGGTTCACAAAGTTTTTCTCTTTTCCATATCTTTGTTTTTCTTTTCCTAAAAATGTGTCTTTAAAGGATTTTTCAAAGCTTACTACCGGAAATCGAAGGGGAATTCATCCAATTCAGGAGAATACAAACAGTCCTAAAAGCCGGCCCCAGGCAATGCAGGGACATGTGCTCGGAAATTTTGAAAGAAGTAAGCTCCAAAAGGGAGTGGTTTCGGGAGGTAGAAGTGGACTCCCACAGAATATGCTTAAAGAGAAAGCAGAAAAGGGGATAAACTGAAAACCAATCCCCAGCAGGCTAGAAAATCCCCAACAGGCAACTTTGCCTGCCAACCAATTATGGGGACAAAGAGCAAGAAAAGGGGAAGAGAGAAAAATGGCTCGCCAGAAAGGCACCCTCTACCCCCACGATTAAAACTGACTAAAACCTTTTGTCTTTTGCAGGAGAGCAAAGAATTGATGACGGCAACAAGATGCAATGCCATGGAAGTTACCAAAAACCGGGGCAGAAAATTTTCTGCCGATTGTCGAAAATTTTCTCGGAAGAACGGGGAAACAATTTGAATACATTTAAGTTCTAGGTCGCCCACCAGTATAATGCGGGAATACATTTAAGTTCTAGGTCGCCCACCAGTATAATGCGGGAATACATTTAAGTTCTAGGTCGCCCACCAGTATAATGCGGGAATATTTTTAAGTTCTAGGTCGCCCACCAGTATAATGCGGGAATATTTTTAAGTTCTAGGTTCGCCCACCAGTATAATGCGGGAATACATTTAAGTTCTAGGTCGCCCACCAGTATAATGCGGGAATACATTTAAGTTCTAGGTCGCCCACCAGTATAATGCGGGAATATTTTTAAGTTCTAGGTCGCCCACCAGTATAATGCGGGAATACATTTAAGTTCTAGGTCGCCCACCAGTATAATGCGGGAATATTTTTAAGTTCTAGGTCGCCCACCAGTATAATGCGGGAATACATTTAAGTTCTAGGTCGCCCACCAGTATAATGCGGGAATACTTTTAAGTTCTAGGTCGCCCACCAGTATAATGCGGGAATACATTTAAGTTCTAGGTCGCCCACCAGTATAATGCGGGAATACATTTAAGTTCTAGGTCGCCCACCAGTATAATGCGGGAATACATTTAAGTTCTAGGTTGCCCACCAGTATAATGCGGGAATACATTTAAGTTCTAGGTCGCCCACCAGTATAATGCGGGAATACATTTAAGTTCTAGGTCGCCCACCAGTATAATGCGGGAATATTTTTAAGTTCTAGGTCGCCCACCAGTATAATGCGGGAATACATTTAAGTTCTAGGTTCGCCCACCAGTATAATGCGGGAATACTTTTAAGTTCTAGGTCGCCCACCAGTATAATGCGGGAATACTTTTTCTAGGTCGCCCACCAGTATAATGCGGGAATACATTTAAGTTCTAGGTCGCCCACCAGTATAATGCGGGAATACATTTAAGTTCTAGGTCGCCCACCAGTATAATGCGGGAATACATTTAAGTTCTAGGTCGCCCACCAGTATAATGCGGGAATACATTTAAGTTCTAGGTCGCCCACCAGTATAATGCGGGAATACATTTAAGTTCTAGGTCGCCCACCAGTATAATGCGGGAATATATTTTAAGTTCTAGGTCGCCCACCAGTATAATGCGGGAATACATTTAAGTTCTAGGTCGCCCACCAGTATAATGCGGGAATATTTTTAAGTTCTAGGTCGCCCACCAGTATAATGCGGGAATACATTTAAGTTCTAGGTCGCCCACCAGTATAATGCGGGAATACTTTTAAGTTCTAGGTCGCCCACCAGTATAATGCGGGAATACATTTAAGTTCTAGGTCGCCCACCAGTATAATGCGGGAATACATTTAAGTTCTAGGTCGCCCACCAGTATAATGCGGGAATACATTTAAGTTCTAGGTTGCCCACCAGTATAATGCGGGAATACATTTAAGTTCTAGGTCGCCCACCAGTATAATTCGGGAATACATTTAAGTTCTAGGTCGCCCACCAGTATAATGCGGGAATATTTTTAAGTTCTAGGTCGCCCACCAGTATAATGCGGGAATACATTTAAGTTCTAGGTTGCCCACCAGTATAATGCGGGAATACTTTTAAGTTCTAGGTCGCCCACCAGTATAATGCGGGAATACTTTTAAGTTCTAGGTCGCCCACCAGTATAATGCGGGAATACATTTAAGTTCTAGGTCGCCCACCAGTATAATGCGGGAATACATTTAAGCTCTAGGTCGCCCACCAGTATAATGCGGGAATACATTTAAGTTCTAGGTCGCCCACCAGTATAATGCGGGAATACATTTAAGTTCTAGGTCGCCCACCAGTATAATGCGGGAATACATTCAGCTCTAGATTTTGGAATCAGTCACCCCACCTGAAGACGGAAGGGTACAACAGAGATCCCCAAACGGGAAACAATGAAATCCCCAGCACCAAGAAGCAGACAACTGCAGAGGCAAGCGCGCAATTCAAAAGGAAAAAGGAACGCGTCTCAAAAGAGCAGTTTGAGAACGCTATGGCATGCCCAACATAACAATTCTGATGAAAAGCCATACCACTGAGGAAACCATTGAAAGATTTAAAAAAGAAAGTCGTATCCCCAGCAAATCAAGCAAAGTGATGAGAACTGACATTCAGAAAAGGTGAAGGACCAGCATCATCTCCAAGTTCACAAAATAAAGGCGTCGGAGGAAAGCATTAGCCGACAAGAAAGCAAGGCAACAAGAACAAGTTGAAGATGGATGAAATTTCAGGATCCTCAGTTTAACTTAGCTTCTTGTTTTCCTTTTAGAGCAATGTAATAGGGAGATCGGTTGAGCAGTAGCATCCTACAGCAGCATACAACAGCGCACAACAACAGCAAGCAATACAGTCACATGGTAGTCCCAGCTACCAAAATTTCCCGAACTACATTGACCTGATTCCTGTTCAGCCCAGGATATGTAGGAAACCTCTGAAGCAAAGGTTCGGTCAAATATTTTTCAAAAAATGCTTCACACGGAGCATTCAGAAGGGCAAAAATCGCTCGCTTATCTTTGCGCGAAAACCCTTCGTGTCTTCGAGCAAAGAGGGGCAGCTGTAAGCACGTGATTTTTGCTTCACGGACAATCGCTCCAAAAGAAAATAAAAATAGTGGCGAAAGGCTTCGCTGTACGATTTTTCGATCTTTCCGTGACATGTGTTGTTTATGAGTCTGTCCAGTTTGCATCTAGTCATTATCAAACAAAAATACAAAAAATATATATATATATATATGTCGTTAAAAGAAAATTCAAAATATAAATATGTGAGTCGTTCGTTCTAGGTTGTGATTTAACTTACTTAAATATTTTTTGTGATAATTATGTGGAAATGTTATAGTGTTGTTGATTTTAATTTTTTATTTTTATTTATTATTATTAAAAGAAAAAAAAAAAAAAAAAAGTAAAAGAATGAGGGAAAACCGGTTTGGGCCCAAAAAAAAAAAATGAAATAAAACAGGCCCAAACCAGCACTCAGACCCAGTCCAAGTCCAGGCCTGCCCAGGTGCCTCCTGAAACGACGCCGTTTCGGGCAAATAAATCCAAGCCGTCCGTCCAGGCCAATCCAACGGTTCAGAATTCCTTTCAACAACCCGCGTTCAAACCCGACCCAATAACCAATCCGACCCAACCCCTCACTTAAACCAAACGACCTCGTTTAACTACCAAACGACCCCGTCCCATTTCTCAACATCAGATCTAAGCCGTTGAGATCATCTGATCTAACGGCTCAGATCCGATCAACCTCACCATATATAAACCTTCCCTTACACCCCACGCCCCCTATCCGAACCCCACCCCTCACTCGTCTCCTTCCCTGAACCCTGAAACCCCCAAACCCTAGCAGCCGCCCTAGTCTCCTTCGCCATTAAAGCCGGCGGCACGAACGCCGGTGACCACCCCCTGAACACCCTAAGACCCCCTCACTCCCCTGAACACGAATCCACTAACCACGAACCTCGAATCATCTCCTATCGTCTCGAATCTGGATTTGAAGATTCGAGACAAAACTCGATCTACACCAAACCACCCCATCTTCATACCAGACACCCCCCTGACCTTCCTAGTGACCAAACCAAACTTGGTTTGGTCCGAATCTACCCACAACTCCCAAAAATCCAGATCTGGAAATCCAGACTTTTGAAACACATGCACCTGGGGAACCCGGCCAGTTTTGACATAGGTTTGAGGTCTAATAGACCTTAACCAAGGTGTTCTCATGTGAGAACACCCTGGTTAAAGTTTGTTCGGCCTCAAAAGTTCGAAGTCGAGTTTGATTTGGTTCTGTTTGGTTTAAACGTTTTGGTAAGTTTTCCGTTCTTTTGTTTTATTTCCAAATAAGTTGTCAGCATATCTCTTTGTGTTTGTTTGTTATTTTGTTACTTTTTCCAGATTTCTTTCATCTCTGTTAAAGACCTTTTATTTGGTCGATTGTCTTCTGTTTGTTCTGAATACACTCTGTGATAAACATGATCGTCAGTTAGATTAATCGTCAAAGGAACTAATTCATATAGGCCCAGTAATTTAATAAAAGTTGTCTGATACCCTTTAGGTCCCCGAACGTATTGTTTATATGAGCGACTGATTATTACCTGCTATAATTAGTATAGTCGACTCGATAAATGTCGTTGATTAGTTTTCTATAACTAATGAATCGAATGAGCTAATAATGTCACAGGACTAATTGAACGTTGCCACTAACTGAATGCCCCAACATTGTTTAAAATGGTTTGTTTGCATTGTGAAAAATGACTGGAAAGGTTCAGTCCAGGCAGCCTTGAATTTGAACTTTCATCAGTTCAAAACTGCCCTGATGCTGCAATAGGCAGGGCAGTAATAATCAAGGTTAAGCAGGGGTAATCTGGGGCGTTAAAAAGAACAGAAGTAATTAGTTTAAGTGAGCTGACAAATAGGGTACTAACTTAGGATTAAACTAATACCAATGGGGAACAAGACACAAGGGTATGGGGGCTCAAAATGAATAAACAAATGAGCCCATAATTCTGGATTAAACAAAAACCAGGCGTGGGGAATAAAGGGGGCTGACACCAAGCATGCTCAGGCATGGGCTTAAAGGGTATGGGCCTTCTGCCAATTGGCAGGCAGGGCAGCTCAGCTGTGATGGTGCATTTGGCCTATAAATAGGCCATTTGATAACTAAAACAGGGGGGAAGTTTTAAGAGTCTTAGGCTGGACTTTTAGTTTTGAGAGAGAAAAAAAACAAAAGGCTGGAAATTTTAGTCTTGGGAGGGGTCTTGTGAGTTGAAGAAAAGTGAAAAAAAAACAGAAAGAAATTTTCCAGAAAATACTGTAACTGAACATTGTCCAAAAATTGCACAAAGAAACCAAGTTGGTTATCCTAACTGGGGCTGTTATTGTTCCATTAAGAGAAGTCTGTGTATCTTCAGCTGTGATTGTTACTACATTGAGTTTTTGTGTGCTGTGGATTGAGTTTTAGTTTCCCTGATTGTCGAAACTGTGCTGGTTATTTGCTGAGCTTGGGTGGTTATTGAATTTCTGTTGGCTATAGCACAAAATATTCTGGTTCCTTTCTCGACTGGTTTGGTTTCCCATCCTGCTTTCCTGGGATTATTTGTTTGTTTGCTCGACTACTCGGGAGCTTCATCTTTGTTGGTTGATTGTTGCTGTGTTGTGCTGTATTATCTGCTGCTGCTGTGCTTGCTGTGTACTACTCAGCTGAACATTTTCCTTCCTCTTTTGTTCCTCTATACCAGGTACACAACTAATACTGTCAATGTAATCTGAAGTTGAGTATGAATACAAAGAGAAGAGTTGGAGATCATTTATTTTATGTATAGTCTGTACACTGAATGATCCGGGATGTATGATAGCTTGTATTTTGTTCGGATACTGGGTTAGCTTTAACACATAGCAACTGTAAATGTAGGGTAATTTGACATCCAATTGTATATGCAGGCTGGTAGATAAAAGTATACCCAATGCAGTAGGTTGTATCTTAGATTTAGTTTAATGGTGTAGTATAATTCTTTAATGTATGCCAAGCATGAAAACTGTACACTACTAGTTAAGTTCTTTACCTTCTGATAAATTGCCTCATATAACTGGTAAACCATGCTTTAAGACAAAAAAAAAACATAGAGCTTACAATCTCAACCTCATGAAGGTTGAGCCCAAGTCGAGCGAGCCAAGCAGGCTCTCATCGAAAAACAGTGGCCCAGGCCCAACCGCTACTGCGTGGGTTGGGTTTGGGCCCTTAATATTTGCTCGGCTAACTGTGTACGTGGCCGCGCTTCTGATTTTGCGCAAGCACTCGGAATTCTGTTATAAACAACTTGCAAGCATGTAATTAGTTAGGACTATCTACTGTTTTCAATTGATAAGGACAAACGCGATAAGAAACGTAGTTGCTATAGGATATCCTTTCAAAATAAGAACGAGATGAGCCTCGATGAAAATAAACAAAACGTGCATATGCGGGGCCCTTGTTAAATGTATATTATTGAAGCATTTAGTTTCCAGGACGGGTTGCTTAGCAAATCTCACAATCCTCCTAAAATAACAACACGTTAGTCTCTTTAGGATACGCTTTAATAAACCTTACCTTCTTAAACTCGGGTGCACATTTATGTGACCCAAATCCAAATCTCGACGGATTCGAAATGTGTTTCTAATCGCGGGTACATTAATTGTGACGTGATTCGAGATGCGTGTCCATGACGTTGCAAATTCATTTTAAAAAAAATAAGAATGAGATGAGCCTCGCCAAATAAAATACAAATTGCGGGGCCCTCAGTAAATATTTGCTTTAAAAATTGTTTAGACTTCGGGATGGACCGTTTAGTAAAATTCCACGGTCCTACCCAAAATAAATACGCTAGTCGCTTTAGGCGCGCCTTTAATAATTTAATTTCCTTAAACTCGGGTGCACATTGATGTGACCCAAATCCAAATCTCAACGGAGTCAAAGTGTGTCGACGACCACGGGTACATTGATTGTAACGCGGTTCGAGATACATTTTCACAACGTTGCAATTCTTGATAAAAACAGTAAATGATAAAGCGGTTAAAAGTTAAATTTTGCACATAAGTTCACACTTGTATGAAATCAGATAATCAAGCCGAATATAACAGTTGAGCGACCGTGCTAGAACCACGGAACTCGGGAATGCCTAACACCTTCTCCCGGGTTAACAGAATTCCTTATCCGGATTTCTGGTACGCAGACCATAATATAGAGTCATTCTTTTCCTCGATTCGGGATTAAAATTGGTGACTTGGGACACCCTAAATCTCCCAAGTGGCGACTCTGAAATAATTAAACCAATCCCGTTTCGATTGTCCTTTAATTGGAAAAAACTCCCTTGCGCCCTCGCGGGTGCGTAAAAAAGGAGGTGTGACACAACCTATGAACCCATTTTTCAGCTGTTGAAGAAGGATGCTGCAATAGGATGGACGGCGGAATGCCAGGTGGCATTCGACCAGATCAAAGAATATTTATCAAATCCACCTGTATTGGTTCCCCCTGAGCCGGGAAGACCGTTAATTCTTTATCTGACGGTCTTGGAGAATTCTTTTGGTTGCGTGTTGGGGCAACACGACATTACGGGAAGAAAAGAGCAAGCCATCTATTATCTCAGCAAGAAGTTTACAGTATATGAGGTTAAGTACACTCAACTCGAGAAGACATGTTGCGCCCTAACCTGGGTGGCCCAGAAGTTGAAACATTATTTTTACCCTCATATACTACTTATCTCATTTCCTGTTTGGATCCGTTAAAGTATATTTTCCAAAAACCTATGCCCACAGGAAGGTTAGCAAAATGGCAAATATTACTCACGGAGTTCGATATCGTCTATGTGACGAGGACAGCCATGAAGGCCTAAGCGTTGGCAGATCACTTGGCTGAGAATCCTGTTGACGAGGAATACGAGCCGTTGAGGACGTATTTTCCCGACAAGGAAGTAATGCAGATAGATGAGTTGGAGTTACCTGAGGAACTCGGTTGGAAGCTCTTCTTTGATGGAGCCGCAAATGCGAAGGGAGTTGGAATAGGAGCTGTTCTTATTTCTGAAACAGGACATCATTACCCTGTTACAGCTCAACTGCGTTTCTATTGTACCAACATCATGGCTGAGTATGAGTCATGCATTTTGGATTTGCGATTAGCGGCAGACATGGATGTCCAGGACGTCTTGGTCTTGGGAGACTCGGACCTCCTGGTGCATCAAATTCAGGGTGAATGGGAAACACGGGATTTGAAGCTCATACCATATCGACAATGTTTGCATGATCTGAGCAAGCGATTTCTCTCAGTAGAGTTCAGACACATCCCGAGAGTTCACAATGAGGTTGCCGATGCATTGACCACTTTAGCATCAATGTTGCACCACCCAGAAAAAATTCATGTTGACCCATTGCACATCCAGGTTCACGATCATCATGCCTATTACAACATGATAGAGGAAGAAGTGGATGGCGAGCCATGGTTTTATGACGTGAAAGAGTATCTCAGGATGAGGATATACCCGGAGCAGGCCACCGGAGACCAAAAAAGAGCCATTCGGCGATTGTCTAGTGGTTTCTTCCTCAGTGGAGGAGTGTTATACAAGAGAACCCCAGATTTGGGATTGCTGAGATGTATAGACGCCAGTCAAGCCACGACGATTATGATAGAGGTACATGCTGGAGTTTGTGGGCCCCATATGAGCGGATATGTATTGGCGAAGAAGATTCTTCGAGCAGGGTATTATTGGCTCACCATGGAGCATGATTGTATCAATTTCGTGCGGAAATGCCATCAGTGTCAGATACACGGTGATCTGATTCATTCTCCACCAACGGAATTGCACACAATGTCAGCACCGTGGCCATTTGTGGCATGGGGGATGGACGTCATTGGGCCTATTGAGCCGGCAGCTTTGAACGGTCACAAGTTCATTCTGGTGGCCATCGATTATTTTACTAAATGGGTTGAAGCAAAAACTTTCAAGTCAGTAACCAAGAAGGCAGTGGTGGATTTTGTCCATTCCCATATCATCTGTAGATTTGGGATCCCGAAAGTGATAATCACGGACAATGGTGCTAATCTTAACAGCAGTTTGATTAGAGAAGTATGCGAACAGTTTAAGATTACACACCGTAATTCCACACCATATCGTCCCAAGGCAAATGGAGCTGTTGAAGTGGCCAACAAGAACATCAAGAAGATACTGAGGAAGATGGTAGAAGGATCCAGGCAATGACATGAAAATTTACCATTCGCATTGTTGGGTTATCGCACTACCGTCCGGACTTCAGTAGGTGCAACCCCTTATTTGTTGGTATATGGAACTGAAGCAGTAATGCCGGCGGAAGTGGAAATTCCATCCCTTCGGATTGTCGCCGAGGCTGCGATTGATGATGATGAGTGGGTCAAAACCCGTTTGGAACAGTTGAGCTTGATTGATGAAAAGAGATTGGCAGTTGTATGTCATGGCCAGTTATATCAAAAGAGAATGGCAAGAGCCTACAATAAGAGGGTACGCCCCAAACAATTTGAAGTGGGGCAACAAGTGTTGAAACGAATCCTGCCACACCAAACGGAAGCAAAGGGCAAGTTCGCCCCGAATTGGCAAGGACCATTCATTGTAACCAGAGTATTGTCCAATGGCGCTCTATGTTTAACAGATATAGAAGGAAAATGCGTCGACATGGCTATCAATTCCGACGCAGTTAAGAGATATTATGTGTGATCCCTTTTGATTGTAATTGACATTTGTTTGTGGATTGGCATTTATCGGAGAATGACATGACGGAGGCAATTCTTTCTTCTATCAAAATACTTTAACCTTTGCTTACCCTTTTGAGCCTCATTTATTCTTTCATATCCCTCTTTTGGAATCAGTAATTAAAATAAAAGATAAAAAGAGAGAAAAACAATGATAAAGACAAAAGAAAAATCACAAGAAAAAAAAAACAAAGAACGTGGGAACTACGTTTGACCTGATTCCTCAAAGAAGGATACGTAGGCGCCTCACGACTCGGTCATAGTGTAACAAAAATAAGAATCCCCAAGCAAGAAAACTGGGGCAGAAGTTGTGTTTATAATTTTGGGAAAGAAAGTTTGATTCCAAGAGTTGTAATGTTTTACCCGTCAAAATTATTTTGAGCCTTTTGATACCCCTTTTCCCTTTTTTTAGCCATACACAAAAAACCCATATTGTTGTCCAAAAAAGACCTCCCGATCAGTATTCGAGAAGTGCCAAGTTCATGCACGTGGAAGTCAGGAACAACACTCTGATCCCCTGCAGAGAAGAGGATCATAAACTGGAAATGAATTGATAGCCGAGAGAATCCCCAACAAAGAGCATCGTATCGACACGCTCCAATCCCCAGTTGAAAATAAAATAAAATGAGAGAGTCTTATTGGTGAAAACCTTCACAGGCACCATGAGGCGACGGGAGTTGAGAGAAATGAGAGAGTCTTATTAGTGAAAACCCCTCGAAGGGCACTATGAGGCGACAAGAAGGATTGGAGGAAAGGGTCCGCCTTTGGCAAAAGTCGAATATTCATTTATCCCCAGCGAGATGAGGCCATCCGAAAGATTGATCGATACAAATAGACTGGGTTGATCGATCCGGAATAAATGACATGATCGTTGGGATTGGTTATATCATTCAGATAAGTTCTTTTCTTTTCTTTTTTCCCAGCGTTTGTTCAGAAAGACTTCTTTTTCTATCTGTAAAATTATCACTCTTTCATTTCTTGGTTTAAAAGATTTTATTTCCCCCCAACTTCATTTTTAAAAAGGCTTTTCAGAGTTTACTACCAATTGCCAAAATGGTGCAAGGCGAAATACGAAAAGGACAAGCCAAAGATAAGGCGACAAAACGAAAAGAAGTTTGTCGCAAGACCAAATGATGAATGGGTCTAGATCCTAAGAGGCCCAAATTTCCAAGGGAAGTTATGGATCAAATTCCAAGATGATCTGCAGCAGATTTGCAAGATACAGGGACAACTCCGACAGATTCTCGATTAAGCTCCACAATGGTCGGACGACACGGAGTGGGGAAGGAAGAGAAACGACAACCATCCCCAGCGGGAATATCAGCCCCAGCAATCAATATTCTCCCCAGCAAGTTTTATAGCAATGCAAGGAAAAGAAATGGGAAAAACCATCCTCAGCAGAAGTGGCACGACCACTCGCCCCATGTTAAACTAACAAATTTTTCTTTGATTTGAAACAGGGAAAAGAAATATTATTGACCGCAGGAAGACAAAGTCACAAAGCAGATTATCAAACTGGGGCAGGAAATTTTCTCTCAATAAAAGATTGTTGAAGTGAGGAGCCCACCTGGAGAATGGAGGCTGAATTATTTTGAGCAGTTGTTGAAGTCAGGAGCCCGCCTGGAGAACGGAGGTTGTTAAATTTTAAGTTGGAGAAGTCAGGAGCCCGCATGTAGAACGGAGGTTGTTATATTTTAAGTTGAAGAAGTCAGGAGCCCGCCTGGAGAATGGAGGCTGAATTATTTTAAGTTGTTGTTGAAGTCAGGAGCCCGCCTGGAGAATAGAGGTGATAGAATTTAAGAAGTTGTTGAAGTCAGGAGCCCGCCTGGAGAACAGAGGTTGTTAAATTTTAAGTTGGAGAAGTCAGGAGCCCGCCTGTAGAACGAAGGTTGTTATATTTTAAGTTGAAGAAGTCAGGAGCCCGCCTGGAGAATGGAGGTGATAAAATTTTGAGGAAGTTGAAGAAGTCAGGAGCCCGCCTGGAGAATGGAGGCTGAATTATTTTGAGCAGTTCTTGAAGTCAGGAGCCCACTGGAGAACGGAGGTTGTTAAATTTTAAGTTGGAGAAGTCAGGAGCCCGCCTGTAGAACGGAGGTTGTTATATTTTAAGTTGAAGAAGTCAGGAGCCCGCCTGGAGAATGGAGGCTGAATTATTTTGAGCAGTTGTTGAAGTCAGGAGCCCGCTTGGAGAACGAAGGTTGTTAAATTTTAAGTTGGAGAAGTCAGGAGCCCGCCTGTAGAACGGAGGTTGTTATATTTTAAGTTTAAGAAGTCAGGAGCCCGCCTGGAGAACGGAGGCTAAATTATTTTGAGAAAAGATTGTTGAAGTCAGGAGCCCGCCTGGAGAATGGAGGCTAATTTATTTTAAGAAGTTGCCGAAGTCAGGAGCCCGCCTGGAGAACGGAGGCTAAATTATTTTTAAGAAGTTGTCGAAGTCAGGAGCCCGCCTGGAGAATGGAGGCTAAATTATTTTGAGAAAAGTTGTTGAAGTCAGGATCCCGCCTGGAGAATGGAGGCTGAATTATTTTTAAGAAGTTGTTGAAGTCAGGAGCCCGCCTGGAGAATGGAGGCTAATTTATTTTAAGAAGTTGTCGAAGTCAGGAGCCCGCCTGGAGAATGGAGGTGATAAATTTTTTTTTTAAAAAAAAAGTTGTTGAAGTCAGAAGTTCGCCTGGAGAATGGAGGCTGATTTATTTTAAGAAGTTGTCGAAGTCAGGAGCCCGCCTGGAGAACGAAGGCTAAATTATTTTGAGAAAGGTTTTTGAAGTCAGGAGCCCGCTGGAGAACGGAGGCTGAATTATTTTGAGAAAGTTGATGAAGTCAGGAGCCTGCCTGTAGAACGGAGGTCATTAAATTCAAGATGATGAAGTCAGGAGCCCACCTATAGAACGAAGGTTGCTATATGTTGAAAATGATGAGGTCAGGAGCCCGCCTGTAGAACGGAGGTTGTTGAATGTCGAAGATGAAGAAGTCAGGAGCCCGCCTGTAGAACGGAGGTTGTTATATGTTGAAAAATGAAGAAGTCAGGAGCCCACCTGTAGAACGGAGGTTGTTATATGTTGAAGGTTAATGAAGTCAGGAGCCCACCTGTAGAATGGAGGTTGTTATGTGTTAAAGAATGAAGAAGTCAGGAGCCCGCCTGTAGAACAGAGGAATATCTTTCAAGATCAAGCAGTAACCCACCGGAAGGCAGAAGGTTACAACAAAAATCCCCAGCAGAATGAAGAAAGCCGCATCCTCAGCGGGCAGAACAAAATGATGAATACTGGTATTCGTAAAAGCAAAAGGCCAATGTCATCACCAGCAATCGTCAGAAAAGAGAAGCACCGGAAGAAACACCAGCCGACAAGAAAGCAAGACAGCAAGAACAAGTTTGAAGATAGATAAGATCTTGTGATCCGTAGTCTAGTCTAGCATATTGTTTTCTTTTTAGCACGGTGTAACAAGGAGACCAGTAGAGCAGTAGTAACAACATACAACAGCAGTAACAACAAGCATTACAGTCACATGGTAGTCCCAGCTACCAAAACTTTCCGAACTACATTAACCTGATTCCCTTTTAGCCAGGGATATGTAGGAGACCTTTGAAGCAAAGGTTCGGTTAAATCTTTTTTCAAAAAAAATGCTTCACACGGAGTACTCCAACAGGGCAAAAATCACTCGTATCCGCTCACTTAATCTTTGCGCGAAAGCTCTTTGTGCTTTCGGACAAAGAGGGGCAGCTGTGAGCATGTGATTTTTGCTTCACGAAAATTACTCCAAAAGAAATCAAAAAAAAATAAAACAAAATCCATCTGTGTACGATTTTTAGAATTTACGTGACATTTTGGTAATTATTTGGTCCGTAAATGCTTGCCGTTGTTGTGATTGATATATATATATATATATGTATGTATGTATAAATACATGTTGCATGCGCATTCAAGATTTAATTGTGCATTTTGGAGTCAATTGAACCATGTTTTATTTTAAAAGAAAGAAAATCACAAAAATATGCATTTTTGTTGTGTTTTGTCATTTATGTGTGCCGTTGTGTAATTTTATTTTTAATTAAATGTTTGACCTTGTGTGTTAATTGTTGTTAAGGTTTAACATTGTTGTAGGCTAATTTTGGTTTTACAAATTATTTTAGAATTTTGTTGATTGTTAATTAAAGTAGAAAAAGAAAAAGAGTTGAAAATAGTAAAGAATACTCGGTTTGGGCCAAAAATTAAAATAAAAATAGGCCCAAACGTGCTGGCCCAATGTATTAAACTGGTCCGTCTCCTCAGAGGTGCCCGAACGACACTGTTTCTATCCCAGTTGAGCAGGGCCGTTGATCTCAAATGGATCAACGGCCAAGATCACATCCTTCATACCCGTTGACCTGACCCGATCCATTCCCATGCCCGGTATCACCCACCACTACACACAAACGACGTCGTCCCCCTTCAGTGAATAGATCCTGGCCATCGATCTCACCTGATCCAACGGCCAGGATCTAACCCCCTAAGTCGTATATAAGCCTAACCCTGTTACCCCGCCCCCTAGCCAAACACCCCCTGTTTCATCGTCTCTCTCAGAGACGATCCCAAACACCCCCCAAAACCCTAGCAGCCTCCTTAGCTCCCCTTCAACGTAAACCCGGCGGCAACAGCGCCACCGATCACCATAGCTACACCACTGAACCTACAAACCACCCTGAACACGAATCCCTGGTCACTTAACTTCGAATAATCTCCAGGGTTCTCGAATCTTCGATCAAAGATTCGAGTCAAAACCCTAAATCACCTAATGAGTCCCAAATTCACACCATCCACTCCCCTGACATCCCTCATACCCTAATCAACGTTGGTTTCGTTCGAATCTCCCTCATACCCTAATGAGTTCGGTTCAGGCCTGGGTCTTTTGATGCTTAAGCTTCCGAGGTAATTTTCTTTTCTTTCCTTCTATTCAGTGTTAAGTGTATGTTATGAGATATCTATTCGCTTCGACTAATGTCGTCGAGTAGTTAAGTTTCGTAAGCTCCTTCCTAAGTGTCCCGAAAATTGAAATAATTTGGTGGCATGTTTAGTCTATGTTGTTTGTCGATTGGTTGTTACATGTAATAGTTCGTATAGTCGATTTGAGTAACGTCGTCGAATAATTAAGTTTCATAAGTTCCATGTTTTATCCGAAAACACATGAATCACCTGTGTGTTCTGTTTTAGCCTGCTTTTGTTGTCGACTGATTAGTATACGTTGTAACTCGCAAAGTCGATTCGATACATATTGTCGTTTGATTTTTACAGTCTTGAAAGGCAACAACTTGATTCATACTGTCTGATTCTGATTAGATAGTTGTCTAAATCCAGTGGTAAACTAATTATAGGTTGTAGTTTGTCAGTTGGTGAGGTTCGAATTAGGATTAAAATGGTTATAGCTGACAGACTCAACGATGTGAAGGGGGTGGGGTAAGGCAGTAATAATCAGCGGCTTTAGGGTTAATTTGGGGTGTCAAAGACTGACAAATGCTTAGGATTAGTGGACTGTCAGTTGGTTAATGAAAAATACTATTAATCTAGTATTAGTGGGGTGCACAACACAAGAACATGGGTTTAAAATAAATAATCTAATAAAGCCCATGACTCTTGAATGAATCAATATGACAATCATGCTATAGTGGGGAACCAAATGACTTGCATCAAGAAGATACTTAGGCATGGGAAGTTGAAGGGTATGGGCAGGAGAGTCTGGATACGAGGCAGTCATGTGAAGGTATTTTGGGCCTATAAATGAGCTCATTTTTTTACTGATGAGGGGTTGGCAATTGAGAGAGAAAAGCTGATAGTCTTAAAAGGCAAAAAGGGGGGGGGGTTGGTCAGTTGTTTGGTTTGATATAGTTAGGTTTTTCAAGCTGTTTTGCTAAGTCCGATTGTTCGATTGTCTAGCTATTTTCTGTCAAGTCTGTCATCTAGTTGGGTTGTTACTATTTCAGTGGGGTATTCTAGTTTCTCTGCTGGGTTACTACTGTATTCTGGGTTTCAGTATGCTGCTGGACTGCTTCTGGTTTTTATTGCTATTAAAGTTGTTATTGGTTGTTCGTTGAGCTGCTGTTATTATTGAACTGTTGTTGTTGTTGTTATTACTGCCTTACTGCTGTTGCTGATCTTCTTCCTTTTCTTGTTCTTGTTTCCAATCTCAGGTACACAACTGATACACTGTCAATGTAGGCTGGAAATTGAAACCTGAGTATAGAAACGAAGAGTTGAAGTTCCTCTTTCGAATTTGCTTTAGTTGTATATTGAATGTTAAGCTGTGTATAATAGTTCATGTATTCCATTAGAATCATGTCTGGGTTTGTTTGGATTTTGTTTCAATGGGTAATTGTCTGGCCATAGCTTTCAATATAATTAGAGTTTGTATGACTCAGCATTTGGTCTAAAAGGCAAAAAATCCGAAATAAATGTAGATCTCATGTTGATTTCAGTTCCAAGTTGAAAGTATGTCTCCATAGCTTTAGTATTGCAATAGTTAGTTGACAAAGTCATTAACGGTTTGCTTCGATTGTCATATAATCAGATAGGAACATAGTATGAATTCACGCCCTTAAATTTATAGAATCCGTAGGCTTGACATACTTGTGGCGCGATTCAAGAAATGTAGAAAGGATAAGAACCTTAACCCAATAGGTTATTCAAGTTAACAAGCAAGTTAAGTAACTTTTGTAACCATTAGTAATTAAGGTTGGCTTAGCTTCAAGTAGTTGAAAACAATTAGTCCCAACGGTTCATTTCGTCTAACAATGTGGGTTCAAATTAGTTATAAGATACTTTGTCCCTTTTGAATGCGTATTGTCTGTCAATTCCGTATTTGTTATAATTTCAGCTTCAGTAGTATCCGCTTATAGAATGAGGCATGAAACAACTTCCTTTCGCGCAAAGTTTGATTGCAATTTTCTGGCTCCGTTTGCTTGAATCCGTGAAATAAATGATGGTCTTTTCAAGTATGTAAATAAAGTAGGACCTTTTCTTCTTCCATTTAGAGACAGACGAATAAAAAATATATATAGCTGCTTTAGGATATCTTTCTAAAATAAAAATGAGATAGCCTTGCCAAATAAAACACATAGATTGCGGGGCCCTCACAAAAATGTATGTTTGAATTAGAATTCGGGACAGGCCGTCTAGCGAATTTTACGTCCTTCCCCAAAAGTAACAATATGCTAGTCGCTTTAGGTGCGTATTTAATAATGTACCTCCCTAAACTCGAGTGCGCATTTATGTGACTCCAATCCAAATCTCAACGACATTGAAATACGTCTTTAATCACGGGTGCATTGATTGTGACGTGGTTCGATATGCATTTCCACGATGTTGCAAATTCTTTAAAAGACTAACGAATGAGATGAGCCTCGCTAAACAAAACTCATAAATTGCGGGGCCCTCGTTAAATGTATATATTAAAGTACTTAGTTTTCGGGACGGGCCGTTTAGCAAATTTCACGGCCTTCCCAGAATAATAACACGATAGTCTCTTTAGGCGCGTGTTTAATAATTTACTCTCTTAAACTTGGGTGTGCATTTCATGCGACCCAAATCCAAATCCCAAAATATTGAATAAAAATGTGTTCCGGATTGCGGGTGCATTTCATGTGACATAATCCAAAGACGTGTTTTAAACAATGTTCATATTCTTTTAAAATAATAATAAAAAAGTGGTAAAAAGTTAAAATTTGCACATAAGTTCACATTTGTATAAAATCAGATAATCAAGCCGAATATGATAGTTGAGCGACCGTGCTAGAACCACGGAACTCGGGAATGCCTAACACCTTCTCCCGGGTTAACAGAATTCCTTATCCGGATTTCTGGTACGCAGACTGTTAAATAGAGTCATTCTTTTCCTCGATTCAGGATTAAATTAGTGACTTGGGACACCCTAAATCTCCCAAGTGGCGACTCTGAAATAAACAAACAAATCCCATTTCGATTGTCCTTTAATTGGAAAAACTCCTACGCCCCTCGCGGGGGCGGAAAAAGGAGGTGTGACAGTGTGTCTTCCAGCACATTTGCAATGGGGAGGTGAAGGAGATTGGTCAGCTGGGGGAAGGATTCTATGTGTTGAATCTCAAGGACAAATCAAATCTCAAGTTGCCAGTTGGTGTTATCACTTTTGCATTGGTAATGCATAGAATAAGTGGCTCTTTATGGCATAGAAGATTAAGCCACATTTGATAGGTTACAAGTACTTTGGTCATAAGTACTTTACTTTATGTTTTGATGATGCAACAAACTTACTATCTAGAAGCAGATAAGGAACCTGTTACACATTTACATGACCTTAAGATCACAAGGTTCTCGGCTAGGGATCCAGCATGTGATATGATTCAACTCTTCAGTGTAGAAGGAACAGCTGAGGGAACAGGTCGCTACTAGTTCCCGAGGAGACTATACGAAGTCAACTCTCTAGTTGGAAAGTTGCTGCCTGCACATGCTATTGTACATGAATAGTGCAACAATCAACTTTTTGCGGAAAGCTTTTTACCTACCTTGCTTACATCATTGTATGTGAGGTGATCACTGCCAACTCCGCACTACTATAGAGTAGGAAGAGAGGGTCGCAATAGCTTTTACCCGATTTGTTGGTCGGGATCGAATTTCACAGGGAGCTAGGAAGGGAGTCGAGTATCTGTCTAGTGTAGAATTGAGTAATTGCTCCAAATGTCACTTCCAATCATATTTTGGTTTTTCTTTAACAAACTACTATTATGAACTACTAATTATATCTAATTATGTTAAGTGAAAATTGCTAAGAGTTGTATTTAATAGATAAAAAGGCACTAGGGTAGTGACTTTCACCTAGGTGTCTAATTGACAGGTAATTTCTTCTAAGGCATGATTGACATGATTGGGGAAATATACTATAACCGTTGTACGATTTTACCCACTCTCACACCTCTCGGTAGATAGAGTGATTTTTCCTAATTGACTCTCTCAAGACCAAATGGGTAGGCAAATTAGCTCAAGCAACTAGGGTTCAAGTTAGGTAATTACTCTCTCGAGGTTTAACCCTTTAATTGGGACTATCAATTCTCTTGAGTCCATCCCAATTCCTTGTTGGTTCAATTTTGGAGACTTAGGCTCTCTTTCTCAAGAAGAGCCAAGTCAACTAAGCACAAACCAGTGTTTGCAACCACCGATTCATAAATTAAACCATAAAATTGACCAAAATAACAAATACACATAGTCAATCTAGCCCTAAATCACAACACCCATCAATTACCCACACTAGGGTTAAGCCACAACCCTAGCTAATGGGTTTAGCTACTCATGCTTGAAAATAAAAATAGAGAAATAGATGAAGATAAAGACATATGAATTAATTGCTAAAGAAAATACAGAGAATTTATCTTTCAAGCTAAGCTAAAATGCCCAAAATGGCTACAAAATCTCTTCTCACGAGCGCATCTATGTTCAAAAAAATGTCTGATTCCCTAAAAATGGAAAAAAGTTTCTATTTATACTAAGCTGGAAAAATTGGACAAAAATACCCCTGCGAGGTCAGTGCGAACCGCACAAAATGGTGTGCCGCCGCACTAGGCTCTGAACTCTATAAAATCAACTCTCTGAACTAGGGCTCCGCGGACCGCACAAAGTGAACCACCGCCGCGGAGGCATCTAGCGCGGTCACAAAGTCGACCGCAGACCGCATAGGCTTGAAGCTAGGGACTTGACATCTCTTTGAAGTTGGCTTCCGCGGACCGCACAAAGTGTTACTGCGGCTGCAGTGTCTCAGGTGTGGACCATACAATATGTATTGTGGCCGCACTACATTGATGCCTTCAATTTCCAGCTCTCTGAATCTCCCTAGTGCGGACCGCACAAAGTGTAGTGCGGCCGCACTAGGCCTGTTTTCCCTGAGTTGTCTTGTCTTTGGTAATTGTGCAGGTTTCACTCCTTTTGAGCCGATCTTTGATATATCATCACTTTGTCGATCAAACCTGCAGTCAAGCATGACTTATGAGCCTTTTAGGACTATTTTGTAACAATTTATAATCAAAGCGTAAGCAAGAAGGAGCATGAAACACGTCAAAATCCCTAGTTATCAACTCCCCCAAACTTAAGCTTTTGCTTGTCCTCAAGCAAACAAAATAAGACCCACCCCTTAAGGGAAAATCCAAGAATTTTTAGCTATCCTAAAGTACCCTCAACTAGCATCAATTGGGACTAACAATTGCCCTCAATACGAATAAATCATTAACAACATTTATCTTTTGAAAACCATGGATCAAGTGTGATACAAGAGCATAAAGAGTTGACTCATTACATCAAAGAACTCTCTCAATTACTTTGGTCATTATGGAACCCAAACTCAAATATCCTCAACTCTCCCTAAGAAAACCTCACCTTTTAGAATATTGGCACACAAACCGAGGTTAATGGGATTTCATTCATCTCTCTTAAGAAAAGGTCACAAGTCCGGCGCTAAGTACCATATACTTGCCTCTTATGTAAGTATCCACTAATGTAAGCTTCATTCAACTCAAGATCATATAGGGCTTTTGTGAAGTCATTGTGAATGCTTTTGGCTCAGGATAGGAAATGTTTTGGTCTAAGTGGGTTCCATCTTCCCTTAAGTACTTCTTTTGATTCATGTGGCATAATTATCTTGACTTTTTGAGTTATCTCACTTCTTTCTAAGGGGTTGGAGAGACACATTGTCACTCTTTCTTATGCAATTCGAAATGTTTCTCCTTTTTCAACTTTCCACACTTTTTTTCTCTTTTGCTTTTCTTGAATCCCTTTTTATTCTTTTTCACATTGATCTTGCTTTTTGTCTTTTGCTTTTATTTCTTTTTTATTTCCTTTCCTTTTCTTCATTTTTGTGCCTTTTACCACTTTGTTGACATCCTCGTCTCTCCCCCCAAACTTATACTTTTGCCATGTGCTCAAGGAAAGATCGGGTGCCATGATAGGATCTTTTTGAGAACGGTTATAGGCTTGTATCATGGTTCTTGAAAGAAAAAGGTCTAAGGCTCAAAAGGGTTAACTAGTGATCATATCATGGGTAGGCTATGGAATTGTTCAACTATCATTTGGATCAAAGAGAACCTATAATCACTTCTCAAGTCAAATTTCACTCAAGATTTCGCCTCAACAAACATTCAGGGCAAGTTTTAGACCAATGGCTCGGGACTTGGACTCACAATTCGATTTCTCACCACACAAGCTAAAGGATTGCTAAAGACATAGAGTTGGGGGACCACAACAACCTTAGATATAATTTGAGCACGCAATGGTCCCGAAAAACCACTTGATGATTGTTGGTCAACACAAGAGTCTCAAGGTCATGACTTTCACCATCCTAAACACAACATATTGTCTTTGACCATGGGATCAAAGGCAAATGTGCTAGGCCCAAGTGAAGCTTTGCTTGAGGTACCCTTAACTATAAAATACCAAAAAAAAAAAAACAAAAAAAACGGGACTCAAACCCTTAAGAAGGTTGTCATGCCATCCATCATCGGGAAGAGCCACCTGGTTCACACAACACTCCACCTTTAGAAAGAACAGTGACATTAAGAAAAATAAAGGCTTATTGAAAACGTCAAAACTGAAACAAAAAGCTACGAACATAAATAAGAAGCTAAAAATGAAAATTTTTGCGAAAATAGAATGAATATATATAATATGGGATTTGAATATACAATGGGGAATGAATATATACAATGATGTAACTTTATATACAGACCAAATGAAAGATAAAAAGTCCGATAAAAGTAGCTAAATGTAAAATTATATATAGACCAAATGAAAATCAAGAAAGCATAAACTAAATCAGTATATATACAGTCATCCAAGGATATAGGGTGCACCCCCTCAAATAAAAGCTGGCGTTGTCCCCAATGCCAACTATACCAAATAAGCACCAAAAAATAAATAGAGAAAGGATATGAAGACTCCCTAAGCCATGTCCGTATGCATAGGATCATGTGCAGTCCCTGGGTCCTCTGTGTTCTCGGGAACCTCACACTAGTTCCCGATATCCTGCTGCTCAGCTGTTGGGACCTGGGCTTGGACAGGCTGTGGATCTGGTACATCCTGTAGCTGACTGGAGGAAGCCTCCGGTGGGTCCGCCAACTGGATGATGGCATCATCTGCTCTTGGGATCGTCCTTTTCCTCTTTGGAGGTCGCTGCGACTACTCTGGCTATGGCTCAGCTGCTGGAACTGGGTCCTCAAATAATAGATCTAAAGGCAACTGGTCTGCCTTCAACTTGTCAACCTCCACCTTCAGCTCCTTTACGGACTCCTTGGAGGCCCGTGTCTTGCGCATCTTCTTGTGCTCCTTGGCAAGCTCCTTCAGAGCCTTGCCATATGAATCCACTGCCTTCGCCAAAGCATCCTGGGTAGTGAGGATTTTCTTCTGGTTATCAAGAATCTCTTTCAATGCATCCTCAATAAATTGTGGGACTTGTGCTGACTGAGGTGCCGACTGAGCTGTAATAGTGGTGGTCAAAGTAGTCAACTTGGATGAAGTAGTATGCATCCAGTTGTTTAGACTCTGAAGCATTTGGCTCAGTCGGTGGGCAGTGATGGGATGGGCCTGGGTAGATGGAATCTCCGGGCATACTGATGTGGAAGGGCCTGAAGAAATGTCTGAAGTGGAGGGTCCGGGAGGTATCTTAGCAGAAGTGGAGGCTGGCTCAGTAGGGGACTCTACCACAACTTGCTCTTTAGACTGGCCAGTTGGGGCAGAAGCAGGTGCCTTGCAGTTCTTGTCCTTGGGGTTGTCTGGCCCCCTCAAACTATACCACGAGAAAGGAGTTGTTGCCTTGACCTTGATGTCAAACGACCTCTTATCCACATTCAAATCCCGGAAGTACATAGTCAGGGTGTTGGGGAAAGGGTAGTTCCAGTCAGTCTCGGTACCCACAATGGAAATGATGCGAGACATCACATTCCCCACATTGATGGGATATCCATGATGGAGGCAACCAAGATAGCTCGGTGGAGAGGGAGAGTTTGATCATGTGAAGTGGGGTCTAGTCAACTGCATACAAACATCTCCCAACCCCTCGCCTCAAAGTTAAGATTTCTCCGAAATATCTTGACCCCAGCGGTCAACCATTCAGGAATTGTCCCTGGGATTACCAGGAATTGAGCTAACCATGAGTGGACCTCCTCGCCCATATCCAGCTTTGCCATATAGAGAGTCTCATCTTCATCATTGAAACACAAATATTCATTCAGCGACTTCCCATCGAACAACACCTTTTTGTTACGAACCTTGGTCACTTTGGAGCCCTTGACGATGTGGGCTACATTACAGCAGAACTCTTTGACCAATGTTCATTTGCCTCCAAACAGTCTGTGAGCACGTGATTTTTTCCCTATGAGAACTACTCCCAAAAATTCAAAATAAAATGGTTTGGTGTTGTTTGTGATTTATTTGTATTGTTGTCTGTACATGTTTATTTCTACTTAAATTAAGAAAAATATAAAAAATATGTGTTGCATGTGCATTTAGGAGTTAATTATGCATTTTTGGAATTAATTAAACCATGTCCTACTTTAAAGAATGAAAATCACAAAAAATATGAATTCCGGTAGTTTTGCCATTTTTATTGTTTAATTGTGCGATTTTATTTTTCGATCTCGTGTGTTAATTGTTGTTAAGGGTTAATTAATATCTTTTAAAATAATTTTGGTTTTACAAGTCAATTTAGGAATTTTTGGTTTTAGGAATTAAAAAAGAAAATAGAAGAGAAAGAAGAAAAAAAGAGAAATTTTGGACTGGGCCAGTTTTGAAAAGGAAACATTCAGGCCCAATGTCACACCCCATGTCCAGGCCCAACCGGCCGGTCCAAGAGACCATACCAAATGACTTCGTTTCATCACCAATCAATCTCGACCGTTCAATCATCCAATCCAACGGTCCAAGATTCCCCTCCCATAACCCGTCTCCGGCCCGACCCGCTTACCCCGAACCACACCCTTCCCAACTAAGCCTAAAAGACCCCGTTTGGCTTAAAGTGGCTTAATCTGGACCGTTGGTTCCCATCATCCAACGGCCCATATTAATCACCTGATTCCAATATATCATAACACCCAAACCCCCCTCACCCGCCTCATTTCCACCCCTTCGTCTCCAAGAACCAGAGACCAAACGACCCTCCACCAAACCCTAGCCGCCCTTGTACCCCATCGCCTGAAAGCCGGCGGCAACAACGTCGGTGACCACGAAACTAACACCAAGGCACCCCCTGACCACCCTCGTTACGGATCTGTTAACCGCTTGCCTCGAATCAACCTCCAGCTTCTCGAATCTTCAATCGAAGATTTGAGCAGGACCTAGATCTACCCCAACCAGTCTTAAACTTATACCGGACATGTCCCTGACCCCCCTCATCACCAAACCACCGTTGGTTTGGTTTGAATCAGACCAGAACCACTCGAACCCCAAATCAAACCCCCAAGAACCTTAGAAAGCCAGAGGTTGAAATCTGTCCCAACTGAAGGATGGTTTGGGGTCTAATCGACTTTAGTCGAAGTGTTCTCAGTTGAGAACACTCGATTAAGGTCCGTTTGACCTCAAACATTTCGAGTTTGAGTTCGAATCAGGGTCGTCCAGGTCCCGAGTTCTTAAGGTATTTTCCCTTTCCTGTTTTTTCCAATTTGTGTTTGTTTATTCTGTTTATTTGTTTAGTTTAGTTTTATTGGTTTTTCAATTTCTTTTGTCGACTGATTCTGCCCATCTTCAATGACCCTTTATTTGGTCAAACTTTTTCTGGTCATGGTTAATGAATGTGATAAAGCTATATAATCGATTTGAATGAGTGTCATTGATCAGTTAAGTTTTATTATGAATCCCTGTTTCCATCAATACGATTCGAATCACCTGTGTGCATGTTCGATTCTTATTTGCCGTATGTGTCGTAATTCGTGTAGTCGATTGAATAATTGTCTTCAATTAGTTTTACATGCTTCAATTCTGATTAAATAACCTGATAATAATGTGATTCGTACTACTTCAATTCTGACTGAATCAGGGTTCTTCTGTTGATGCCATTTGATATGATTTAAATGCTAGTTTGAACGGTCATTTGAGTTCGAATTGAATTGGTTAAAGCTGAAAGATGTAGTATAGATTAAAGGGTTTAAGGTAGGACATTAAGTCACTGGGGTTTTCAAGGGTATTTTGGGGTTTTAAAAGGGTTGAAAGGGTTAGTGTTAGTGGTCTGACCATGAGGCCACTTAATTGACCATTAAACTAATATTTTATCTAGTAGTAGTGGCTTGGGAAACATAATAGCATGGGGATTAATGGAATATTATAAGCTGCCCATGCCTTTGGTTCAAGACACATGATAATGGGATGTAAGAGAATATCATGGGAAAAAAAGATGGTGGCGGTATTAGTTTAATTGCTTTTGAGAGGGGGAAGGGTCTGTGTTTTGGCAGATAAATAGAGCAAGGTTTAGACATTGAGGGGGCGACCTTTTTTGGGAATAGGTATAAAAGGTGGAGAGTCAAAAACAAATAGAAAAGTCCAAAGATTGGCACACACTGTCTGACTTTGAAAAAGATTGAGAAAACCTACTGTGGCATTAGTTTCCTGAAGTCAAATTAGAATTCCAGTTGATGAGTTGCATGTTTTCTAGCTTGATTTCTGATTGTGAGAGTCTCAGAGGTTCCCTGGTTGGTCTTCTAGTGATTTTGGGTTGATTCAGGCTTGGTTTTGAGTCAGTTCTGGTAACTCTGTTTGGTTTTACACACTTCTGGATTTCTGGTTCATCACTTGGGTCTATTCGTTGTTCCATATTACCGGGCATTGATTAATGATGTAATTGCTGTTGCATTATTGCTGACTGTTATTTCTACTCTTAATGTGTTGCATTTCTCCAGGTACACATTTGAACTTGTTCTTGGTGTAATTTCTCCAGTGGAATGAAAAGGCAGTTACTGTTTGACATTCATTAAGGTTTACTATTTTTTTAGTTTACTATGATACAATCAGCTTTATGATTTGTATGGTAAGTTTGTGCCTTAACACGCCTGTAGGGATTAGTTGGGTCATTACATGTTATATACAGCTTTGTAACCTGTGGACAATGGGTACCTGCATAATCAGGATTGTTGTTTGATCGATTTGAGTTGTTTTGAATGGTGATGGACTGTTAACTCTAAATATGTAACTCATTTCTGATAGAATCAAGTCCAAGGTGACAAATAGTAACTGTTCGAGTTAATTGCTCGCCCCCACTAAAAATCAAAGGCAAATCACAACAAATAACCACATATTCACGTTAGTCCAGGTCACATATGCTTGGTTTTCGAATGGGAAATTATCCATGACGCTGTATGTGATTTAAATCATTATTGGATAAGTGATTTGTTAGAGTGAGTTGTAGGTAATACTATTTCTACTCTAATAGGGATGAGCAAAAAATTGTGAGTTATGCAATTTCGGATCTTCAACGCACATTAATTAACTAGGACTACTTGCATTTTAGAGACGAACTAAGTAGAACACTATAGATTACTTTACGCTTGCCCTTTAATTAACGAACGAGATGAGCCTCGCCAAATAAAGCACCTAGATTGCGGGTCCCTCGACAATTTTATATATTAAATACTTAAATTCCGGGATGGGCCGTTTAGCGAATTTCCCGGTCTTATCCAAAATAACAATGCGTTAGTCTCTTTAGGCACATATTTTTAATAATTTACTTTCTTAAACTCGAGTGCACATTTATGTGACCCAAATCCACATCTCAACGAAGTCGAAATATGTCGATAATCATGGGTACATTGATTGTAATGTGGTTCGAGATGCATTTCCATGACGTTGCAATTCTTTTCTTAAATAATGAAATAAGATGAGTCTCGACAAACAAAATACATAAGCTGCGAGGCCCTCTATAAGTGTTTGTAAAAAATCCTTAGACTTCGGGATGGGCCATTTAGCAAAAGTTCACGGCCTTCCCTAAATGATGATACGCTAGTCGCTTTAGGCGTACCTCTAATAATTTACTTTCTTAAACTAGGGTGCACATTTGTGTGACCCAAATCCAAATCTCAACGGAGTCAAAATGTTTCGATAACCACGGGTAAATTGATGTGATGTGGTTCGAGACACGTTTTCACAATGTTACAATTCTCTATTAAAATAATAATGATAATAATAAAAGCGGTAAACAGTTAAAATTTGCACATAGGTTCAACATGTATTAAAATCAGATAAATAAGCCGAATATGACAGTTGAGCGATCGTGCTAGAACCACGGAACTCGGGAATGCCTAACACCTTCTCCTGGGTTAACAGAATTCCTTGCTCAGATTTCTGGTTCGCGGACTGTAATACAAAGTCAATCTTTTCCTCGATTTGGGATTCAACCGGTGACTTGGGACACCATAAATCTCCCAAGGGGCGACTCTGAATCTTAAAATAAAATCCCGTTTCGATTGTCCTTTAATTAGAAAAACTCCCTTTACGTCCCTTCACGGGGGTGCAGGTAAAAAGGAGGTGTGATAGCTCTAGCGACTCTGCTGGGGATTTAACCGATATTTCTGGTTCAGGGTTCAGAATTCGAGCTTAGATAAATTGTTATATTTGGCTTTGTTTATTATCTGATTTTTTACATGCTTGGGCCTAATGGGCTAAATGCTGCTTTTACCGGTTTGATATTATCTGAACTGTATATAAACTGTGCCGAAACCCTTCTCTTCTTACCTCCGGGGATGAGCTTGCTGGTTGAGACTCTCTACTCTGTTAGTGTCAATACCTGAAATAAGAAAGAGGCCGAACAAGTTACAAAGCCGGACGATCCCGCAGGTCCCTGGTACGTAGCCCCCTCCTCGACTCAAGTTGTCCGCTCGGGTACACAGTCTAGAACAAATACCCAGGTTATGAACCTAGAATAACTCAGCTTCATGCTGGATCCGTAGTAGGAACGTTTGTTTGCATCACGTGCATTTGACTTTGGAGGCTCAACACAGGGGTTGGGTTTGTCTAGGACAGGTGAACCAAAAATGAAAGCGACCATCCTGATGCATCTTACTTGCTTCTACTTGTGCATTTATTTGTTTCGGACTTGCATGTTGACCGGCTTTTGAGGAAAGAGAAATAGCAGTGTGAGGGTTAAAGAGAGTTAATCACTTGTTTTGGAAAAAAATCATCAATGTCCAAATAACGTCGAAACTCTGTCGAATTTTTGAGAAAACGAAAAAAAGAAAAGGGTTGTGTTTATGAAAAAAGGGTTTTATTTGCCATTGAAAAGAGTTTTGTTTTCAAAAGAAGTTTGTTTTATCTATCCGAACTACGCCGGTTTAATTCTCACAGGGTGCAGGATACGTAGGCAATCCTTATCGGGTCCAACCTCCCCTTTTACAAAAATAGCCAAAAAATGTCAAAATTTTAATTTTCGTCATAAATAAGTCGGGTGACGCCGTTTTTTGCCAAAATACCTGAATGTTCCCAACGGGGACGCCGGAAGGCTGACTTTGCATAAACAGCCACTCATAGTCGTTTTTGGATTTTTGACCGGATAACTCACCTAGCTTTAAAATATTCGTTCCCGAAGTGCTGAAAAGCTGTGTGCGGAACCGGATTTTCCTTTTAATCTGTGAAAAATTAAAAATAGTCAATTTGCTGAGTCAAATAAATTTTATTTCTTAATCACCTTAATAAATGTGCAGGATGAGCACGATGTAAAATGAACCTTTTTCAATAATGACTAAAATCCCTTTCAAGTTGCGGTTATGGTGGGATGATTTAGGTGGTGAAGGGCAAGATGAGGTCAAGAAATATCTAAAAGGTCTTACGGGTTTATTGGAAATCCAACCTCGAAGGGATATCATAAGAGCTTTGGTCACCTGCTGGGACCCGACACATAATGTCTTCCATTTCTCCGATTTTGAACTCACCCCGACTTTGGAGGAAATAGCAGGGTACATCGAAAATGATGAAGTTCTGTTGAGGCAAAAATACCTGGTTTCTCCAAGAGCTGTCACTGTGCATCGGTTCTTAGATTCGTTAAAGATACCTAGGACGGTCCACAACCCAGATTTGACCGCATGTTTTTGTAATCCGCGCTTCATATACGATAGATACGGTCATGTCGGAGGATTCAACAACCCGGATAACAAGTTATGCAGCAAGAGTAACCGTCAGAAGTGGGACGAGCATAGACGAGTGGCTTTTATGATAACCTTTTTGGGCCTTTTGTTATTTCCAAGGAAAGATGGAAACATTGATCTGAAAATAGTCGGGGTTGTCAGTACTTTTCTCATTCAAGACGAAAGCACTCTTGCACCTATGATAGTATCTGATATCTTCCGAGCTCTCACAACCTGCAAGGCCAGAGGGAACTTTTTTGAGGGGTGTAACTTGTTGCTACAGATATGGATGACTGAGCATCTCTGCCACCGTTCCCAGCTCTTGAGTTATGGTTCCTTGAAGATAACTTCCATAGAAGAGTTCTACACAAGAATCAAGGGGGTCAGTCTACCCGAGGGAGTTATTTTAATTTTGATTTATTCTTTTCTTTTTGTACAGTTCTCTTTATACTGGTCTTAATTATATGGCGCGCATAAGGAATTCTCAGCCCAGTCTTAAAAATCAATCTGATTCTAAAATGATAGTTCAAGAAGTAGATTGTGATTACGAATCAGAATATGATAATGAGAATGAAGACTTCGAAGAAATTAGTAAGGAGTTAATTCACTTCGAAGAAAAACCCAAACCCAAACCCAATTTGAATGACACGGAAGCCGTCAATTTAGGGGACACAAACAACGTCCGAGAAACTAAAATAAGTGTCCACCTCGAGCCAAAAATCCGGGAGGAGTTAATCAAAGCACTCATTGAGTACAAAGATGTTTTTGCGTGGTCATATGACAACATGCCAGGGTTAAGCACTGATTTAGTGGTCCACAAGTTGCCCACTGATGCAGCGTTCCCTCCCATCAAGCAAAAGTTCAGAAAATTCAAAACCGATATGAGTGTGAAGATTAAAGAAGAAGCTACCAAACAGTTGGATGCAAAGGTTATCCGGGTCACCCGATATCCTGTTTGGTTGGCTAATGTCGTGCCTGTGCCGAAGAAGGATGGCAAGATCAGAGTATGCGTCGATTACTGCAATATCAACAAAGCAAGTCCGAAGGATAACTTCCCACTACCCAACATCCACATTTTGATCAATAATTATGCCAAGCGTGAGATCGGATCTTTTGTGGGTTGCTATGCTGGGTATCATCAGATTCTAATGGATGAAGAGGATGTAGAAAAGACGGCATTCATCACACCCTGGGGAACTTATTGCTACCGGGTAATGCCATTTGGTTTGAAGAATGCTGGGGCAACTTATATGAGGGCAATGACTACTGTATTGCATGATATGATACACAAGGAGATTGAAGTATATGTAGATGATGTGATCATAAAATCAAAGCATCAGGCCGACCACGTCGATGATTTGAAGAAATTCTTCTAGAGGCTTCGCAGGTACAACCTCAAGCTTAACCCCACCAAGTGTGCATTTGGTGTTCCATCTGGAAAGCTGTTGGGATTCATCGTCATCCGGCGAGGCATTGAGTTGGACCCATCAAAGATCAAATCCATCCAAGATTTGCCACCGCCAAAGAACAAGACAGAAGTAATGAGTCTGTTGGGAAGGTTGAAATATATCAGTAGGTTTATTGCTCAACTTGTGAACCCATTTTTCGGCTACTGAAGAAGGATGCTGTGGTAGAATGGACGACAGAATGTCAGGAAGCATTTGACCAAATCAAAGGATATTTATCAAATCCACCTGTGTTGGTTCCACCTGAGCCGGAGAGACCGTTAATTCTTTATCTAACGGTCCTGGAGAACTCATTTGGCTGCGTACTGGGGCAACACGACATTACAGGAAGGAAGAAGCAAGCCATCTATTATCTCAACAAGAAGTTTACAGGCTATGAGGTTAAGTACACTCAACTCGAGAAGACGTGTTGCGCCCTAACTTGGGTGGCCCAGAAATTGAAGCATTATCTGTCATCATATACTACTTATCTCATTTCACGCTTGGATCCACTGAAGTATATTTTCCAGAAGCCTATGCCTACAGGGATATTGGCGAAATCGCAGATATTACTCATAGAATTTGACATCATCTATTTGATGAAGACGGCCATGAAGGCCCAAGCATTGGCGGATCACTTGACTGAGAATCCTGTTGATGAAGAATACGAACCCTTGAGGATGTATTTTACTGATGAAGAAGTGATGCATATAGATGAGTTGGAAATGACCAAAGTACCAGGTTGGAAGCCTTCTTTGATGGAGCCGCAAATGCGAATGGAGTTGGAATAGGAGCGATACTTATTTCTGAAACAGGACATCATTATCCTGTTACGACTCAACTACGTTTCTATTGTACCAACAACATGGCTGAGTATAAGGCATGCATTCTGGGGTTACGGTTAGCTGTAGACATGGATGTCCAGGACGTCTTGGTCTTGGGAGACTCGGACCTCCTGGTGCATCAGATTCAGGGTGAATGGAAACAAGAGATTTGAAGCTTATACCATATCGACAATGTTTGCACGATCTGAGCAAGCGATTTCGATTGGAGTTCAGACACATCCCAAGAGTTCATAATGAGGTTGTCGATGCTTTGGCCACTTTGGCATCGATGTTGCATCACCCAGACAAAATTCATGTTGAGCCATTGCATATTCAAGTTCGTGATCAGCATGCTTATTGCAACATGATAAAGGAAGAAATGGATGGCGAACCATGGTTTTATGATGTCAAGGAATACCTCAGGATGGGGATATACCTGGAACAGGCCACCGGAGATCAAAAGAGAGCCATTCGGTGATTGGCAAATGGATTCTTCCTCAGTGGAGGAGTGTTGTACAAAAGAACCCCGGATTTGGGATTGCTAAGATGTATAGATGCTAGTCAAGCCATGACAGTTATGACAGAGGTACATGCTGGAGTTTGTGGGCCACATATGAGCGGATATGTGTTGGCGAAGAAGATTCTTCGAGCAGGGTACTATTGGCTCACTATGGAGCGTGATTGTATCAATTTCGTGCCGAAATGCCATCAGTGTCAGATACACGGAGATTTGATTCATTCTCCGCCGACAGAATTGCATACAATGTCAGCACCATAGCCATTTATTGCATGGGGCATGGATGTCATTGGACCTATTGAGCCGACAGCTACCAACGGTCATAGGTTCATTCTGGTGACCATCAATTATTTCACTAAGTGGGTTGAAGTTAAAACTTTCAAGTCGGTAACCAAGAAGGCAGTGGTAGATTTTGTTCATTCCCATATCATCTGTAGATTTGGGATCCCAAAAGTGATCATTACGGACAATGGTCCTAATCTTAACAGCGATTTGATGAAAGAAGTATGTCAGTAGTTTAAGATTACACACCGCAATTCCACCCCATATCGTCCCAAGGCGAATGGAGCCGTTGAGGCAGCCAACAAGAGCATAAAGAAGATATTGAGGAAGATGGTAGAAGGGTCCATGCAATGGCACGAAACGTTGCCATTTGCATTGTTGGGATATCGCACTACTGTCCGCACTTCAGTAGGTGCGACTCCTTATTTGTTGGTATACGGAACTGAAGCAGTGATACCGGCAGAAGTAGAAATTCCATCCCTTCGGATTGTCTCTGAAGCCGAGGTTGATGATGACGAGTGGGTCAAAACCCATCTGGAGCAGTTGAACTTGATTGATGAAAAGAGATTGGCAGTTGTGTGTCATGGCCAGTTATATCAAAAGAGAATGGCCAGAGCATACAACAAAAAGGTGCATCCCCGGAAGTTTGAAGTGGGCCAACAATTGCTGAAACGCATCCTCCAACATCAGGCTGAGGCAAAGGGCAAGTTCGCCCCAAATTGGCAAGGGCCATTCATTGTAACCAGAGTATTGTCCGATGGCGCTTTGTGTTAGCAGATATCGAAGGGAAATGCGTCAACATGGCTATCAATTCTGACGCAGTTAAGAGATATTATGTATGATTTCTTTTGATTGTATTTGTTGTTTGTTTGTACTTGGAATTTATCGGAGAATGAAATGACGGAGGCAATTCTTTCTTCTATCCAAACACTTTAACCTTTGCTTCCCCTTTTGAGCCTTATTTATTCTTTCATACCCCTCTTTTGGAATCAATAAATGAAATAAAGGAAAAAGAGAAGAGAAAAATAATGATAATAAAGAAAAAAAAAGTCACAAGAAAAACAAAGGAATTGGGAACTATGTTTGACCTGATTCCTCAAGAAAGGATACGTAGGCGCCTCATGGCTCGGTCATAGTGTAACAAAAAACAAAATATAAATAAAAATTCCCCAAGCAAGAAAAACTGGGGCAGAAGTTGTGTTTATAATTTTGGGAAAGAAAGTTGATTCCAAGAGTTGTAATGTTTTATCCATCAAAATTATTTTGAACCTTTTACCCTTTTTCTTTTAGCCATACACAAAAACCCATATTGATGTCCAAAAAAGACCTCTCGATCAGTATCCGAGAAGTGCCAAATCATGCAAATGGAAGTCGGGAATAACACTCTAATCCCCAGCAGAGAAGAGGATCATAAGATGGAAATGAATTGGTAGCCGAAAGAATCCCCAACAGAGAAAGTCATATCGGTAACACTCCGATCCCCAGCTGGAAAAAATAAAATAAAATGAGAGAGTCTTATCGGTGAAAACCTTGACAAGCACCATAAGGCGATGAGAGTTGAGAGAAATGAGAGAGTCTTATCAGTGAAAATCCCTCGAAGGGCGTTGTGAGGCGACAAGACAAGATTGGCGGAAAGGATCCGCATTTGGCAAAGAGTTGAGTGCCTGTTTATCCCCAGCAAGATGAGGCCGTCCGAAAGATTGATTGATATAAATAGACTGGGTTGATTAATCTGGAATGCACGACATGATCGTTGGGATCGGTTATATCATTTATATAAGTTCTTTTCTTTCTTTTTTCCCAGCATTTGTTCTGAAAGACTTCTTCTTTTTCTATATTTTGAAATCATCATTTTTTTCATTTTTGGTCTAAAGACTTTATCTCCCCAGTAGTTTGTTTTTGAAAAGGATTTTCAGAGCTTATTACCAGTTGCCAAGATGGTGCAAAAACACAATGTGGATAGGACGGGCCAAAGATAATGCAATGGAACGAGAAAGACGTTCGTTGCAAGACCAAATGATGGATTGGTCTAGGATTTCGGGGAGAGTATGGAGAAAAGTGGGAAGCAACAACAGTGAAAAAGTTATGGATCAAACTCCAAGAGGATCCCCAGCAGATTTGCGAGATGCAGGAACAACTCCGACAGATTATCGACCAAGTTCTGTGATGGTCGGACAACACAGAGTGGGGAAGTAAAAGAAAAGAAAAACTATCCCCGGCTGGAATATCATCCCCAGCAAATAATATCATCCATAACAAGTTTTGTAATAAAGCGCAAAGCAGGGAAAGGAAGAAGGGAAAAACCATCCCCAATAGGAGTGGCACGACCACTCACCACATTTTAAACTAACAAATTTTTCTTTGATTTGAAGTAGGGAAAGGAAGTGTTATTGACAGCGGGAAGACATGGCCACAAAGAAGATTATCAAACTGGGGCAGAAAATTTTCTTTCATTGCGAAAATTTTCTTGAAATCAGATAGCCACTTGGGGAAGATGGAAGATAACACAAGTTTTGAAGGAAGTGGAATCCCCAACAGTTTACGGGAAAAGGCAATACAAGTTTTAAAGAAAGCAATCTTGGAAGAAGCAAGATAATCCAAGTTTTAAGGGTAGTGGTCCTTGAATCGGTGTCATCCCCACCATTGTTAAAGGGAGGAAAGTAACTAGTCTTAAAGAAGGAAGATGATTCCCCAGCAGTGTTATCCCTGGTAGGTTTCAGAGAAGTGAAAACACCAGCTTGAGGAAAGTAGTTCTAGTGGAAGGAAGGCACCAGATTTAAAGGAAGTAGTCTATGAAGAAGGAAAATAACATAGTTGTGAATAAAACACCGGTATTTCCCCCAGTAGTTTTTGGAGGAATAAGACAGCAGTTTTGAGGGAAGTAGTTGAAAGAAGATAAATCAAGTTATTGAAGTCAGGAGCCCGCTTGGAGAATAGTGGTGTTATATTTTTAAGAAGTTGTTGAAGTCAGGAGCCCGCCTGGAGAATGGAGGTATTACATTTCAAGTTGTAGTTGAGGTCAGGAGCCCGCTTAGAGAATGGAGGTGTTATGTTTTAAGAAGTAGTTGAAGTCAGGAGCCCGTCTGGAGAATGGAGGTGTTATATTTTTAAGAAATTAGTTGAAGTCAGGAGCCTGCCTGGAGAATGGAGGTGTTATATTTTTAAGAAATTAGTTGAAGTCAGAAGCCCTCCTGGAGAATGGAGGTGTTATATTTTTAAGAAATTAGTTGAAGTCAGGAGCCCGCCTAGAGAATGGAGGTGTTATGTTTTAAGAAGTAGTTGAAGTCAGGAGCCCGCCTGGAGAATGTAAGTGTTATATTTTTAAGAAATTAGTGGAAGTCAGGAGCCCTCCTAGAGAATGGAGGTGTTATATTTTTAAGAAATTAGTTGAAGTCAGGAGCCCGCCTGGAGAATGGAGGTGTTATGTTTTAAGAAATTAGTGGAAGTCAGGAGCCCGCCTGGAGAATGGAGGTGTTATAATTTTAAGAAGTAGTTGAAGTCAGGAGCCCACCTGGAGAATGGAGGTGTTATATTTATAAGAAATTAGTTGAAGTCAGGAGCCCGCCTGGAGAATGGAAGTGTTATGTTTTAAGAAGTAGTTGAAGTCAGGAGCCCGCCTGGAGAATGAAGGTGTTATATTTTTAAGAAATTAGTGGAAGTCAGGAGTCCGCCTAGAGAATGGGGGTGTTATATTTTTAAGAAGTAGTTAAAGTCAGGAGCCCGCCTGGAGAATGGAGGCGTTATATTTTTAAGAAATTAGTGGAAGTCAGGAGTCCGCCTGGAGAATGGAGGTGTTATATTTTTAAGAAATTAGTTGAAGTCAGGACCTGGAGAATGGAGGTGTTATATTTTTAAGAAGTAGTTGAAGTCAGGAGCCCGCCTGGAGAATGGAGGTGTTATATCTTTAAGAAATTAGTTGAAGTCAGGAGCCCGCCTGGAGAATGGAGGTTGTTATTTTTTCAAGTTGTAGTCGAAGTCAGGAGCCTGCCCGGAGAGCGAAGGGTTATGACAAAGATCCCCAGCATAGGTTAAAGTTCAGAAGTCGGAAGGAAGGAAACACTAGTCAGGAGAAGGCGGTTCAAGCTTCGAAGGAAAAATAATTCGAAGCTCACAAAAGGAAATAAGCAGTTCAAATTCGGCAATAAAAAGAAGACTACGAGTCAAGAAAGAAAGAAAGAAACGTCAAAGGAAACACCAATCACCAAGACGTCAAAACAACGAGAGACACAAGAGCATGGCTGAAGATCTAGATAAGATTTTGTAATTCATAGACTATAGTTTAGTCTAGCTTCTTGTTTCCTTGTAACATGGTGTAATAAGGAGATCAAAAAGCAGTATTAATAGCATGCAACAGCAGTTACAGCAAAAGGCAGTCCCATGGTAGTCCCAGCTACCAAAACTTCCCGAACTACATTAACTTGATTCCTTTCTAGCCGGGGATATGTAGGAAACCTTTGAAGCAAAGGTTCGGTTACATCTTTTCAAAAATGCTTCACACGGAGTATCCCCAACGGGCAAAAATTGCTCGTATCCGCTCATTTTATCTTTGCACGAAAACCTTTTGTATTTTCGGACAAAGAGGGGTAGCTGTGAGCACGTGATTTTTGCCCTATGAGAACTACTCCCAAAAATTCAAAATAAAATGGTTTGGTGTTGTTTGTGATTTATTTATATTGTTGTCTGTACATGTTTATTTCTACTTTAATTAAGAAAAATACAAAAAATATGTGTTGCATGTGCATTTAGGAGTTAATTATGCATTTTTGGAATTAATTAAACCATGTCCTACTTTAAAGAATGAAAATCACAAAAAATATGAATTCCAGTAGTTTTGCCATTTTTATTGTTTAATTGTGCGATTTTATTTTTTGATATCGTGTGTTAATTGCTGTTAAGGGTTAATTAATATCTTTTAAAAATAATTTTGGTTTTACAAGTCAATTTAGGAATTTTTGGTTTTAGGAATTAAAAAAAAATAGAAGAGAAAGAAGAAAACAAGAGAAATTTCGGACTGGGCCAGTTTTGAAAAGGAAACATTCAGGCCCAACCGGCCGGTCCAAGAGGCCATACCAAATGACGCCGTTTCATCGCCAATCAATCTCGACCGTTCAATCATCCAATCCAACGGTCCAAGATTCCCCTCCCATAACCCGTCTCCGGCCCGACCCGCTTACCCCGAACCACACCCGCCCCAACTAAGCCTAAACGACCCCGTTTGGCTTAAAGTGGCTTAATTCAGACCGTTGGTTTCCATCATCCAATGGCCCAGATTAATCACCTGATTCTAATATATCAAAACACCCAAACCCCCTCTCACCCGCCTCATTTCCACCTCTTCATCTCCAAGAACCAGAGATCAAACGACCCTCCACCAAACCCTAGCTGCCCTCATACCTCATCGCCTGAAAGCCGGCGGCAACAATGTCGGTGACCACAAAACTAACACCAAGGCACCCCCTGACCACCCTCGTTACGGATCTGTTAACCGTTTGCCTCGAATCAACCTCCAGCTTCTCGAATCTTCAATCGAAGATTCGAGCAGGACCTAGATCTACCCCAACCAGTCCCAAACTCATACCGGACATGTCCCTGACCCCCCTCGTCACCAAACCACCATTGGTTTGGTTCGAATAAGACCAGAACCACTCGAACCCCAAATCAAACCCCCAAGAACCCTAGAAAGCCAGAGGTTGAAATCTGTCCCAACTAAAGGATGGTTTGGGGTCTAATCGACTTTAGTCAAAGTGTTCTCAGTTGAGAACACTCGATTAAGGTCCGTTTGACCTCAAACAGTTCGAGTTTGAGTTCGAATCAGGGTCGTCTAGGTCCTGAGTTTTTGAGGTATTTTCCCTTTCCTGTTTGTTCCAGTTTGTGTTTGTTTATTCTGTTTATTTGTTTAGTTTAGTTTTATTGGTTTTTCAATTTCTTTTGTCGATTGATTCTACCCATCTTCAATGACCCTTTATTTGGTCAAACTTTTTTTGGTCATCGTTAATGAATGTGATAAAACTATATAATCGATTTGAATGAGTGTCGCCGATCAGTTAAGTTTTATTATGAATCCCTGTTTCCATTAATACGATTCGAATCACATGTGTGCATGTTCGATTCTTATTTGCCATATGTGTTGTAATTTGTGTAGTCGATTGAATAAGTGTCGTCGATTAGTTTTACATGCTTCAATTCTGATTAAATAACCTGATAATAATGTGATTCGTACTACTTCAATTCTGACTGAATCAGGGTTCTTCTGTTGATGCCATTTGATCTGATTTAAATGCTAGTTTGAACGGTCATTTGAGTTCGAATTGAATTGGTTATAGCTGAAAGATGTAGTATAGATTAAAAGGTTTAAGGTAGGACATTAAGTCACAGGGGTTTTCAGGGGTATTTTGGGGTTTTAAAAGGGTTAGTGTTAGTGATCTGACCATGAGGGCACTTAATTGACCATTAAACTAATATTTTGTCTAGTAGTAGTGGCTTGGGAAATATAATAGCATGGGGATTAATGGAATATTATAAGTTGCCCATGCCTTTGGTTCAAGACACATGATAATGGTCTGTAAGAGAATATCTTGGGCAAAAAAATGGTGGTGGTATTAGTTTAATTGCTTTTGAGAGGGGGAAGGATCTGTTTTTTGGCAGATAAATAGAGCAAGGTTTAGACATTGAGGGGGACAACCTTTTTTGGGAATAGGCAGAAAAGGTGGAGAGTCAAAAACAAATAGAAAAGTCCAAAGATTGGCACACACTGTTTGACTTTGAAAAAGATTGAGAAAACCTATTGTGGCATTAGTTTCCTGAAGTCAAATTAGAATTCTAGTTGATGAGTTGCATGTTTTCTAGCTTGATTTCTGATTGTGAGAGTCTCAGAGGTTCCCTGGTTGGTCTTCTAGTGATTTTGGGTTGATTTAGGCTTGGTTTTGAGTCAGTTCTGGTAACTCTGTTTGGTTTTACACACTTCTGGATTTCTGGTTCATCACTTGGGTCTGTTCGTTGTTCCATATTACTGGGCATTGATTACTGCTGTAACTATTGTTGCGTTATTGCTGATTGTTCTTTCTCCTCTTCCTGTGTTGCATTTCTCCAGGTACACATTTGAACTTGTTCTTGGTGTAATTTCTCCAGTGGAATGAAAAGGCAGTTACTGTTTGACATTCATTAAAGTTTACTTTTTTTTTAGTTTACTATGATACAGTCAGCTTTAAGATTTGTATGGTAAGTTTGTGCCTTAACCCGCCTGTAGGGATTAGTTGGGTCATTACATGTTATATACAGCTTTGTAACCTGTGGACAATGGGTACCTGCATAATCAGGATTGTTGTTTGATCGATTTGAGTTGTTTTGAATGGCGATGGACTGTTAACTCTAAATATGTAACTCATTTCTGATGGAATCAAGGCCAAGGTGATAAATAGTAACTGTTCGAGTTAATTGCTCGCCCCCACTAAAAATCAAAGGCAAATCACAGTAAATAAGCGCATATTCACGTTAGTACAGGTCACATATGCTTGGTTTTCGAATGGGAAATTATCCATGATGTTGTATGTGATTAAAATCATTATTGGATAAGTGATTTGTTAGAGTGAGTTATAGGTAATACTATTTCTACTCTAATAGGGATGAGCAAACAATTGTGAGTTATGCAATTTCGGATCTTCAACGCACATTAATTAACTAGGACTGCTTGCATTTTAGAGACGAACTAAGTAGAACACTATAGATTACTTTAGGCTTGCCCTTTAATTAACGAACGAGATGAGCCTTTCCAAATAAAGCACCTAGATTACGGGGCCCTCGACAATTGTATATATTAAATACTTAGATTCCGGGACGGGCCGTTTAGCGAATTTCCCGGCGTCATCCAAAATAACAACGCGTTAGTCTCTTTAGGCGCATATTTTTAATAATTTACTTTTTTAAACTCGGGTGCACATTTATGTTACCCAAATCCACATCTCAACGAAGTCGAAATATGTCGATAATCATGGGTACATTGATTGTAACGTGGTTCAAGATGCATTTCCATGACGTTGCAATTCTTTTCTTAAATAATGAAATAAGACGAGCCTCGACAAACGAAATACATAAGCTGTGGGGCCCTCTATAAGTGTTTGTAAAAAATCCTAAGACTTCGGGATGGGCCGTTTAGCAAAAGTTCACGGACTTCCCACAAAATGATGATACGCTAGTCGCTTTAGGCGCACCTCTAATAATTTACTTTCTTAAACTCAGATGCACATTTATGTGACCCAAATCCAAATCTCAACGGAGTCAAAATGTGTCGATAACCATGGGTACATTTATGTGACGTGGTTCGAGACACGTTTTCACAACGTTACAATTCTCTGTTAAAATAATAATGATAATAATAAAAGCGGTAAACAGTTAAAATTTGCACATAGGTTCAACATGTATTAAAATCAGATATATAAGCCGAATATGACAGTTGAGCGACCGTGCTAGAACCACGGAACTCGGGAATGCCTAACACCTTCTCCCGGGTTAACAGAATTCCTTGCTCGGATTTCTGGTTCACAGACTGTAATACATAGTCAATCTTTTCCTCGATTCGGGATTCAACCGGTGACTTGGGACACTATAAATCTCCCAAGTGGCGACTCTAAATATTTAAATAAAATCCCGTTTCGATTGTCCTTTAATTGGAAATACTCCCTTTACGTCCCTTCACGGGGGTGTAGGTAAAAAGGAGATGTGACACAGTCATCTAAAAAGTGCTCCCACCCCACTCTCATTCTAAACTGTCTGTGCACATTGGGGTTTAGGGGTAGAAGAACTCTGTCTATGAAAATCCTCTCCAAAATTAGTTTTCTTATCAGCCACCACTCCCTGAATTTGTGGTATGCCACCTGGCTCACGAATCTATCCTCCCATACTTCGGGTTTCCTAGTTTGAGAAATCCCCCCAACCTGAGGCTCAACCCCATCAAATATCTCCTCATCTCCTTGTACCTCCTCCTCACCTCCGTCTGCACTCTCCCCGGATAATGAAGCTATGGGGGAGGTAGAGTAATCACCACTGCCAGCTGCTGATCCCTCAGAAAACTCAGTGGGGACATGATCTGCTGCTTGGGCAGTGGGTGATGGTGGTGGAGTGTCATTAGTCAATCGGAAGCTGGAGACGAAATGAGTTGGAACTAAGTCGGAGTGGATCTCTTGGGAGGGCACATACTCAGTCCCCGACTGATCACAGGCTCTATCAGCTGCCTTGATTTTCTTTCTCATGTTCTTTATGTTTTGTCGAGCATGGGGAGTGGGTTTAACCAATCTCTGCTTCCCTCGCCGGGTTGTTTTGAGCCTTTCCCTCGTTGTTTAACCATTGTCTGCAAACACAATCATCTTACATTGTTAGTATCAACAGAAGCAGTGGAAGCATTGGTGCAGGAAGAGTTGTAGAATAGAAGCAGTCAGTTGCAAAAATAGTCAAGTGAGGACTACACAAAATGGAGTGCGGCCGCACAGGGACCACTGCGGACCGCACAAAAACAACTGCGGTCCACACAAGTGTGTGGCTCAGAATACCCACCCTCTGAATCTGACCAGTGCGGACCACACAAAATGGTACCAAGTCCGCACTGGGAAAAGACATCTTGCAGAATTTTATCACCGTGGTATGCACAAAATGGTACTACGGACCGCATTAGAATACCACGAACCGCACAGAATGGATCGCGGTCCACACAGGGTGCCTAGTCTTGACACTAAGTTATGGTTCTTAGATTTTGCAATTAAGTCCAATTTTCACCTAATTAAGGTCCCTACTCAATTACCCAGTTCATTCTATTCACCAAGCACACAAAAATTAACATTTAAACTAACCTAATCTATCAATCAGAGAAATACGGGAAGAAGAAGAAGTTACAGTCTATTAGAAATGAAAATAGAATGAAATTACAAAATTAAACACTTAGGAGTTGGGTAAAATGTTACCAGAATATGTGATAAAGTGTAATTGATCAATGCTAAGCAAGAAATACGTCAAGAGAGAAGATGAACATTAGTCTCGGGTCTCTAAAAGTTAAATTTTCGAAAAAGGTAATGATAAGTTAGGATTTTAGCATGTTTTATGCCCATACTTGCCTATGCTTTGAACATATATATTGTTACAACATAGTCCTAAAAGGCTCACAAGTTGTACTTGATTGCAGGTTTGATTGACAAAGTGACGAAATGTCAAAGATCGGCTCAAAAAGGAGTGAAATCTTCTCAAGTATCAAAAACCAAGAAGTCTAAGGAAAGAAGGCCCAGTGCGGACCGCGCAAAGTCGAATGCGGCCGCACTGGGTGGTTCAAAGAGTTGGTAAATCAGTCCAGAGGTAGCGCGACCGTGGTATACATCTCGCGGTCCGCGGTGAAGGCTCCGCGGCCGCACTACTCTTTTGTGCGGTCCGCGGTCATGATATTCAGAGAGATGAAGTTTGCAAAGCCAATGCCATGCGGTCCGCGGTCGTGATTGCGTGGATCGCACTAGCTAACTCCACGACCAAAGTCCATATTACGCGGTCCGCAGAGTCCAAGATCAGAGAAGCCAAAAGTCACAGTCTCAGAGCCCAGTGCGGCCGCGGTCCATTTAGTGTGGCCCGCACCGCTCAGGGGTATTTTTGTCCAGTTTTTCCAACCTAGTATAAATAGAACATTTTACCATTTTTTAGGTTATCATATATATTAGAAGTTGAGCTGCGCTCGTGGGAACATTTTTTGTATCCATTTTTGGCATCTTAGCTTCAAATTAACAATAGATTCTTGTAGTTTAATTTCAGCAATTAACTAATATGTTTAGTTCTTCATCTATTTCTTCAATTTCTTTATCTAGCATGAGTAGCTAAAACCATTAGCTAGGGTTGTGGCTCAACCCTAGTGTGGGTAATTGATGGGTGTTGCCATCTAGTATTAGATTGAATATGGGTGTTTTCTATTTGGGTTGAATTTATGTTTTAATCTAGAATTGGTGGTTGCAAACACTGATTCAAGCTTTGTGGGTTTAACTCTTCTTGAGAAAGAGAGTCTATGACCCCAAAATTGGCCTAACAAGGAATGGGGATGGACTCATGAGAAATGATAGTCCCAATTAACGGGTTAAACCTCGAGAGAGTAATTACCCTACTTGAACCCTAGTTGCTTGATCTAATTTGCCTACCAATTTGGTCTCAAGAGAGTCAATTGGGCAAAATCACTCTCTCTACCGAGAGGTGTGAGAGTGGGTAAAATTGTGCAACGGTTATAGCATAAGCCCCAATTATGTCAATCGAACCTTAGTAACATCTACCCGTCAATTAGCCACGTAGATAGTGTCACGACCCTAGTGCCCTTCTTCCCATTAGATACAACTTAGCAAAATTCTCGTAGCATAAAGTAGTGTTAATCAATAGTTTCATAAAAATAGTGATAATTCAAAAACCCAAAAATGTTTGAAGTGACATTAGGAGTACAAGCACATCTCTAGGCTAGACAGACTATCCAAATCCACTACTAGCTCCATGAGAAAATCGATCTCGACCCTCATATTGGGTAAAAGCTATTGCGACCCGCTCTTCCTACCTTAGTGTAGCGTCGAGTTGGAAGCGATCACTTTTTGGCGACGTTGTCGGGCAGCTTACGGTGTTAACTATTTGTTTAGTTAGTTTTGTGTTTTGCTTCTCTTTCCTTCTTGTTTACTAATTTTTTTATGTTGATCAATTAGGTACCAATGGCTCTTAATGCAAATGACCCTCTCGGAAACGTGATAGCGGGGGAGGAGGTAGAAGATCTTGAGCAAGATGAGGTGCCTCTTGCACCTCAAGGACTACGGAGAGGCCGAAATGCCAATGTAAATGCAAATGAGAACAACAATATTCCAGACCCTTGTCCGCCACCGCCGAGAGTGGTTCCCAGGGTTTTACCAAATCAAGGATACGCCAGTGCTATTGTCCCTCCCCGAATTCGGGCAGGGAACTTTCAAATCACAAATGTTATGCTGACCATGATCGAGCAAAGAGGGTATTTCACGGGCGCCTCCGATCAAAATGCCTACAAGCACTTGAAGGGGTTTGTGGATACATGCTGGGGTAGTAAGCAGACAAACGTGTCTAAGGATGCATTGAGATTGAGGCTTTTCCCATTCTCTCTTCGGAGTAAAGCATTGGATTGGTTAGAAAGGCTCCCCAACCATTCCATCACAATTTGGGATGAGTTGGCGGATAAATTTATTGGGAAATATTTCTCACATAGTCATATGACAGCTCTTCGGGATGAAATATTAGCCTTCAAACAAGGACCAACGGAACCATTACATGAAATTTGGGAATGGTATAGGACTATGTTGAAAGAGTGCCCGAATAACGATATGACCGAGGCGATGATTCAACAAACCTTTTATCGGGGCATCAACACCACAAATCAATTTGAACCAATTGGCCGGGGGAAATTTTATGAAACTTTCTTATGACGAGGCATGTGACATGCTTGCTGAAATGGCTGAGATTTCTTCGGCATGGCAAAGTAGAGCGAATGTGCCCCAAGGTGACCCTACGGTTATCCATTTACACAAGGAATTGCACGATCATGGCCAAAGTATTGCCGACCTTACAACAACTATGAATCAATTGGCAAAGGCGCAATTGCAACAAGTCCAAAACCTATGCCAAGTCAATGCAATGGAAGGTGTTTCTATGTTGAAAAGGAGGCAAAGAGGACAACAACCTCAAGGTAATTGTGAACAATATGACAACAACAATGATGGTGGTGGTTATTCAAATGAGTATTATGATGATCAAAGAGAAGAGGTCCAATATGTCAATAACTACCAAGGGAATAGAGGCAACTCTCCGAATCAATAATAGCGTCCCCAAGGAAATTGGGGCAATCAACAACAAGTAGGCGGCAATTGGAACAACAATAATCCAAACAACAATTGGGGTAATCAAGGTAACAATCAAGGCAATTGGAACGAGAACAACAATAATTTGAGCAACAACAATAATCAAGGAGGGTGGAACAATAGCGGGAACTAAGGCAACCAGGGGCAAGGCTTTCAAAGGTCCCCCCATGTACCAATAACCGAGCAATCCACCCCCTTTACCTTCTCAAGGTCCTAGTTCTTCCGGGTGTGATATGGGAAGAATTGAAAGCATGTTCAAGCAAATGATGAAAAAGAACCAAGATTCCGATACCTAATTGGCTTCTCATAATACATCTATCCGGAACTTGGAGGTGCAATTAGGCCAAATCTCTCAAACGTTGAACACTTGTCCAAAGGGTGCTCTACCAAGTGATACAGTAGTGAACCCGAAGGGTTGGAATAATAATCATGTGATGGCGGTTACAACAAGAAATGTGAGAGGCAGTGATGTGAATGCCTAAAAGCAAAAGCAAGTTGTGGATAAATATGTTGAGTTGAGGGATGATGATGTACCTTTGGTTGTTGATGATGTGGTTAATCAAAATGTGAACAATGATGTGCATGTTGATATTGATGATGAAGCCAAGGTAGAGACTCAAGATGACGTGAACCTGTCTAGGGAACACGTGATTGTCATGCCCAAGCCGGTTGTACCAAAGGCCAAGGCACCTCTGCCTAGACCTCCTCCACCTTATCCTCAGAGGTTAGCAAAGCAAACGAGTGACAATCAATTCAAAAAGTTCATTGACATAATGAAGAGCCTAACAATCAATGTGCCTTTAGTGGATGCACTTAAGCAAATGCTGGAGTATGCTACGTTCATGAAAGATTTGGTAAAAAAGAAGAGGTCGATGGAGTGTGAAACAATTAAAATGACTCATCAAGTGAGTGCCATAGTGCATTCAATGGCACCCAAGCTTGAGGACCCTGGAGCTTTTACTATCCCTTGTACTATCGGAAGTGCGGATTTTGCCAAGGCTCTTTGTCACTTGGGAGCTAGTATCAATTTGATTCCTTACTCTATTTTCAAAACATTGGGTATCGGGCAACCTAGGCCAAATTTAATGAGACTTCAAATGGCGGATCAATCAATGAAGCGACCTTTGGGTATTATTGATGATGTGCTTGTCCGGGTGGACAAATTCATATTGTCGGACGACTTTGTCATATTGGATTGTGAGGTGGACTTTGAAGTACCGATTATTCTTGGTAGACCTTTCCTAGATACGGGGAAGGCATTGGTTGATGTTGAAGTGGGTGAGTTAAACTTCCGAGTGGGGGATGAGAAGGTGGTATTCCATGTTTGCAAATCAATGAGACAACCCAATAGTGTAAGCACGTGATATTTGCCCTATGTGAGAAATACTCCCAAAAATTCAAAATAAAACAATTTTTCTTTGTGTGCAATTTTAAGAATTTTCATGGCATTTTTGGATAATTATTTGTATTTGTCCGTGCATGTTTATTTGTTAAATTAATAAAAAATACAAAAATATGTCGCATTTGCATTTAGGATTTAATTCTACAATTAGGAGCAATTAAGTTTGTTTTACAAGAACAAAAAATCATAAGAATAATGTACGTTGCATTTTAGCATTTAATGTCCAAATTGTGTGATTTTATCGTAATTGCTATTTAATTGTGTGTTAATTGTTATTAAGAGTTAATTTGCATTTTTATAAATTAATTTAGTTCTATAGGATAATTTAGGATTTTTAGAATTTAGTTTTAGTTTAAGAAAAAATAAAAGAAGAAAAAAGAAGCATTGGAAATAAGAAGAAAATCGGATTGGGCCACCTTTTAATTCAAATCAACCAGGCCTAAACCAAATAACCTCCACCGGGTCGACTCGACCCAGTCCGCCCCATAACCCAAATGAATCCCAACCCCCCCATTTTCATTTTATCATTTTTCCCAACCTCAAAACCCTAAAAAAAACACCTGCCCCCCTCTTCTTCTCCTTCCCCAAACAAACCCTCCAACCAACGACCTCCCATGGCTGCCCCTTCCTCCTTCATCTTCTTCTACCTCTCCAACTCCAGCTACAAACGACGTCTCCATCCATGGCTGCCCTCCCCATCGTCCATTGCTTTTTCTTCTTCTTCGTTAGCTCTACAGCTCCCATGGCTGCCCTCGCTGCTTCTGCTCCCCCGCACGTCCCATGGCTGCCCCTTACCACCATTTACTCCAAACGACCACCTGCCACATACAGCACCAACCCACGACGAACAACACCCCGTCCCCATTGTCCCAAACGACCATATCCTAAACGACCCCTCCACCTCAAGCTCCCATGGCTGCCTTCGTCGAGCTCCAACCAAACGTTGTTGCTTCTTCTTCTTCGCCATGGCCGCTGCCTCGTCGACCTCCAGCGTCGCCTAACCAGTAGCAACCAGTTTGTCACATCCAAACGACCATCGTCGCCTCCATCGCCCCAAACCAGTAGCAACTTCCACGACCAGCCACCAATAGCCAACTGCTAGTTCCCCGTCGTCTCTGAGCTTTGCCATCATCGTCGCTTCTTCTTCCGCTTCCCATTCACAACAATGTAGCAATGAAACCACTCTTGAGGTTCCCGTTCAGCGTTGTTCGTCGAGTTTCTGTTCGAACCCGGACTTCAAACTAGTAGGTTTCCGTTCTCTTTTCTTTTAGTTTTCGTTCAGCGAATTCATCTTCCGCTCCTTTTCTTCTTTATATGATTGTGTTTGTGTTCCGATGGGTTGGTTTGAATTCGAACCCAGGTCTTTGTTTGTGTTAGAGATAATTCGTATTCATTTTTGTTTGAAGTTCGTTAGTTTTTCATCAAGTGATTTAATGTCGAGTGTTTATGTGCTGGTCTTTAGTTTTTGATTTAGTTTGAATCATTCATCTTTGTTATGATGTTGTTTGATTTAGTTTGAGTTCAACTGATGTTTAGTTTACTTATTTAAATCTACTTGTTTGTCCTGTTAAGTTTATTGATATGAATCTGACTCTGTTGTTAATTCATGAATGTTGTCGATTAGGAGTTTGTTTGGCGAGTTCGTTTATTGTAACGACCCAACCGGTCGTTTTGAGCTCCGACACATCATTCAGCAGTTTGAGGCCATGAGAGGCTTCATCTCAGGTATATTGACTTGTGTGTACGGTCAAAATTAAAATTCAGGAAGTTTGGAGTCAAATCTAAATGGAAACTCTCATTTTGAAAGCTTAAAATTGAAGAAATGAACTAGGATTAGAATTTTGAGTAAACGACCTCGGAATTGAGATCTGAAAGTTCCAGCATGTTCGTATGATGATTTAGGACTTGGGCGTGTGTCCGGATTTGGTTTTGGATAACCCGTGAGCATTTCGGCGTATATTGTGGAAGTTAGTATTTTAGAAGAATTTCATAAATTTGGGTTGGAAGGCATTTCAGAGTTATAGATGTGTGTTTGGGATTCCGAGTCTGGGAATAGCTCCGTATGGTGATTCTGGAGTTGGGAGCGCGATCGGAAGTGAATTCGGATGTCCGGAGGTCATTTTGAAGTCATTTGGCTAAATATAGAAATTTGAAGGTTTTTGAGAAAATTCGACCGGAAGTGGAAATTTTGATATCGGGGTCGGAATGCGATTCCGAAAGTTGGTGCAAGTCCGTAATGTCGAATATGACTTGTGTGCAAAATTTGAAGTCATTCGGACTAGTTTTGGTAAGGTTTGAGACACTTAGTCTCTTTTAAGGAAGCTTAAGTTGGAAAAGTCAACCGGATATTGACTTATGTGTTAGAGGGCTCAAAATGTGAATTTTATGGTTCGGATAGCTTCGTTAGGTGATTTGGGACTTAGGAGTGTGTCCGGAATATTTTTGTGATGACCGGTGTAGAATTAAGCTTGAATTGGCGAAGTTAGTATTTTGGCGAATTCCGGTTGATAGGTGAGATTTTGATCTGAGAGTCGGAATGGAATTACGAGAATTGATGTAGCTTTGTTATGTCATTTGTGATGTGTATGCAAAATTTCAGGTCATTTGGACATGGTTTGGTTGGGTTTTTGATCAAAAATGGAATTTGGAAGTTCGTGAGATTCATAGGCTTGAATCCGATGATGATTTGATGTTTTGATGTTATTTTGGGTGTTTCGAAGGTTGGGACAAGTTTGAATGATATTGTGGGACATGTTGATATAATTGGTTAAGGTCCCGAGGGCCTCGGGTGGATTTCGGAAGGTTAACGGAATGAAATTCGGACCAAAAAGAAAAGAAAAAGCTGCAGAAATTTCTGCTGCAATTTTCTGATTCGGGGAGCCTACTTTAGAAGCTCATATCTCGGGATATATAAAGGGTTATATGGTGTACAACCTATAGAATTAAAGATCTTCGAGTATAGTTTCTAAATCTTCAATCCGTTTGTCATTTGGATACTTATACAAGACGTTATGGGTGTTTAAACAAAAGGTGTCCGACAAGGAAAATTTTTAATAGGATGTACAACTTGTATAGCACAAGTACAAGGTACAACTCGACGAAGCACGGGCAGATTCTTTTAAACACGGATTTGGCTTATTTCTTTCATTTCTTTCATTTGGCTTGGATTATTTTGGAGAGAATTTCAAGGGGGATTTCATCAAGCATCAAAGGTGAGTTGTTTCTACTTATTTCCAAGTTAAATACATGGATTAGAGCTGAAAACTCAAGTAAATTATGGACAAAAATGGTGGTTTAGGGCTTGAAACTTAAGAGAATTAAATGGTGATTTGAGGGGTCAAATGAACTCCGATTTTTGTGAATTTGGTATGTATAGACTCGTGGCGAGATAAGGGTCGTATTGATGTAAAATTTCTGAATTTTGAGACGTGGGCCCGGGGCTCGGTTTTTGCTAATTTCGGGATTTTCGACATTTTTCGAGTCTTTTCGATTGGGTTATATTCCCTTAGCCTATTGTAACGTATTTGTTGTGGTTTTGACTAGATTCGACGCGCGAAGAGGTCGATTCAAGAGGAAAGGGCATTGCGGACTAGTCTACGACCGGTTAGAGGTGAGTAATAGATGTAAATGCTGTTCTGAGGGTTTGAAACCCCGGACTTTCACATCGTAACGCTATATTGAGGTGTGACACGCACTCCATGGCGAGTGCGGGGTCGGATACTATTGGGGATTGTGACTTGGTCCATCCCGTGTGATGTTTATACTATACTGGTGATTGATACACATACTTCATTGATATTACTGGGCTTGATGCCATGTTTGGGGCCTTGTGCCGATTTGTAAAATCCTTCGAGGATTGATATTACTGCTTAGCATGATTTGCATATCATTTAATTTCAGTCCAAGGTTTTAAATGTTGTTTTGCAAACTCAGCCATAATTCTAAGTGTTGAAAACTTAAATGATATTTTTAAATGTATTCCGGGCTGGGAACTTCTGTTTTGTAAATGCCCAAGGGGCTTATTATATTATTTTCTGGACTGATTATAAAGTGACTTGAAACAGTGGTAACAATGACACTGTGTGATATACTTGAAACAGTGGTAACAATGACACTGTGTGATATACTTGAAACAGTGGTAACAATGACACTGTGTGATATACTTGAAATAGTGGTAACAATGACACTGGATGATATACTTGAACAGTGGTAACAATGGCACTATATGATATAAATTGGTCAGGTAACAATGGCTGACCGATCAGGTAACAATGACTGACCAAGATATTGCGCTTGGGCTATAGGAGCCCCTCCGGAGTCTGTACACACCCCCAGTGAGCGCCGTCGACGATAAATAAATATGAATGGCTCGGGCTGCACGTCGCAGTGGGTACTGGAATGTACCATCATATGCATTGCATTGCATTCATTCATTTGTTCATTATTTGTCGTTGTGATATTTCTGGAGATATTTATCTGCTTTTGCTGGTGCTATCTGATCCTTGAGTGTTGGGGCCCGAGTGGCTGACCAGGAACGAAGATATTGCCCGAGGGGCGGGTTTCTGTGCATAGTGACACCGATGGCTGGAATTATTTTGCAACTGTTTAAAAAGATTATTTTCAAAAGAGGTTTAAAACTGAGTCAGATATTTTATAAAGGATTTTCATGGAATTACTGTTTTCAAAAAGGGTTGTACCGTCTTAGATAGCATGATGAAGTGTTCTTACGTGATTTCTTATCGCTCAGTTATTATTTACTCTTATTACCACTGAGTTGGAAGTACTCACTTTACTCCCTGCACCTCGCGTGCAGTTGCAGGTACTGTTCACCCGGTAGCGGGTTATTAGCGGACTGAAGGTATACTATTGTAGCTGAGCAAGGTGACCGTCAGCGTTCACGGCACCGTATTTCTTCATTGATTCTAAATTCCATTCTGTATATTGCTGGTCTTGTATTAGTATTTAGATCTTTAGATGCTCGTGGCTTGTGACACCCCGATTTCGGGCTGAGTCGGGATGGTTTCCATTATTCTATCATGTTTACTTCACACTTGTGATTATATTATCTGCGAATTAGACTTATTCCTACTAAGTAATTATAAATAGATGTATTGTTTTGTCGTTGGCTGGCCTTGTCCCCACGAGAGGCGCCATCACGACCGGGTTGGGATTTTGGGTCGTGACATTTATTCAGAGTTTGTTTGTTAATTGGATCGTTGATTAGGTGAATTGGTTATAGCTGATATGGTTTTGTTACAGTTTGAAAGGGATGGGGATAGAATGGTAAATTTCAGTAGTTTCAGGGGAATTTTTGGGATTTTAAGTTTTAAAAAAAATGATTAATTTGAGTGCTCTGCCCACTAAGTACTAATAATATTAAATTAATACATTGTTTAATACGTAGTGGGGGACAAGACATGTGGTAGTGGGAATTAATGTATTTGTTTAATATAGTGGGGGACAAAGCATGCGGTAGTGGGGAATAAGGGAATTAAATAAAGAAAAGACATGTGGTAGTGGGAATTAATGTATTTGTTTAATATAGTGGAGGACAAAACATTAAGTAGTGAGATTCAAAAGGGGGATGGTGAGAAGAAGATGTGATTAATTTAAGTGCTTCAAGTTTGGCTATAAATAAGAAGAGGTTGACACAAGTTAAGGGGGTCAGAATTTAAGGGTAAAACATTAACTGATCTTTCAATCTAAAAAAGGGTGTTGCTGGAATTCTGCTGGTTTTATTAAACACTATTACTGGGTTGTTCTGTTTCCGTTACTGTTATTGTTGCTGTGTTGTTGCTACTGCTCCTGCTGATCCTTTTCGTTGTGGTCCCTTTCCAGGTACACATTTCTGAGATTAGTTCTGAGGTGACTTCAAACTACAAAAATGCTGAATTAAAATGCTTAACCGATTGCCTATCAAAGTGTGTTCAATTAATGTACTAGAATGTACATTAGGAAATATTATATATGTTTATGCTCATCTTAGACATGTATTTACATTGTACAACTATACTGAAAATTGGACTGTACTTAGAACTATTCTAAGTAGTTTGAACTGTTTTCTATATGCCTATGGGTAGTTGAATTGATAGATAGTCATTACTAGAGATTATTTTGATTTAGTTTAATTAGTGAAGTATAACTCTGAATTCATGCAAACCGGAATAGAAATGAGTCAAAGCTTGTGAATTTTTAATCACGTTAGTAATGGAGATCTATAAATATTAGGCAGAATAAAAAATGGCCAGTAATTTCGTAGAATCAGTAGGCCCACTATATTTTAAGTTAGGATCGTAGTAGTAATTGCTAAGATCATTAATCCAATAAGCATGAGTTGAGTTCAAACAATACGAGTTAACGATTAAGTTTAACAAACTTTCGAATAAGCATTAGTGATTAAGGTTAATTCCAGTTTCAAATAGTTGTAAACAATTAATTCCAACGGTTCAATTCATGGGTCTAAATTAGTTAGAGGACAATTAGTTTATTTTGGTAATATTATTTGTAAATTCCGTATTCTATTTATAATTTCAATTTTAGTAATATTCAATTATATTATAAGGCATGAAACAATCTCCCTTTGTCTTGATTGCAATTTTCAGTTTGCACTTGTCTTAATCTGATAAATAAGTAGCGGAATGTAATTAATTAGAATTTTTCTCCTTTTTTAGAGACGAACTTAAATAGAAAAATGTAGTCACTTTAGGATTATCCTTTTAAAATAAACGAGATGAGCCTCGCCCAATAAAACGCACAAGTTGCGGGCCCCTCAATAATTGGTTAAGAATTGTATAGACTTCGGGATCGGCCGTTCAGCAAATTTCACGGCCTTACCCAAAATAATGATACATTAGTCGCTTTAGGCGCGCCTTTAACAATTTACTTTCTTAAACTAGGGTGCACATTTATGTGACCCAATTCCAAATCTCAACAGAGTCGAAATGTGTCGATAACCACGGGTACATTGATGTGACGTGGTTCGAGATACGTTTTTCATAATGTTGTAATTCTCTGTTAAAATAATAATAATAATAAAAGCGATAGAGAGTTTAAAGTTTGCACATAAGTTCATAATTGTATAAAATCAGATAATTAAGCTAAATACGACAGTTGAGCGACCGTTCTAGAACCATGGAATTCGGGAATGCCTAACACCTTCTCCCGGGTTAACAAAATTCCTTATCCGAATTTCTGGTTTGCGGACTGTAATACAGAGTCATTCTTTTCCTCGATTCGGGATTAAAATCGGTGACTTGGGACACCATAAATCTCCCAAGTGGTGACTCTGAAATAAATAAATAAATCCCATTTCGATTGTCCTTTAATTGGAAAAAACTCCCTTCCGCGTCCCTTCACGGCGGCGTGGGCGAAAAAGGAGGTGTGACAGCTCAGGCGACTCTGCTGGGGATTTTACCCAGAACCACTGGTTCAGGGTTAGAAATTCGAGCTTAGAATAATTGTTATTATTTGGCTTTATTTACTATCTGATTTTATTACATGTTTTGTCCTAAAGTGCTAAAAAGTGGCTTTTTACCGCTTTGATATTATCTGAACTGTATATATAAACTACTATGAAATCCCTCTCTTCTCTCTCTTAAGGAGTGCACACTGGTCGTGACTTCTTTCTGTTAGTGTCATATCCCAAAATAGAATGAGGATTCGGAGGAGTTGCAAAACCGGATGATCTTTTGGTTACCGGTACGCAGTTCCTATCCTCGGCTCGAGTTGTCCGCTCGGGTAAGCCAGGTCTAGAACAAACACCCAGGATAAACCCAGTATAACAAAACCTCATGCCGGATCCCTAGTAGGAACGCTTATTTGCATCATGTACACTTGACTTAGGGGACTCAACACAGGGGTTGGGTCCGTCTAAGACAAGCAACCTGAAATGAAAAGACCATCCTGCTACATCCTGTTTGTTTTACGCATTTATTTGCCCTAGACTTGCATGCTGACCGGCTTCTAAAAATACTGGAATAGTAAAAAAAAAAGAAAAAAAAAAAGAAAATAGCGGTGTAGAGAGATAATTACCTTTTTTTAAAAAAAATTAAAAAATAGCAAACTCTGCCAAAATTTTGAGAAAATGAAAAAATGTTTTTTTTTAGTGTAATTTATTTAAACAAGTATTGTTGTCAGAATTAGTTTATTGTCATGGCCTGAACTACGCCGGTTTGATTCTCACAAGATGTGAGATACGTAGGCAGCCCTCATCGGGTCCAACTTCCCCTTTTGCAAAAATAGCCAAAAAATGTCAAATTTTAATTGTCAACATAAATAAGTCGGGTGATGCCGTTTTTTGCAAGAATAGCCGAATGTTCCCGAAAGGGACGCCGGAAGGCTGACTTTGCATAAACAACCACTTTTGATCATCCTTTAGAGTTTTGGTCGGTTGACCCTCACAGCCTTAAAATCTTCATTCTCGAAGTGCTGAAAGGTCGTGTTCAGAACCGGATCTTTCTTTTAATCTGTGAAATTTTTTTTTTAAAAAAAATAGCCAATTGGTTGATTCAAATAAATTTTATTTTTGGTTAGTCACCTTAATAAATGTGCAGGATGAGCACAATGCAAAAGGAACCTTTTTGTTTTCAATAAAGATTTATGTCCACCAGATCATGGAAGATTTGAAGGATCTGCAAAGGGGCCTTGCACCGAAGCCCGCGGCAAGGCCGAACGATGCCTCGCGGTCACCAACCTTTGGAGCTTTAATGTATTCATAGTTCGAGTCAATGTTTTGTTTTTAGAGTCTGTTGTCTGTCTGTATATTCTCTTTTGCATCAAAATGTGTGAGTAGTTTTTTAGTCCATAATTGGTTTTACTTCGGGTTTGTTCTCCTTTCCAAAAAAATGTCTAGTTTGTATTATAATGTTTCAATAAAAAAAATGGAAAATTCCCAAAATTTGCTTTCGCATTTATGTGGCAGAACTACGCCCGGTCTGATTCATGCGGGGACATGATATGTAGGCAATCCACATAAGATTCGACCACCACTAAAAAAAAGAAAAGGCCAAATCTATAAAAAAAAGGACATAAGCCGGAATGACGCATGCAGTCGAAGCAAAGACATGTTAGAAATGGTTAAACTGCCTAGGAACATTGCATTCCCCAATGTGAAATTGCAATATGTGTTAAACTCTAACGCTAACAAGTTTGTTGTTTATACCAAAGAGATATTTCGAAACAGTTAGCTCGTTAGAACGTTCTGACAGATTACCATTACCACACAAGATCTAAAGGGCCAATTCCGGAAAGTATGTCTGGTTCGGACAAAAGTGTTGAGGAGGAAAAGACGAAGATGCAAATGATGAAGGAGGAAGTAGACAGGTTGAGACAAGAGATAGCTGGGATGCACTTAGCTTGGGCTAGGGGACAACATCACCAACCCTTCCCCTACTCCTACCCTCTCACCAACTCGGACTCCGGAACACCCTTCCACTAGTCCATCAACGAGCTTCCCCATCGCCCAATACTATCAGGGAGAAACTTCCTATAATCCCCAAGCTCCACCACCCAAACAAAACCTTCCTCCACCAACTGTTCCTGTTTTCATGGCGCCTCCACCCGCCACATAGCAAAAATCATCCGATGAACCAGTGTTTCAGGTTCACGACAACCAATACTATCCTCCCGAACTCACCTTCAAAGCACCCGAGCAATACACTTACACCCTTCACCTTCAGCTCCCGATAGAAACTGAGAGGCCAGCTAAGAATTCGGAGCAGGACGAAGTGCTCCGTAAAGTGAAAAGCCTGGAGCAATCCTTCAGGAATATGCATGGATTGGGCAACCAAGTTAGTGTAGCCTACAAAGATCTGTGTCCTTTCCCCGATGTTCAATTGCCGGCATGTTTTAAGATGCCAAAGTTTGATCTATATAAGGGACATGGTGATCCCATGGCACATTTACGAGGCTTCTGTAGTAAGATGAGAGGGGCAGGTGGAAAGGATGAGCTGCTGATAGCTTATTTTGGTCAAATTTTAAGCGGATCCGCACTAGAATGGTGCACGAGGCAGGATCCTAGCAGGTGGTATACCTGGGACGATCTAGCACAAGCATTTGCAGGTCACTTCCAGTATAACCTTGAGATCGTCCCTGACCATCTCACACTGTTGAAACTTGAGAAAAATCCCGGAGAGAGCTTCAGGGAATTCAGATTCCGTTGGAGAGAACAAGCAGCAAGAGTCGATCCACCAATAAGGGAAGGTGAAATGGTGGACTACTTCTTACAAACTTTGGAGCCAACTTACTTTGGTCACCTGGTGACGTCAGTTAGTAAATCTTTCAACAAAGTAATAAAAATGGGAAGTATGATTGAAGAGGGACTCAGGTCCAACAAGATAATGAGCTATTCGGCAATCGAGTCCATAACTCAGGCTATCCAAAGCGGCACGGGAGGTGCGCTCGGAAAGAAAAAAAGGGAAGATGTCGCAACAGTCGAGGCAGGTACTTGGTCCAGATTCGGAGGTTCCCCCCCTCACTACCAGCCCAGACCCCATCACTCAAATTATCCACACATGCCATATGGCCTTCCATAGCCCTACTACCCACCATCAGAGCCACTCTTTTCCGCCCATCACGCCCAAACCTGTCCCCGAGCTCCACATAATCCACCTCAGTATTATCCTCCGAACAATGTCCGGTCATATGTCTAACCACCCGGTCACTCCCTATGGCGAGCGCCAGCACCACATAATGCATTCTTGCCTTCACAACGTTTTCGATCACCCAACGACCCTAGAAAACAGGGGCAGGGAGGGGAATAAAGGCAAAGAAATAGTTTCACGCCAATTGGGGAGTCCTACACAAGCTTGTTTGAAAAGTTAAAGCATTCTGGCCTGATTGAGCCGCTCCTCGGCTATACTCCAGACCCATATGCAAAAGGCTTTGATCCTACTGTACGATGCATGTACCACTCTAATGTCCAAGGACATAGCATTGAAGATTGTCGTTCTTTGAAAAGGTAAATAGAAAGAATGATTCAAGAAGGGGTAATTGTGATCAATGACAATGACAAGGAGCATGCGAATCCTCTTGGGAATTTGCGGACTGAAGTTAATGATATTGAAGTTGTTAATGGTTTTGGCAATATTGATGTGGAACCCAGTGGTTAAGATGTCGTGCTTGGTATTTGGAAAGACGCTTCATCTCTTCGCTAGCTGGAGAGAAGTCTTGGTGGTTCATTTTGTTATCACTTCTGTTGTTCGGATTATTTGCAGGGTTGCAATCCAGGCATTGTCTTGTGTCAAACCCTCTTATCCTTCCATTTTTTCATAGTGGTTTGTTTAGTGTTGTCTAGGATTGTTTTAGGTTTGTTCCAAAGTTGTACCCCAGTTGTTTTGCTTGTTTCGTTATACGAACCGTTTTACCGCTTGTCTAATGCAAATTCCGGTCTTTTGTTACCTCCAGTCATTTTCTTTGTTTAGTTCTTTTTATCCTTTTGTTTTGTCCTTCTTCAACGTCAATTCTAGTGACATGACATGCGCGCATAGTTTGGGCCTAATCTTAAGAATTAATTATAAAGCCATTAGGAGATGATCGGGACACTTAAGGGAAATAAGAATAGCTTGAGATCATTTGAAGCCCGAGCCATGTGAAACTGGGGCAAGTAAAACATAAAGAAAAAACCATAAAAGCAAGTTAGCCATATTGACAAGGGGGCCGTTCATGGTAACGAAAGTGAGAGTATTGCCCAACGGTACTTTAAAAATGACAAATAAAAAGGCAAATGTGTGGATATGGTTATCAAGTCCGACACAATCAGAAGAAGTGGCGAATATTTTAATGGTGTTGTTTGTGCTTGACATGTTTTGAAGATTGGAATGACGAAGGCATTTTATTCTTCTATCTAAACACTTTATCCTTCGTTAATACTTTGAGCCTTATTGGTTTTCTTTCATACCCCTCATTCGGAATCAGTAGCAAAGATTAGAAAACACAAGCATGAAAGATAAAGAAAAAGAAAAAGAAAGAGGAAAAGAAAACAACAGAAACAACAAAACAACAAAAGAGAATGGAGAAACGAGAAAGAAAAAGAAAAGAAAAGAAAATAATAAACAAGTGGAAAAAAGGGAATTGGGAACTACGTTTGACCTGATTCCTCAAAGAGGATACGTAGGCGCTTCACGGCTCGGTCATAGTGTAACAAAAAATCAAAAATCCCTAAGAAAGAAACTAGGGCAGAAGTTGTGTTTGATGTAAAGAAATCTGGTTCTGAATGTTGTAAATTTTGAACCCAAATTGATTCGTTTTGAGCTGCTAATACCCTTTCTTTCTAGCCCTATCCAAAACCCCACGTTACGGTCCAAAGAAAGACATTTTGACCAGTCTTCGAAAGATGCCAAGTCGTGCAAATGGAAGTCGAGAATAACACTCTGCTCCCCGACATAAAAGTAATAAAATGAGAGAGTCTTATCGGTGAAAACCTTCACGGGCACCTTGAGGCGGCTATAAGTTGAGAGAAAAACCAAAATGAGAGAGGCTTGATAGTAAAAACCCTTCGGGCACTACAAGTCGAATAAAGATTAAGAATCATACAGGAATGCACCAGACGAAGATTGTGAAAGGCGATTAACAACGAAGGATAGGCCACATATGCATGTCATGGCTAATGGAGTTGGCATCCACATCTGATAGGTTTTACTTTGTAGTTTTTCTCGTTAGGAGTCATCTTTTCCTTTGTCTTTTACTCTGTTCCTTTTAGCTTTGTCATTTCCTTTTCTTGAGTCTCTTTGGTCAGAACAAGTGAGAAATGATTTCAAAATTTGCCATCAGCTTTCCAATTATGCAAGACGAGATCTGACTAGTACATCAAAGGGGTATAAGTCAGGAAAGAACAAGCGCAATGAGCTAGTAATAGTCAACGTGCTTTGAGGTTCGCGCAAAATACCCAAGATTGGTCCATATCAATTCAGGGACAGTGCAACAAAAAGAGGGCCAGGGGGATTGAACCGAGGGTATATTCGATGATGAGATTGATAAAAGGATGGACCAGCGTCAAGAAGGATATCCCCAGCAGAAATCGAGGGTTATAAGGCCAAGGCCAGCGGAAAATCAAGAAATAACAATGTGGAAAGCGGTGGACAGAATTTGGAAATTCATAGGAGACTCAATGGTTGGGGAAATGCCAGTTCACGGACAGTAACACAAAAAAAGATATTGGGTCCGCACCGAGAAAAGGTATTTCAGTAACACAGACGATGGAGGGAGTGGTTAATCAATGAACATGCAAGATCTTCAAATGAAATCGGCTGTCATGAAAATACGTGAGATCAGATAAGGAGACTGGTAAAATGGTTAAGAGGTTTGTGAATAAGTATTCGTCAAGAAGGTCGGAAGGTATCAACCCAGTTCAAGATGGTCAGACAACGCATAGATGGAAAATGGTTGATGGCATCCCCAGCAGGAGTATCACAACCAACCACCACGTTTTAAACTGACCGAATTTTCTTTGTTTGAAACAGGGATGGAAGCTATGTTCATATCAAAGCTTGGAAGGTTGAAATTTTCAGGTGTAATGCCCCAATTCGGCTTATGCAAAGGCTATTGAGAAGATCACACATCACCAGCAGGAAAAGCATTTCCTAGTCTGGGGTTTCAAGTTATATTTTGTTGTAGGAGATGCACTTCCTAAATTGAGATTTTACCCTTAGGAGACGCACTTCCTAGTTTGGATCATATGAGTTTTAGTTACTAAAATTCTCACTTCTAGGAGACGCACTTCCTAGTCTCGGTCATTTAAATTCATTCCTAGGAGATGCACTTCCTGGTCTGGTTCATTTAAGCGCATTCGTAGGAGACGCACTTCCTAGTTCGAATCATTGAAGTTTCACCCCTAGGAGACGCACTTCCTAGTCTAGGTCTTTCGGGTTATATTTTTGCTTTAGGAGATGCACTTCCTAAATTGAGATTTTACCACTAGGATACGCACTTCCTATTTGGTTCATTTAAGTTCATTCATAGGAGACGCACTTCCTAGTTCGAATCATAGAAGTTTCACCCCTAGGAGACGCACTTCCTAGTTTGGGTCTTTCGGGTTATATTTTTGCTTTAGGAGATGCACTTCCTAAATTGAGATTTTACCACTAGAATACGCACTTCCTATTTGGTTCATTTAAGTTCATTCGTAGGAGACGCACATCCTAGTTCGAATCATTGAACTTTCACCCCTAGGAGACGCACTTCCTAGTCTGGGTCTTTCGGGTTATATTTTTTCTTTAGGAGATGCACTTCCTAAATTGAGATTTTACCACTAGTATACGCACTTCCTATTTGGTTCATTTAAGTTCATTCGTAGGAGACGCACTTCCTAGTTTGAATCATTGAAGTTTCACCCCTAGGAGACGCACTTCCTAGTCTGGGTCTTTCGGGTTGTATTTTTGCTTTAGGAGATGCACTTCCTAAATTGAGATTTTACCACTAGGATATGCACTTCCTATTTGGTTCATTTAAGTTCATTTATAGGAGACACACTTCCTAGTTCGAATCATTGAAGTTTCACCCTTACGAGATGCACTTCCTAGTCTGGGTCTTTCGGGTTATATTTTTGCTTTAGGAGATGTACTTCCTAAATTGATATTTTACCACTAGGATATGCACTTCCTATTTGGTTCATTTAAGTTCATTCATAGGAGACGCACTTCCTAGTTCGAATCATTGAAGTTTCACCCCTAGGAGACGCACTTCCTAAGAGGTCTTTCGGGTTATATTTTTGCTTTAGGAGATGCACTTCCTAAATTGTTATTTTCTCCTAGGAGACACACTTCCTAGTCTGGTTCATTTAAGTTCATTCATAGGAGACGCACTTCTTAGTTTTAATCATTGAAGTTTCACCCTAGGATACGCACTCCCTAGTCCGGGTCTTTCAGGTTTTATTTTTGCTTTAGGAGACGCACTTCCTATATTGAGATTTTCTCCTAGGAGACGCACTTCCTAGTCTGGTTCATTTAAGTTCATTTGTAGGAGACGCACTTCCTAGTTTGAATCATTGAAGTTTCACCCCTAGGAGACACACTTCCTAGTCTGGGTCTTTCGGGTTATAATTTTGCTTTAGGAGACGTACTTTCTAAATTGAGATTTTCTCCTAGGAGACGCACTTCCTAGTCTGGTTCATACAAGTTTTACTCGTAGGAGACGCACTTCCTAGTTTGGTTCATTCAGGTTTTTAGCAAACGCATTTGCTCGTCAAAGTTTTGGGTTTTACTCATAGGAGACGCACATCCTGGCCTAGTCATTAGTTTACTCTCACCATTGCATCAATAGTATAAGTGGTTTACAATATTGCTAACAATTCACAAATCTTCCTAGTGCAAACTGGGGCAGAAAAGTTCCTTTGTTTTGTCTACTTTGTAGCAGTCAGGAGCCCCCCCCTGAAGAATGGAATGACGATTTATTTTCGAAGTTGTTGTTGAGGTCAGGAGCCCCCCCCTGAAGAACAGAATGGCGATTTATTTTTCGAAGTTGTTGTTGAGGTCAGGAGCCCCCCTGAAGAACGTAATGTCGATTTATTTTTCGAAGTTGTTGTTGAGGTTGGGAGCCCGCCCATATCACAGAGGAATGCATTTGAGTCTTTACATTTTGAGTTGAAGAAGTTGGGAGCCCGCCCATATAACAGAGGAATACATTTAAGTCTTTACATTTTAAGTTGAAGAAGTTGGGAGCCCGCCCATATAACAGAGGAATATATTTCAGTCGTTATATCTCAAGTTTTGAAGTTGGGAGCCTGCCCATATAACAGAGGAATACATGGAAGTTTGAAGTCAGTAAAGCGGAGGAATACAACCGAAATCCCCAGCGGGAAACAACAAAAATTCCCAGCAGAGGAAGGAAGTTCAAGATTCGATGGGAAAATAATGCAAAGCTCACGAGAAGGAAGTAAGCAGTTCGAGATCGACAGTCAAGGGAGAATACAAGACAAATCAGAAGTAAAGAAATACCCGAGGAGTCGCTGAGACATCAAAGCAACAAGAAACACAAGAGCACGGCTGAAGATCTAGATAAGATTTTGTAATTCATAAACTATAGTTTAGTCTAACTTCTTGTTTTCTTTCAGCATGGTGTAATAAGGAGGTCGGCAAGTAGTAGTAACAACATACAGCAACAGTAACAACAAAATTGCAGTCCCATGGTAGTCCCAGCTACCAAAACTTCCCGAACTACATTAACCTGATTCCCTTTTAGCCAGGGATATGTAGGAAACCTTCGAAGCAAAGGCTCGGTTAAATCTTTCAAAAAATTGCTTCACACGAAGTACTCAGATGGGCAAAAATCGCTCGTATCTGCTCACTTTATCTTTGCACGAAAACTCTTCGTATTTTCGGACAAATAGGGGCAGCTGTAAGCACGTGATTTTTGCCCTATGTGAGAAATACTCCCAAAAATTCAAAATAAAACAATTTTTCTTTGTGTGCAATTTTGAGAATTTTTGTGGTATTTTTGGATAATTATTTGTTTTTGTCCGTGCATGTTTATTTGTTAAATTAATAAAAAATACAAAAATATGTCGCATTTGCATTTAGGATTTAATTCTACAATTAGGAGCAATTAAGTTTGTTTTACAAGAACAAAAAATCATAAAAATAATGTACGTTGCATTTTTAGCATTTAATGTCCAAATTGTGTGATTTTATCGTAATTGCTATTTAATTGTGTGTTAATTGTTATTAAGAGTTAATTTGCATTTTTATAAATTAATTTAGTTCTATAGGATAATTTAGGATTTTTAGAATTTAGTTTTAGTTTAAGAAAAAATAAAAGAAGAAAAAAAGAAGCAGTGGAAATAAGAAGAAAATCGGATTGGGCCACCTTTTAATTTAAATCAACCAGGCCCAAACCAAATAACCCCCACCGGGTCGACCCGACCCAGTCCGCCCCATAACCCAAACGAATCCCAACCCCCCCATTTTCATTTTATCATTTTTCCAAACCTCAAAACCCTAAAAAAAACACCCCCCCCTCTTCTTCTCCTTCCCCAAACAAACCCTCCAACTAACGACCTCCCATGGCTACCCCTTCCTCCTTCATCTTCTTCTACCTCTCCAACTCCAGCTCCAAACGACCTCGCCATCCATGGCTGCCCTCCCCATCGTCCATCGCTTTTTCTTCTTCTTCGTTAGCTCTACAGCTCCCATGGCTGCCCTCAATGCTTCTGCTCCCCCGCACGTCCCATGGCTGCCCCCTCACCACCATTTACTCCAAACGACCACCTGCCACACACAGCACCAGCCCACGACGAACAATACCCCGTCCCCATTGTCCCAAACGACCATCTCCTAAACGACCCCTCCACCTCAAGCTCTCATGGTTGCCTTCGTCGAGCTCCAACCAAACGTTGCTTCTTCTTCTTCGTCATGGCCGCTGCCTCGTCGACCTCCAGCATCGCCCAACCAGCAGCAACCAGTTCGTCACGTCCAAACGACCATCGTCGCCTCCATCGCCCCAAACCAGTAGCAACTTCCACGACCAACCACCAACAGCCAACTGCTATTTCCCCGTCGTCTCTGAGCTTTGCCATCATCGTCGCTTCTTCTTCCGCTTCCCATTCACAACAATGTAGCCATGAAACCACTCTTGAGGTTCCCGTTCGGCGTTGTTCGTCGAGTTTCTGTTCGAACCTGGACTTCAAACTAGTAGGTTTCCGTTCTCTTTTCATTTAGTTTTCGTTCAGCGAATTCATCTTCCGCTCCTTTTCTTATTTATATGATTGTGTTTGTGTTCCGATGGGTTGGTTTGAATTCGAACCCAGGTCTTTGTTTGTGTTAGAGTTAATTCATGTTCATTTTTGTTTGAAGTTCGTTAGTTTTTCATCAAGTGATTTAATGTCGAGTGTTTATGTGCTGGTCTTTAGTTTTTGATTTAGTTTGAATCATTCATATTTGTTATGATGTTGTTTGATTTAGTTTGAGTTCAACTAATGTTGAGTTTAGTGATTTAAATCTACTTGTTTGTCCTGTTAAGTTTGTTGATATGAATCTGACTCTGTTGTTAATTCATGAATGTTGTCGATTTGGAGTTTGTTTATTCAGAGTTTGTTTGTTAATTGGATCGTTGATTAGGTGAATTGGTTATAGCTGATATGGTTTTGGTACAGATTGAAAGGGATGGGGGTAGAATGGTAAATTTCAGTAGTTTCAGGGGCATTTTTGGGATTTTAAGTTTTAAAAAATGATTAATTTGAGTGCTCAGCCCACTAAGTACTAATAATATTAAATTAATACATTGTTTAATACATAGTGGGGGACAAGACATGTGGTAGTGGGAGTTAATGTATTTGTTTAATATAGTGGGGGACAAAACATGCGGTAATGGGGAATAAGGGAATTAAATAAAGAAAAGACATGTGGTAGTGGAAATTAATATATTTGTTAATATAGTGGGGGACAAAACATTAAGTAGTGGGATTCAAAAGGGGGATGGGGAGAAGATGGTGGGATTAATTTAAGTGCTTCAAGTTTGGCTATAAATAAGAAGAGGTTGACACAAGTTAAGGGGGTCAGAATTTAAAGGTAAAACATTAACTGGTCTTTCAATCTAAAAAAGGGTGTTGCTGGAATTCTGCTGGTTTTATTAAACACTGGGCTGTTCTGTTTCCATTACTGTTGTTGTTGTTGTTGTGTTGTTGCTACTGCTCCTGCTGATCCTTTTCTTCCTTTTCCTTGTGGTCCCTTTCCAGGTACACATTTCTGAGATTAGTTCTGAGGTCACTTCAAACTGCAAAAATGCTGAATTAAAAGGCTTAACAGATTGCCTATCAAAGTGTGTTCAATTAATGTACTAGAATGTACATTAGGAAATATTGTATATGTTTATGCTCATCTTAGACATGTATTTACATTGTACAACTATACTGAAAATTGGACTATACTTAGAACTATACTAAGTAGTTTGAATTGTTTTCTATATGCCTATGGGTACATGAATTGATAGATAGTCATTACTGGAGATTATTTTGATTTAGTTTAATTAGTGAAGTATAACTCTGAATTCATGCAAACCGGAATAGAAATGAGTCAAAGCTTGTGAATTTTTAATCATGTTAGTAATGGAGATCTGTAAATATTAGGCAGAATAAAAAATGGCCAGTAATTTCGTAGAATCAGTAGGCCCACTATATTTTAAGTTAGGATCGTAGTAGTAATTGCTAAGATCATTAATCCAATAGGCATGAGTTGAGTTCAAACAAGACGAGTTAACGATTAAGTTTAACAAACTTTCGAATAAGCATTAGTGATTAAGGTTAATTCCAGTTTCAAATAGTTGTAAACAATTAATTCCAACGGTTCAATTCATCTAACAACGTGGGTCTAAATTAGTTAGAGGATAATTAGTTTATTTTGGTAATATTATTTGTAAATTCCGTATTCTATTTATAATTTCAATTTTAGTAATATTCAAGTATAGATTAAAGCATGAAACAATCTCCCTTTGTCTCGATTGTAATTTTCAGTTTGCATTTGTCTTAATCCGATAAATAAGTAGCGGCCTTTTCAAGCACGTAATTAATTAGAATTTATCTCTTTTTTTAGAGACGAACTTAAATAGAAAAATGTAGTCACTTTAGGATTATCCTTTTAAAATAAACGAGATGATCCTCGTCCAATAAAACGCACAAGTTACGGGGCCCTCAATAATTGGTTAATAATTGTATAGACTTCAGGATCGGCCGTTTAGCAAATTTTACGGCCTTACCCAAAATAATGATACGCTAGTCTCTTTAGGCGTGCCTTTAACAATTTACTTTCTTAAACTAAGGTGCACATTTATGTGACCCAAATCCAAATCTCAACAGAGTCGAAATGTGTCGATAACCACGGGTACATTGATGTGACGTGGTTCGAGATACGTTTTTCACAATGTTGTAATTCTCTGTTATAATAATAATAATAAAAGCGGTAGAGAGTTTAAAGTTTGCACATAAGTTCATAATTGTATAAAATCAGATAATTAAGCTAAATACGACAGTTGAGCGACCGTGCTAGAACCACGGAATTCGGGAATGCCTAATACCTTCTCCCGGGTTAACAAAATTCCTTATCTGAATTTCTGGTTTGCGGACTGTAATACAGAGTCATTCTTTTCCTCGATTCGGGATTAAAACCGGTGACTTTGGACACCATAAATCTCCCAAGTGGTGACTCTGAAATAAATAAATAAATTCCGTTTCGATTGTCCTTTAATTGGAAAAAACTCCCTTCCGCGTCCCTTCACGGCGGCGCGGACGAAAAAGGAGGTGTGACAAATAGCACGGATGTGTGTTCATTTGTGGACATTGTCATAGCTGTGATAGTGGATGACACATGTTCCATGATCCATGTTGAAGATCCCCTTGAGGCCGTGCTTCTTAATATGGATGTCAATGATAATGCTAGTAGAGTGGAGTGCGTGAATCCATTGCATGGTATGGGTTCATATTCATATGAGCCTAGGAAGCTATCTTTGGATCTTGAAAACCACAAAACTCCACCAACAAAGCCATCAATTGAGGAGCCTCCGGTGTTGGAGTTGAAGCCACTTCCTTCACACCTCAGGTATGAATTCTTGGGTTCAAATTCTAATTTACCAGTTATTATTTCTTCTTGCCTGACTAACATGCAGGTTGAGGCCACTTTGGCGGTTCTTCAAAAGTGAAAAAGGGCAATTGGATGGACTCTAGCTGATATTCGGGAAATAAGCCTCGCATTTTGCATGCATAAATCATCTTGGAGGAGGATACAAAGCCTTTTTTGGAGCATAAAAGAAGATTAAATGAGGCGATGCAAGAAGTGGTGAAGAAAGAGGTTATCAAGTGGTTAGACACTGGTGTGGTTTATCCTATCTCTGACAGTTCTTGGACTTCTCCTTGTAATGTGTGTCGAAGAAGGGTGGTATGACTGTGGTGACCAATGACAACAATGAACTCATTCCTACTCGCACAGTCACCGGGTGGAGAGTATGTATGGATTACCGGAAGCTAAATAAGGTGACCCGAAAAGATCATTTCTCATTGCCATTCCTTGACCAAATGCTAGATCGTTTTGCGGGGCGGGCTTTCTATTGCTTTCTGGATGGTTACTCGGGGTACAATCAAATTCTAGTTGCCTCGGAGGACAAAGAGAAGACCACCTTTACATGTCCTTATGGCACATTCACTTTCTCTAGAATGCCATTTGGATTGTGTAATGCTCCGGCGACCTTCCAATGTTGCATGATGGCTATTTTCACCAACATGGTGGAGGATATCTTGGAGGTCTTCATGGATGATTTCAGCGTGGTTGGGGATTCTTTTGAGGAGTTCTTGGTAAATTTGGATAGAGTGTTGGCCTGATGTGAAGACACCAACCTTGTTCTCAATTGGGAAAAGTGCCATTTTATGGTAGAAGAAGGTATAGTATTGGGTCACAAAATCTCGAAGCGAGGAATTGAGGTTGACAAAGGAAAGATAGAGGCAATTTCGAGGCTCCCTCCCCCTACTTCTGTCAAAGGGGTGAGGAGTTTCCTTGGGCACGCTGGTTTCTATCGGAGGTTCATAAAGAATTTTTCTAAAGTGGTACATCCATTGTGCAAGTTGCTAGAAAAGATGCAAAGTTCTTGTTTGATGAGAGCTGTATGCAAGCATTCGAGCTTCTTAAGCTCAAGCTGACTTCTACCCCCATCATTACCGCACCAAATTGGAGCTTGCCTTTTGAGCTCATGTGCGATGCTAGTGACGTTGCGGTTGGGGCTGTTTTGGGCCAAAGGATCAACAAAATGTTTCATCCGGTGTACTACACAAGCAACACCATGAATGAGGCTCAAAGGAACTACACATTCACCGAGAAGGAGTTATTGGCTATTGTTTTTGCTATGGAAAAGTTCCGTCCTTACCTTATGGGGGCCAAAGTTATAGTGCACATCAATCATGCTTCCCTTAGGTATTTGATGACCAAGAAAGACTCCAAGGCTAGATTGATGAGATGGGTGTTACTTCTTCAAGAGTTTGATCTAGAAATAGTTGACCGAAAAGGGAGTGAGAATCAAGTGGCGGACCACTTGTCCCGTTTGGAGGAGGAGGGGAGGCCTTCCGATGGCCTTGAGATCAATGATTTATTTTCTGATGAACAACTCCTTGCGGTGTCAATGAAGGATATACCATGGTTTGCCGATGTTGCTAATTACCTTGTGACTGGAATAATCCTGTGTGAGCTCTCTTCTAACCAAAGGAAGAAGCTCAAGCGGGAAAGTTTGGATTTCTATTGGGAGGAGCCATATTTGTTCAAAATTTGCACGGATGGTGTGATTCGTAGATGTATCCCGGAGGAAGAACAATTGAGTATCTTAGAGGCTTGCCATTCTTCACCCTATGGTGGCCATCATGGTGGGGTGAGGACCGCCTCGAAAGTTCTTATTTGTGGATTCTTTTGGCCCTCCTTGTTCAGATATGCGGGCGATTTGGTTAAGAGATGTGATGAATGCCAAAGAGCCGACGGAATTTCTAAAAGGGATGAGATGCCTCTCAATATAATTCTCGAAGTGGATATTTTTGATGTTTGAGGCATCGATTTCATGGGTCCTTTTGTGAGCTCTTGTGGGAACACTTACATTCTCGTAACGGTGGACTATGTCTCAAAATGGGTTGAAGCCATGGCTTTGCCCAATAATGAAGCCTGGAGTGTTGTGGCATTTTTGAAAAAGAGTATCTTCACAAGGTTTGGCACTCCTCGTTCTATCATTAGTGATGGGGGTCTCACTTTTGCAACAAGGCTTTTGACACGTTGGTTTCTAAGTAAGGTGTTAATCATAAGGTTTCAACCCCCTATCATCCTCAAGCTAGTGTCTAAGTGGAAGTCTCCAACAGAGAAATTAAGTAGGTGAACTAACTTGAACAATTGTGCAAAAAAATAAACCCTAACTCAGTGCCTAAAAAAATTTACCTTCACGACGTTAAATCAGGCGCTGCTTGGGAGGCAACCCATGTCTTTTTCTTTTTGTTTTCTATGTTTTTCTTGGTAGTGTAGGTTTGATTTTTTTTGAGCTAACTGATTGTGAGATGTTGCAGGGATTGAGTTGATGCAGTGCAAAATAGTTTGAAAAAAGTTGAACAGTCTCTGAAGTTTGCCAGTGCGGCCGCATCGCACTTTGTGCGGTCTGCACTGGTGATGGTCAAAAAGTGGTGCTCTCTGAAGTTTGCCACTGCGGCCGCATTCCATTTAGTGCGGTCCCCGGTGCACCTCCGCGGACGCGGTCTGTTTTGTGCGGTCCGCGGAGGTTGCCTACTCAAGCTTCTCTTGGAAAAACCCAGTGTGGTCCGCGGTCCGTTTTGTGTGGACGCGCTGGTAGGTAAGGCTGGGTCCCATTGCTTTTTATAAATAGACCCCAAGGGTCTCCATGTACCCTTTTCGAACTCTTTACACTCAGAGACATAAAAATATTGTTCATAACATCTTGTGACCATGCTTCTTGCTTAAGATTGACTAATTACATTTCATCTTCTCATCTAATAATGTTTCACTCAGTCCTTGTGCATTTACTTGATTAATTTTATTTTATTTTATCACCTTTAGCATATAATTTCTTTTTCTTCTCGTTAGTTTCTTCTTCTTTATTTAGTTGTTAGCTTAGGATAGTTTTAAATGTTGGGTTTGTTTGCTGGATATGCATAATGGTTGGGCAAGTTAGTAGGGAGAAAGTAGGTGAACTAACTTGAACAATTGTGCAAAAAAAATAAACCCTAACTCAGTGCCTAAATGGAACAACCACCGCGGACCGCGGTAGCTTTTATGCAGACTGCGGTGCTTTTGTGTTTGAAACTTGACTAGTACCCAGTGCGTCTGCATTGCATTTTATGCGGTCCGCGCTGGCCCACCGCGACCGCGGTGCTTTTTTGTGCGAGCCACGGTAGATTCATAGAGGTAGTGTTACACGTCTCACCTCAGCGCGAACCACAGTTGCGTTTATGCGGTCTGCAGTACCCCCAATGCGACCGCATTAATTTTTATACGGGCCACGGTGGGGAGATTTAGAGAGATGCTTTTCAGGCCCTTGTCCCTATGCGAACTGTGGTCGCCTTTGCGCGGTCCGCGGTGCCCCTAGTGAGGCCGCACTCTTGTTTGTGCGGGCCGCGGTGCTCTGTTCTGCAACTATTTCTGCAACATTTAATCTGCCGTCTGCAATTCAATTTCAACACTTGTTTCATTGCCTGTGCTGATACTAACCATGTTAGATGTGTATGCTTGCAGATAATGGTCAAACAACGATGCAAAGGCTCGAAACAACCTAACCGAGGTAATTCCTCCTAGGGAGGGAAGCAAAGGATGGTAAAACTCACTCCCCAGGCTAGGAAAAACATAAAAGAAATGAGGAAATCAATCAAAGCAGCTGATAGAGCTATTGAAAACTCAGGGAGTGAGTACGAGCCCTCCCGGGGGATCTCTTCAGATTCAGTCCCTTTACACATCCCGTTTCCAGAGAGCGCCATACATAGAGACACTCCTCCATCTTCACCCAATGCTCGAGCTTCAATCAACATTTCTTCTGGGTCATATGAGGGCTCAACGGCAGGTAGTGGGGGTGAATACTTTACCTCTCCTACAGCGTCACTATCTGGAGAGGGTGCTAAGGGTGATAAGAGAGATGGGGAGTTACCTGGGGGTGGTGTGCCTCAGGTTGGGGGTGTTGAATGGACTAGGAATCCCGCTGATTGGGAAGATAGATTTGTCAGCCAGGTGGCATTCCACAAGTTTAGGGAATGGTGGTCATCACGAAAGTTTATTCTTGAGAGAAGCTTCATTGACAGAGACCTTCTACCCCTACACCCCAATGTACATAGATAGTTTCAAGCTCGAATGGGTTGGGAGCACTTCAAATATAATTGTGTGAAGGCAAATGAGCACATGGTCAAAGAGTTTTATAGCAATGTGGCCCACATATTGAAGGGCACTAAGATGACCAAAGTGCGAAACAAAAATGTGGTATTTACCGGGAAGGCACTAAATGAATACCTGGGGTTCAATGACGAAGACGAGTCCCTTTACAATGAAAAGTTGGCAATGGGCGAGGAGGTTCGTCCGTGGTTAGCTTCATACCTGGCAATCCCGGGTACGGTTCCAGAGTGGTTGCAAGCAGGGGCCAAAATACTACAGAAGACCTTCAACTTTGAGGCTAGAGGGTGGTTGACTTTTGTGTGCAGTCGGCTTGACCCCACTACCCATGATCAGACTATTCCATTTTCCCGGGCTGCTCTTGTTGCATCTATTATGGCGAGCTACCCTAACAATATGGGCAATGTGATGTCCTGTGTTCTTTCTACGGTGGGGTTTGAGCACGACTGGAACTACCCATTTCCCAACACCCTTACCATGTACTTTCGGGACCTAAAGGTGGAATGAGACCTTTTGATATCAAGGTCAACCATGTGGCTCCATTTTCCTGGTACAGTTTGAAGGGGTCAGACAACCCCAAGGACAAAAATACACGTCGCCTGCTTCTTCCCCAACCGGCTAGTCTGAAGAGCCGGTTGCAGTAGAGGCCTCCACTGAGCCTACCTCTACAGTTGCTAACATACCTTCCGGACCTTCCACTACTGCTGGTCCCTCTACTTCAGCTAGCTGGGGGATTCCATCTTTCCGGGCCCATCCTATCAATGCCCACCAGCTGAGCCAGACACTTCATAGTTTGAACAACTAGATGTCAGGTGCGTCGTTCAAGTTGTCCACCTTGACTTCTACCATTGCGGCTCAGTTAACACCTCAGACAGCTCAGTTTCCACGGTCCATTGAGGACACACTGAAGAAGATCATGGACAACCAGGAAAAGATTATGAGCACTCAGTCTACCTTGTCTAAGGTAGTGGACTCACATGACAAGGCTTTGAAGGAGCTTGCCGGGGAGCACAAGAAGATGAGAAAGATAAGGGCTTCCAAGGAGTCAGTGAAAGAGCTGAGGGAGGATGTTGACAAACTGAAGGCAGACCAGCTGTCTTTAGACTTTCTATTTGGGGATCCAGCCCCAGCAGCAGCACCAGTAGCAAAGCCACAGCAGGAGCAGACTTAGAGGCTTACTAAGAAGAAGAGGAAGCTGCCTAGTGCAGACGAGGCGATCATCCGGTTGGCAGACCCATAGAAGGTTTCCTCCAGTCAGCCATAGGTTGCTCCAGATATTCAGCCCGTACAGGTCCAGGCACTAGTTCCAGCAGCTGAGCAGCAGGAGACCGGGAACCAATGTGCGGTTCCCGTACATACAGAGGACCCAGGGACCACTCATGTTCCCATGCATACAGACGAGGCTTAGGGAGTTCCTATATCCTTTCATCTTGATTTTTGATGCTTATTTGTTTATTTGGCATTGGGGACAATGCCAGCTCTCATTTCTGGGGGTGCGCTCTACTTTTTATCCGGATGATTGTATATATTAATTAACTTAGTTTTTGTTTCTGTTGATTTTCTATTTGGTCTATATATAACTTTACATTTAGTTACTTTTATTGTACTTTTTATCTTCTCTTTGGTCTGTATATAATGTTACATTTTTATATATATTCATCCCCCATTGTATATTCTAACCCCCTATTGTAAATATTCACTCTATTTTCTATTTTCGTACAAATTTTTCATTTTTTAGCTTAGTAGATAGGCTCGCAACCTTGTTATTTCGTTTTTGGCGCTTTTAACAAGCCCTTGGTTTTCTTAATACCACGGTTCTTTCCAAGGGTGGAGTATTGTGCGAACCGGGTGGCTCTTCCCGATGATGGATGGCGTGACACCTTTCTTAAGAGTTTGAGTCCGTTTTTGATAATGATCCATTCTTATTGAGGGCAATTGTTAGTCTCGATTGATGCTTGTTGAGGTTACTTTAGGACAGCTGGAATTACTTGAATTTTCCTTTAAGGGGTAGGTCTTATTTTGTTTGCTTGAGGACAACCAAAGATTTAAGTTTGGGGGAGTTGATAAGCTAGGATTTTAACATGTTTTATGCCCCTACTTGCATATGCTTTGATCATATATTATTACAAAATAGTCCTAAAAGGCTCACAAGTTGTACTTGATTGAAGGTTTGATCGACAAAGTGACGAAATGTCAAAGATCAGCTCAAAAAAGAGTGAAATCTGCTCAAGTATCAAAAACCAAGAAGTCTAAGGAAAGAAGGCCCAGTGGGACCACGCAAAGTCGAATGCAGCCGCACTAGGTGGTTCATAGAGTTGGTAAATCAGGCTAGAGGCAGCGCGGCCGCGGTACATATCTTGCGGTCCGCGGTGAAGGCTCCACGGCCGTACTACTCTTTTGTGCGGTCCGCGGTCATGATATTAAGAGAGATGAAGTTTGCAAAGCCAATGTCATGCGGTCCGCGGTCGTGATTGCACGGACCGCGCTAGCTCCCTCTGCGGCCGCGGTCCATATTACGCGGTCCGTAGAGTCCAATATCAGAGAAGCAAAAAGTCACAGTCTCAGAGCCCAGTGCGGCCGCGGTCCATTTAGTGCGGCCTGCACTGACCCCACAGGGGTATTTTTGTCTAGTTTTTCTAGCCTAGGATAAATAGAACATTTTACCATTTTTTAGGTTATCAGATATATCAGAATTTGAGTTGCGCTCGTGGGAACATTTTTTGTAGCCATTTTTGGCATCTTAGCTTCAAATTAACAATAGATTCTTGTAGTTTAATTTCAGCAATTAACTAATATGTTTAGTTCTTCATCTATTTATTCAATTTCTTTATCTAGCATGAGTAGCTAAAACCATTAGCTAGAGTTGTGGCTCAACCCTAGTGTGGGTAATTGATGGGTGTTGCCATCTAGTGTTAGATTGACTATGGGTGTTTGCTATTTGGGTTGATTTTATGTTTTAATCTAGAATTGGCATCTAGGATTCATGCTTTGTGGGTTTAACTCTTCTTGATAAAGAGAGTCTATGACCCCAAAATTGACCCAATAAGGAATGGGGATGGACTCATGAGATATGATAGTCCCAATTAACGGGTTAAACCTCGAGAGAGTAATTACCCTACTTGAACCCTAGTTGCTTGATCTAATTTGCCTACTCATTTGGTCTTTACAGAGTCAATTGAGCAAAATCACTCTCTCTACCGAGAGGTGTGAGAGTGGGTAAAATTGTACAACAGTTATAGCATAAGCCCCAATTATGTCAATCGAACCTTAGTAACATCTACCCGTAAATTAGCCACCTAGATAGTGTCACGACTCTAGTGCCCTTCTTCTTATTAGATACAACTTAGCAAAATTCTCGTAGCATAAATTAGTGTTAATCAATAATTTCATAAAAATAGTGATAATTCAAAAACCCTAAAATGTGTGAAGTGACATTAGGAGTACAAACACATCTCTAGGTTAGACAGACAATCCAACTCCACTACTAGCTCCATGAGGAAATCGATTCCGACCCTCATATCGGGTAAAAGCTATTGCGACCCGCTCTTTCTACCTTAGTGTAGCGTCGAGTTGGCAGTGATAAGGTAACAGGAGACCCTTGAGGTCTATTTATAGAGAAGCCCCTGGAGCCTAGCCTCACCTACCAGTGCGGACCGCACAAAACGGACCGCGGTCCGCACTACCTTTGTTTAGAACAAGCTTGAGAAGGCAACCTCTGCGGTCCGCACAAAACTGACCACCGCCGCAGAGGTCCACCGCAGACCGCACACAATGTAGTGCGGACGCGGTGGCAAACTTCAGAGAAGCCTAATCTTAACCACACCAGTGCGGTCTACACAGAATGTACTACAGCCGCACTGGAAACTTCAGAGACCTGTATATTTTTCCATCATGCCTTACACTGCATCAATATAACCCTGCAACATCTCATAACCAATTAGCACAAAAATCAATTCTACACTACAAAGAAAATCAAATAAAACAAGACGAAAAAAATATGGGTTGCCTCCCAAGAAGCACCTGATTTAATGTCGCGGTACGACGCAGTTACCATATCACTTGAGATGAAGAAGCGCCATCACGTAGCTGTCATAAAACTTTTCAAGATAATGCTTGACCCGGTGCCCATTAACTCTGAAAACTTCACCATTTTTGTTCTTTATATCAAGAGCACCAAAGGAGGTCATGAACACAACTTCAAATGGCCCACTCCACTTTGATTTAAGCTTTCCCAGAAATAGACGTAACCGAGAATTGAACAAGAGAACCAAATCACCAACTTTGAACTCCTTTCCATGAGCATATTTGTCATGAAAGTACTTCATCTTGTCCTTATACAAGGATGAACTAGAGTAGGCATGGAATCTAAACTCATCAAGTTCATTGAGTTGTTCAACACAAAGATTGACTGCAACATCCCATTCCAAATTCAACTTCCTCAAAGCCCACATGGCTTTGTGCAGTAACTCAACCGGTAGATGGCAAGCTTTCCCAAACACTAACCAATACGGAGACATACCAATCAGAGTCTTGTAAGCCGTCCGATAAGCCCATAGAGCGTCATCCAACTTCTTCGACCAATCGGTCCTATTAGCATTGACTGTCTTGATACTCTTAATTTCCCTGTTGCAGACTTCCACTTGACCACTAGCTTGAGGATGATAGGGGGTAGAAACCTTATGATTGACACCGTACTTGGAAAGCAATGTGTCGAAAGCTTTGTTGCAAAAGTGAGACCCCCCATCACTAATAATTGCACGATGAGTGCCAAACCTTGTGAAAATGCTCTTTTTACGAAATGCAATAACCCTCCAGGCTTCATTGTTATGCAAAACCACGGCTTCAACCCACTTTGAGACATAATCAACCGCCACTAGAATGTAAGTGTTCCCACAAGAGCTAACAAATGGACCCATGAAATCGATGCCCCAAACATCAAAGATATCCACTTCGAGAATTGTATTGAGGCATCTCATACCTTTTTGAAATTCCACCCGCTTTTTGGCATTCATCACATCTCTTCAGAAATCATCCACATCTTTGAAAAAGGTTGGCCAATAGAATCCGCAACTAAGCACTTTAGAAGTCGTCCTCGCCCCGCCACGATAGCCACCATAGGGAGAGGAATGATAAGCCTCTAAGATACCCAATTGTTCTTCCTCCAGGACACATCTATTAATCACACCATCCGTGCAAATCTTGAACAAATATGGCTCATCCCAATAAAAATCCAAGCTATCCCACTTGAGCTTCTTCCTTTGGTTAGAAGAGAGCTCATACAGGATTATTCAGGTCACAAGGTAATTGGCAACATCGGAAAACCATGGCATACCATTCATTGACACCGCAAGGAGTTCCTCGTCAGGAAATGAATCATTGATCTCAAGGCCATCACAAGGCCTCCCCTCCTCCTCCAAACGGGATAGGTGGTCCACCACTTGATTCTCACTACCTTTTCGGTCCACAATTTCTAGATCAAACTCTTGAAGTAGTAACACCCATATCATCAATCTTGCCTTGGAGTCTTTCTTTGTCATCAAATACCTAAGGGCGTCATGATCGGTGTGCACTATAACTTTGGCCCCTATAAGATATTGTCGAAATTTTTCCATTGCAAACACTATAGCCAACAACTCTTTCTCGATGACTGTATAGTTCTTTTGAGCCTCATTCATGGTCTTGCTTGCGTAGTACACCAGATGAAACATCTTGTTGATCCTTTGGCCCAAAACAGCCCCAACTACAATGTCACTTGCATCACACATGAGCTCGAAAGGCAAGCACCAATTTGGTGTGGTAATGCAGTGGTCAACTTGATCTTGGGAAGCTCTAATGCTTGCATACAACCCTCATCGAACACAAACTTTGCATCTTTTTATAGAAACTTGCATAAAGGGTGTACCACTTTAGAAAAATCTTTTATAAACCTCCGGTAAAAACTCGTGTGCCCAAGGAAACTCATCACCTCTTTGACAGAAGTAGGGAGAGGAAGTCATGAAATCACCTCTATCTTTGCTTTATCCACTTCAATTCCTCGCTTTGAAATTTTATGACCCAATACTATACCCTTTTCAACCATGAAATGACATTTTTTCCTAATTGAGTACAAGGTTCGTGTCTTCACACCGGGCCAACACTCTATCAAAATTTCCCAAACACTCATCATAGGAATCCCCAACCATATTGAAATCATCCATAAAAACCTCTAAGATATCTTCCACCATGTCGGTGAAAATAGCCATCATGCATCGTTGGAAGGTTGCTGGAGCATTACACAATCCGAACGACATTCGAGAGAAAGCGAATGTGCCATACGGATAGGTAAAAGTTGTCTTCTCTTGATCCTTCGGGGAAATTAAAATTTGATTGTACCCCGAGTAACCATCCAAAAATAAATAAAAAGCACGCCCCACAAGATGATCTAGCATTTGGTCAAGGAATGGTAATGGGAAATGGTCCTTTCGAGTCACCTTGTTTAGCTTCCAGTAATCCATATATACTCTCCAATCGGTGACCGTCCGAGTAGGAATAAGTTCATTGTTGTCATTGGTCACCACAGTCATACCACCCTTCTTCAATACACATTGCACCGGAGAAGTCCACGAGCTATCAGAAATAGGGTACACAACCCCGACATCCAACCATTTGATCACTTCTTTCTTCACCACCTCTTGCATAGCCTTGTTCAATTTTCTTCGATTCTCCAAGGAAGGCTTTGCATCATCCTCCAAGATAATTTTATGCATGCAAAATGCGGGGCTTATTCCCCGAATGTCAGCTAGAATCCATCCAATTGCCCTTTTCCGCTTTTGAAGAACTGTCAAAGTGGCCTCAACCTGCATGTTAGTAAGTCAAGAAGAAAGAATAACTGGTAAAGTAGAATTTGATCCCAAGAATTCATACCTGAGGTGAGGAGGAAGTGGTTTTAACTCCAACACCGATGTCTCCTCAATTGATGGCTTTATTGGTGGAGTTTTCCAATTTTCAAGATCCAAAGATAATTTCCTCGGCTCAGAAGAATAAGAGCCCATTCCATGTAAGGCATTCACACACTCCATTCTACTAGCATCATCATGGACATCCATATTAAGTAGCACAGCCTTAAGAGGATCCTCCACATTGATCATAGCACTGGTATCGTCCACAATCACAGTTGTGACAAGATCTACAAATGAGCACACCTTGGTGCTATTGGGTTGCTTCATGTATTTGCAAACATGGAAGACGACCTTTTCATAACCCACTTGGAAAGTGAGCTCACCCACTTCAACATCAACCAATGCCTTTCATGTTGCAAGGAAAGGTCTACCCAATATAATAGGAACCTCGTAGTCCACTTCACAATCCAAAATGACAAAGTCGGCTAGCAATATGAATTTGTCCACCCGGACAAGCACATCATCAATAATTCCCAAGGGTCGCTTCATCGATCGATCCGCCATTTGAAGCCTCATTGAAGTTGGTCTAGGTTGCCCAATACCCAAAGTCTTGAAAACTGAGTACAACATCAAATTGATACTAGCTCCTAAGTCACATAAAGCTTTGGCAAAGTCTGCACTTCCAATAGTACAAGGGATAGTAAAAGCTCTGAGGTCTTCAAGCTTCGGTGCCATTGAATGCACTATAGCACTCACTTGATGAGTCATCTTTATTGTTTCACAAACCATAGATGGCTTCTTTGTCACTATATCCTTCATGAACTTGGCATATCCCGGCATTTGTTCAAGAGCTTTCACTAAAGGCACATTTATGGACAAGCTCTTCATCATATCAATAAATTTCTTGAATTGGTTATCATTTCTTTGCTTTGCGAGCCTTTGAGGATAAGGTGGAGGTGGCCTAGGCAAGGGCACCTTGTCTTTTGGCATAGTCGGCTCGGGCATATCAATCACGTGTTCCTTGGACGGGTTCACGGCATCTTGAGTTTCTACCTCGGCCTCATCAATATCAATCCTCACATCATTGTTCATGTTCTCTTCAACCACATCTTCAACAATCAAAGGTACATCATCATCCCGCAACTCAACATCATCATCTACAATTTGCTTTTCTCTTGAGGCATTCACATCACCGCCTCTCCCACTTCTTGTTGTAATCGCCATCACATGATTGTTGTTTCCACCCTTAGGGTTCACTATCGTGTCACTTGGTAGAGAACCCTTGGGGCGAGTGTTCAAAACTTGAGAAATTTGGCCCAATTGCACCTCCAAGTTCCGGATAGATGTGTTATGAGAAGTCAATTGAGCATTGGAATCTTGGTTCTTTTTCATCATTTGCTCAAACATAATTTCAATTCGTCCCATATCACTTCCAGAAGAACTAGGACCTTGAGAAGGGAAATGGGGTAGATTACTCGGTTATTGGTACATTAGGGGCCTTTGAAAGCCTTGCCCCCGGTTGCCTTGGTTCCCGTTGTTGTTTCACCCGCCTTGATTGTTGTTGTTTCTCCAATTATTGTTATTTCCATTCCAATTGCCTTGGTTGTTATTTTGATTAACCCAATTGTTGTTTTGGGTTGTTGTTGTTCCAATTGCCACCACCTTGTTGTTGATTGTTGTTATTTCAATTATCTCTGCCTTGTTGTTGATTGCCCCAGTTTCCGTGGGGTTGCCATTGTTGGTTTGAAGAGTTGCCTCTATTGCCTTGATAGTTGTTAATATATTGAACCTCTTCACTTTGGTCATCATAACACTCATTTGAAAAACCACCACCATCATTGTCATATTATTCACAATTCCCTTGAGATTGTTGTCCTCTTTGCCTTCTTTTAAGCATAGTGACACCTTCCATGGCGTTGACTTGGCACGGATTTTGGACTTGTTGCAATTGCGCCTTCTCCAATTGGTTCATAGTAGTAGTAAGCTCGACAATATCTTGACCATGGTCATGCAATTCCTTGTGTAAATAGATGACCGTAGGGTCGCCTTGGGGCACATTTGCTCTACTTTGCCATGCTGAAGAAGTGTCGGCCATCTCATCAAGTACATCACATGCCTCGTCATAAGAAAGTTTCATGAAATTGCCCCCGTCCAATTGGTTCACAATGCATTGATTTGTGGTGTTGATGCCCCGATAAAAGGTTTGTTGAATCATTGCCTTGGTCTTATCATTATTCGGGCACTCTTTCACCATAGTCCTATACCATTCCCAAATTTCATGCAGTGGTTCCGTTGGCTCTTTCTTGAAGGATAAAATTTCATCCCGAAGCGCCGCCATATGACTCAGTGAGAAGAACTTGGCAATAAATTTATCTGCCAACTCATCCCACGTTGTTATTGAATGGTTGGGGAGTCTCTCGAGCCAATCCAGTGCCTTTCCCCGAAGTGAGAACGGGAAAAGTCTCAATCTCAGTGTATCCTCGGATACATTCATCTGTTTTCTCCCCCAGCATGTATCTACGAACCCCTTTAGATGTTTGTAGGCATTTTGAACCGCAGCACTTATGAAGTACCTACGCTGCTCAAGTAAGGTCAACATCACATTGGTTATTTGAAAATTGCCCGCCCAGATTTGGGGTGGGACAATATCACTTGCGTAGCCCTGGTTTGGTAATACTCTGGGAGCCACTCTTGGAGGTGGTGGAGGAGGGTCTGGAATATTATCATTTGGAATAGCATTTGCATTGGCATTCCGGCCTCTCCATTGTCTGTGAGGTGCAATAGGCACCTCATCTTGCTCAAGATCATCTACCTCCTCCCCCGCTATCACGTTTCCAAGAGGGTCATTAGCATTGTTTAAAGCGATGTTGGTACTTGAGTAATATCACAAACAAGTAAGTAATGAAGAAGGAAAGAAGAATAAAACACAAATATAGCCAAGACCGTTAGCTCACCGGCAACGATGCCAAAAAGTGATCACTACCAACTCTGCACTACTATAGAGTAGGAAGAGAGGGTCGCAATAGCTTTTACCCGATTTGTTGGTCGGGATCGAATTTCACAGGGAGCTAGGAAGGGAGTCGAGTATCTGTCTAGTGTAGAATTGAGTAATTGCTCCAAATGTCACTTCCAATCATATTTTGGTTTTTCTTTAACAAATTACTATTATGAACTACTAATTATATCTAATTATGTTAAGTGAAAATTGCTAAGAGTTGTATCTAATGGATAAAAAGGCACTAGGGTAGTGACTTTCACCTAGGTGTCTAATTGACGGGTAATTGCTTCTAAGACATGATTGACATGATTGGGGAAATATGCTATAACCATTGCACTATTTTACCCACTCTCACACCTCTCGGTAGATAGAGTGATTTTACCCAATTGACTCTCTCAAGACTAAATGGGTAGGCAAATTAGCTCAAGCAACTAGGGTTCAAGTTGGGTAATTACTCTCTCGAGGTTTAACCCTTTAATTGGGGCTATCATTCTCTTGAGTCCATCCCAATTCCTTGTTTGGTCAATTTTGAAGACTTAGGATCTCTTTCTCAAGAAGAGCCAAGTCAACTTAGCACAAACCAGTGTTTGCAACCACTAATTCATAAATTAAACCATAAAATTGACCCAAATAACAAATACCCATAGTCAATCTATCCCTAAATCACAACACCCATCAATTATCCATACTAGGGTTGAGCCACAACCCTAGCTAATGGGTTTAGCTATTCATGCTTGAAGATAAAATAGAGAAATAGATGAAGATAAAGACATATGAATTAATTGCTAAAGAAAATACAGAGAATCTATCTTTCAAGCTAAGCTAAAATGCCCAAAATGGTTACAAAATCGCTTCTCACGAGCACAACCGTGTTCAGAAAAATATCTGATTCCCTAAAAATGGAAAAAGGTTCTATTTATACTAAGCTGGAAAAACTGAACAAAAATGCCCCTGCGGGGTCAGTGCGGACCGCACAAAATGGTGTGCGGCCGCACTAGGCTCTGAACTCTGTAAAATCAACTCTATGAACCAGGGCTCCGCGGACCGCACAAAGTGAACCGCGGATGCGGAGGCATCTAGCGCGGTCTGCACAAAGTCGACCGCAGACCGCATGGGCTTGAAGCAAGCGACTTGACATCTCTCTGAAGTTGGCTTCCGTGGACCACACAAAGTGTTACTGCAGTCACAGTGTCTCTAGTGCGGACTGCACAATATGTACTACAGCCGCACTGCATTGATGCCTTCAATTTCCAGCTCTCTGAATCTCCCTAGTGCAGACCGTACAAAGTGTAGTGCGACCGCACTAGGCCTATTTGCCCTGAGTTGTCTTGTCTTTGGTGCTTGTGCAGGTTTCACTCCTTTTGAGCCGATCTTTGACATCTCATCACTTTGTCGATCAAACCTGCAATCAAGCATGACTTATGAGCCTTTTGGGACTATTTTATAATAATTTATAATCAAAGCGTAAGCAAAAAGAAGCATGAAACACGTCAAAATCCCTAGTTATCATGAGGTCATACATGTATTATTAACATCAAGGGAGGTAAAACACATTCACTTGAACACTTAGAGATTTCACTCAAGCTCACTCACGTGAATATCCAGCAAGAGTGTTTTAAGTGCTTCAATAACAAAGAACAAAGCAGCTACGGATCAATTTCCATATCAAGTCATTATATGTCCTTAGTTGAGTTGTAACTTTGTAAAAGTTCTTCACTTGTATTTCCTACTTAGCTTGTTTAGAAGCATTTTGTAGGAACCCCTTTGTAAACGTTAAACCTGTATGTTTGAGTCTTGGCTAGAGTTAGTCATGTTGTACATTATTTTTAATACAATTATTACAAAGTAGCTTGTAATAGATGTGTTATAAGTTAGTGAAGAATTAAGAGGTTAATTCCTAGGTTGCATAGGTTGTAATCTAAAAGTTTCTCAGTAGTGAAGTTGAAATTCTACAAGGGTAGGTCATGGGTTTTAATCTCGTTGAGCTGGAAGTTTTTCACGTAAAATTCCTCTTGTCATTTATTTACTGATGTGTGTGTGTGTACTTTTGAACCAGATAGAAAACCTAGTTCTCTATAGAGTTTGGGGGACCCTTATATTCTATCAATTGGTATTATAGCAGGTTCTTTCTATCATGTTAACACCTAGAAAGGATCCTCATGGTTGCTCCTCCAAACTTCAAAGAATGCCAGTCTACTTAGAGACCACCTAGGTTCAATCGACAGTATTATGGATGGTAGAAAACTAGGATGCATGACTTCATCATGGCTGAACATTCTGAGCTATGGGATGTCATATGCGATGGACCCTTTGTTCCTACCAAAAACCTTGGTGACCTAGCTGTAGCCGTTCCCAAGACAAGGAAATAATTCAATGATGATGACAGAAAGGCCATAGAGAAGAACTTTCGTACAAAGAAAATTCTGGTTTGTGGCATTGATCCTGATGAATGCAATAGGATATCGTCATGTTAGTCAGCTAAAGAAATATGGGAAGCCCTTCAAAAAGCTCATGAAGGAACAACACAAGTTAAGAAATTCAAAATTGACATGCTCAAAACTGAATACGAGATGTTCAGGATGAAAGATGATGCATCTATACAATATATACATACCCGGTTCACCTCCATCATTAATGAGCTTCACTCTCTCGATGAAACTATTCAAAGAAACAAGCTGGTTAGAAAAATCCTTAGTGTGTTGCCCAGTTCTTGGGAAAGCAAAATTAACGCTATTACATAGGCGAAGGACTTGTAGGAGCTAACTATTGATGAGCTTGTTGGAAATTTAAAAACATATGAAATGAAGAAGAAGAAGAAGGACAGTGAAAGAAGATATCCCAAGAGGGAGAAGAACCTGGTCCTCAAGACAGAAAGCAATGATTCAAGTGGTGAGGATGGTGATATGGCATACCTAACAAGAAGATTCCAAAAGATGGTTCGCAGGAATAGAGTCATTCCAAAAAAGGAAGTTCTAGCAAGCCAAATAATTATGACCTCTGTCATAAATATGGGAAGCCAAGACATGTCATCAAAGATTGCCCTCTCCTAAAGCAGGATAAGTACAAGAACAACTCTGACAAAGCAGCCTAAAGGAACCCAGTTCCTGATAGAGGCTTCAATAGAAAAAATGCCACTGACAATGTCGTGAGACAAGCTCTTGTTTCATGGGAAGATTCATCAAGAAAATCTGGAGAAAATGATGAACCAAGTAGCAGCTCTATGATGGCAATAGAATGTGAAGCAACCAAGTATGATTCAATTTTTGCTTTGATGGCCCAGTCAAATGATGAAGATGAAGATGATGATGAGGTAAATTTTCTGGATGTTTAGATAAATATGAAATCTTATTCTCCTAAGAAACTCATGTCTTTACATTTGTGTTAATCGACGCTTATCATAGCCTTATAAATGATAAATATATCTTAATAGTTGAACTAGGAGAAGCAGAACAGTCTAAAAATGACCTAGCAGTAGTTGCAGTTGGTTTAAGGGAGACAATTGAGAACTCGAAGAAATAAAACGATGTTGAGAAAGTTATTAGTATTGAGCATGAGAGAGATGACCTCCTAGTGGTGGTAATGGATTTGAAGAAAACAATATGGGAACTTGAAACAGAGAGTAGGTCTGAAAGTTCTCAAAAAGGAAAGGAAGTTGCAACCGAGTCACACATTAAGCTTGAAAGTGAGTTAAATTCAATGAAATCTAGTTAGTGTGCTGAATTTGAGAGAAATAAACAACTTCAGGAAGAACTAGATAGAGTAAAGAGTGATCTTGAAAAATCACTCAAATGGACCTGGTCCTCTGATGCTATCACTACCATATATACCAACAATGGGGGAAAAAGGTAGGGGATTGGGTTTTAAAGGGAAAATATTCCATACAACCCTAATAACAAGTATGTTACTATACCTGACAATTGGCTTTGCACTCACTGGTAACAATGGGCACCTTAAAGAAAACTGTAAGGCCATATTTCAGTCACAGCAGAAAAATAAATCTTTTGGTGTAAAAGTAACTACTAGTAGAGAACTTGGTTCTTCATATAAGAAACGCATAATGCCTGCATGGACCAAAAGATCTCTTATTCACCCTTTTCTTCATTACAAAGGACCCAAATTAGTTTGGGTTCCTAAAGCTAACTCCTAATTTTTCTTATGCAGGAAATAGTGAAAGGAAGCAGCCTACAATGGTATATGGACAATGGCTGCTCAAAGCATATGACTGGAAGTACAAATAATTTCCTTTCACTTAAGGCCTTGCAAGGAGGGAGTGTATCCTTTGGAAATGGAAATAAGGGATACGTTCTAGGAGTCAGAAGGATTGAGAAGTCTCTCTCACTCAATTGAAAATGTGTACTACGTAATCAGATTGAAGTACAGCCTGCTGAGTGTTTCCCAAATCTGTGACAAGGGAAACAAGGTGGAATTTGTGTCAAAAATCTGTATAGTCACAAACCTGGTAACTGGTGAGGTGGTGCTAGTGGCAAAATGATACAAAAATATCTATGTAGCTGATTTTGAGTCTCTAGAGAATGGTGATCTAAGCTAAGCGTTGTTGATGATGATGCTGAATTATGGCATAAGAGGCTCGGTCATGCAAGTTTCACGTTGTTGAACAAATTAGTCAAGAAGGACCTGGTTCGTGGTCTGCCCAAGTCAAGCTTCAAGGATCACAAAGTATGTGATGCATGTGTAAAAGGGAAGCAAGTCATATCCTCATTCAAGCCCAAAAAGGAAGTCAGCACCACAAGGCCACTAGATCTCCTTCACATGGATCTATGTGGACCTTTTAGGGTGCCAAGCAGAGGAGGAAAGAAGTACATCATTGTGATAGTTGATGACTAGTCCAGATTCACCTAGACTTTTTTCCTTAAGACCAAATATGAAACCTTTGAAGCGTTTGTTGATTTTGTCAAAAAGATCAAAGTGAAAATGGGTAATAAAGTAGCTTGGATCAGCTCTGATCATGGGACGTAGTTTGACAATGTCAAATTCGATGAGTTCTGCATTGAAAATGGCATCACTCATAATTTTTCAGCTCCAAGAGCACCTCAACAAAATGGTGTTGTGGAAAGAAAGAATAGAACTCTTGAAGACATGGCAAGAACAATGCTAGTTGACAGTGGGATCGCAAAGTATTTCTAGGTAGAAGCTATCAATATTGCGTGCTACTTGGTGAACAGGTGCATGATCATGTCACTTCTGAACAAAACTCAATATGAACTACTCAATGGAAGGAACCCCAAGCTATCACATCTAAGAACTTTTGGGTGTAAATGCTTTGTTCACAACAATGGAAGAGAAGCTCTTGAAAAGTTCGATGCCAAAAGTGTTGAAGGAATTTTTCTGGGATACTCATCTTAAAGCAAAGCTTACAAGGTATACAACAAAAGGACACAATGTGTCGAAGAAAGCATACATGTGATCTTTGATGAAGCTCACCTCTCCTATGAGAAGGACAAACTTGTTGATCAAGATGGAGAACCCTTATCTATTCCAAGTGAAGTAATTGACATGGCAAATGGAAAGGCAGACATGATGATCCATGTCAAGGAATCCAACGAAGATAATGCAAATACATCTCCGTCCATTAGAGAGGAACCTGGTCCCCCGATTACAACAACTAAAGCTGAAAATAGAGTTGTTGATACAGTCCAAGAAACTCTACTTTATGAAATAAGAAGTGCCCAAGAACCCCGGTCAGACATACCTAGTTCCTTTACCAATGAGACTCAGGCACCAAATTAGAGATTCAAAAGTTCATATCCTCTTGACAACATAATCACTCCTCTTGAATTAGGAGTTCAAACCGGATCAAAAGCAAAAACTCACTTGCTTTCTCAGCCTTTATCTCCCAAATAAAGCCCAAAAATATAAACAAATCATTGTAAGATGCATATTGGATCATAGCAATGCAAGAGGAGCTGCATCAATTTGAAAGGAACAAGGCATGGCATTTGGTTCCTCGACCTGCAGATCGAACCATCGTAGGAACCCGATGGGTATTCAGGAACAAACTTGTGAGTTTGGAAATACAACAATAAATAAGGCAAGGCTTGTAATTCAAGTCTACAATCAGGAAAAATGGATTGATTATGATGAAACATTTGCTCCAGTAGCTCGAATGGAAGCCATTAGAATTCTAATTGCTTTTACATCTCATATGGAGTTCACACTGTTCCAAATGGATGTCAAAAGTGCATTTTAAATGGCTATCTGAAAGAAGATGTCTATATCAAGAAGCCTCCTAGCTTTGAGTTTCATGAGCATCCTGAGCATGTGTTCAAACTAGACATGACATTGTGTGGGTTAAAGTAGGCTCCGAGGGCTTGGTATGAAAGGTTGTCAAAATACCTTCTAGAAAATGGGTTTACAAGAGGAAAAATTGACAACACTCTTTTTTAAAGAAATGAGGGAGGAACCTGCTCATTGTGTAGGCATATGTTGATGATATCATCTTTGGAGCCACAACCGACTCTCTTTGTGAAGAATTCACAAAACTCCCGGGGAGTGAATTCGAGATAAGTGTGATGGGTGAACTGAATTTCTTCCTATGACTTCAAGTGAAGCAATATCATAAGAGAACATTGATAAGTCAATAGAAGTACATCAAGGAGCTGCTGAAAAAGTTTGATATGGAAGTATCAAAAGTCATCGACATTCCCATTGTCACATCCACATGTCTAGACATGGATAAACCTGGGTTCCCTGTAAATCAGACCATGTATAGAGGGATCATAGGGTCACTCATGTATCTCACTACAAGTAGACCTGACATTATTTTCAACGTGGGTCTCTGTGCAAGGTTTTAATCCAATACAAAGGAATCTCATTTGAAGGCTGCCAAGAGAATACTGAGATATCTCAAAGGAACGCAGTACCTGGTCCTTTATTATCCCTCAAGTGACAGTTTTAAACTTATTGGATATGTTGACGCTGATTATGCAGAATATCTGGTGGACAGAAAAAATACTTCTGGAATGGCAAATTTCCTGGGCTCCTGTTTAATCTTATGGGGGACAAGGAAGTATAACTCTGTGGCACTCTCCACTGCAGAAGCTGAATATGTAGCAGCTGCCTCTTGTTGTGCTCAACTTCTATGGATCAAGCAACAGTTGGAAGACTTTGGAGTATTCTCAGACTGTGTGCCTCTCTTATGTGACAATACAAGCGCACTATGCATCGAAAAAAATCCAGTTCAACATAAGAGGACCAAGCACATTGATGTACGTCATCACTTCCTCAGAGATAATGTTGAAAAAAGGCTTATATGCTTGAAATTCTGCAGCATTAAAGATCAAATTGCAGATATATTTACCAAAGCCTTTAGCCGAGAACACTTCAAGCAAAATCATCTAGCATTGAGGTTGATAAAACCCAATTGAGAACCTAGTCCCTCAATGATTGACTATGAAATAAATGTTCAGGTAAACTCAGCTAAAAGATATTTTCTGGCAAAGTCTAACTCATTTTTATACGATTACAGGTAGACACGTTTGATGCTTACAGAGAAAATGAGCAGTCGAGGCTCTATACACTGGTAAAAAGGGCAAAACTTGCAGATAAGAGATCAGTCAGGGAACCCGGTTCTCCTGACACAAGTTAGTAGTTTCTTTGTTCTCTCATGCACAATTTTGAACAATTAAAACAAGTGCCATATCATCAGCATGTCAGTTTTTAGTTGTGTCTTTTGAACCCAAACGTCCCACCGGTTATTAATCGACCTAACTCCCTAAAACCTGCCTCCCTTTCTAAACGATCCCTCTTTTATCATAAATACATCTATCTCTGTCATCACACTCCACACATCAACACGTCAAAACTTGTTTCCTATTCTTTCTCTCTTCAATTCACCAAATCTTCTCTCTTATTCTCACCATGGCTGAAAATCTATAAAGTCTGATAAAAAGGAGAAGAGTGCTTACAAGACTGCTAAGAGAAAGGTTGATACTGATGAGGAACTTGGTTCCTCAAAGAAGGACAGAGTTGGTGATCCGGGGAGTGCTGGGAAAGAGAGATTAAGAAGTCAAAAGGTACTTTGGGGATGCACATTTACCTCTGTTGTCTTGGAGAAGGTTGGTATGAGATAGTTGGTTTAAATTTGTGATTTCCAACAATGGACACACTTGTTCACAAGTGATGCTGCTAGGGTATATGAGGAGGAAGTTCAAAGTTTTTACGCCGACTTGTTCAAGGGTGAAGATGGTCACATTTTTGGTTTGGTGAACGGAGTTGATATGGTAATGGACTCTGCCTTGCTGGGATCTATTCTTGGTATGCCTACTTAAGGGCAATCTAGTGTTCAGGTAGCTCGTACTCAGAACTTCAGAAATGCAATCTTGAAGGACAAAGCAGTTCAGCAGGGGGAGCAGGTTCAGAAGAAGGCTTTCCTTCCTGTTTACCAACTGCTATTTGAGATGGTAAACAAAGTCTTACTACCTCGAGCTGAGCGAAGATCCATCACCTCTCATGCAGACCTGTTCCTCATAGAAGCACTGGACAACTTCACTACCATCAATCTACCTGGGATCATGATGGAGCACATGAATAAAGTGGCGGACTTTAAAGATGGTAATCATGGGTTGTCGTATGGGTTCCTTCTTACTAAGGTTTTTGAGCACTTTAAAGGTTCCTCTCGGACAAGTTAAAGTGGGCACCAAGATGCACACTCTTTAAAAAGGCACTCTTGAAGAATGCTAGTGTATAGAGAAATTTGGAGGGGTTGAAAGCACTTCTACCATATCTCAGTTAATAAATGCTCAAAACAGTGCTACTACTGAGATAAGTCAATTAAAGGAAAGTAATGCTATCCTTGAGACTTAGTAAGTTAGCTGCAAGAGGCATCCGGTTCGAGTAGCTCTCAAAGTGAAGAAGTTGCTCGCCTAACAAAGGAGAACGCTGAGTTCGGGAAACAAGTGGAGGACATGAAAGAGAGACTGCTCAACGAGAAAATGTCAGCAAATGCTCGATTGGATTTAGTTCTCCAAACGGTTGATACCCAATTTTTCCCTCAAATATATATATATATATATATATATATATATATATATATATATATATTCAAAATAGTATACTTGCATCATCATTTAATTTATAAACCTATACAAGTATTTTTCATAATTCTTCATAATTTTAAATGCTTTAAAATTAATTTCTTTCTGCGTTTTATTATATAAATATCCAGTAATTATCCTTCAAATTATTTTTTATGATGATTTAATCATCCAAACCCATTATTTACACCAATATGTATGTTTTAAATATTTATTGCATTTTTTCATAATTACATTTTCATTTGTAGGCTAATTGCACATTTTTGCATTAATAGCCTATGTTCATGTATAATTATATTATTTATGCAAAAAGTAACTTTTTATATTTTTATAATTTTAAGTTATTATTCTTAATCATTTTCATACATAATATTTTTATTATTTATTAATTATTTTTATAAATTATTTTTTTGCTGCAATATTGGGAATTTAAATAATAGCCTACTTTAAACATATTTTTGGACCTAATAAACTAGCCCAATACCCCATACACCAGCCCAATAACCCGAGCCCAATCCCGTCTAAATAGACTTGACCCAACCCCATTTTTAATCGTGGTTGTTGATCTTTGAGATCAAGGGTCCATATTTATTCCCTCTCTTTAATTGACCCAACCCACCCTGAACCCAACCATTCCATCTCACACGCCGCCTTTGAATCCCCTCCCCTTTCTTCTTCAAACCTTAGCCTCTGTATCTCTCAACCTCTTCAAATCACTGATCTTTCTGCTATTCTGTCCATGTTCATCCTTTATTCTCTTATGAGTACGAATATTTGTGTATTTTGTTAATTCTTACTTACCCTAAAACTAGGGTTTACAAACCTCTTCAATCGAACCAAAATTGGTTCAAATCTCTGATTTTGAGTGTTATTTTGTATATATTCATCCTATTCTATGTGAGTTTGATTTGTTTTTAGATTTTATCAATTTTTCACTTTCTTTAAAAGTTAGGGTTTTCAGATCTCTCTCTTAAAACTGATTTTCAGATCAATTTGCATGATTATTTACTTTGTTAGTTGCTTAAATTACTGGGTTTCCTTGTTTGTTGCTCGATTTTTACTACTATATAAATCTTTCCGTCATTCCCTTTTAGACAGACCTGAATCGTTAAAGTGTTTACCAAAAACTGAAGTTATTCCTCTTTGCTCTCTGATTCCCTTGTTCTATACTCTGGATCTTGTCCTGCTGAAAACCAAGGCCACTGAAATTTTGGGTTCTTGTTCTTGTTGATATTCAGAATATTGTGGACTTTTATTCTTGTTCTTCGCTTAACTGGTGAGTTAACGGACTTCGTAATTTCATCCCTATGTGTCTTGATTTACATGTTTGAAATTCCTGACTTAAATATGTTTTCTAGATTACTTTTGTGCACGATTTTGTTAATCTCACCTTGTTCTAAGCTTGTTAGCATCTGACTTTCCTCCTAATAATACTAGTTATGCGTTTACCTAAGCCTTACTTAGGTAATCTGAGTACAGGGGTGTCTGGATGTTTCCCTAATTCATGTTATTTGTTTGTCTTTAACCTCTATTGTGAAAGATAGAATGCTCATGTTAATTATTACATGTTCACTTGCTATTTTGTCACTCAGCATGATTGATAGCTTATATGGGTCCACCAAACAATAGAGTACCTGGTCCTCTATAAGACTGATATGTAGAAAGTAGTAAAGGCTGAAAGTAAAGGAGGCCAGAGATTTTTTTACGTGGAAAAATCCCACACAAGGGGATCAAAAAACCACGACCTACTCTTGTAGGCTTTTAACTCAACTAACTTGTAATCTACCTATTACAAGCCACTTTGCAATACTACTGATTGCAAAGACTTCAAACTAACTTGTGATGCAACCACCACAAGCCACTCTCTAACTCTCCAAGTTACAGAGGATTTAACTTATGACTGTTCCTAGTCACAACATAAACTCTAAAGTTTACGAATTTGATTTGTTCCTAAAGCAGTGCTTCTAAGAAAGCAAACTAGGAATTACAATGTAAAGCAATTAACAAGATTACAACTCAGCTATGGATGTACATAAGACTTGTTTAGAAACTGATCCTTAGTGGAGTTGTCTTCTTGATCTTGACACACCAGTGACTTTAATGTTGGATAAAAATGTTTCTTCTTCTTGAGAGAATATCACTGAATGCACACCCCATGGTGTGTCTTGCACCAGGTTGTTTTATCAGAAAGGATATCACAATAGATAGTGGTGTCAACTTTTGGTGTACTTCTTATCAGTGAGAAGTGACTGTTGTACTGTCTGCATAGCCACTTCTGGGCAGGTGCATTCCAGCTGGACTTTGTGCTTCTGTCAGGACATACCAATGAACCAGGCCCTAGGATATGCCAATGGATCAGGTCCTAGTTGTGTTCCTCTTCTGTAACAGTTGCTTGATGGACTTTCTTCTGCTACGTTCCAACTATGCACTTTGGCCTGTACTTCTGTCAGAGAACCCCAAGCGAGCAGGTCCCTATTGTGTTTCTCTTTATCTTGGATGTGTACAGTCACTGACTTGTGATTTTGTCGGAGAACTCTAAGGGACCAGGTCATCAAGTCCCTGTTGTGTTCCTCCATGTGGTCGTTGATCCATTTGCTGATGTTCAAGTTTTGACCAGTTCATATGAGATGTGTATCCTGTGGAGCAGATTCTCTATCTGGTTCTTTACGATAAGTTTGTTATATCATCAAAACATAAGAGGCATAAGGTTAAGTATGACCCATCAATTTCTCCATTTTTGATGATGGCAAACTTAAGTATGGACAGCATTTGTTTAGAGCAGAAATAACCAGATGAGATGTAGGAGCTACACGAGTTCCCCCTTAATCTCAGATCTCCCTACACAACCCATGTTTACTTTTTCCCCCTTTTAGCATCATTAAAAAGAACTGCTAGGAAGGAGAACACAAGCAGGTAATAAGCGTAAAAAAGTCTAACATAGCTAGCTCATGCCACATATGTGCACACAACATGACAGAAAACAGAAGCGAAAGGAACACAGTGTTGTACATGCAAGAAAAGGGGAGCTGTTTCATTTATGTTTACATTGGACTGACCAAGTCAGGAGCAGTAATGGTTTAGATCAACATGCCATCACAAAACAAAAACAAGTAAACACAAGTAAAACAGCAGTCATAGGAAGTTGGAGAAAACATAGCTAGATATTAAGGAGGATCCAAGGGAACACTAAGGGAAGGAGGCTTGGAGGAAGAGACAACAATGGTTTTGATAACCAAGTCCAGTCTAGCATTTGCAGCCAGTTGTTCTTCAAGTAGTTAAGCCCGGAGTCTCTCATTTTCCTTTCTCAATTGTGCAATCTCCTCATGTACAAAATCAAGTCCCTTAGCTGCTTGGCTAATCTGAGTTTCTAGAATGGCATTTCGAGCCCACAACCTTCGTATTTCCTCAAAGGCTATATTTTTGGCGTTTATCAGCTAAGAAATGGTCGAAATGCTTCAACCAACCTTTTCTATACATTTATATTCTTCTAGAGTGGTCTTAGAAAAGGTTTTCTTGCATGTCCCCACTCTAGGATTTCCCAAGGGAACATCATAGAATCTGAAAACTCGAGTGAGAAGAAAACCATAAGGTAACCCATGATTACCACCCTTAAAATTTGCAACCTTCTCCATGTGATCTATCATGATTGTTGGCAGGTTGATTTGTAAAAACTCATCAAGCGCTTCCATCAGGACCAAATCTGACTTTGTGGCAATGGAACGTCTCTCAGAGCGGGGTAAGAGAACTTTATTAACCAGTTCAAAGAGATGTTGGTCCTCAGGAAGCAACACCTTCTTATGGACCTGTTCCCCCTGTTGAATAGCTTGCTCTTTCATGATGGCTCTCCGAAAGTTTATTCCACAAACATCCTTAACTGAGGACCGCTTTCACATGGAACTCTGAGAATCTTTCCCAATGTTGAAGCATCGAGTACAATGTCCACTCCATTTATATGCGCACAGATGCGATCCCCCTCAACTGTGAAAAGAGATACATAGAAGGTTTGTACTGCATCCTCATACAGCAGAGGCATGCTCTTTTCAAACAAGTGTTCCCATTGTTGAAATTCCACAATCTCTAGAATTTGTCTCATGCATGCCATATCCGAGATTGCTGGATCAAAAGTACGTCCCCACCTTTTGAGTTCTTAATTTCTGCTGCCACAAAGCACCATCACAGGTCATGGACCTTGTTGAACCAGGTTTCGTTACATTAGTTTCCCCTTTTTGTTTGCTAGACCCTTCATAAAACTTTCCTTTCCAGCTTGCCATTACCACAGTATTGTTTTCAGACACTGCTAGTTTAGTTTGACTCCGTTTAGACTTGTTGTTGTTCTTCATGAATGACCCTTTCAGTTCCTCAACAGTTCCCTCAACTGTCATGGATTTTTGTACTAAGGAACCAGATTCCCTGGAAGCATCCATGTCTATTTGGTTTACTGACACACTCTTGATGAAATCCTTTGGATTCATTTTCCTTTTTTTCCTTATCTTGACACTTATCTTACTTTTCTGTAGTGAAGATTCACGGCTTTCTTCCTGTAGTGACCTGGTGATGGGATATTTGGAAGAAGACTCTAACAGCTTAGAGTGAACTGGAGGTTCAGAAGTGAGTTTGCATGGAAGAGAATCAGGTTCATCAGAAGGCTTTTCTAAGGATATCTCATGAGCTAAGGACTCGAGGAGTGCTGTGTTTCTTACATCTTATAGGAAGGAAATTTCTTCCCCCTGGTATTCAGACAAGAGATATTCTCCTTTTTTATCAATCTCTCAGCAGTTATAGCCATGATGCTATGAGTTGCTTCCTTTTCTGGTGACTCTTTGAGATTCGCTGAGTCTAACATAGAAGAGTTCAAATACTGATCAGGATCATCCTCAGGGGCTTTTGACAATTGAGGAGTAAAACTCCGTGTGTAGTCTTTGATAAGATCGTAGGATTGACTAGTCATAGGATTCCTAAAGTAATGGTAGACATGATTTATAAAAAATGGGAAAATTGTAGGAGTAGAGGAGGAATCAAGAGTAGATAATGTGGTAGAAGACGTGAAGTAGTGGTGTTCAGGTAATGGTTTCAGAGGTGATAGTGAAGTGGGAGCGGTGTTAATGGTGGAAGAATGAGATGATTGTTCAATCACCATTAGATGAACGTTTGGTAGACAAGAAAGGAGAGAAAGAGAAGGATGAGAAGAGGATCCTAGTTCTACAAAGAGGATGAAGGTTCATGACTTTCCGTGAGAGAGAAAGAAAGTTTTATTGGAGGAAGGGATAATGATGAGTGGAGAGCGAAATAGGTTTTGAATAATTCTGAAATCGGCGGCAGGTTTGTGGGGAAGTGTTACTGTGCAGAGGGGATGAAAGGATATGACGGACAAGACATGACACTCAGACATTTGAACAATCACATGATGTGGCAGATGAATTAGCTTTGTAAAAATTTTGTTTGGTGAGGACATGCAGAATTTAAGCAAATTACTACTAACCTGAGGTACAGGAACCTGATGCCAAAACAAATTTTGAATAAGTTTTTAGCAGCTCCTCTCTCTTCATATTTCACACCTGTGCCTTTAGCTTCTATGATCGACATGTGTGTTTACCTGCAATGGTATTGATGTGAGCTAGGCTTGGTCAGAAAACACTTTAGCTGTCTTTACCTGGTGCTATTTTACATAGCCAACTAATGGAGGATCAGGTTCTTCATTTGGCCCTTGTAACTCCATCTTCATTTTGGATTGATCCAGAGTTCTCTACTTGAGGCTTTGATACAGATGTCTAGAATTTTGTATTCTATTTCTCAATATGCTTGATCTTCTCCCCCCCCCTTTTATTTAAAAACCTTCTTCAGTTGTTGATGAAGCCATTTGAGTTCTACTTCAATGTTTCCCAAGGGTTGAGGCATACGTCATGACAAGAGAACCATTCCAAAAGTGTTTTCCTTTTCCATAGAAAAATCTGCACTGTTAACATTTTCATACCCCAACAAGATTAATAAGAATGTCACCTGAGGGGTAACATAAGACCAGGTCCTGAGTTTCTATAAGGTATTTCAACTCCTTTGTGGATACCCAACAAGTAGGATTCCTATAGACTTGCACTTTGGATTCTATTCAGGAGCGAAGAGCGAAAGAAAACATGTTTATCTGACTCTTATAATAAAAGAGTGATTGACTTTTGATTAAAGAAGGAGATGTGGAGATTAATTTGATTTCTCACACTTTGTGTTCTGCTACTTGTGTCGTGCCATGAGTTGTATCCTTGCTCCTCTCTCAGCTTCAGTGGTAAGGGGTGACATACCAGGTTCTTTGTGAGGCATGAAAAATGATGTTGCATTGCATTTCACCAATCCCCTTCATCTTACTCATTTTATCATCGTTTCTTTCTTGGCAAGAGGAAGTGTCTTGTTGTATACCCCATGAGCACCCCCATCATTTAGTGTGACCTTTATTGGAGACATTCTGGCCTTGTTTCGTGGATTGTATTCCAGAGGAATTCCTTTGCTCATCCCTTTTCATTGAGCTTCCCTGGATAATCCTTCTTGTTGTTGAGAAAACTTTATTCTTGTCTGTTCACTTCTTTCTTTCAGCAATATCACTTTATTGTGAAGTTCTTGATTGTTGGGAATTTGTGCTTGAACCCTTCTCCCCCAACCTTCTTCCTTTTGTGAACTCATGTCTGGGGACACTTGAGCTGACAAACCATGGGCCAGGTCCTACTGAGTTAATTTATTCGGAGGTGAGAGGTTTGCATCTACCAATCCTTCGTGCCAAGGTTGCGAATTCACTCATCTCATACCACCAGCTTGTGATAATTCACACTTGTTTGGAGTGGATGTTCTTGTTTCCTTTGTCAGCTGAGACCACTTGGCGAGTTATCATATTGGTGACTGCACTCTTTAGGACATTCACATAGCGCACATTCTCACTTAAGTGCCACAAGAACTTATCCACCTTTTCATTCACTTGAGAATGTACCCTTTACTTCCTTCTTAAGGGTATATTCCCTTCCTGTAGGGCTATCAACGAGAAGAGATTCATGTTGTTTTTAGCTGCATGCTTTACGTATCTATTGTATCCATAGCAGCCCGCTTCCTCTCACTGTTCCCTGCTCATGCAAATCAAGGGTTAGATTTAGGAACCCAAACTAGTTTGGATCCTTTGTTACTATAAAAAGGATGAATGAGGGATTTCTTGGCCCACGTTGGTAGCATCCGCTTTTTGCGAGTGGTACCTGGTCAGTAGTCACTCTATTAGTAAATGCTTTATTCTTCTGAGCAGACTGAACCCTGGCCTGGCAATTTTCTTTAAATTTCCCATTGTTTCCTCATTGGGTGCATAACCAGTTATCAAGTACAGTGACATACTTGATGTGTTGTAGGGAGTTTTCTCCCTTTAGAACCCGATGCCCTGCTTGTTCCCACTATTATTGAGATACATGGCAGTGACTGCATTTGAGGACCAGGTCCATTTCAAGGATTTTTCAAGATCATTTCTTACTTTCTCCAACTCAGCTTGGAGTTGCTGATTTCTCTCGAGTTCATTTCAAAGACTGGTTTTTACAGTAGTTAACTCCTTTTCAAGCAAGATGTGAGACTCACTGTCACCTTTTTCCCTTTCCCAAAACTTATATTCATATGTTCTCTATTGAGTCCCTCAATTATTTCCTCTAGATCAGCGCATATCACTAGAAGGTCATCCCTTTCCTCGTCAGTGGAGGCAATATTTTTTTCTAAGGAGTGTTTCTTATTGCTAAGACCTTCTATTGTTTCTTTTAGATCAACAACTACTACCATCAGGTCGTCTCTCTCATTCTCCACACTGGTTATTTTTTCATTCAAGGCCTCCTTCTCTAATTTAAAATTAGCTATGGTTTCATTTAAGTCCACTACACAGACCACTAGATCATCTCTAGATTGCTCTGCCTCTCTTAGTTCTATGGTCAGGATCTCCTTATCATTTATAAGGCTATAATAGGCATCAATTAGGACGTTAGATAAAGATCTTAGCTTCTTAGAAGAGTAGGATTTCAGATTTCTCTGAACATTCCTGAAGTTTACCTCATCGTCTTCATCTTCTTCATCATCCTCGTCTGACTGGGCCATCAGTGCGAAAAGTGAATCGTACTTTGTTGCTTTAGTTTCAACTGCCATCCTGGAACTATTTTCTGCATCTGATTCCCTTTCGGATTCACTAGAGGAGTCTCCCCAAGCAGCAAGAGCCTGCTTAACGATATTGTCTGTAGTACTTTTTCGATTGAATCTTTTCTCTGGAACCAGGTTCCTTTTTCCCGCTTTGTCAGGATTTTGATTGTACTACTCTTGTTTCGCGAGAGAGTAGTCTTTGATGAAATGCCCTGGCTTTCCACATCCGTGATAGAGATCGTTGTTCCTTGTTTTACTTGAACCTCCCCACTTTGATATGCCACTATTTATTCGAACCATTTTTTGAAATCTCTTAGTAAGATAGGCCATGTCATTATCTTCATCACTTCAGTCACTCCTTTCAGCCTTAAGAACCAGGTTCCTTTCCTTCTTAGGTTCTCTTCTTTCATTGTCTTTCTTTCTTTTCATCTCGTATGTTTTTAGATTACCAATCAACTCATCCATGGTCAGAGTTTGTAGATCTTTGGCTTCCGTGATGGCATTTACCTTACTTTCCCAAGACCGAGGTAGAACATTGAGAATTTTCCTTACGAGCTTGTTTCTGGGAGTGACATCTCCAAGTGAGTGAAGCTCATTTATGATGGAGGTGAATCTGGTGTACATGTATTGTATGGACTCATCATCCTTCATCCTGAAGAGCTCGTATTCAGTGGTGAGCATGTCGATCTTGGATTGTTTGACTTGAATGGTTCCTTCATGCACAGTTTGTAAGGCTTCCCATATTTCTTTGGTAGTATCACAAGCGGATACTCTGTTGTACTCATGGGGTCCTATTCCACACATCAAGATTTTCTTGGCACGATAGTTCTTTTTTACAGATTTTCTGTCAATGTCGTTCTACTCTCTTCTCCATTTGGGCACAAGTGGTCCTGTTTCTTCAAGTTTCTTCATGGGAACATGTGGACTATCACAAATGATGTCCCACAGCTCTTAATCTTAAGCCATTATAAAATCATGCATCCGAGTCTTCCACCAGCCGTAATATTGACCATTGAATCTGGTAGGTCTATAGGTTGATTGTCCTTCTTCAAAGCTTTGTGGGAAGCCATTTAGGATCCTTCCTGGGTGTTAGCCTGATAGGAGGAACCCTCTCTTATACCAATTGATAGCTTATATGGGTCTACCAAACTGGTACTCTATTAAAACTGATATATAGAAAGTAGTAAAGGCTGAAAGTATAGGAGGTCAGATATTTTTCTACGTGGAAAAATCCCACACAAGGGGATAAAAAAACCACGACCTACTCTTGTAGGCTTTTAACTCAACTAACTTGTAATCTACCTATTACAAGCCACTGTGCAATACTACCGATTGCAAAGACTTCATACTAACTTGTGATGCAACCACAACAAGCCACTCTCTAACTCTCCTAGTTGTAGAGGATTTGACGTATGACTATTCCTAGTCACAACATAAACTCTAAAGTTTAAGAATTTGATTTGTTCCTAAAGCAGTGCTTCTAAGAAAGCAAACTAGGAATTACAATGTAAAGCAATTAACAAGATTATAACTAAACTATGGATGTACATAAGACTTGTTTAGAAACTGATCCTTAGTAAAGTTGTCTTCTTGTTCTTGACACACCAGTGACTTCAATGCCGGATAAAAATGCTTCTCCTTCTTGAGAAAATATCACTGAATGTAGACCCCATGGTGTGTCTTGCACCAGGTTGTTTTATCACAAAGGATATCACAATAGATAGTGGTGTCAACTCTTGGTGTACTTCTTGTTAGTGAGAAGTGACTGCTGCACTGTTTGCACAACCACTTCTGGGCAGGTGCGTTCCAGTTGGACTTTGTGCTTCTGTTAGGACATACCAATGAACCAGGTCCTAGGGCATGCCAATGGACCAGGTCCTAGTTGTGTTCCTCTTCTGTAACAGTTGTTTGATGGACTTTCTTCTGCTACATTTCAGCTGTGCACTTTGACCTATACTTTTGTCAGAGAACCCGAGGGGAGCAGGTCCTTGTTGTGTTTCTCTTTATCTTAGATGTGTACAGTCACTAACTTGTGCTTTTGTCGGAGAACCCTAAGGGACCAGGTCATCAGGTCCCTGTTGTGTTCCTCCATGTGGTCGTTGATCCATTTGTTGATGTTCAAGCTTTGACCAGTTCATATGAGATGTGTATCATGTGGAGCAGGTTCTCTATCTGGTTCTTTATGATAGGTTTGTTAGATCATCAAAACATAAGAGGCATAAGGTTAAGCAAGAGTCATCAACATGATCTTCATATCCGGCATTGAAGTCACTGGTGTGTCAAGAACAAGAAGATAATCCACTAAGGATCAGTTTCTATATGAGTCGTATGTACATCCATAGTTGAGTTGTAATCTTGTTAATTGTTCTACATTGTAATTCCTAGTTTGCTTTCTTAGAAGAGATGCTTTAGGAACAAACCAAATTCATAAACTTTAGAGTTTATGTTGTGACTCGGAATAGTCATAAGTTAAATCCTCTGTAACTTGGAGAGTTAGAGAGTGGCTTGTGGTGGTTGTATCATAAGTTTGTTTTGAAGTCTTTGCAATTGGAAGTATTGCAAAGTGGCTTGTAATATGTAGATTAAAAGTTAGTTGAGTTAAAAGCCAACAAGAGTAGATCGTGGTTTTTTGATCCCCTTGTGTGGGATTTTTCCACGTAGAAAATCTTTTGCCTCCTTTATATTCAGTCTTTACTGTATTCTGCGTATCAGTCTCATATGTGACCAGGTACTCCATAGTTTGGTGGACTCATATAAGCTATCAATTGGTATCAGAGCGGGTTCCTCCCATCAGGCTAACACCTAGGAAGGATCTGAAATGGCTACTCCACCAAGCTTTGAAGAAGGACAATCAACCTATAGACCTCCCAGATTCAATGGTTAATACTACGGATGGTGGAAGACTCGGATGCATGACTTCATAATGGCTTAAGATTCAGAACTGTGGGACATCATTTGTGATGGTCCACATGTTTCCATGAAGAATCTTGAAGAAACAGTACCATTTGTGCCCAAAGGGAGAAGAGAGTAGAACGACATTGACAGAAAATCTGTAGAAAAGAACTATCGTGCCAAGAAAATCTTGATGTGTGGCATATGACCCGATGAGTACAACAGAGTATCATCCTATGATACAAACTGCACACGAAGGAACCACTCCAGTCAAACAATCCAAGATTGACATGCTCACTACTGAATACGAGCTCTTCAGAATGAAAGATGATGAGTTCATACAAGATATGCACACCAGATTCACCTCCATCATAAATGAGCTTCACTCACTTGGAGATGTCATTCCCAGAAACAAGCTTGTAAGGAAAATTCTCAATGTTCTACCTGGGTCTTGGGATAGTAAGATATACGTCATCACAGAAGCTAAAGATCTTCAAACTCTAACCATGGATGAGTTGATTGGTAATCTAAAAACATACGAGATGAAAAGAAATAAAGACTGTGAAAGAAGAGAACCTAAGAAGAAAAAGAACCTGGTTCTTAAAGCTGAAAAGAGTGACTCAAGTGATGAAGATAGTGACATGGCCTATCTTACTGAGAGATTTCAAAAAATGGTTCAAAGAAATGGTAGCATACCAAAGTGGGGCAGTTCAAGTAAAACAAGGAACAACGATCTCTGTCACAGATGTGGAAAGCCAAGGCATTTCATCAAAGACGGCCCTCTCACAAAATAGGAGCAGTACAAGCAAAATCCTGACAAAGCAAGAAAAAGGAACCTGGTTTCAAAAAAAAGATTCAATCAAAAAAGTGTTGCAGACAGTATCATTAAGCAGGCTCTTACTGCTTGGGGAGACTCCACAAGTGAATCCGAAAGGGAATCAGATGCAAAAAACAGTTCCATGATGGCAGTGGAAACTGAAGCAATGAAGTATGATTCACTTTTCACGCTGATGGCTCAGTCAGATGATGATGATGAAGATGAAGACGATGAGGTAAACTTCAGGGATGTTCAGAGAAATCTGAAATCGTATTCCTCTAAGAAACTAAGGTCTTTATCAAATGTCCTAATTGACGCTTATTATAGTCTTGTAAATGATAAGGAGATCTTGACTGTAGAACTAGGGGAGGCCGAACAATCTAGAGATGATCTAGTGGTCTGTGTAGTGGACATAAATGAAACCATAGCTAATCTTGAATTAGAGAAGGAGGCCCTGAATGAAAAAATAACCAGTGTGGAGAATGAGAGAAACGACCTGATGGTAGTAGTTGTTGATCTAAAAGAAACAATAGAAGGTCATAGCAATAAGAAACACTCCTTAGAAGAAAATATTGCCTCCACTGAAGAGGAAAGGGATGACCTTCTAGTGATATGCGTTGATCTAGAGGAAACAATTGAGGGACTCAATAGAGAACATATGAATATAAGTCTTGGGAAAGGGAAATAAGGTGTCAGTGAGTCGCACATCTTGCTCGAAAAGGAGTTAACTGCTGTAAAAACCAGTCTTTGAAATGAACTCGAGAGAAATCAGCAACTTCAAGCTAAGCTGGAGAAAGTAAGAAATGATCTTGAAATGGACCTGGTCCTCAGATGCAGTCACTGCCATGTATCGCAACATCGGGTTCCAAAGGGAGAAAACTCCCTACAACCCACACAGCAAGTATGTCACTGTACTTGATAATTGGCTATGTACCCACTACAGAAACAATGGGCATTTTAAAGAAAATTGTCAGGCCAGGTTTTAGTTTGCTCAGAAGAACAAAGCATTTACTAATAAAGTAACTACTAGCAAAGGACCAGGTACCACTCGCAAAAAGCGGATGCTACTTGCGTGGACCAAAAAGTCCCTCATTCATCCTTTTTATAGTAATAAGGGACCTAAACCATTTTGGGTTCCTAAATCTAACCATTGATGTGTATGTGTAGGGAGCAGTGAGAGGAAGCAGGCTGCAATGGACTATGGACAGTGGATGCCTAAAGCACACAACTGAAAAAAACAACATGAATTTCCCCTGACTGAAAGCCCTGCATGAAGGGAATGTATCCTTGAGAATAAAGCAAAGGGTACATTCTCAGTGAATGAAAAGGCAGAAAAGGTTCCTCTCGACACTTGAGTGGATACTAGCACTATGTGAATGACCTAAAAAGGTGTTGTCATTAATCTGATAACTAGCCAAGCAGTATCAATGAACAAAGGGAGCAAGAACAGTCACTCCTGCTAACCATCAAACGGAGAATGAGATGAGTGAAATCACAACCATGGAATGAAGGAGTAGTATATGCAAATTTCTCACCTCCGAAGAAACTAACTCAGTCGGACCTAGTACGTGGTCTGCCAAACTCAAGCGTGACCTGGACATGAGTTCACAAAAATGATAGAGGAGGAGGAGAAGGGATCTCGCACAATTTCTCAAAGGAGGAGGAGAAGGGATCTCGCACAATTTCTCAAACTCCAAGGATTGCATAACCAAAATGGCGTAGCTAAAAGAAAGAAAGGATCTGGAAATTGTTGCATGGACTGTACTCATTGCCTAGGGAATCGCCAAGAAACTCCGAGCAAAAGAAATGAATATTGTTCTCTACCTTGAGAACAGGTGTCGGACCAGGTGCCTTCTAAATCAAAACTCACCAGGAGCCACCAAATTGGAAGAAAATGCCTTGTTCTTGCCAATAGGAAGGGTCAGCTTAGGAAGCTCAATGCAAAAGGACGAGCTCAGGAATTCTTCTAGAGTACAATCCACAAAACAAGGCCACTGAGTCTCCAACAAAGGAAGCACAAAATGGCAGGAAATGCTCATGGGGTATTCAACAAAACACTCTCCTTTTGTCAATGAAGAAACCGTGAGGATTAATATGATGAACCAATCCTGCCTTTGGGAAATATCTAAAGCTTCTAATCAGGAGGATGTTAGAGTGAGAAAAAGGAAAGGATACTGGCGAGAGACAACGCAACATCATCTTCCATGTATCACAAAGAACCTGGTACGTCATTTGTCACCACTGAAGCTGAAGGAAGAAGAAAAGATGCAGCTCATGGCACTACACAAGCAGCAAAACACAAAGTACAAGGAAGCAAGACGAAATGACCTCATCAACAACTGGAGAGAAATTTCAAACACATTGAAGGGTGAGATCTTCTTCTAAGGGTCAATATGAAGAAGGGATTGATCGGTGGAAAGGATTGCAGAACAGAAAACCAAACTCCAGATATCTGCATGAAAGCTTCAATTAGAGAATATTTCGGATAAATCAAAGTAAAGACGGGGTCACAAAAATCTAATGGTAAACCTGATTCTCCATCTGTTGGCTGTGTAAGACGCCTTCAGGTAAAGGTAGCTAAAGTGTTTTCTGACCAAGCCTAACTCACATCAATACCGTTGTAAGTAAACACACATGACGATCATACAAACCAAAGGTACAGTTATGAACTACAAGGAGAGGAGATGCTAAAACCTTGTTCAAAGGATTGCTCTGGCATTAGGTTCCCGTATCTGAGGTTAGTGGTAATGTGCTTCATTTTTGCATGCTCTTTATAAAAAAATCATATAAATATTTTGTAATTCAGCTGCCACATCATTCAACTTTTCAACGTCTGAGAGTCATGTCTTGTCAGTCAAATCTTCCATCCCCTCTACACGATAACACTTCCCCACAAATCTACCGCCATTTTCAAACATTTCAGAACCTGTTTCGCTCCCCACTCGTCATTATTTCTTATTCTAATAAGAAACTTCCCCTCTTTCTCATGGCAAGTTATGAACCTTCATCCCCTGTGCATAGCCAGGATCCTCTTCCTATCTATTCCTTCCTCTCTCAACTCATAGACTAAGTACTCATCCAATGGCAATTGAACAATCTTCTCATTCCCCCGCAATTAACATTGTTCCCACTTCTTCATCACCCTTGAAATTATTCCCAGAGCTTCACCATTTCACGCCTTCTACCACCTTACACACTTCTAGGTCCTCCTCCACCCCTACAGTCTTTCCATTTTTGATAAACCTTGTTTATTACTATTCTGAGAATCTTATGTCTAGTCAATCTTACGATCTCATCAAAGATCACACAAGAGGTCTCGCTCCTCGAGTATCAGAAGCCCCTGAGGACGATCCTGGCCAGTACCTTAACACCTCCATGGTAGACTCAGTGACTCTCAAGGAGTCACCAAAAAAGGAAGCAGCTCATAACATTATGGCTATATCATCAAAGAGTCTGATGGATGAAGGAGCTTATCTCTCCTCGGAATATCAAGGGGAAGACCTACCATTCCTAGGAGATGTAAGAACCACAGCACTCATATAGTCATTGGGTCATGAGATATTTTCATAAAAGCCTTCTGATGAACCTGATTCACTTCCATGCAAACTCACTCATGCATCTCCTGTTCATTCCAAACTCTTGGAGTCTTCCTCAAGATCACCCATCACTAGTTCACTATAACAAGAGAATTTTGAATCCTCATTGCAGAAAAGTAAGAGAAGCATCAAGACAAGGAAAAAGAGGAAATAAAATCCAAAGGATTTCCTTAAGAGTGTGTCAGCAAACTAGATAGACAAAGATGTTTCTAGGGAACCTGGTTCTTTAGTGAAACAGTCTAAGACAATTGAGGAAACTATTGAGAACAGAAAGGGTCATCTGGGAAGGACAACAGTAAGTCTGAACGGAGTAAAACTGAGCTAGTTGTGTTTGAGGATAATACTGTGGGGGCAGCAAGATGGAAAGAAAAGTATGTCGAAGGGACCAGCAGACAAGAAAAGGGAACTGTTAAGGAACGTGGTACAGCAAGGTCCTTGACCTGTGATGGTGTTCAGTGGCAGCAAAGATTAAGAACTCAAAAAGTGTTGTAGGGTCGAACTTTTGATCCAGCAATTTCGGAAATGGCTGGCATGAGACAAATTCTGAAGATTGTGGAATTTCAACAATGGGAACACCTATTTAAAGGGAGCATGCCTCTAGTATATGAAGATGCAGTGCAAACCTTCTACGTAACTCTATTCACGGTTGAGGGGGACCACATCTATGGGCTTGTAAATGGAGTGGATATTGTACTAGATACTTCAACATTGGGAAAAATTCTCAGAATTTCGTGTGAAGGTGTGTCCTTAGTTAAGAATGTTTGTGGAACGAACTTTCGGAGAGTCATCATGAAAGAGCAAGTTATTCAACAAGGGGAACATGTCCATAAGAAGGTCTTACTTCCTGAGTACTAGCTTCTTTTTGAACTGGTTAATAAAGTTTTCTTACCCCGCTCTAAGAGACGTTCCATTGCCACAAAGTCAGATTTGGTTCTGATGGAAGCGCTTGATGAGTTTGTACCAATCAACTTTCCAGCAATCATGATACATCACATGCAGAAGGTGGCAAATTTTAAGGGTGGCAATCATGGGTTACCTTGTGTCTTTCTCCTCACTTAAGTATTCAGATTCTACAAGGTTCCCTTAGGAAATCCTAGAGTAGGCGCACGTAAGAAAACCTTTTCTAAATCCACTCTAGAAGAATGTTAATGCATAGAAAAAGTTGGTGGAAGCATCTCGACCATTTTGCAGCTGATAAACGCTCAAAAAAAGCCTCTGAGGAAATATGAAGGCTGAGGGCTCGAAATGCCATTCTAGAAACTCAGCTTAGCCAAGCAGCTAAGGGACCTGATTCTGTACATGAGGAGGTTGCTAGATTGAGAAAGGAAAATGAGAGACTTCGAGCTCAACTATTTGAAGAACAACTGGCTGCAAATACTATACTAGACTTGGTTCTCAAAACCATTGTTGTCTCTTCCTCCAAGCTTCCCTCCTCTAGCGTTCCCTAGGACCCTCTTAGTGTCAAGATATTTTTGCTCCAACATCCTGTGGCTAATGTTTTACTTGTGTTTACTTGTTTTTGTTTTGTGATGGCATGTTGATCTAAACCATTACTGCTCCTGACTTGGTCAGTCCAATGTAAACATAAATGAAACAGCTCCCCTTTCCTTGCATGTACAACACTGTGTTCCTCTGGCTTCTCTCCATACAAAATTTTGCAATAGTATACAAACAATGATCAACCAAAAAGAACAATGTTACATTATCGAAAATAAGGAGATTACATGGTGAGTTATTTGACAAAAAATGTACAGTCACTTTAAAACAAATAATAGTCGATATATATATATATATATTGGCCAAAATTATTTAATGATCATATTGTGTGCACATATATGGCATGAGCTAGCTGTGTTAGACTTCTTTATACTTATTACCTATGTATGCTCTTCGTCCTACTAGTTGTTCTTTTTAATGATGCCAAAAGGGGGAAAATAGATAGGGTTGAGAAGATGGGATTGGGTTGAGAAGATTAAAGGGGAACTATGCCTGCGATAGATGGTCTATAAGTTTGGAGATCTAAGATTAAGGGGGAACTGGGGAACTGTTGACGTCTCATCTGGTTAATTTATTATTAATTCTGATCTAAACAAATGCTTTTCATCTCTAAGTTTGTCATCATCAAAAAGGGGGAAATTGATGGGTTTTCAATGTCTTAGCCTTATAATTCTTATGTTTTGATGATCTAACAAACTTGTTATGAAGAATCGGATAGAGAACCTTGTCCCACATTATACACATCTCATATGAAATACTCAAAGTCAGAAAATCAGCGAATGGATCAACGAACACAGGGAGGAACAGAACAGGGATCCGATGCGGTTGTCCTTTAGGGTTCTCCGACATAGAAAAGTCAGTGACTGTAGGCAATCAATATAAAGAGGAAAACAACAGGGACCTACTCACTTGAGTCTCTCTGACAGAAGTACAGGTCAAGTGCACAACTGGAATGTGGCAGAAGAAAGTGACCATCTGGCAACTGTTACAGAAGCAGAACATAACAAGGACCTGGTCTGTTGGTGTGTCCTGACAGAAGTACAAAGTCCACTATCCAGTTGTGCACTTGACCTGTACTTCTGTCAGGGAACCTCAAGGGAGCAGGTCCTTTTTGTTTTCCTCTTTATATTGATTATGTACAGTCATTGACTTGTTTATGCCGGAGAACCCTAAAGGACCACCGCATCGGGTCCCTATTCTGTTCCTCCCTATGGTCGTTGATCCATTCGCTGATTTTCTGACTTTGAGTATTTCACATGAGATGTGTATCCTGTGGGACAAGATTCTTATCTGGTTCTTCATAACAAGTTTTTTAGATCATCAAAACATAAGAAGTATAAGGCTAAGATATTGAAAACCCATCAATTTCCCCCTTTTTGATTATGACAAACTTAGAGATGAAAAGCATTTGTTTAGATTAGAATTAACAATAAATTAACCAGATGAGACGTCAACAGTTCCCCAGTTCCTCCTTAATCTTAGATCTCCAAACTTAGAGACTGTCTATCACAGGCATAGTTCCCCCTTAATCTTCTCAACCCAGTCCTATCTTCTCAACCCCATCTAGCAGAAGAAAGTGACCATTTGGCAACTGTTATAGAAGCAGAACACAACAAGGACTTGGTCCATTGGTGTGTCCTAACAGAAGTACAAAGTCCACTATCCAGCTGGAACGTAATTGCCCATAAGTGTCTATGCAGACAGTGCAGTAGTCACTTCTTACTGGGAAAAAGTACACCATGAGTTGACAGCACTATCCATTGTGATATCTTTTGTGATAAAACAACCTGGTGCAAGACATACCATCACCTGTGCATTCAGTGATATTCTCTTAAGAAGAAGAAGATGCATTCATCCGGCATTGAAGTCACTGGTGTGTCAAGAACAAGAAGATAACTCCACTAGGGATCAGTTTCTAAACGAGTCTTATGTACATCCATAGTTGAGTTGTAATCTTGTTAATTGTTCTACATTGTAATTCCTAGTTTTCTTTCTTAGAAGCGCTACTTTAGGAACAAACCAAATTCGTAAACTTTAGAGTTTATGTTGTGACTAGGAATAGTCATAAGTTAAATCCTCTGTAACTAGGAAAGTTAGAGAGTGGCTTGTGGTGGTTACATCACAAGTTAGTTTTGAAGTCTTTGCAATCGGAAGTATTGCAAAGTGGCTTTTAATAGGTAGATTACAAGTTAGTTGAGTTAAAAGCCTACAAGAGTAGGTCGTAGGTGTGGGATTTTTCCATGTAGAAAATCTCTTGCCTCCTTTACATTCTTTACTGCATTCTACGTATCTGTCTCATACGGAACCAGGTACTCCATAGTTTGGTGGACTCATATAAGCTATCACACATCTATAAGATTTCACTTTGCTCTGAAACTGCCAGCACGAGGTCACCTAGAAACCATGTCTATAGGTTTTAATGGCTTTAATTTGGCCCAATTCTTAAACTGTCTAACGCTTAAGGTGAGAATATGTTTGCGTGCATTTGTTGTCTAAATGTTGAGGCAAACTTGAGCCCTTAATTGCTTTTACATGAAGTCCAACTTGTTTTATATGTCGCCTAGTTTTATCATTTTGAGCAGCCTAAGTAATTCTAGAACTAACCAAAATAGAGGTCCAAACGCCTCTTGGACCATATGCATGGGGCGGGTAGTACATGCATAAGACACGGTTTAGAATCAACTGGCGTTCTTTAGGTAACAACTTAAATATAGTAATCAAGTAGCAAGAGATGATAGTCTGTGCCCGCTGAATAATATGAGTAACACCCCATCTTGAAAGAGTTACGAAGTATTATTTATGTTGCACGGGGTGATCCTTTAGGCTAAAAAATTTAAGACCCCTCCATCTTGTCTTCAAATCAATTTCTTGTGTTTATTTAAAATCTTTTAATAATGAATTTTTCCCAAACTTCTTGCTTTTCTTTGTCTGACTAGTTCATATAATTCGAGTTTGGCTGGGACCCACAGTTGTGGACCTCGAAGAGTATCTAACACCTTCTCTTCAAGGTAATTTAAGTCCGTACCCGATCTTTAATGACTCAAACTAGTTAAAATAGAGTTATTTGCAAATATGTTCCCTAATGAACCTTAAACCCGTTAGGTGGCGACTCTCTCTCTTTTAAAACCTTCCTTAAAAGAGTTGGCGCCTCTATTGGGGATATTTTTAGGCTTTTACCATAAGTGAACTTGGTCTATATGAATTAGTCTTCTCTGATAAACGTGTCTTTATTATTTTTGATATTACATGAATATCCCGCCCCCGTTTCCCTTTTATTGCTACCTGTACACCCTTTTTCCCGTTTTCCCTTTATTTGGATTGCATGCAAATCTATGCTCAATTTGTTCATAACATGCATTTTCTTTAGACAATTTTTTAGAATTGCTGCATCATGTCTCTCCCCACCCTCACTCCCTTGTCTACTTTATTACAATTTCCACATTACGCGAACTAACTTCTTCCTTGTTTTCCTTTCTTTTTGTGTCTTTACGTTTCATTCAATACTGCATTTACTGTTTTCTTCATGCAAAATATTTGACAATGTATTGTTTTATCTTTGCATAATGCATGATCCACAACATATTCTACTCGTGCATAATTAATACCATAGCAACGCTTGATAAGTGCCCGCGCTCTTCCTAAATCACCCTTTAAATTTTGAAAGGCTTATTTACGATAAAACTAGTTGATCAGTGGTGCAGTCGACGGTTTCGTTCCTTTCCCTCTCAAGTTGTCCTTTTAAGGGTACCGGTCTAGACTCTTTTGGAAACCCCCTCTCTAATATTAACTATGCATGCATCATGTCCAAACCTAGTATGGGTTAGAACGTTGTCCGCATAATAACTCGCTAAGGCAAGCCTTGTCCAAAGTCCATCGGGATTTCCATAATCTCAATGGATACAATCACGATCTATGCATTATTTGGAGAAAACGTGCTAATGTGTTGATCATTAACATTTAAATAGCTAAATTTGGAGGGGTAAAGGGCTAATCTATTTGTTTTGCAGAAATGAGGCACAAAGTCCCCAAGTTCGGCATGGTTGGAAATATCCGACCTTTGCTACTGGATTGGTGGGAAAATCTCCCACCAAGTGACAAAAACCATGCTAAAAGAGTCCTCAAATATTTACCCTCCTTGTTAGACATTCAGCCAAACAATACATTAATTGAGGCCGCCACCATGTTTTGGGATGGGAAGAGAGCCATCTTCCTTTGTTGGTTTGTTAGTACCAAAAAATTGCACTTCTCGAGGTTTCTTGAAAATGATGGGTTTCAGGAAAAATGATTAGTTAGTCTGTCTGAAGAAGTCTTACATACCATTCGATTTCCTTTATGGGCATTATGGGCACAACAAGTCATATCACCTTTATCATGATGAGTTTGCCATCACTTCTTTGGGTTGGACTCACCCCTGAGTTTTTGTATTCATTGTCTGCTTTCTAGGGATGCTGGTATTTCCAATAGAGAAAGGATCCACACTCTCCTAGATATGGTCACTAAGACTTTAATGAGGGGATTAAGGGGCAAAATTACACAATTGTCCCTATGATTTTGGTTGATATGTATCGGGCTTTACACCATTGCAAAAAGGGGTATAGGCATTTTGAGGGTTATAATTTATTGCTACAAGTATGGTTGTTGGAACACCTTCAGAGAGGAGAATACCGTCAAGAACTTTCACGACGACCATAGAATGACCATATATCCTATCACCATTCGAAGAGAATGACTTTATCCCAAACAGGTTTGCGCAACCAGAAAATGTTGTGAGCTGGGTACATTTCTTCAACAATCTAACTGATGAGAAGGTATATTGGATGTTCGAGTGGTTCCCTAGTAGTAATTCTTCATCAGGTCGAGAGATACTCCTCATCTAGTGCTAATCGGACTGAGGGGAATCTATCCTTATGCTCTTATCAGGGTTATGAGGCAAGCTGGGAGAAAATACGTTATACCACGAGTTTCCAAAATGGTTCAGTACAAATCATACTTCTAAGGGAACACTATTCCATTCAAGTTTGAGGCACAAAACATGTGGCATCAAAAGATCATTGTGGAGAAAGATACCATAGATCCAGATCGGTATCATGCCGGCCATGTGCAGTTCTATCCATCATGGTTGGTAGATGATATAGCGGTAGATGTCAAGCTAGGGATTAATCTAAAGAATAAGGTTGTAAATGACGCTGCTGAAGCACAAGTCAAATATAGGATGTTGTGCAAAAGGGTTTTCGAGTTTTAAGCCAGGCATTTGGAACAACATAAAGCGGACATGGAAGTAATCAATGAGTGGAGAAAAATCGCAACTAAATCAACAGAGTGGCTGGAATATTTTAGAGCAGGGGTTGATGGAGTTTGAGGGAAGGATAAGGAAAATGATCTCAGACTGTCAGAAAGCAAAGGGCAACGAAGGAGGGCATCTAACAAGGGCGTATCTGCTGCTGAACAAGCGCGGCCTGGGGAATTTGATCGATGGAGCAAAGAAGGCCAAGCATGGAGAAGGTCTATCTAGACCAATAGATTAAGAATGATATTTTACTTACTTTCTAAACTTGTTTTAGACTTTGGTTGTAATAAGGCAAATGCCATTAGTGACTCTTTATAATTATTGTTGTTATAGTAGAGATTTGGTTTATTTATTATATTAATGAAATGACGCAGTATTGGAATCAATTTTCTCCAAATCTATATGTCTCTTAGGCCTACTTCGGGCACAATGAGGTCCCCAAATTAGGACGTGTTATTTTATATGGATCCACTTAATCTTAGAGTACCTGGTTCTCTACAAGTTTCTACTAAGAGTACTTAGTAAAACAGTAATTAAATGAGGCAGAGAATTTTTACGTGGAAAAATCCCACACAAGGGGATCAAAAGCCACGAGCTACACCTGTAGGCTTTAACTTCACTAACTTGTAATCTTACCTATTACAAGGTACTTTGCAATGCTTCCGATTGCAAAGGATTTACTCAACTAACTTTTGGTACCTTTACCACAAGCCACTTTGTGACTATCCTAGTTACAAAGGATTTTTCTAACTTGTGGTGCTATCACCCCAAGCCACTTTGTAATTCTACAATTACAAAGACTTTTTTTATGACTAAACCTAGTCACAACCTAAACTCAGCGAGCTTGAGGATTTTCAAGAGGACTCCTATTCAGTATGTTTCTAAGAAAGTGATTTAGGAGAAATAGTAAGTACAATGACAAGGTTACAACTCAACTAGGACAATAACAATCAATCTTTTAGAAACTGGTCTGTAGTGACGTTCAACCTTGTTCTTCAAGCTTGAGAAGATGATGAGTTTTCTGTTTTTGCAAAGGCTTGAATGATAAAACAGAAACCTTCCATTGATGTCTTTGTATAAGGCTTCATTTAGTACATCTTGATAACATCACTTAAAGTGATGTGAGTGCTTTGTTTGGATAGAGAGTGAGTAGGTTGTCAGCATATTGCAGTGCGGCAGAAATAGTGCCATCAGTCACTTCAGTTCCAGCTGTGTCCAAATAACTCTATACTGCTACATAGGAACCACAGGATCACCAGGTTCTTGATTGGTTCCTAGCTTCTAAATCTGTAGCAGTTCATCCTTAGCTGGGATCAGTTCAAGTTTGCAGCAATCCAAGTAGGTCAGGCTCCTTATCTGGTTCTTAGTAGTAAGTTTGTTAAATCATCAAAACATAAGGCAAGAATATTTATGATCTATCAAATTGTCCTTTTTTGATGATGACAAACTTAAACAGTTATAAGTTCAGAATTAGGGAAGCTGAATTAAGGCAGCAAAATTAAGCAGAATTTATACAAGAATCAGTTCCTAAATGTGATCCCCCATGAATACAATGCCTTAATTATATAAGAACTAGTTCCCAAAAGTGATTCCCCCTTTTGGCATCATTAAAAAGAATAAAAGCACAAAGAAGTCCAGCCAAGCTAACTCATGCCACATATGTGCACACTATCATGAAACATAATAAAAACAAAGAGTAAGTGTTAGACAAAATAAAAGAGGATTTATATGAATAATAATTTGATATGCCCCTTCCTTTGAAAAAGGAAGAGGCAGCATTTGGACTTGATCACGGGAGTAGTAGCAGTAGTACATCCCAACCACAACAACAAAAACATCCACCAATCATCAACAGAAACAAAGAAAGAAACACATCCAGATACTGGTCATTGAGGGAAAACTTAGGGGGCACTAGGAGGAAAAGGCTTGGAAGCAGCGGCAAGAGTCTAGAGAAAAATGTCTATTCGGGCATTTCCCGACTTTTGCTCGTTGAGCAGTTCAGCTTTCAGGTTCTCAACTTGCGCCCTGAGGTCAGCATTTTCTTGAGTCAAACGGATCACCTCATTATTTGTCATGGGAACCGCTCAAGCTTGCTGACCTTCCAGGATGGCATTCCTGGCTTTCAGTCGACGTATCTCCTTAGCTGCGCTGTTTTGGGCATTGATTAGTTGAGACACAGTTGAAGTGATTCCTACACCCCCATATTTTTCAATACACTCACACTCTTCCAAGGTTGTTTGTGAGAATGTCTATTTACGGGTCCCTACTTTACCTGTTCCCAGAGGAACCCCGAAGTATTGGAATACTTGCATGAGCAAGAATCCATAGGGAAGCCCGTGATTGCCATCTTTGAAGTCAACCACTTTCTTCATGTGCTCAATCATTATGGCAGACAGACTCACAAGGTTGAAAATGTCCAATTGCTCCATTAATAATAAATTAGATTTGGAAGTGATAGATTGCCTTTCTGCTCGAGGCAATAGGACTTTGTTCACCAGTTCAAACAACAACTGGTAGTCAGGAACCAGTGCTTTCTTATGAACCTGGTCCCCCTTCTGATTGGAATTATCTTTCACGACTGCATTTCGGAAGGTGTACTGACACACATCTCTCACACTAGACACCTCAATAGTAGGAACCTACAGAATTTCCCCAAGAAATTTCACGTCAAACATAATATTCACCCCCATTTACTAAGGCACACACATGGTCAGTATCCACTAGAAAGAGACTGGAGAATAAGCTTTTGACCTCCTCTTCATACACTTTAGGAGCGTCAATGTAGAACAAATGTGTCCTTTGCTGAAACTTCACCATTTCTAGAAGCTGACGCATTCCTACCATCTCAGAGATTGTTGGGTCAAACATGCGACCCAACAAAACCTTTTGATGCCTTAGTTGCTCAGATCCAAGGCAGACATCACTTCCGGCTTTCTTCCCAGATATGGGTGCTTCAACTGTTTCCATCTTGCATTTTCTATGCTTCTCTCCACTAACCTTACTTTTCCCTTTAGACTTGATAAGAATATCTTCATCACTCACTGCCTCCTTTGTCTTGATCTTGGAAGTAGATCCCTTTTTTGTAGAGACAGACTCAACCCTTTTTAAGGACCTCCTTACAAGGGAACCAGGTTCCTTAGGAGTTCCTTCCTCCACCACAACGACAGGAATAGCTTCATCACTTACAGGGACACCATTATTTACCAACTTTGTCCTTTTCTTTTTACTACTTTTCTTGCTCTTTTGAAGTGCAGAATCGTAGGTTGCTTACCTTCAGACTCAGGAGTGGTGACAACCCTGCACTGACTTAAGAATGCATCTAGGGCCACATTGTCCAGTTTTCTTCATCACTAGACCTCATTTTTGGAGCTTGAATTTCCAAGGGCACAACATCAAAAGCAGGTACAACACTATCCTAGGGATGAGGGTCCTGACCTAGGTCCTCCGGAGAGGGATCAAGTTCCTCATGAGATGCCTCAGTAGTGTATAATATTGCATCTACTTCAGCAGCCAGAAGGGTCTCTTCTACTAACACGTTTTGTGACTCTTGTCTTTGAGAAACAACTTTATACAGTATGCCATCCGAGGATACGACAAACACAGTCTTTTCTTCCTTAATAGGTACTTCCACAACCATGGAGTCAGAGGTAACAATGGCAGAGCCTTTTGTGAAGCCAGTATTTTCACCTTGTTTTCCAATTAGGGTTTGACTATTGTGGGCATAAGATGGCGTTGAGGACAGAATAGTAGTTTCAGGAGTTTCAGAGTAGGAAAGAGTTTGGGAATCTAGGGAAGGTGTGATTGTAGTAGTAAGGTGATAGAGGTTGACACGGACTCGGTGAAAGGAAAAGATTCCACGGATGGGTCGAAGGTTTTCTCAGCCATTTGAAGAGGAGGTCAGATGATCCTTCCCTTTTGGGTAAATATAGAGTAGGGCGTATGGTTAGGAAGAGCAGACGAGAGGGGATATTAAATGGAGAGGACAATTATGAAGGGAGAAGAATAGGTACCGGTTCTAAAATGGCGGTTGGGCATGGATAATCGTGACATTTTAGAGGGAGATAGAACATTTTGAATTGAAGAGACGTGACAGCCAGATCTGAAAAATTGATGACATGGTAATTGTTTTGTGCCTTTTAAGACGTGTATTAAAGGATGTATAGAACTACTAACCTTTTTAATAAAAGAACCTGGTTCTTGCAAAACATTTTCTTCAAGCCCTCCTTTCCTTTTAAAAAAAAAAGAACTAATCCTCTTTTATCAGTCATGTACTGCATCTAATGCTTCTATGCTCATCATGCGTGTTTACCTACAACGGTATTGAAGTGAGTTAGACAGGGCCAAAAACACTTTGAACCTATTATTTCTTAATAACTCTAGCCAACTCAAAAGGGACCAAGTTCTTACTTTGGCCTCAACAGTCCCAACTTTACTCTATTTCTTTTGAAATATTCCCTACTTAGTGCCATGGTAAAAAATTTTGCAATTTGGTCTTCAGTGCTGCAGAACTTCATGCATATCAACCCTTTCTCCATATTATCTCTTAGAAAATGATGCCTCATATGAATATGTTTGGTCCTTTTATGCTGAACTGGATTCTTTGCCATGTTGAGTGCATTGGTGTTGTCACATAGGAGAGGCACACTCTCAGTGAGTACTCCAAAATCCTCCAGTTGTTGTTTAATCCACAGAAGCTGAGCACAGTAGGATGCTGCAGCTACATATTCAGCTTCAGCTATTGAAAGAGCCACTGAATTTTGCTTTCTTGTTCCCCAAGAGATAAGGCATGATCCTAGGAAGTGAGCCATCCCAGAAGTACTTTTTTGTCCATAAGATAACCTGTATGGTCTGCATCAGCATACCCAATTAGATTAAAATTGTCACCTGATGGATATTATAGTACCAGGTCCTACGTGCCTTTGAGATATCTCAGTATTCTTTTGGCAGCTTTCAAATGAGATTCCTTAGGATTCGATTGAAACCTCGCACACAACCCCACCTGAAAACAATATCAGGTCGACTGGCAGTGAGACAGAGAATAGACCCAATGATGCCTCTATACATTGTTTGATTCACATGAGATCATGTTTCATCCATGTCCAGTCGAGTGGCAGTTACGATGGGAGTGTCTATCACCTTTGATGCTTCCATGCCAAACCTCTTCAAGAGTTCCCTGATGTATTTTTGCTGACAGATCGAAGTACCTTTTGGGAACTATTTTACTTGAAGGCCTACGAAGAAATTTAATTCCCCCATCATGCTCATTTCAAATTTACTCCCCATAAGTTTTGCAAATTCTTCACATAGAGAGTCAGCTGTTTCTCCAAAGATGATGTCATCAACATAGACCTGAACAATGAGTAGGTTCCTTCCTCGTTTCTTTAGGAAAAGAGTGTTGTCAATTTTTCCTCTTTTAAAGCCATTTTCTAAGACGAATTTTGACAATCTTTCATACCACGCTCGAGGAGCCTGCTTTAGCCCATATAGGGCTTTGTCCAATTTGAACACATACTCAGGGTGCTCATTACTTTCAAACCCAGATGGTTGCTTCACATAGACTTCTTCCTTAAGTAGTCCATTCAAGAATTCACTTTTGACATCCATTTGGAACAAAGTGAATTCCATATGAGAAGCAAAGGCAATCAGAATTCTGATGGCTTTCATGCAAGCCATTGGAGAAAATGTTTCATCAAAGTCAATCCCTTCCTCCTGATTGTAACCTTGAACCACTAGCCTGGCTTTGTTCCTTATGATAACTCCATACTCATCGAGCTTGTTTCTGAATACCCACCTGGTTCCTATAATGGTTCTATCTAGAGGTCTAGGCATCAGGTACCAAACGTTATTTCTCTCAAATTGATGCAGCTCGTTTTGCATGGCTGGAATCCAGTCTGCATCTTTTAAGGCTTCCTTGATGTTCTTAGGTTCTATATGGAAAAGAAAGACTGAGAAGGCAAGTGAATTTCTAGCTCTTGACCTGGTTTGGACCCAAAATCTAAAGGAGTGATTATATTATCTATGGGGTGAGAACTTTGATGTCTCCAGTTAGATGTCTAAGGTTCATTCTGAGAGGAAGACAATATGTTTGGCTGATTATCCTCTATCCTTCCCTCAGATGCCAGTGGAGTTCCTTGAACTGCATCAACCACTCTTTCTTCAGCTTCAGTAATTGTGATTGAAGTGCTTGGCTCTGTTGATAAAGACCCAACATTGTCTTCATTTGCCTCCTTCACTTGGCTCATCATATCTGCCTTTCCGTTTGTCATGTTAATGACTTCACTAGGAACAAGTAAGGTTTCTCCATCTTGGTCATCCTCAGTATTCATCTCACAGGATGGATGAGATTCATCAAAGATAACATGGACACTTTCCTCAACACATTGAGTTCGCTTATATATTTTGTAGGCTTTGCTTTGAGAAGAGTAGCCAAGAAATATAGCTTCGTCACTTTTGTCATCGAACTTACCAAGCTAATTCTTTTCATTGTTGAGAACATAACATTTGCATCCAAATGTTCTTAGGTAAGTCAACTTGGGTTTTCTTCCATTCAACAATTCATATGGGGTCCTGTTAAGGATTGATCTGATCATGCACCTGTTCACCAAATAGCATGTAGTGTTGACATCTTCAGCCCAAAAATTCTTTGGAAGTCCACTGCCAATCAGCATTGTTCTTGCCATTTCTTCTAGAGTTCTGTTCTTTCTTTCCACTGCCCCATTTTGTTGTGGAGTTCTGGGAGCTGAGAAGTTGTGGGTGAGGCCATTTTCATTACAAAAGTCATCAAACTTGACATTGTCAAACTCTGTTCCATGATCTGATCTAATGCATACAACTCTAGACTCCATATTCACTTGGATTTTCTTCACAAAGGCCACAAATACTTCAACCGTTTCATCTTTTGTTCTGAGAAATAAAGTCTATGTGAATCTGGAGTAATCGTCCACTATCATGAATATGTATCTCTTTCCTCCTCTACTTTGCATCCTCATGGGTCCACACAGATCCATATGCAGGAGATCAAGCGGTATTGAGGTGCTCACATCTCTTTTTGACTTAAAGGAGGACTTTACATGTTTTCCTATGGCACAGGTGTCACACCTCCTTTTGGCTCGCCCACCCCGAGGGATAAACGCACAAGGGAGTTTTTCCAATTTAAGTGACAATATTCGAAATGGGATTTGTTTATTTATTTCAGAGTCGCCACTTGGGATAGGTTTGGCTTTTGGTGTCCCAAGTCACCGGTTTATCTTGAATCCCAATTCGAGGAAAATATTTGACTTTCCAAATGAAGTCTGCGAACCAGAAATTTTAAGTAAGGAATTCTGTTGACCCGAGGGAAGGTGTTAGGCACCCCCGGATCCCGTGGTTCTAGCACGGTCACTTAAATTGTTGTAATGGCTAAAATATCTGATTTTAATACATGTTCAAAACTATAGTGCAATTTTAATTATTTACCGCTTTATTATTATTTTTTAAAGGAATTGCAACGTCGTGAAAACGCGTCTCGAACTACGTCGCAATCAATGCACCCGTGGTTGTTGACACATTTCGACTCCGTTAAGATTTGGATTTGGGTCACATAAATGTGCACCCGAGTTTAGGGAGATAACATTATTAAATACGCGTCTAAAGATACTAACGCGTTATTATTTTGGGAAGGCCGCAAAATTCGCTAAACGGCATGTCCCGAAGTCTAAGAATTTAAAATAACCATCTATTGAGGGCCCCGCAATTTATGTATTTTATTTGGCGAGGCTCGGCTCTATTTATTAAAGGCCGATCCTAAAGTGACTACGATTTCTACTCTACCTCTTGTCTCTAATAATAAAAGCAATATCCTAATTGATAAATGAGTCGGATTGTACCATGTTAAACTATATATTGCAATCTTTAAATCAGGCCTCAAACCAGATTATTCCCTCATGGCCTATGTCATCACAGCTTTAATCACAGTCAACTTTGTTATCAATCCCAAACAAGAAATACCCAACAACAAAATCATTCTAACACATTACTCAAAAGTAATTCAATATCAATCTATGAGGACATTGCAAACATGAGCAATTAAACCGAAATAACAAGAAAAAAGCAAAGGAAACATGATATATTCCATGAAAGTATAAACCAAATCTTCACAAATAATTAAAACAATAACATAAAGGATAAGGAAGAAACCGACCTTAAAAGAAGCTTTATTTATATTTAGCCTTTGTTCGGAGGTACAAGTAAGCAACAGAAATGAGAAACTGAATGGAAAATCAACAAAACAGCAACAACAGAAACAACGAGCAATATACTCAGAATCGCGGATCGGACTATGAACGGGATCGGAACCTCTTGGCCAAACACGAGCATCTCATTGCAACTCCGGTTTTGTTTCGATTTTTCTTCCTCTTGAAGTAAAATATAATCAAAGTGAAAAATGGATATAGCTCTTCAGTCTTATGGTGTGAGATTGTTCTCCATATTTATGAGTGTTTGTGTGGCAGATAATTCTCAAGAATGAGGGGGTCTACGCCATTTTTAGTTCTTTCTGCCGCTGTATATTCCTTGTATGCAGAATGTATATCGTGTATATCCTATGTATATTTACTGTATATCCAGTGTATACCGCCCCCTTTTTAGCTCTAGAGGCTAACTTTCTATCCTCGTTTTTTCTCTTTGGTGATGGATTTGAGGGGATTTTATGGCTCTTTTTGGGGTAGCCGAAAATGGAGACATGGCTGTCACTTTGTTTTGCTTTTCATCTCTTTTGTGTGTTGCTTTTTGTGTGTTTGTGGAGTGTGAGTTGTAAAGTGTAGAGAGTGTTTGTGTTCATGTGCTAGCATGTGTTGGCATGTGTTAGCATGTGTTGGCATGTGTTAGCATGTGTTGGCATGTGTTGGCGTGTGTTTTCATGTGTGTCTCGACTGAAAATGTTTTGGGCTAGGTCCGAAAATTAGGCCTAAAAATGGATCTTTTGAATCCAAATGTTATTCTTTCCCTGCAACCGAGAATAAAAACACGATCCTGTTTAATTAGTCCCACGTAAACAAATAACTATTAAACTGAGAGTGATAATTAAAACAAAACTATTTTTGAATATTTTTCAAGATTAAAATGACTACAAAACATTAGTGAAACTATTTTTTTTGTAATTTTCATTTTTATATAGAGATAAAAATATAAAGTACTATTTTTGTATTTTTAAGGATTAAAAAGACTACAAAATATTAATGAAATTATTTTTTGTAATTTTCATTTTTATATAGAGATAAAAATATAAAGTACTATTTTTGTATTTTTAGAGTTTATGAGAAATACATGAACTAAAATTTATATATCCTTTCCTTTTGTAATTTTTTATTTTTGTGACGAAAATAAAGTAAAGAAGTCAAAAATAGTTGAAATAGCTATATTAGGCCTAAATTAAATATTTACGCTAAAAGTGTGAAAATTCTCGGGGAGGGTCAAAAATCACACGTCTACAACAGGCATCACAGACCTTTTGAGTTTTGAATTATGAAATAGGCAGACCATGGACCAAGTCCTTCTGAATTAGTTTGTTCAGAAGAAAAAAGCTTGCATGCCCCAGTCTTATGTGTCATAGTTCAGCATCATCATCAACCGCCTTTAGACAACTCAGATCACCACTCTGTAAAGATTCAAAATCTACAACATAGATATTCGTGTATCTTTTGGCCACCAGAACTATCTCACCAGTTACAAGGTCAGTGACTGTACATATTTTGGACAAGAACTCCACCTTGTTTCCTTTATCGCAAATTTGGGAAACACTCAGGAGACTGTACTTGAGTCCATTGACATAATACACATTTTCAATTGAGTGAGTGAGTGACTTCCCAACTTTTTCAACTCCAAGAATGTACCCCTTTTTGCCATTGCCAAAGGATACACTCCCTCCCTACAGGGCTTTTAGTGAAAGAAAGTTTGTGGTGTTCCCAGTCATGTGTTTCGAATATCCACTATCCATGAACCATTGTTGACCATTTCCCTTCATTGTCCCATGCATAAGAAATTTAGGAATTATTCTTAGGAACCCAAACAAGTTTGGGTCCCCTGTAGTAATCAAGAGAATGAATAAGAGCTCTTTTAGTCCATGCAGGTAAAACGCGTTTTCTATGAGTGGGACCTGGTCCCTCTTTTATGATCACAGTTTCAGCGGCCACTTTATCTTTTGGTACTGATTGATTTTTGGCCTGGAGACCTTCCTTGGAGTGCCCAGTGTTCCTACATTGGGTCCGAGGCCAATTATCAGATGCAGTAGCACTCTTACTGTGAGGTTTGTAAGGATCCTTTTTTCTTGGAAACCCTACTCCCCGTCCTTTTTCACTATCATCAGTGAAAAAGGCAGTGGTAGCTTCTACAGACCAGGTCCACTTTAGAGACTTTTCAAGATCATTCACTACTTTTTCTAGATTGGCTTGGAGGAGCTCGTTTTTCTCAATTTCAGCAATCATCCTACATCTCAAGGCCTTTACCTCATCTTTAAGCCTAACATATTCGTTATTAACTATCTCCTTTCCTCTTTCAGGGTTTTCAGATTTTGACTTAGTCAAGGGCTCTACAATTTGTTCCCTTTGGTCAACAGTTTCTGTCAAAGGACCACTCTTTTCTTTTCTAAGAGTTTCAATGACTTTATTTTGATCAGTAATTTCAGCCATACGTCTTTTCTAGTATGTTCAAATTCTTTGAGTTCTAAGAACAATGAATCCCTATCCTCCGCAAGACTACAAAATGCAGTAATTAAAACATCAGCTAAACACATGAGTTTTTTTGGAGAGTAGGATTTTAGATTTTTTTGAACATCCCTAAAGTTTACCTCTTTGTTGCCATTGTCTTCATCATTGTCTGATTGCGCCATCAAAGCAAGCGTTGAGTCATATCCAATCTCCTCGCCTTCAACTGCCATCGTAGAGCTATCATCAGTATTAGATTTACCTTGTTCTACTTGAGTAGCTCCATCATAAGCTTTTTACAAAGCCTCCCATATTTCCTTGGCAGTGTCGCATGTAGAGATTATGTCGTACTCGTTGGGTTCTAAACCATATACCAGAATTTTCTTGGCATGAGCATCTTCTTCAATGCTTTCTTGTCTGCTTCGGTGTATTCTCCACTTGTCCTGATTGGAACAAACGGACCATCACAAATAATATCCCAAAGCTCGCAATCCTTAGCTATGATGAAATCATGCATTCTAGCTTTCCACCACCAATAACATTTTCCATCAAATTTGGGTGGGTGGTATATGGATTGACCTTCTTCAAGCTTTAGTGGATCCATAATGAGGATCCTTCCTAGGTGTTAGCCTGATAGGAGGAACCTACTCTGAACCAATTGTTAGTTTATATGGATCCACTTAATCTTAGAGTACCTGGTTCTCTACAAGTTTCTATTGAGAGTACTTAGTAAAGTAGTAATTAAATAAGGCAGAGGATTTTTACGTGGAAAAATCCCACACAAGGGGATCAAAAAACCATGACCTACACCTGTAGGCTTTAACTTCACTAACTTGTAATCTTACCTATTACAAGCCACTTCACAATGCTTCCAATTGCAAAGGATTTATTCAACTAACTTGTGGTACCTTTACCACAATCCACTTTGTGACTATCCCAGTTACAAAGGATTTTTCTAACTCGTATTGTTGTCATCCCAAGCCACTTTGCAATTCTACAATTACAAAGACTTTTCATTATGAATAAACCTAGTCACAACCTAAACTCAGTGAGCTTGAGTATTTTCAAGAGGACTCCTATTCAATATGCTTCTAAGAAAGCAATTTAGGAGAGATAGTAAGTACAATGACAAGTTTACAACTCAACTAGGACAATAACAATCAATCTTTTAGAAACTGGTCCGTAGTGACGTTCAATCTTGTTCTTCAAGCTTGAGAGGATGATGAGTTTTCTGTTTTTGCAAAGGCTTGAATGATAAAACAGAAACCTTCCATTGATGTATTTGTATAAGGCTTCATTTAGTACATCTTGATCACATCACTTGAAGTGATGTGAGTGCTTTGTTTGGATAGAGAGTAACTGGGTTGTCAGCATATTGCAGTGCGGCAAAAACAGTGCCGCCAGTCACTTCTGTTCCAGCTGTGTCCAAATGACTATGTACTACTACATAGGAACCACAGGAGCACCAGGTTCTTGATTGGTTCCTAGCTTCTGAATCTGTAGAAGTTCATCCTTAGCTGGGATCAGTTCAAGTTTGCAGCAATCCAAGTAGGTCAGGTTACTTATCTGGTTCTTAGCAGTAAGTTTGTTAAATCATCAAAACATAAGGCAAGAATATTTAAGATCTATCAGGATGCAAATTTATAATTCCGCAATATGTGTTTAAATATAGCAAACATCCTTTTAATACTCCTTACTGACTTGTTTACCTTTTTGTTTTCTTTTTTTTATTCGTTTATTCTCATCCCCTAAGGTTGGTTCGTGCATACTGGCATCATCAGCATATCATACCAGATCTGGAGGTACTCCACCACCTCCTCCTCCAAGCAATCCTAAAAGCAAGGGAAAAGCTAGAATAGATGATATTAGCGATATCACGAAAGACAATGCTACACATGCAGAGAATGTCGAGACTTCGGATGGTCGAAGTACTCCGACACAAAATGACTTAGTTTTACGCTTAGAACATAAGATATTAGAGTTACAAGGAGAACTTGAGCAGGTCCGGAACTTGCAAAATCTTTCCCTTACACTGAACATCCCCGACGTCAACCAACAAAACGTCCAAAATCCAGCACCTCCCCAGAACACACAAAACCAACAAAATCCTCCCGCACCTCATCATTATGCCACACCTCCTCATCCAGTACCGACCCCTTCATAACATCATCACCATCCGACCTAGTATCCATAAACCACCACCAACCACACTCCTCAGAACGCACCACAGCCTACCCCTGATCCCCAAAAACTCAACTAACGACCATCACTATGCTCGAATTCTTGGAGTCCATCAAAGCAACCCCATATACATGGAAACCTTACCCCACACCCCACAACAAAACCTATACATTCCTGAATTCACCGAGAAGGACCTGCTCATCACGAACATATCAGAGGAGCTCAATAAACATAGTCGAGTTCCAAGGTGTTGAAGGCAGTAAAGACATCGAATGAATTATGAGGATTTGTGTATTCAGCCGGACATAGAACTACCAGAGGGTTACAAACCTCCTAAGTTCGAAATGTTCGACGGGACAAGTGATCTGAAGGTACACTTGAGAACATTATTGTGACAAGCTCGTAGGGGTTGGTAAAGATGAAAGAATCCACATGAAGCTATTCATGAGGAGCCTTAACTGGAGATGCCCTATCCTGGTACATCAGTTACAACCCAAAGAAATGGATTAACTGGGTAAGCATGGCTTCAGATTTTATAGATCGGTTCAGGTTCAATACAGAAAATGCGCAGACTTGTTCTGCTTTCAAAATCTTAAGAAGAAGCCGACATAAACTTTCTATGAGTATGCTACTCGATGGAGATCAGAAGTAGCGAAAGTAAGGCCAGCACTAGAAGAAGAACAAATGAATAAGTTCTTCGTTAGAGCTCAAGATCCACAATACTATGAAAGGTTGATGGTTATTGAAAATTATAAGTTCTCCGATATCATCAAATTGGCAGAAAGAATAGAGGAAGGAATTAAAAGCGGAATGGTAACAAATCTTGAGGCACTACAGGCTACAAATAAAGCCTTGCAGTCAGGCGGTATTTCTAAAAAGAAGGAAGTAGGGGCAGTGATGGTAGCCCAAGGTCCGAAGTCTCCCCTTACATACCAAACACCACCACCCACATATCAGCCTTCACCTCCCAGATACTAATAACCCGCCGCCACTTACCATACTTATAACACTCAGCCAACATACTACCACTAACCATCAGCCCGCCAAATCTACCAAAAACCCAAATCAAATTTCGACCATAGACCGCCCAGACAATACTCTCCTATTGCTGAACCCGTCGATCAGTTGTATGAGAGACTGAAGGTTGTTGGTTATGTCACTCCCATTCCCATCTTTGCCTTGGAAAATTACTCTCAGTGGGTCAATCCAAACAAGGCATGTGCCTACCACTCAGGCATGAAGGGTCATACTTTCGATGAATTTCGCACTTTGAAGGATAAGATCCAGACACTGATTGACACCAAGGTTATACAAGAAAAAAAGGTTGCATCTAATGTTCGTAACAATCTCCTCCCGGATCACAGGGGCGAGGGGGTAAATATGATCAAAACTAATAAAGAGTGGGATCAAGAAGGATCAATCGGGATCATTCCTGAAGGAGATGAACCTAAAATACCTCCAGTCATTCTCACACCTATTGTGGTGCACATACAGTCACCAATTGAGGTTGAAGTAACCGCACTGACCCCATTTGAGGTTGAAGTAACAACGCCCTCATCTACTCCAACTTCATTTGAGGTAGAAGTGACCACACCCTTCACCGTGACAGTAGCACCTACACCATCCTTTAAGTCCAATTCCATACCTTGGGACTATGTTGCAGAGGCGAGAAGGAAAGGAAAGGGGAAATGGAAGAAACCGGTGCAGCACAAGGTATGACCAAGACCGGTAGGATTTACATGCCCGAGCATTTGGGAGGAATAAGTACTAAAGCCGCTCCCAAGCAGCCTATCATAGAAACTGGCCCGGATGATCTTTGGAGAAAGGTGGAAGCAAGAGAGTATTCTGTGATTGATCATCTAAACAAAACCCCTGCTCAGGTATCCATTCTATCACCACTACAGAATTCTGAGGCGCATAAGAATGCATTGATGAAAATGTTGAACGAAGCTTATGTACCCAATAATATCACTAGTGGAGCAATGGACAACATGGTAGGACAACTATTGGACATCCATAAGATCACTTTTCATGAAGACGAGTTGCCAGCGGAAAGACTAAGTCACAACAGGTCACTACATATCATAGTGCGGTTTGAGGATAAATTCATCGCCAAGGTCCTGATAGATGGGGGTTCAAGTCTCAATATTTGTCCATTGACTACTTTGAAGAGGTTGAGTAAAGGTTTGCATGATATAGGAGCAGGAACTATGAACGTAAAAGCATTTGATGGGTCCTATGTGGCCACGTTGGGGAAATCAACCTATATCTGCAGATGAGCCCGACTTAGTTTGACGTTGAATTTTAAGTATTGGACGTATCTGCCACATACAATCTTCTATTGGGACAAACTTGGATACATGCTGCTGTGGCGGTAGCCTCTACTTTACACCAAGCCGTGAAGTTTGAATGGAATCATCAGGAAGTAATCATCCACGGGGATGGAAGTAATCCCATTTACACCAATCAAAATGTTCAGGCTATCGAGAATAGAAGGAAGTTGGGTGGAGAAAAGCACCATCGTGTCATGACCCAAATCGATGGGCCGTGACGAGCACCCGGTACCTTAGTCAACCAAGTACCAACAAAATGTATCTTTTCATGTTATACTATCATAAATAACTGAGCCAAAAGGCTGTTGTGAGATAAGTAGAATACAACATGTGATAACAACTTATACATAAGACATACGGGCCTATAAGGCTAAAATAACCACTCGTACACTGAACATAGGCCGACAAGGCCATATAATCTTTTACGTACATGAAATCTATCTACAAGCCTCTAAGAGTACATAATTTTCATAAAGGTCGGGACAGAGTCCCACTATACCTAACAATACATATCTAAATCATACTAACCAAACAAGCAACTCCGAAGCGAATGGAGCGCACCAATATCTTCCGCTGAGCTGATAGCCTACTTGGAGGGCTCTCGACCTGTCTATCGGGACCTGCGGGCATGAAACGCAATGTCCCCAGGAAAAAGGAACGCCAGTTCAAATAATGTACCGAGTATGTAAGGAATAAAAATCAGTAAATAATAGACATGAGAGAAACATGGAGTAAAAGACTCGACATGTACTTTTGCATAGCTCTGTGAATTATTTTATTTTTATAATATCATGAATATGCGTATAAATGTCATACCATGCATGGGTATATGTGTTCATAACATCATCAAGTCTCTGAGGGCATCCCATCATATCATTTCAGCCACTGTGGGCAAATCATCAATGTATAACCAGTTGATCAGGTGGTGGTGCGTATATAATACTGTAACCTTTTCCCATATCCCATATACATTTAATATACATATATATGCTTAGATAACGTCATCTAGTCATGGGTCAATGTACATGAATGCAATGCATGAGAAGTACGTTAATAAAATCTTTTGGAGTGTCATAAGACCATTTTGCCTTTGAATAACACCTTAAAGTAAACTTTATCAACTTACATATTTTCTGAGACCCATGAACAGATGATAGAACAATATGACACATGGGGAATCAAGAACATAATCATCTCTAATATTTCTATGAATAGAGTCATTTATGGAAATTGTGCATGTGTTCGTTTCGTTCGTGTCGTATAGATCATGTCAAAAAGAAAGAAGGGATAACCTTAACATACCTGAGTTGATTCTGTTGAAAATTCCTCTAACATACGTGAATTTTGACAAACACGTGACGGCAAGATCGGAGTAGGAAAAAATTCATATGATATTCTTGAGAAAGATTGCATCATATTTCTTTAGAACTGCAAAATCTTACGTTGCTAATGTGTAAATAATTTTTGTTGGAATTATTGAAACCTGTAGGAATTCTCACGTCTTCTATTGGATTTTAGATTAACTTGAATCAATCAAAGGAATCATGTGTAAGCTTATGGAATTTGAATCTTTACTAGAATTGTTTGGATTTGAGATTAACTTGATATTCCAAGGCAAACTCTAAATAGTCTACGGAAGTGTCATGTATATGACACTAAAGTGGACACATTTCCTTCCAAGTCATGAGTCACTTAATGCATTACAAAGGGCCGCAACATTTTTTGATTTAGTCTTTATCCAAAGACTTTATTTCATCCACCACAAATTATAACTAGGTAATGTCCCATTGCCCAATAATTAACCAATTACCTACTAAAATCAATAATTACCCGGTTATCCACATAATGAAGAGTTATCTTAAATTACTTAAAATACTACTCACTTTTAGTCAAGTGCTTGTTCTCTTCTATGTAGATGACTTATTAATCACTGGTAGTCATGCTCATTTAATTGATCAAACTAGAGCAGATTTACAGAGATTCTTCAAAATGAAAGACTTAGTAGAGATGATATTCTTTCTTGGGATTGAATTTGCAAGGTCCTCTAAAGGCATATATATGAGCCAAAGAAAATATGTCTTGTAGTTGATAGCTGAACTTGGTTTAACAGGATCAAAACCAGCTAGTACTCCTCTAGAAGTTAATCAGAAGTTAACTACTGTGGAGTTTGACAAAGCAATAGTAGGTGCTGCTGATAATGATCCTGCTTTAGAAGATGCAAGTGTGTATCACAGGCTTATTAGCAGACTGCTATACCTGACAATAAATTGACCAAATATCTCTTATGTTGTACAGATACATAGTCAATTCATGCATGCTCCTAAATAATCACATCTAGATGCTGCCATCAGAGTAGTAAGATATATCAAGACTACTCCAGGTCAAAATTTGATGTTGCCAGTAGAAGGAGATGGACAATTATTAGCATACTGTGATGTTGATTGGGGTGCATGCTTGCACACAAGAAGGTCTGTTACAGGCTATCTAGTGTTCTATGGTGATGCCTTGATTTCTTGGAAGTCAAAAAAGCAAGAAATTGTTGCAAGAAGTTCATCAGAAGCTGAATTTAGAAGCATGGCTTCATCAACAGGAGAGAAAGTGTGGCTGATAGGCTTATTTAGTGAACTAGGCCTTGAGATCAAGGGGACAGACACCTTGATGTGTGTTAGCAAGGCATCAATATAAATTGCAACCAATCCTATATTCCATGAGCGTACAAAATACATAGATATCGATTGTCACTTTATTAGAGAAGGTGAAAGCTGGAACTATTTAAACTGTGCATGTCAACACTAAAGAGAAGATTGCAAACATACTAACTAAAGGACTGGGCAGAACCATCATGATCATTTACTTGGCAAGCTAGGAGTGAAGAATCTTTTTCTCCCCTCCAGCTTGAGGGGGAGTATTGAACCAACATAGCATAACACATTAGTTTAGGGGTCAAAGTGTATAAGTGGAAACTTGTAACTTAATTGTCTTTAGTTGGTTATGAATGTGTATATATAGGCTTTAGAGATTAGCTTCTTCTGAGAGATATGAAAATGGCTCCACTTTGAGCTTGATCTCTCTCACTTGTTCTTCCAGAACCTTTTAATTGCTTTCATATGCATTTCTCTTCTTCCTCAGTTGCTCAATAGATTTTTATAATTTTAAGGGATTAAAAGTACGTAGCTTTGATTATGTTCTTTTCCTGCAAATTGGTACTCTCTAGAAAAATTCTAGATACTTCTATTCAATGCTTTCATATATTCATATGATACTTGTTCGGGTGTTTGATGGAGAGTAAAGTTTATTTTTTAATTAATTTTTGGTTTCTGTAATTAATGTTTATTTTTGCTTTGATAAATCGTTAAAGTTAATTTTTTGTTAGAATAAGAAATTCATTGTATGTCCTAGGTTGATTCCAATGTAAATAATAATCATTTGTCTGACTTAGTATAAGACTTGCTTTACATGTAAATTTAGTTCTGCCTCTAGATTGTGTTGCGGAAGCCAAATGTATAGAGTGTGAATAAGTCACAACTACTATACCAAAATTTATGACAGCCACCAAATAATAAATAAGACAACAAAGCAACAATAAAGGGAACACCAGAATTTACGAGGTTCGGCTAATTTTGCCTACTCCTCGGACACAACCAATATTTTATTCCACTCCAAAAATACAAGTGAAATAATACTAAAGAGAGAAGATACAAATGCCTTAAACAGATGAGAAGGCAAATGAGAGGTGTGTTTAAAACCTAAACATTAAGCCTTCTTTTATAGGGGGAAAATCCCCCCAACTTTTGTTTTCCCACCGATGTGGGACAAACATTTTGTCAAATTCAACAAATCTCCACCTTGGCAAAATTTCACATCTTCAATTTTCTCTCAATAACAAATTTTGGTTGTGTCTTCATCTTCAATCTTCAGGTTCAACAATGTTGATCAAATCCAAACAATGTTGAAACTTGATCGCAGTCACCACCTTTGTCAGCATATCAGCAGGATTCTCCGTAGTATGAATTTTCTTTACTGTGACTCCACCTTCTTCTATGATTTCTCGTACAAAATGATATCGAACATCAATGTGCTTCGTCCTTGCATGATAAACTTGGTTCTTCGCTAATTGAATAGCACTTTGACTATCACAAAAAATTGTGATACCTTTTTGTTCAACACCAAGCTCCTTTAGCAATCCTTGAAGCCAAATTGCCTCTTTCACAGCCTCTGTAATAGCCATGTACTCTGCCTCTGTTGTAGACAAAGCAACTGTTGACTGCAAAGTAGACTTCCAACTAACTGGTGCCTTTGCAAAAGTAAACACATAACCAGTAGTTGATCTTCGTTTGTCCAGATCACCCGCAAAATCTGAGTCACAATATCCAACTACAGACTGATTGTCTTCCTGCTCAAAAACTAACCCGACATCTACAGTATTATGAATATACCGTAGAATCCACTTCACAGCTTGCCAATGCTCCTTCCCTGGATTGTGCATATATCTGCTAATAACTCCAACAGCTTGTGAAATGTCAGGCCTTGTGCAAACCATTGCATACATCAAGCTACCAACAACATTTGCGTATGGTACCTTTGACATATACTTTCGTTCAACTTCATCCATTGGCGACATAGTAGTACTTAGCTTAAAATGGGAAGCAAGTGGAGTACTAACTGGCTTAGTCTTGTCATCTATGCCAAAACGTTGAAGTACTCTCTTCAAATATTCCTTTTGAGATAAACAGAGTTTCTTTGAACGTCTATCTCTAATTATCTCCATGCCAAGAATTTTCTTTGCCTCACCCAAATCCTTCATCTCGAACTCCTTCTTCAGTTGAATCTTCAACTTATCAATTTCTTCCAAATTCTTGGAAGCTATCAACATATCATCAACATATAGGAGAAGATATACAAAGGAACCATCTTTAAGCTTGTGCAAATACACACAATGATCGTATTTGCTTCTCTTGTACCCTTGCCGCAACATAAACTCATCAAATCGCTTGTACCATTGTCTAGAAGATTGTTTCAATCCGTACAACGATTTTTCAAGTTTGCACACCATATTTTCTTTTCCAGCAACTTTGAATCCTTCTGGCTGAGTCATGTAGATTTCCTCCTCCAAGTTTCCATGTAAAAACGCAATTTTTACATCCATCTGAACTAGTTCCAAATCCAATTGTGCTACCAAAGCCAACATAATTCTAATGGAGGAATGTTTTACAACTGAAGAAAACACTTCATTGTAATCAATTCCCTCCTTTTGAGCATATCCTTTGGCCACCAATCTTGCTTTGTAGCGAACATCTACTTGGTTAGGAAATCCTTCCTTCTTTGCAAATACCCATTTGCACCCAATTGCTTTCTTTCCCTTCGGGAGATTGGCCAATCTCCATGTATGATTCTGATGAAGGGACTGTATTTCATCATTCATGGCAATCCTCCACTTATCTTCTTCTGAACTTTGGACAACGTCTTTATAAGTAGTAGGAACATCATCAGCTACAATTGAGGTTGCACAAGCAACCGTCTCTATGAGACGAACAGGTTTCGTTATTGTTCTTTTTGGCCTGCTGGTTGCTATTGATTCAAGTTGTTGTTGAGGTTCCTGAGTTGGAATCTCCTCTACTGGCTCTCCTTCTAGAGGATAATCTTCATTTGTTTCCTCCTCTGCTTCTTGTGTAGGAAAAATAAATTTTCCCTCAAACTCCACCTGCTTAGAAGCACCTTTATTTTGTTTGGTATCTTCTGTTACCTTATTTACCATAGCAGATTCATCAAAGGTAACATCCCTGCTGAATATTACTTTCTTTGTCATAGGACACCATAAGCGATATCCTTTGACTCCAGAAGTAATTCCCATAAAAATAGCCTTCTTTGCCCTTGGATCCAATTTTGACTCCGTCACATGATAATATGCAGTTGAGCCAAACACGTGCAAAGAGTTATAATCTACAGCAGGTTTTCCATACCATTTTTCAAATGGTGTCTTGCCATCAATAGCAGCAGATGGTAAGCGATTAATGAGGTGGCATGCATATGTAATTGCCTCAGCCCAAAATTCTTTGCCCAAGCCAGCATTGGACAACATACACCGTACCTTCTCCAGCAAGGTCCGGTTCATACGTTCTGCCACTCCATTTTGTTGTGGTGTATGTCTAACAGTGAAGTGTCGGACGATGCCATCATTTTCACAGACCTTATTGAAATGATCATTTTTGTATTCACCTCCATTGTCTATGCGAATACACTTGATCCTCCTGCCTGTCTGATTCTCCACCATCGTCTTCCATTTGAGAAAAATTCCCAACACTTCATCTTTGCTCTTCATTGTATACACCCATACTCTTCGGGAAAAATCATCAACAAAGGTTACAAAATAGTGCTTCCCACCCAATGAAGGTGTTTTGGAAGGACCCCAAACATCAGAGTGTACATAATCCAAAATGCCTTTAGTATTATGGATCGTTGTACCAAATTTAACCCTTGTCTGTTTCCCTTTAACACAATGCTCACAAAACTCCAAGTTGCAAGCCTTTACTCCTTTTAACAATCCTTGATCTGATAGAGTTTTCAAGGATTTTCCTCCAGCATGTCCCAAGCGCATGTGCCATAGCTTGGTTGCTTCTGCCTCTTTGTCGTCACTGGATGTCACTGTCGCTGTCCCAATAACTGTACTGCCACGATAGCGGTACATATTATTATTCTTCCGATTAGCCTTCATTACCACTAGTGCACCGGAGCATACTCTCATCACTCCATTTTCTGCAATGATTTTGAACCCTTTTGATTCCAGGGCTCCCACAGAGATGAGATTCTTCTTCAAATCCGGTACATATCGAACATCTGTCAATGTTCTGATCATTCCATCATGGTTCCTTAATCGTATTGAACCAATGCCATATGAGGTAAGAGGGCTGTTATCCGCTGTGTGGATGACTCCATATTCTCCTTCTTGAAATTCCACAAACCAGTCCCTGTTGGGACACATATGATGGCTACAAGCCGAGTCCATCAACCATATGTCTGATGATGTTAATGACTCTGTTGTAACTAATGAGAAGTCTGAATCATCACAATCAGCTACATTTGAATCCATAATGGCCTTTCCATTATTATATTTGGCCTTATTCTTCAACTTCGGACAGTCTTTCTTCCAGTGCCCTTTTTCTCGACAAAAGGCACATTCATCTTTGCTGGGTCTGGATCTTGACTTGGATCTTCCCTTCTTTGTCCTCGTTTGATTTTGAGGACGACCCCTCACAAATAGTGCTTCTCCTTCTCCGCCCTTCTGTTTTTCTCGCTTTCTTTGTTCATAGCTGTACAAAGCCGAACAAACTTCTCTGAGAGAAACTTCGTCATTTCCATGGAGTAGAGTAGTTTCAAGGTGCTCGTACTCATCAGGAAGTGACGCCAACAACATCAAGGCCAAGTCACCATCATCATAAGTTGTATCCATATTTTGCAAATCTGTAACCAACTTATTGAAACTGGTGATATGTTCATTCATCGTGGTACCAGGAACATAGGTGAAGTGAAACAATCTCTTCTTCATGTACAATTTATTTTGACTGTTTTTCTTCAAAAATTTATCCTCCAGTGCTTTCCATAATCTACTTGCAGAAGTTTCCTTTGTGTATGGATATTTCTGCTCTCTAGCAAGGTAGGATCGAATGGTACCGCAAGCAACACGGTTGAGAATCTTCCAATCTTCTTCTCCAATAACATCTGGTTTCTTTTCTTCAATGGCCAGATCTAGCCCTTGTTGAAAAAGGACATCTAGAACCTCGCCTTGCCACATCCCAAAATGCCCGGACCCGTCAAAAATTTCTACCGCAAATTTCGCATTTGACACAATTCTTGTCATAAGCGAAGATGCCAATGATGACGTATTGTTGACACTTGATGTAGATTCTTCTTGTTTATTATCTCCCATATTTGACACAAATATTATTTAATAGCTGACGACACAAATCAAGATTATTTCCTTTCTGATGTAGAAGATCAGACTAAGCTGCAACTACAGAGCATACTCAGACAGAACCTTGACACAGTTACCAAGATAAATCTTTTCTGATGTGGAAGATCAGACTATGCTGCAACCACAGAGCATACTTAGACAGTACCTTGGCTCTGATACCAATTGTTGCGGAAGCCAAATGTATAGAGTGTGAATAAGTCACAACTACTATACCAAAATTTATGACAGCCACCAAATAATAAATAAGACAACAAAGCAACAATAAAGGGAACACCAGAATTTACGAGGTTCGGCTAATTTTGCCTACTCCTCGGACACAACCAATATTTTATTCCACTCCAAAAATACAAGTGAAATAATACTAAAGAGAGAAGATACAAATGCCTTAAACAGATGAGAAGGCAAATGAGAGGTGTGTTTAAAACCTAAACATTAAGCCTTCTTTTATAGGGGGAAAATCCCCCAACTTTTGTTTTTCCACCGATGTGGGACAAACATTTTGTCAAATTCAACAGATTGTACGTCCTAGGTTGATTCCAATGTAAAATTGATTGTACTTTTGAGTCTTTACGTGGATGTTAGAGTTAGCTTCATTCATTCTATTACCTTGGCACGGGGAGAGGCTTCATTTGAAAAGGTTCTTATAGATTTGATGGCCAAACAACATTATTCTTTCTTTGAAAAAGAGTCTGATCTGTCCTTCTAGTATAATAAATTATTTAAAGTTGTCCTCTGCTATACTATTGAACCATAAAACTCCCTATTACCTTACTATCCTAACAAATGTATCCTTAAGAGGACGGAGGGGACATTTAACACTCATCCGTGCCTTTTTTATATCTGATATCATATCTAATCGGCCCGCTCCATGATACCCTATGCCCATAACCAGTAACTTGTAATTTATAACACAAAATAAATCCCAACCCTAAGTTATACTCCTACAGCCATTACAGACTGACTGATCTTTTCGTACTACAAGGGAGTGCAACAGACATTGTGCTTAAACTACAAAGGTGGCTTTAGGAGAGCCTGAAAAAAATACTAACATTATAGAGGAATTGTTGTCGGAAAGTTGGGAGGGTTGAAGAAATTTGTTGTTTCTGCAAGTTGATATTTCGTTATATTGGCATATGGCTTCAAATGTACATCAGAAATTGAATTAGAGTAGTTGATTAAGAAGAAAATGTCAGTCACAAACATTCAAGTGTTAATATGTATTCAACTTTTTATATTTTCTTTCAAATGATAACTTTTGCAGACGAATGGGGTGAAAGAAAAAGAAAAGAGTTCTGTCAAACTCGAGACCGTAAAAGAAAAGAAAAAAACATTCCTCTCTTTTGAATCTAGTACTTGATGGAAATTGCTGTAGGAGTATAATTTAGGGTTGGGGTTTATTTTGTGTTATAAATTATGGGTTATGGTTATGGGTATGAGGTATCGTGGATGGGTCGACTAAATATGATACTAGATGCAAAAAAAAGCACAGATGGGTGCCATGTATCCCCTCCGTCCACTTAAGGATACATTTGTTAGGATAGTAAGACGGCAGGGAGTTTTATAGTCCAATAGTATAGCGGAGGATAACTTAAAATAATTTATCATAGTAGAGGGATATATTAGACCCTTTTCCGTTCTTTCTTACAGTCGTGTATTTCTACTCTTACGGATTAAGATAATTTTTCTAACTTGTTTCAGATTGAGGCGTAGTTGTTGTTGATTGAAGACAAACTTTGGAATATAAGAAGACGTCTTCTCTACTGCATAGAGGATACTTGTAAAAAAGCTGAATATAATAAGAGGCTCAAAGATGCATAAAGCATAAACTGCGGCCCAAATACAGGTGTTCAACATTTAGGGATTTAAAATCAGGAACAGAGAATCATACATCAATACATGACACTAGAATACTGAACCATACTGAGTTATATGATACTAGAGTGTTGAGTAGAACTAGATTGAGACAAGCCTTCATTAACTGATTATGAGAACTGAAGATCAACTGTTTATGACATGATGAGTCATCTAGACCGAGACTCATGGGCATCAAACACAAGTCTATATTGATTACGCACTGAGCTCACAACATTCAGAATGAAAGTCATGAACGAGTTACGAAGCTAGAGAATAAAAGTTCTACAACTATTCAAGGAACTAGGCTTAAAAATATTTCTAAGCCAATTAGTAACGTTGTAAAAGCAGTGTAGGGAGAATCATTAACATTCCCAAACATAGAGAGTTAGCCTCACATGCCTTAATTTCCTGCTCTTGAGCGTAATACAACATTCGCCAATACGTTCAACTTTAATCTATATCAATACAAGTTAAAAAGATTCTATATTAGCAATAATACTCATGTTTTGGCCACTTAGACATTTTATCAAACACTTGGATGATATAAAGTTTCATAGCTCTCATTAATTGTGTTTCTACACCCAACAACCCATTCTTTTTCTCCTTGATAAATTCTAAAATCTCAAATTGTTATAATAAATATCATTCTTCATCACCCCATAAGATAAACAACACATTTAATCAATAATCAACAACCAACAATCGAAATCTATAACCGTTCAAGCTTTTATATCAAACCTCCCAACTCATATCTCATGAACATAGAGTTTATAATCATTAATCCAATGCTATAATCAATTAGAGGGTGAAGATATTATCTTTTTGACATTCAATCCTCTTGAATTTGAGTTCTAGGGTTTCTTTTCTCAACAATGATGTCTCAATCGAATATCTAATTATTTGGAGGGTTTACCCAAATTAATAAGGTGTTGGAGAATTGAAATCAACTTAGAATCATCATTAGAACTTACTTTGGATAATGGAGGGGCTTTGGAGGAAGTTGGGTTATTAAAAGCTTCCTTTCTAGAGGAAGTTTTTGTGTTTTGGGGTGTGGGGAACGAAGTATAGCTTTTAAAACGGCTTCCCGGATGCAACCCCATGCAGCTTAAGGTCCAATCGCGTACTTGAACGCACATCAAAGGCAGTGGCACTGCCACAAGTGCACGGCCACGCACGGGAATAGCTAAGCGCACAGACTGCATATTGTCCAGTAAAATGCATATAACTTTTTGTAAAGATGTCTGTTTGGTCTCCTTAATATATCAGTAGAAAGATATTTCAAAGGAATACAACTTTTATGTTTTATATTTTCCCAAATTCTCAACATATTTTCACAAAATCCTGATAAATGATAGACCTTCCATAAACTTAGTCGATTATATTGAATCTTATGCACCTCATGTAATGAATACTGGAATCTCAATGTATATTGATAATAACCGAAACTCTAATACAATTGCTATTAGTCGAACTAACACTCAAATTATAGGACAACAATGGAAATACTAAATATAGAAAGTTATGGATATAGGAGAAGACATACAGATAGAAGAAGGGAGATGAGAAGCTTAGACTCAGAGCAAGGAGATGAGAGGAACATACATTTTCTTCTTCAACAATAGGCATAATCCTTTTTACTAACCGCTAATCCCTTTTTAATCATTTGCTAAATGGGCCCGGATCCCAAATAAAACTCTCCAACATTTTACTCAGTCCAATTATCCTAATTGACTCAGCCTCATTCACTTCTTCTAGCCCACAAGTCCTTACAGAGTCATCTTGGTTCGCAACACCTTACTCTCCGTCTTAATTTTAAAACAATTATTTCCGCCCATACTCATCTCGATAGGACTTCATATGTCTAAAATATAACATTAGTACTCATTTAACACGTCCACACATAATCCGAATTTACAGAGTGTTACACCAATCACCCTGCACCAGATGCCATTTTACAAGCATAGCTTTTGCATTATTGCTCACATACAGTACGTCTTGTCTTATCAAATTTGACACTTATTTAGAAAATTTATACATTAAAATATTCGGTGGCAGGTGAGCTTGTCAAAACTACACTGATTCAATTAATTCGGATTCTCATAGTAAATAACCCATTACGGGGGTCTAGATTGCAGACGAGTTCGTTCAATCTAAACTCTCTTAAGATCATACAAGTTCTATGGTTGAGAGAGGCTGAAAATAAGGTAATATTTTAGCCACACTTTGTTATAGACTAAAGAGGTTTATTCGACATAAATGCCAAAAGTTTCTGTAACTTTCAAAGCAATGATTTCTAATATAATGGAGAAGCGAGTACTATCTAAATTATCTTGCAAACATATTGGAGTATCTCTTATATAAATATAAATGGGGTTATAGTTTTGTAAATGCAGGTCAATTTTTCGAATGTAATGCTTGCACATGAGATGACAAGATGTATGACATGTCCATGAAAACATAGAGATGTGACCCGGGGCGGAACTAGAGTACCGAGAGCTGGTTCAACCGAACTCAGTAGTTTTGGTTCAAACTCTGTATTTGTCTTAAAAAATACATTGAATATATATAAATTATTAATTTAGAACCTGGTAACTTAAGACGATTCAAATTCTGAACCCATAAGTTTGAAATCCTAGCTTTGGCTCTGGATGATGTGGCCTTGAAAGTCATGAATATTTACACCTTCACACAATAGTGTCAAGAGGGACAACTACCATTAAACACAAGTGTATGATCGCTTACTTAAAAGTCATGAAAATTTACACCTTCACAATAGTGTCAAGAAGGACAACTACGATTAAACACAGGTGATAAAGTCATGCTCTAACAATGATTGGATCATGACCAATTAGTTCTACCATGGGGCATGACCACAAGGCCAATACATTTATTAAAAAGTACTCGATGGGCGGGAAGTCCACCTGGATTCATAGAATGGAAGCATGGACGAAGCAGTTGAAACCAATACCTATAATACCAAAAAATTCATGTATAATGCTAGCTATAACATGCTCAAGGAGTTTGAAATGTTTACTTGAAAATAAAGAAAGTGCTTTCAGCCTTAAAGCAGATTACCTCACATCATAGAAGACATCCAAACATTGATTTGCCAATAGAAAATGGAACTTCTCTACTATTTCTACTAGTTAAAGAAAATTAAATGGAAATTATTTACTATTGAAAGTAATTCAATGAGTTACAACATTCTCCCTGTTCTGTGATAATATATATAGTGATGTTACATAATAGGCAAGGTAAGCTGCAACAAAATCGAATGTGGAAAAATCAAAGGGATAAAGTCCTACACATATTAGCTTGGAGATGATGATGCAATTGCTAACCTGGATATAATGCAGAAACAAGCAATCCACAAAACAAAACATTTCCTCTCGCGCGTCTCTGTGCCTATGTTGCTTTGGTGAAGAACAGAAATAAGAAGACGACATTAATGGTTTAGCTGCTATAGATTTCTCCTTGATCCAAAGAACATAAGAATTAAGATAATGAAGGGTGTTGCAAAAGCTTAATCTGCAACTGAGAAAATGGAGGAAAAAATTATGAAGAATAAAAGCAAGATAGAGAAAAACTCAATAGATCATGTCATGACAAAATGCTGTACCAATTAATGATTTTGATTAGATAAGTTTTCTTTTTTGGAAGCCATTATGTTGTTGTTACTGTTTCTGTGATTTCTGTTGATGGTACTGATTTATTGTCTTTGTTCGTCTTCTTGAGATGAGGGTCTTTCGAAAACAGTCTCTCTACTTCCTCAAGTAGGGGTAAGATCAGCGTACGCACTATCCTCCCCAGACTCCAATTATGGGATTACACTGAGTTATTGTTGTTTGTAAGTTTTTTTTTGGAAGATCATATAATTCTATATACATATCACAGTGCACATAATGTAAAAGATTTGCCGCGTTTGTCTTAATGATAGTTTTCTAAAAAGCCATCCAAAAATACTATGTTGGTATTTTAAGAAACTTTCCAAAAAAACTTCTTGAACTTTAGTATGTTAAGAAATAACGAAAAACAATGTTTTCTTCCTTCATACTGTATTGGAAAAAATTAAGTTCGTATATGGAATTTATTGAAAGTTGACACGTCATGACACGTGGACCAGTCAAAGGATGATAGTTGACAAAGAATAATCAAAGAGACACGAGCTTCAACAGGCACGGACAGATATTCCGAAAAAAATAAAAGATAGATGCTCGAACCTCTGTATGATTGAAGAGAATGAATATGATAGTAAATAAGGCATAGATACATATTACCAGGCACTAAATACGGAAACTTTAGGGAATCTGTATTGAATCAAATATGATTACCAATTATAACGTAACATTAAATGCCATTAATTGTAAATAATGGCTCTATTATGGTAGAAACAAAACGTATTACCTAGAGATAGCTACAAAAGGAGAAGACTGATCATTTGTAAAGACACGAAATACTATTGGAATACATTGATTTACTTTGCATTATATTCAGCTATTATTTGTCAATTATTCTTTTTTCTACTTGATTATCAGTAACCCGAGTTCTTCTAAAATAAGCTTTGACCTAAATCATAATTTTTGGTTAAACAAATTGGTTCCGTTACCGGGAATCTGATAATCGTTTGCTTGCTTAGTCAATTCTTTCATCAAAAAACTTACCATGTCGAACGTCAACGACAACAACCAACAAGATCCTTAACATCAGGAGAATAATGCGGGTGATAGGACCCCACCTCCCTCACCGCGTGATTCACAACGTCAGTCACGAGAAGTAACTCCAGATGGATCTGAAGCAAATAACGGGATTGGGAACCAAAATGGATTTGAGGCAAATCAAAATGCTGGAGTTGCGAAAGAACAAGCACTCGATGATGCTCTGAAGAATTTAATTGCTCAACAAGTCAGTAATGCTCTCCGGGCTTTTACCAGCCAGTTACCAGTTGCGCCACAAACACCAACTCCGAATCAGAATACTTTGAAAAAACCCACGTTTTGGGCTCGTTAATTTAGGCACTGGTGGAACTCCCAGCATGTCTCATGATGGCGAACCAGGTAACATAGTTAACTCTGGTTTACAAAACTTAGTTCTAACCTTGCAGAAGCAGCTCAAGGAGCACACTACAACAAAAAGGGGATTTAGTGGCAATTATTTAGCGGCAACAAATTAACTTCCACTAATTTATTCATGGAAGGCAAATATTAGCGGCGAATAGATATTAACCGGTAAATATTATAATTTTAGTGGCCATTCAAAAAAATAGACGATAAAAGTACTGTTTTTAGTTTTCGTATTCCCGCTGGTTTCTTATTTTCCTCAACATTCTCTCCCGCATAAACATTATACCCTCTCACACCATTACGATTAAAGAAAATAATTCATAGGGCAAACTGTCTAAATTTCCATCGGTAACCAAATTGCCGGCCGCCATCAGAATTGTTGGTAATTATCTCTATTTAGTTTTTCAATTAGGTAGGTCTAAGGATTGATGAAAATTTCTAATTGCCGGGCGTACGGTTTCGATTGCCAAAGCTTTAATTCCTTAAATGAGAATTTTTTTTAGTATCTTCTATTGTAGGTTTATATAATTTTCTAGCTTCAAGAATCTAAAGAATTGTTTTCCCAATTATCAAATCATACCACTTACTGATTGCTGCAATGTTATTAATTTTATAGTATAGTTTTCTATATTGCATTATGAGTTTATTGATTTAACTACACTGTTTTTATATTCTAGATCTCTAGTTGAGATTTATTAGAAAAGTGGTGCAATAGAAAAGCTGTTGTGGAATATATTTCCACACCTTTCCTCCTCTAGTTCAGACTAATTTGTTTATTAGTATTTTTTTATTTTGTTTGAATGGATTCCAAGCAACTTGTGATGCACATACTATACAACTCATATTTGGTTTGGAACACAGTTCACTCTTATTGTTGATACAGGGAGTACAGTTACCTATGTCCCCTTCTCTGAGTGTGAAAAGTGTAGCAACCATCATGGTTTGCTCACTGCTCAACTCTCATTGTCCTGCTTTCCCTCTTTTCTTTTTCTGAATAAATATTAAAGGTTATATATTTACCTCGATTCTGCAGTTGTGTATTTTGATAGCTCGATATGGAAATTAAAATTTGAAATGTTTATGTATAGGTGTAATTTCATAAACATTACTTAAGATACTATTGGTTCGTGAGGAAATCATTTAGTAAGATACTTTTATTTATAAGAATTAAGGAAAAGAAAACGTGGATACGTAAATAAGAGCAAACTAACCTATGTTGGATACAAATAGTTCTAAGCCTCTCTTTGTTAATAAGCTGTACAACTCGATTGTATAGCTTCATGATGTTTTAAATGTGATTCTTGCTTAATTTGCCTTGTAATCATAAAGGATCTCTTAATTGGAGAACAAATATGAGCACTTAAATAACTCCATGATTAGTAATTTTACTTTGAGTCAGCCTGTTAATTTTGTGACAAATGCTTAATATAGCACTTAGAATTGCATGGCATTTGATTTTTGTCCTTTGATCGGTTATACTTTGTGCCATGTCTTATTTAAGATCCTAAGTTTCAGCTGGAAATGTCAAGCACTATAAATCTGTGAAATGAAATAAGGCTTATCCTTGTGACCATAACTTAAGAGGCAGCCATGTATTTATGAGAGACGGTACGCTGAGACGAGTGTAAGTTTTGGATTTCTTGGAGAGGACATAATATCTTTTGGAAATCTAAGTGAGCTTGCACCACAACGAGCTATTTTTGGATGTGAAATTATGGAATCTAGTGATCTTTACAACCAACGTGCTGATGGTATAATGGATTTGGGCCGAGGTGATCTTAGTATAGTCGATCAACTTGTTGAAAAACATGTAATTAGTGATTCTTTCTTCTTGTGCTACTGAGGGATGGATTTTGGTGGCGGAGCAATGGTTCTTGGTGGAATAAAACCACCTTCTCACATGGCCTTTACCAAATCCAATTTTGCTCTCAGGTATGCATTGGAAATAAATGTTTAGAGACATAGTGATGTTAGGTTTCCTCCAAGCAAATACACTTGATAAATCTGACGCATTTACTTTAGTCTCGGATGGCAACAGCCCGTACTACAATATTGGCCTGAAGGAGATACATGTCGATGGCAAGTCGCTGAACCTAAATCTCCAGTTCTTTGGTGGAAAACATGGGACTATTCTTGATCGATTGTACTTGGAAAGACTTTTCACAGTTTAACTAAATAATTACGGATTTAATTAATACATTCGATTCAAAATTGATAGGAGTATTATTTAAATCAAAATTTTGTGACGACTAAAGTCACAGAAGCTGACACTATCTAATTAAGTATCAAAAGTAAAAATAAAGTGGGGTTTTTACTACTCGTCAATATCACTAATATGTAGATATGATCTATATAGCGATCACCTCAACTAACTCGGCATTTAAGCAAAGTCTTAGTCATTAATACTAGAAAATTTGCTTTCAAGCTGAATTTTAGTAAGCCGCTAATCTGTTTTCTGCCCTTCTCTACTTCATTAATTGAGATGTCTGAAGATATAGAAATACACACGAAAAATTGCTCAAGAAGTTTGAAATGTTTACTTGAAAATAAAGAAAGTGTTTTCAGTCTTAAAGCATATGACCTCACATCATAAAAAAATAAAAAATAAAAGTATATAGACCTGCTCACAAAGAACTGCTACAAGACATCCAAAAACATTACTGCTAAAAAAATGAAAGTGAACAAAACCAAACCAATATGATATTCAATAAGCCCACTTTTTTGAGAGAAAAAACCTGAATTTGTTGAGGAAGATTGGCTGTAGAGGAAAACCTATAGTCACATACTTCTGAAAGGGGGAGAGCGCCAGGAGAACGTCAACACACCATCAGTATGGAGCGTGAGGCCAGCGGAGCTTGCTGCAGAGGAGATAAGAAAAGGCTGAGCAGAGGGGATCTGGTAACTGTTATGAATGTGGAGGAGTAGGACATTTTTCTTGTTACTGTTCCAATGTTCAGACGGACGAATGCTGCTAGGGGAGTGCAGAATAGACCAGCTGAAGATGGAAAAATTAACGTTGTCGAGCCTAGAGCCCGGGAAGCACTCAAGGTAAGTTCAAGTCGGAAACATAGCGGGAGTTTTCAAGCTTAGGAGAGGAGACAGTTTCGCTGTCGTAGACAGCCAAACATTTATTTGCCAATAGAAAATGAAACTTCTCTACTATTTCTACTAGTAAAAGGAAATTAATGGGAATTATTTACTATAGAAAGTAATTCAATGAGTTACAACATTCTCCCTGTTCTGTGATTATATATATAGTGTTACATTATAGGCAAGGTAAACTGTAGCGAAATCGAATGTGGAAAAATCAAAGGGGTGAAATCCTACACATATTAGCTTGGAGATGATGATGCAATTGCTAATCTGGCAATAATGCAGAATCAAGCAATCCACTAAGCAAAACATTTCCTCTCGCGCGTCTCTGTATCTATGTAGCTTTGGTGAAGAACAGAAATAAGAAGACGACATTAACGGTTTAGCTGCTATGGATGTCTCCTCGACCCGAAATGCCAGATAATGAAGGCTGTTGCAAAAGCTTATCTGCAACAAAGAAATTGGAGAAAATAATTATGATGAATGAAAGCAAAATAGAGAAAAACTCAAAAGATGTAACCCAAAAAAGCACAGGAAAGAGTTCGATTCGTGTTGCACGTGTATCATAATTATGAAATAACATACCATGATTTATTGGTTCTACAAGACATGAACTCGGAGACTTTTATACCCTGTCATCTCTTCTACTTCCTTTTTAACGTTCAGACTGTAGGCAATCAACTTAAGCAACATCAGTGTTGGGATATCCACAAAGCTAGAAGGGATCTCTCTAAGCCTGCAATTATCCATAATTCGTTTCTCCAGAACGGGGAAGGATGCCTCTGAGGAGCGCTATGAAGGGACAAATCCTTTAGAATTGAAGGGAAGGTCATGTCACAGCTACCCCATTTATTTAAGAATATATATGTAGGATGATAAACTCACGCACTACATCATGAACAACACAATACTTTATCTTCTCTCCTTTCATAAACCATTATTACGCTTCTATTCACTACATCAATCAAGCATCTTTTACATGCTTCCTCCATGTTCACCTCTGTAAAAATTTCAGCCATCCACAACTTTAGCAAAATGGACACTGAAAATCTGTAGTGCCTTTAAATGATCATAACTTGTTTCTATTATCTTCATGCTTTGTTCTTCTAAAGCATTGCAACCTCAAGCCACAAAGAGGCTCGCCTTTTCTCTGCAATAATTCCAGCAATCAAGACGATCACAAGTGGTAATCCTTTGCAGTTTTCGGCAACTCGTTGTCCTGCTTTGACTAGCTCTGCGGGACAGATTCCACCTTGAAATACTTTCTTCTGAAGTAATTCCCAGCTCTCATCCACCATTAGAAATTGAAGAAAATATGGTTTACTGTGATGCTTAAGCTGCCTAGCCACCTCTTCATCTCTAGTTGTCACCAGTATTCTGCTTCCATTTTCATCTCCACTTCAGAATAAGCAGAACTTAAAATTTTAATAAACAACAGTTTTAAATATTCGTAAATCGTGATCTTTTCTTCCACGGGGGATATTTTTAAAATCAACTTGAACTTGGAGAGAGTCACATCCAGTCATATCTTCTACTTCTTTTTTAATGTTGAGAGCTGAATCCTCAACTGACTGCATGCAGCCCCACAATCTGATCAACTTCAGTGTTTGGATATCCGCGAAGCTAGACGGGATCTGTTGAAGATACTCACAACGACGTATAACCAGTTTCTCAAGCACGGGGAAGGATGCGTCTGAGGAGCGCCATTTGGTCATATAAACAACTTTTAAGTTCAAATATTTGAGTGCTGGGAACTTGTAATCACGTACATCCCAACATTTGATATCTTCATCCTTGAAGCGTATTCTACGTAGTTTGAGTCTCTCAAGATTTCGCAGTCTAGCAATATTTGAAACAACTTTTTCTGTTAGGACAATGCTATGAATGGACAATTCCTTTAGATTTAAGGGGAAAACAATACAGCTGCCCCTTCCGGTTCCAAAGAAATGCGTCTCTGGCATGACTGAGAAGCCCACTTCGAGAGATTGAAGTGGGAGTTCTTCAAGATTCGGCATATCAAATTCTGGTGAGGAGAACTTATGATATCTAGGTTCAACAATGTGGAGCTTGAGTTGTTCAATATTTTTAAATCTCCACCAGAACTCCGGAGTCATATCAGCCAAATATATACAGCATTTCCCGAAAGACTTCAAGTTCGGTAACACAGTTCGTGAAGATTCTTCGAAAATTGCTCGATCATTGTCTTCCCATTCGAATTCAATTTCCTTGATATCCACATGCCTTAGCTTCTGCATTTTCCAAAGACCAGCAGGGGATATCTTACTTATTAATGAATTAGGCCGCCACCCCACCCGCAAAGTTTGTAGATCGAGTAAGTGTGATACCCACGAGAAATCAAATTTTTCGGTCCATATTGCAAGATACCTCAAGTGAGTTACTGCTTGCATTGCCCTAGCCCAATAACATACATTCAAGTAGACATTCGACAAATCCAACACCCGAATAAGTCTAATGCAATCAAGTAAAAGGACATGATTTGTCAAACTCAGGTCCCATTTACAGAGGTTTGGATGAGCAATGAACTCAAGAGATCCTACTTCACTCAACTCCGCCAACGTTGGAATTTTATTCAATGAATATTCATGCTCCATCAACTGCTTGGCCAGATCGTCATGAACATATACACATAATCGAGGTTCCTTTACACCTAAAAATTGGTATGGATTATATGGGATTATGACCTGCATATACTTTTCTTTTGCAAGTTTTCTCAAGCAAAACTCACGCACTACATCATGAAGAGTGCAGTACTTTATCTCACCATTATCTCTCCTTTTAGAAACCATTACAAGGCTTTTGCTCACTAGATCATTCAAGAAATTTGTATATGCTTCCTCCAAGTTATCTGTGTACGAATTCTGTACAAAATTTTCAGCCATCCACAACTTTAGCAAAATAGAAACCGGAAAATTGTAGTCTTCTGGAAACAATCCCGTGTAAAGAAGGCAAGCCTTTAAGTGATCTTCCAGATGGTCGTAACTTGATTCTATTATCTTCATGCTTTGATCTTCTAAAGCATGGGAACTTAATTCATTTGCGACCTTAAACCACAAAGAGGCTTGCCTTTTCTTTGAAATAATTCCAGCAATCAAGACAATCACAAGTGGTAATCCTTTACAGTTTTTGGCAACTCGCAATCCTGCTTCGAGTAACTCTTGTGGACAGATTTCTCCTTGAAAAACTTTCTTCTGGAGTAATTCCCAGCTCTCATCCACTGTGAGAAATCGAAGAAAGTGTGGATCGCTGTGGAGCTTAAGCTGCCTAACCACTTGTTCATCTCGAGTTGTTACCACTACTCTGCTTCCATCTTCACCATATGGGAAAGATAATCGCAACTCTTCCCATGCCTTAACTTCCCATATATCGTCTAACACGATGAGGTATCTCTTGCGCATTAGACTCTTTCGCAACTTGTGAGGTATGTCTTCATCTCTGATACCATCCATACTGCCTATGACTTGTTTAAGAATCTCAGAGAACACCTTCGTCGAGCTATATTCTTTTGAAATAGAGCACCATGCTCTAACGTCAAAGTGTCTATTATCAATAAAATGATTAAACACCTTTCTAGCCAAAGTGGTTTTGCCGAGTCCTGGCATTCCAACAATCGAGATAATGTCTAGTTCCTTTGTTCCTCCAGTCAATTGTTGAATTATGCTTTTTGCATCCTCCTCAAAACCAACTACTTCCTCTTCCATTGATGGAAGACTATGTTGGGTGGAAGCCGTTGCATGAGCAAGAGATCTTTCACCACCCTGAATGCTCTCCATGCCAATTAGCTTTGTCTCTCTTCGGCTGCTAGAAATAAATATTACTATGTTAGATCGATTGGCAAAGAGTTGTCGCGTAATGTTCAAATTAAATCTTACGAAGTACCTTTTCTTCTTGATTCCCCGGTTGTCCCTGTACAGAAACTTATTCTTCCTCACTTCACTGTTGTTGAAAGACATTCTATTGTTCACGTCAAATTAAAAGAAGACCATGACAATGAAGGAAATTAGAAACTAGAATAAAAATTAGCTATAGTATAATATTAAGGGTCAAATTCGTTGAAAGGCAACTTGAGGCAGCTTTACATTGTCATTATCAAATTTTTTTTCTATATATTAAGTTATTTATTGTAAAATATTAACTCAATTTTGTCACTTAAAGACTTTAGTTGTCAATTATAATTTTATTTTCAAGAACTATAGGGCCAACTCTTCATTACTAAATTTCTAGTAGATCAAAATAATCAGTTTTTAAATTTGTATGATTTGAAAAAAGTCGCATAATACTCTGATTCCTAATAAAAGATATCCAAAGCTACTAGAAATTATAAAAAGTATTTATGCTCGTCGTATTCTTTATATGGACATCTGAGGCCAATGGTTCATACTCTTGACTCATACCGATGAGAATTTTACCTCCTCGAAATTGAATAAAAGGCTACTAAATTAGTTGCTTTTTTTTTTATGGATGATTACCTGTAATTACATTGTAGATAGAATGAGAGTGTATATAGAAGTTACATGAATATCTTTAAAATTTAGCTACCTGTGCTATCAGCTGGTTTTATTTCTTGTGAAAAAAACCCAAAAGTAATCTTGGTAGATCTCGTTGATACCAACATACCAATCATTGTTCATTATTATGGGGTATTATCACTTTTAGCTCGTGCCAGAAACTATTTACATCTGGTAACTAAAAAAGTGTATAAAATTTGTATAATTTTTTTATATAACATACATAATGTATATTTATACAAACAAATTTCATACATCTTTTTGACTGTTACTCCCTCCGTTTCATATTGTTTGAGGTAGTTTGACTCGGCACGGAGTTTAAGAAAAAAAGAAGAACACTTTTAAAACTTGTGCTCTTAAAAGATTAAGGGGTAAAAAATTTGTGGGATCATACCATTTATGTGGTTATAAAAGCTTCTTACTAAGAGTACTAAGAGCAAAAAAGGTAAAATGAAAGTTTAAAATTGAATTATTTCCAAATTTAGAAATGTGTCATTCATTTTGGAACAGACTAAAAAGTACCTCAAACAATATGAAAACGGAGGGAGTATTTTTTTAGCGGCTATATATACAGTGTCATTTTCCAATTTCTTTTCATTTTTATGCCTAGAGTACTACTGTTTAAGGCCTCATTAGCCACTATAAGGATAAAATTCAAGCTATCTCTCTAGATCGGGTGGGGGTTTCTTGGAAAGAAAATCATTAGCAAAGCATAAACATCAGACTAAAGAGATTTTAAAAAGAATAAAAATCATTACAATAAATTTTAAAAAAAAAAAAGGTGGTTGGGATTATTAAATTTAATTAATAAACAATTATGTTTATATTAATCAATCCTAGCCTAACCCCCCAATCAGGAAGGTGGCTAAAAAAAATAAAAAATAAAAAATAAAATCCTGCACGTTGAACAAGAATTTCAAACTTATGTTCAGACCTAACTTATGTCTGGGCATGATTAAAATAGTTTCTTAAATATACTTTTGAATATTTTGGTTATTTGAGTTTACTAAAAGTGAGTACTTTTGGTTCATCGTAGCAAATTCTGCTATTAGATTCAACGGAAAAGGGCCAAATCTGCCGCTAACCTATTCGCTTAAGTTTAAAAATATTCTCCGTCCACATATTTTGTAAAAAATGCTCTCACCGTTAAAAATGTGGCACATTCATGCCCCTAATGTCAACTTTTCGTCTTACTTATACCCTAAAAACTAACAGCCCTATTTTGATTAAGAAAAAAATTTATTATTTGTTATGTGTTAATTTTCTATTGGCTTAAATTAAAACCTCACCCTATATCCACTTATAAGTCTACCCCATCTTAAATTTTCACCCTTCAACACCCACAGATCTTCTTCTCCATCTCAGATTTTCCGGCCTTAATTTAATTTTTAAATTAACATTTTTTATTACATTAATTTTCTAAGTGAAATCAGACACTCTTTGAAATTATGCTTCATTGTAAGATTTATGGTTTAATAATTTTTTTTTTGCCAACATTATATTTATTGTGCCACCATATAGCTTTTAAGAGTTAATTGAAATCATATGATCAATACTTTACGTCATACAACTTTCACCTGAATATATGAACACTAGCAGAGTATCAATAATAATGATCATTGAGCATTTACAATATTTTTTGTTGTATATTTTCTGACAACTTCGCATCCAATTTTGATTATACTAAAGATTATTTGGTCTCTGCTCGGACCTCGACCTTTTTCTTCTTCATTGGCTCACCATAGTTTGAACATCCGACCATGTCCATAAATTAAGCTATTGTACGAGGATGCTCTTCACGTTATATCAACACCGCCAATTTTTTTTTTTTTTAAAAAAGATGAATAAATCAAGAGAAATATTTGAGATCATATGCCTCAGAATATGAGAGAATACGACTTATTGGTGAATATGACTGTAATAAACACTTGATTGAGCTTATTGTATGAAGCAGTAAAGTGCAGTAAGAAAAATTGACGATGAATATTATTTCTGTGATGGAAAAATAGGAGTATTTATGTGTACATTTAATATACAAAGAAATAGGAAGAGGAAGGTGATTAACTATACGAGGGAGTTTTGTTTGCTTAGGGAAAAAATGGGTGTATGAGAGTTCTAGTTGGTGGAATAATTTTTAAAAGAAAGGAGAAAGAAACGGAGGAAAAGGGTCTTAGAATGTGGGTGAGTTTATTTTAATTAGGTGAGTCTTAAGTTAGACCAATGGGACGATGACACATGAAAATTAATTAAGTATTTTTTTGCCTAACATGGTCTTTGAAAGTTGTATGACGTAAAATATTGGTGACAAAAATTTTTAGTTGTCTGAAAATAAAACTTTAATGATGTTTGTAGTGATTATTCAAAATAGAGTGTAAGGTCAAAAAAAGGATGAGAAGAACAAGAAGAATATGAACGCACACACGCTAGAGGGGGAGGGTGGAGGGGGTGGGGGGGAGAGATTTTTTGAGAGGGGATATTATTGTACCAACTCCAATAGTCTAGGGGCAGTTTTGACCTTTTTCTGTTATGACATGTGGAAATTAATTAAATTTTTTTTATCTAACATGGTCGTTAGTCGTAAGGCCATTCTTGAGCCGAAAAGATAACGGTGAGGGCAATTTTTTCAAAATAGGTGGACGTAGGGCATTATTGTATAAACTCCAATAGTATAGGGATAGTTTTGACCCTTTTCCGTAGATTCAATGCAATTGCGGAAAAAATAATTTGACGAGAAACACCAGAAAAGTCAGCTTAAAATCCTAGCAATTGCAACACTAAAAACTGCTCTAAATACAATAAATAAACTAAAAATAGTAGAATTGCACCTTAAAAGAAACAAAAAAATTAGACAAAAAATAGCAAAAATCGTAAAAGGTGCACCTCCGATGTGAGTTCCTATTAATTTTTTTCTTCATAATTTCAATTAGAATTTGCTTTAATATTTGAATTAGATGAAAAATGAGGAAATGATCAAAATGGTCCTTAATGGAGGCTGATCTATCTTGGTCCTTACTGTATTACCCTTAACAGATATGAACCTTAATGTATAATGAAAGTTAACATATTTGGTCTTTTGCCCTAAACCTAATAGATTTCTCAAAAAGGGCTGTTAAATTTAACCTAGGCGCCCCATGTGCAGCTCACGTGCAATCATTTAAATGTTAGGGTATATTTTACCCATTAAGTACTTATCTTCTCTTATCTTTTGTCAATTTTAAGTAAAATAATTTATCTTTTGTTAGTTATAAAATTTACAGCATAAAGTAGGGTTGTTCATTCAGATCGGATATCCGAAATCCGAACCGATTCATTCAATTTTGAATTTCGGATTTCGGATTGGTATATTTTAATCCAATCCAATCCGAAATCCGAAATTATTAGGACATGTATAAATACTACACTTTAATTTACATCAACCTCCAAGTTATTACCTTTAAAATTGCTAGATTTAGCTATATTGGCACCATAGTACTCTCATAATTGCATAAACATGAATTTTTCTTAATGTATTGCCTCTTTTACAAAGAAAATATACATATTAGTTTAACTTTGAGGCATAATAATACGGTCCGATATATTCGGATCGGATTCGGATTACATTTTCTAGAATCCGAAATCCGAAATTCGAATCTGAAATATGTTAAATCCGATCTGATCCGATCCGTGTACAACCCTAGCATAAAGTATTAGATAGGGGTCCCAAAGTTTATTCCTTTTAATTTGTCTCATAAAGTGTTTAATAGTGGTCCAGAGAATATTTAGAAGTATACACTTGTTCTTTAAAATATTCTGATAATATCTAGAATGGTGGTCCTCATAAATTTTTTTATCAGACCCCGTGAACAAGGCTGATTTTTTTTAGCATTGAAGTTTGCCATAAGGGACATTTTTTTTTTTTTTAACTGTGGTGTCCGGTGCCCGCATGCGGGCCCGACTATTCCACAGGGCCCTGGATGCGCGACCATTTTTCAATGCCTCCAGTGACCCTGGGGGAGGCTCGAACCTGGGACCTTGAGGACTTTGTCCTCAGTGGTTTTACCATCTTGGCTACCCCCAAGGTTTGCCATAAGGGACTGATGAAGCATCAGCCAAGCAAACTTTATGTTGGAGGCATGGTGGACTATTTTGACTATGTTTCTTTTTCACGTCAATAATGGAAACCAATATAAAATTTTGAGTTCTTTCCTTTTTAATTAGACAACACACAAGTTCGTTCAAATTTCACAATATTCATAACTTCAGCACCTAGAAGTTGCAACTCAATACTATGTGACTTTTTTTTTCGCTTTTTTTTTTTTAAAATGGAAATTACAAGCATCTAGAAAATTACTTCTACATTCGTTATCTGTGAACCAGGATCGATTGTACTTGGGAAAGACTTTTCACAGTTGTATTAAATAATTACGGGTTTAATTAATACTTTGGATTTAAAACTTATATCGTTTAAATCAAAATTTTGTGGCGACTAAAGTCACACAAACGGACACTATCTTAGGTATCAAAAGTAAAAATAAAGTGGGGTTTTTACTTCTTGACAATACCTCTATATTGAAAAGGATCTTTCCAAGATGTTGCATTTGGACATAAGAATTGTAAAAATTTCAAAAAAAGTAAAAAAAAAAAAAATCAAGAGAAAATTATATTTGAAAATTAGAGTTGTACTTGGACATAAATATAATTTTGTATTGTTTTTTATGTTTTGTGAGTGATCTGGGTAAAAATTTTGAAAAATAATTTTTGGAGTTTTTCAAATTTTCGAAAAATTCCAAAATTAATCTTCAAGTGAAAATTAAAAATTTTATGGTTAAACACCGATTTCGGAAAAAAGTGAAAAATTTCTTATGTCCAACAAGCTCTAAGTCATTTGGATCTACAAGAGCTGTAGAGCTCGAACCCATGACCTCTTGATCACATGACAACACCTTTACCAGTTACACCAAGGCTCCCCTTCCGTTAGACTAGTTATATTAAGGTAGTTAAATCTGAGCCTTTGGACTTGCACATTAATGGACATTTGTTGCCTATATAAAAATGTAATGGAGGAACTAGAGGAGAATCCAGGAACTCGATATGCAACAAAACCCAACGAAATTCAGAGATTAGTTTTCTACGTCAAACAACAACAATAACATACCCAGTAGTGCTTGCGTTACAACCTCATTTACATTGAAATAAAAGACAAACAGGTTTTAATTTTCTTTATTGCATCATTTCAAGTATTCCAGCTAATTGTTCTTGACCCCAGGCTCACAGCAAGGTCAATACTGTCCTGATTTCTCCTGTAGAAAAGAGGAAAATTAGCACGTATATTAAATGATGAACAACGAAAGAAAAGAGAGGAGACATGTTGCAATTATATTGGATTTTAATGAGAAAAATTATTAAGGAATTTCATGAATTGCCATATTTGTCTGAGGAATTAAATAATTATGAAAGATACATACATATTGGACATTATACGAAATTGAACATGTATCATATGGATGTATTTTTATGCAGTCTCTTTCTAATATCTACAGATAATAATGGATTCCAGCATACGTATATACAACAACACCAACAACCTAGTAAAATCCCTCCAGTAGATTCTGGGGAGGGTAGAGTGCATACAGACATTACCCTTATCCCGGAGTGACAGAGAGGCTATTTTCAGGATCAGCGACAAATTTCCAGCATATGAAAATAGCATAAATATTATACTAGTACTAGTCATACACTGGTTAAAACAATAACGAAAACGAAACAAAATAAACTCTGCTAACCTTTTTCAACTTTGCTATATGGCGTTGCAATCCGAAGTTTCAGGGGGGAATATCATGAGCTTGAATTTGGAACTATCTGGAGCTTGACTGATATCCATTCCAAATTTGCGTTTTTTAGATTCTTGTATCAGCTCTCTCTTTCTGCATTCGATTGCTTTTGCAGATTTGATTGCCTTGTTTGTGTTCTCCAGCGTCATCTGTTGAAGGCTACTTACACCAGCCAGCTCAAATGGCACAACCTCAAGCTTATCACATGATATAAGAACAAGACACTTAAGTCTTTGGAATGAAAGATCTGAAGCCTTCCAAATCTCAAAGTCTGCTCTTTGAATGAACAATACCTTGAGTTGGCTAAAACAGCCTCCGATATCTAAATCCCAGGTCGTCCCGCTAAATGCATTTTCCTTCAGCTTTAGGACCTCAAGGCATTCCAACCGCGCTAGTATATTTGCATCACTCCAAGGAAACTTTGTATGTGACAAAGTTAGCTTATTCAGTTTTTGCAGATACTCGGCGAATGCTGGAGGAAGTTGAACAACTTTTCTCATGGACCTGCCAAAGTCATTCAACAACTTCAAATGTTCCAAAAACTTTAGCTTTGCAAAGTTTCTGAACCCACCCTTGTTAGTTTCCAAAAATTCAGCCATTTCCCCTTGAATACTCACTTTTTTGAGATTACAAGCCCTTAAGAGCACATCTTCTCCGCAACTACCTGGTGCGACTTTAGAAAGAGTTTGTAGGCAAGACGATCCATACGTTGTTTGGGTAGCAGGGGATGTCAATTTTGCAGGGACGTTGGTGTGCAGATGCCTTAACTGTAGCATGTTCCATATGTCTGCTTTTATCTCAATCGTGGACGCCTTTGTATTAAGTATAAGAGTTTGTAAATTCCAAAACTTACCAACGAATGCAGGAAGGCTTGCGCAGTTACCTGAGATAGCAATGTACCTCAAATGATATAGCTCTTTAAAAAGATTTGAGAAACTAAAATCGAGGGATTCAATGTCCAAGACCCTAACCAGTGGAAATGCTTTGTGGAGGAGTCGAATGTCACTAAGCTGCTCACTTCCTTTATGTTTTTTGGAAAAACATAAGAAAGACCTAACATGCTCAGCAAATGGTTCTTTGGAGATAAAAGCCTCCAAAAGAGGGAGTTGAATAAGCAATCGACGAGAAGTATCTAGATCTGGTATAGAAAGACCAGGCTGATCGGTTTTTTCACATACTTCTTGGAAAAAACCTTCACTTTTAGCCTCCATTTTGCAGAACTGGTGCAACATGTCGTGAATACGACATGTTTTTACTAGTCCATCAACCCTTTTCTGCATTACCATCACTAAATTCCTGTTAATAAGTTCGTTCAAGTATTGCTCTGCCATTTCCTCGAGGGTGGCATTTAGTTCGGAGTTAATCAATCCCTCTGAAATCCACAAGCGAATCAACTTCCAAGCAGGAATTTCAAAGCCTTGTGGAAAGGCACCACAATACAGAAAGCACGCCTTCATCTTCTCGGGTAGATGGATATAACTCATTTCCACATATTTCAAACAGCTTTCAGGGTCATCTTTATTTATAAGGTGATTTCCTACATTGTCCTTAACCATTTGCCACCATCTTTCGCTTGTACGTCCTCTTAGAGCTCCTGCAATTACCACTACAGCAAGTGGCACTCCACTACATTGTTTTGCAATACTTTTTCCACGTGCTATCAACTCTTCAGGACACCTAATATTACTTCCAAAAACTCTATTTTCCAACAATTGGAAACTTTCCTCGTCTTTAAGAAATTTCAACGAATGAGGATGAGCATTGGCATATCTAGCAACACTTGCGTCACGAGTGGTGATCATGATTCGATGACCTTTTTTATTTTTCGGGAAAGCTTCTTTGATAGCATGCACGACGTTTGGCTCCCACACATCGTCCAAGACAATGAGACATTTACCTCCTTTGGAAATGAACTCACGTATTATCTTGGCCAAATCATTCACATTCATATCTTGATGTTCTTTAGTTAGTTTTGCGAACACTTTCAGAATGCTAAGAAACACCTCTGTTAGTTTGTATTGCAGGCCTACCTTTATCCAAATAGTGGTGTAAAAATGATAGGAAATCTGAGAATCTTTATAGATTTTTAATGCCAGTGTGGTTTTGCCAAGTCCGGGCAAGCCCACCACAGGAATAGCATCTAAATCATCCGTTCCTTCAACGAGTCGTTTGATCACTGTTTCCGTTTCCTCATCGAAGCCAACAACTTCGGTCTCTTCCAGCAAAGTCTCCTTCTGAGATCATCAAAAATGGTTTAGATATTAAAATTAGACTTTAAATTTATGATATTACTGTGACTGTGTGACATGTAATAAGAAATAGACCTTTGGGCTTAAGGAGGGAGGATTGTCCATATAATAAGACAACAACTTATTTTCTCTGCAATAGGGATACTTAACAATAACAAATAGACCATCTTAATTTTTTGTGTTGCAAAATGCACAATCCAAAAATACAAAAGGTGAAACAAATATATTCACAGTTCTTTAATTAAACTAGTTTCTATATGCGTGCTTTGTACGAAAGATAATACTTAAATAAACATTTGAACCTGCAAAAATAATTAACTTAATTAAGTTTGTTAAATGTTCCCTTATGTCGCTTTAGTTTGTTCTGACATGTCTAGAAACTATGTTCTCTTCATTTCTTTGATATGCCTCTTGAAAATACAACATAAAATTGTCGGGGTGAGAAAACATGTTTTCGCAAATGCTTTACAACGTAGGCGATTGTTTGAACTCGCCTCCAAATAATTATTACTTTTTCACCAAACTATTCAGTCTTGAATATCTAAAGCTCTTGTCAACTATTTCGAATGTCTGATACTTAACTATAGGTTTTTCATCCCAGATTACCAAATTGAGATTTTCATGTCAATTTAGCATCATCATTTTACTTTGATATATTTGTGATGGTTGTTTTAATTATTTGAAAAGGTATATCAAATCTAAAGTACGTCGTAAGGACCAGGTAAAATAGTTGTTGCTTTTTTTATTTTTTAGTTTTTCATCCGGCGTCTGGTACCCATATTGAGGCCTGACTAAATCCGGATTCGCGCCGGAAAGTCCCTCATTAGGGGGTAAAGCGCTCCCTAACAAAGGCGACTTAATAACCAGGGAATAGAACACGAGACCATTGGTTAAGAATGAAGGAATACTTAACACTCCACAATAACCCTTGTTGGTTAAATAGATGTTGCTTTATTGTACTCAAATTAAAGCAATAAAGTTTATCACATTACTTTGATAGATCTAGTCCATGGTTATAAAGTTTCTAAGCATTGAATACTCTAAGGTTATTTAAGGAAATGCAAAGGATTCCGGATTTTTTACATTTTTTTCATTCAAAATGATGACGACTCCTCAAATATAACCAAAATAATAGTCACAACCATGGAAGAAAAACAATTACACTCGATGCCTATTAAGATGAATTCTTTTCATAATAATTTTTTATTTTAATTGCTCACTTTATCATTAGTGAGAAATATTATAGTCCTACAAAGTTTTTGCCCCAGGACCACATATTCCAAAAATATTTTCTCTTTTCTTAAACTTTGTGACAAGTAAAATTAATTATCTAAATTAAAACGGAGGGTGTAATATTTATTTCCTAGAATAAGGTAAATACGAAAATGATAGATAATTGCAAAAGAAATTATATTCACAAATCTAGGTTGTTCCGGGCATACCTGTGACCCATGGGCAACAATTTCCTGCTGAAAATGGAGCATTGGCTTTGCCTGAAAAGCATGTTGATTTTCTTCCCGAATTTTCTTCACCTTGTCTAATACAGCTTTGATGTTTATTACACATTCCTTGACGGTTTTGGCATAGTTCGTCAAAACTCTGTATTTCTCTTGGTGCTGTTTTGCTTGAATATGGAGCTTATCAATGAGATCCTCAGCTTTATATACAATAACTTGGACTTTGTTGACGAAATGTTTCCATTGTTTGCTGTTGCTTTGACGATAGTGTGCAGCATCCTCTAGGAATGCCTTTAAGCTATCAACTTCTTCCAGCAGTTGTGCACAATCTTCCTTTGCGCCGCCAATCAGTTTCCAAGTTTCTTTTATTATCGCCAGCAGGTTTTCTACTACAAATTTCAACACTACATCCGCCATCTTCCTTTCTTTTTCTCAGCTGAATAAAGGCACAATTCAAGAATTATAATTGCTCTCAAGACATAATCAGACGCATTGTAGGGCATAGAAATGAAGGGGAAGACTCAAAGTCTTTGCTTTATGTGCAGTTGCATTCCCATTGGTTGGTTTAGTTGAAAAAGACGAGGTCTATTCAAATTACGCGGACGGTCTTATTTTAAACTTTTATAAAAATAATAAGTTTAATTTATTTCTAAAAGTAGAAAAATCTTAATTAATTAATGTATTTGTTTACCTCGAAAATACGAGTAATAATTAAATTTAATTAATGTTTTTAATAATATGTAATTTAGTTCAATATCAATTAATAATCAAGAAATATGAAGTAGAAATGCGATTTAGTTCAATACCAATTAATTATCTATTTCTTCATATTGGACTCTATTTGCTAAATTATTAATGTGTCAGTCCTTGTTCTACTTGTTTAACTCTTGAATTATGGTGGATGAAATATTTTAATTAGTTGTCTGAATGTATATTTACTCTGCAGATTTTTTGTTTTTAAGTGGCTATTAAAGCTCTACTATAAAATATTTTAGGTGTCTGAATGTATATTTATTCTGCAAATTTTCTATTTCTAAGTGGCTGTTAAAGCCCAGCTCTAAAATATTTAGTTGTCTGTGTATATTAATCAGCCTAGTACTGATGCTTCATTTTTTTATTTATTAAAAGAAAACCAACAGCGTTACTCGTTTTTTTCGAATTATTACTAAATTGCTAGTGGCCAACCGGTTACCGGTGTCTGAATAATTAGAATATATAAAGACCATTCCCTATAATTAATGTTTGATCTTAACACGAATCAATTAATTGGATGTCCCAACTTATGTCCTCCATTCTATTTATTTATTTATTTATTTATACTCTCCATTTCACCTTTACTCGTTCACTATAATAAAAATATATTTTTACTTTTATTTATTTATTTTAATAAATCAAGAAAAAGATAATTTTTTTCTTGTTTTACCCTTATCATTAATTTCTCATTTTCATAATTATTTCCCAAGATTCTTTGAAATGTTATTCCCTCCTCATATTATCAGTCGTGGTTATTAAAAATAATTGTCTCAAATTATTTGTCATTTTAGAAGTTCAATAAAAAAAATCTTTTTTACCCCTAGTATAATTAACCTTTAAGACTACAAGTTAACATCTCTATTATGGATAATTTTATTCAAATACCAATGAAGAAAATTTAAATATTAAGACATGAATAAGGATAATATAATCAAAATCCCATTTAATTAATTTTTTTAAGGAGCTTTTATAAGAGAATCATAATATATATGAGATGGAGGGAGTATCATTTTGAGGGTTGTAAGGTAAAAACATACAACAATTATCAAACATCTCTGGTAAATAGTATCTAAAGCGAAGCTTGCGTTTATATTCTTGCTTAATTATCAAAAAAAAAGAAATTAAAACAGAAAGGAAGATGTGGGTGTAGTGTTGAAATATGTAGTAGAAAACCTGTCGGCGATAATAAAAGAAACTTGGAAACTGATTGGTGGCGCAAAGGAACATTGTGCGCTCTAAGTTGAAAAAGGCGAGGTCTATTCAAATTACGCGGACGGTCTTATTTTAAACTTTTATAAAAATAATAAGTTTAATTTATTTCTGAAAGTAGAAAAATCTTAATTAATTAATGTATTTGTTTACCTCGAAAATACGAGTAACAATTAAATTTGATTAGTGTTTTTAATAATATGTGATTTAGTTCAATACCAATTAATAATCAAGAAATATGAAGTAGAAATGTGATTTAGTTCAATACCAATTAATCATCAAGAAATATAAAGTAGAAATGAAAGATAAAATTGAATCAAACTAATGTTTTTTTCTTTAATCATTAAAAGAACTTCTATTAATTAAGTAGTAGCAGTACAAGGAGCTATTTGCAGACTATTACAAAAAGAGATATCCAAATGTTGTTGCTGGTGTGGAACATTTGGCAGGACAGTTGGAGAATTACAAGGTTATACAAAACGTTTGTAAACTGTCCCTATTTGATCAGCCAGAAGTTGTTCTAACAAAAAGTCTGGCGGGTGAGTGAAAACTAGTACATTTGCCTGAGTTTGATCCAGCGAGCCATGTTGAGCAAGATAGTGGGCTGCATAATTTTGCTCCCTGTATGTGTGAGTGATAGGCGTATTACCCAGCTGTTGGAGCAAGTACCTGCATTCAAGTATAGAGGATGAGTAACGGAGATTATTATTAGAAAGCATTGTTATTACCTCTGTGGAATCCACATTTATTTCCAGCTGTGTGAAGTGATGTTGTTGCGCGAGTTGTAAACAAATACCTGCTGAGTTTCTGAATATGCTTCCATAACCATTGGTAGTAGGATTTGTTTTTGTTGCACCGTCTGTGTTAAGCTTTATTTACCGGCCACTGGAGGGTGCCATTTAATATACATGGGCGCACCCGCTTGGGTTTTTTATGCCCGTTCCCGTTTTGATGGATACGATAATGATATTCGGCTGCTTGGGAGAGGATTTGTTGTGTTGAGGGTGGTGGTTTATTAGAGTGACGATTAAAAATAAAGTGGTTTCTTAGTTTCCAAATGTACCACACTATATAGGGAATAAGGATGGCTGGTGGTAAATTATAAAGGAGGTTGGTTGCTTGTTGGATTAAGTAGTGGATTATCTGAATAGGTGTGAAGGACTGATTAGTGCTGTTTTGAATATAGGGGGTCAATCTTAGGTGTGCCCAGATGTTATTGGAGCATGGGCAATGGAATAGCAGGTGTGTGAGATTTTCAACTTGTTGGTTGCATAGGAGACAAATATCAGATAAGACAACCTTTATATGATACAGATAAGAGGCAGTTTGCAAACGTTGATGTGATACTAACCAAAGAAAGTGAATGATTTTAGGGGGTAAGGGTTGCTGCCACAACCAGTAATGAGGGTATGCTGGAGTTGGTCTTTGGAGGGCAGTATATAGGGATTTGACTGTAAAGTGGCCATTGAGAGTAAGACCCCAGATGAGTGAATCATTGGCCTGAGGTGTTGTTAACGTAGGAATGTAGACCTTCGATATTAGAGAAGTAATAGGTTCAGGTAGAGAGAAGGTTAAGGAGGTTATGTCAATTGAGTTATCATGGATATAATGGCTCAGAGTGGTTTGAGATTCTGTTATTTGTAAGGGGCCATGGATTAGTTTTCGGAGGATAATATTGGGGCCTATCCAAGGTGCATGCCACATATTTATATGGGTGCCCCCAGGGGCGGAGGTAGTGTGGTAGCTACGGGTTCGGTCGAACCCAGTAACTTTTGTTTAAACAATATATTTGTATTGAAAAAATTATTAAATATATAAAAATATTTAATTGCGAACCCAGTAACTAAAACGAGCTAGGGTTCGATGATGAAATTAAAACTCGTAACCTTAAAATTCTAGCTCCGCCTCTGGGTGCCCCGTGCTATCTGCCAAAGAAGACCGATTTGACAAAAATTCCAACCTTCGAGAATATTTTTCCATATGGGTGAACCCTGGGTTCCAGATGTCTTATTGAGGTAAATATGAAGGAGAGTGGAAGCCCATAGAGAATTATGATTTTAGAATAATCTCCAAGCTAGGTTTCCTAACAAGGCTCCTCTTTTCAACTTCGCCATGGAACTAAACTCCTCTTCCCCCGTCACATATCCGCCAGAACCCCCAGACCTTAGTTCTATGCACATTGACTCCCCACCATCTCACCACCCTACTGAAAAAACTTCTTTTAAAGAGACATTGCTCCACCAAAAATCCCTGCCCCAACATAACACAAATGCAGCTATAAACACCACCATATAGTTGGACCTATCAGATGAAACATAAAACGATCTCCAATATGATTGTTTCATACCCCTCACCTCCCTTGATAAATCTAGGCTTTACTCACCCTGGAAATATTCAGTAATAGTTAAGCTATTTGGTCGTAAAATTGGACACCAGCTATTGAAAAACAAGCTCCTAACCTTATGGCAACCTACGGAAGCCATATCACCTATAGACTTTGGATGTGATTTTTTCCTTATGAAATTTCAACAAGAAGAAAACATGCATATGGCTAGGGGTGGGCATATTTCGGTCGGAATCGAATAAACCGACCAAATCAAAAAAAATTTAATTTCGGTTTTGGTTATTCGGTTTGTTCGGTCGGTTTCGATTTAAATGTTTAAAATTTTGGTATTCGGTTTTTATGTTTTTTAGTTCGGTTAACCGAAAAACCGAATTATTAGCATATATGTTCTTTAAGTTATATATAGGCTAAGCCCATAGGTAATAAATTAATACTATTAGGTTCAATCTATCAAAGATTCAAGCCAATTAAGTAAGTCCATCAACTTTTCAATCTTAAAGACTTTCGGACTATTAAAACTTCCATAATATATGTGATAGATATCGGGAAAATTTCACAAAGAGTTGTAATTTACTCTATGTTTGAATTTTATTATCCATAATAGTGTCAAAGTTTAGTCTTTTTTTCTTCTATAAACACAATATTTCCAACAATTTCGAAGTTTTGGAAAAAATCAACAAATTCACCGATCGTATTATTACATAGAAGGAGTCCAATATGATAATGTTCAAACGAAAACCGAACCGAAAATAGAAAAACCGAACTGAACCAAACTTATTTCAGTTCAGTTTCGGTTACTACTTTTACACAACCGAAAATCGAATAACCGAACCGAACCGACCGAATGCTCACCCCTACATATGGCCTTAAATGGGGGTCCCTTGTTCATTTTTAATCATTTCCTATCAGTTCGTAAATGGGAACCCAAATTCGTAGCATCCAATGCACAACTTACTTACTCTGCTGTTTGGATTAGGATACCTGAGTTACCCACAGAATTCTACGACTTTGATATACTACAACGAGTTGGTTCTAAGATCGTCACCCTACTTAAAATAGATACATGCACCTCAGAAAACACACGAGGGCGATATGCACGTATCTGCATTGAGGTACCACTTGAACAACCCGTAAAATCTCATGTGTATATAGGAACTCACCGGCAACAAATACTTTATGAAGGGCTATCCCTGTTATGTACTATTTGTGGCAGAATTGGACATACCAAGCTTCTATGCACGTACTCATACACACCTCTGTCTGCACAGCTTCTTCACTAGGATAATTCAAACCCCACACCCACCTCATACCATAGTGACCTACCTTCTACTTCAAAAGCTCCTCACCCATATGAATGGCAAACTGTGACTTTTCCTGCCTGTCGAAAAAAACTCTAGCCTAGATCGAAGCAAGAGGAATTATATGTCCAAAGCTATTTCTCCATTCTACAATACTACTCTAGCTCGCCAAGGCAAAATAAAAGAGCCAACTCAACAAAGAAGCACGACACTAGCAGGTATGTCTTCTAACGATTCACTCCCATCCCCTACTTCCCCTAACCACCTCAATAACACACAAACCATTGGTAACTTTTTCTCACCTGGCATGCTTGATCTTCTCAATGCTACTACTGAGGAATCCCCACAAACTCCTCCAATGGACCATATACCTCAAAACATCGACCCAGTTCTCCCTACACTCGAGCCCAACCCAGCTACTATATCTCCCATTACCCATAATCCCAACCCAGCCCAAACAATTCCGCCTACCCTGCCTGTCTCCACTAGCCACCAATCACAACTCCTTTGTAACACGTCTGATATTTTACTTGCTCTAAATAACCACGTGGCAACCACATCCCACACGGATGACGGCTCACCCTCTCCACGAGGCCAACTTCCTCACACAATACCCTCAAATTACACAGACCACTCCACTACTGGCCCTAATATTTCTGCCACCCTAAGCCCAACCCACTTATTACATTCCCCTTCCCCAGCCCAAACCACCTCTCACACACCTCAAGATATTTCTCCCACACTCAACCCACAGTCATCATTTCCCTTTTCACATCAACCGCCGAACTTGCCCACTCCCAAATTACCCTCCTCTGAATTACCCTCATTACCCTCATTAATACACTTTATAGCTCCTACGACCAATTCCACACGTAAAGACTCAACTAATACTACCACAAATACCAATCCTAATGAACTCTCTGGGGTTAAATCACCAACACCGGAGAACACGAGCATACTCCACCACTCCAATCCTCCAACACCCTCTCATGATGAATCCACCACACAACCACTATGGGAACAACCCTTCAACACACAACCCACCACTCTACATCACCCAATACCCCTCATGCAACCGTATCCACAATCATGGCTCGAGATGAGTCTCCAAGACCATGCCTTGACCTTTATGATGGAAGTGGAGAGACAAGAGGTGATTCTTGTGATTCAAAACCCAGCAGACATTGCTTCGATCATCACGGAGGGAATGCAGATGGGAGTCGACCTTTACAACCAATACTTTTGGGCCATGCACCCCCCTCCTCCATGCAACACATACAAATACACACCCCACTGCCTCCGATGTACCATCATCAAACTACCTCGATGGACTTCCCTTTTTACCCACCACAACTGTCATCCCATTCCCTAGTGCCATGGATCCAACCCAGGGAAACACTTTACATTCCATCACCACTGCATGCACAGGCAATGCCATATCAACCAACCCCAGCCCCACCACAGCAAGACCCTCTCAACGGGATCGAAGGCATCGCTCAACTAGAAGTGAGGGCAGACATGATAGAGAACAGGGAAACTCGTCCTATTCTATGCTTCCTCAACAACAACAAACGCTACGGCCTAAAAGAACACTTTGCAAGAAAAATGATCATAATGTGTCCCAAGGAACTTCTAAGTTGCTCCGTCAACATACGTCCCACAAACAACCCCGAGGTGGGAAAATATGGGGTAGTCCTAATACCCTCGTTGAGCAATTCAGCTGCGACTACCATGGATCCCCAGCAGACTCCACCCCAGACACCCCCTCACAGTAGTCAAATGCAATTCATCATTTGGAACTGTCGTGGAGCTCAGTCTGCAGACTTTAAGAGAAATTTTCGGTCACTTCTCAATTATCATCAACCAACACTAGTAGTCCTACTGGAGACACATGTTCAAAGTCATGTTCATTTGAAGGACGAATTTGGTTTCAGTCACCTGGCAGAGGCCTCTTCTCAAGGTCAGTCTGGAGGGATTGCACTACTTTGGCATGGTGACCTCCTCCACCTCGACCAAATAGAGGTTAACTCGGAAGCCATTCACTCCATCGTTGGTTATTATCTGTTATCTATGCCAAAAATGATAGACATGCTAGACAGTGTTTATGGGAACAATTAAAACACATTCATGATATTACAAATATGTCGTGGTTAGTAGGGGGATTTTAATGAAGTTACATGAGCCATTGAAAAATATGGTGGAAATTCTATTAGTAACTCTAGATGTGATCAATTTCTTCATTGTCTAGATTATTGCCAATTAATGGACCTAGGTTTTAAAGTAGTCGATATACGTGGACTAATAAGCGTAATTTAGCGAATAGAATCCTGGAAAGGCTGGATAGATTTGTTAACAACTATGAGTGGCTCAATCTATTTCCAGAAGCCAATGTTCAACATCTCCCTCGGACTCATTCCGACCATTGCCCACTCCTTCTTAATCTAAAAACTACTTTTCGTCGTAAAAATATATTTCGTTTTGAAACAATTTGGACCTCTCATCCCTCATTCCTTGGTATTATTACTAAAAATTGGACTCCCAACCAAAAACTACTTCCTGCCATAAAACTTTTTACGAAAGACGTTCAACAATGGAATAAAAATACTTTTGGTAACATTTTTAAGAAGAAAAAATTAATACTAGCATGACTAAGCGGTATACAATCCTCCCCTAGGTACACTACCAACCACTTCCTCCAATTGCTTGAACAAGACCTAATAAATGAGTTTAACCATTTATTAAGACTCGAGGAAGATTTATGGAAATTAAAATCAAGGATAAACTGGTTACAAGAAGGGGACTCCAATACAAAAATCTTTCATATGACTACCCTACAACGTAGGCAACGAAACAGAATCACTGCTCTTAAGGACCAAGGAGGTAATTGGGTTACGGAGCAGACACAAGTTGATTCCATAATCTTTAATTACTATGCTTCTCTTTTTACTACTACTCATACATCCTCCTCCTTTAGCAACATAAACCATGACACACACTCTCTTACACCCATGGATCAACTATTCTTATCACGCCCCTTATCTATAAAAAAAATTTACCAAACAATCCACTCTTTCAAGCCTCTTAAAGCACCAGGGCCAGATGGGGTACACCCCTATTTTTACCAGACTTACTGACCACAAATATCAACTTCTGTCATATCCTTTTGTAACGACGTCTTCCAAACTAGGGAATTACCTTCATAGGTGAATACAACTTACCTTTGTCTAATTCCTAGAATCAAACATCCATCTACAATTACCCAATATCGCTCGATAGGGCTATGCTACACTATCTACAAAATTATTAACAAATTAATTGCACAACGTCTTAAACCATTACTGAATAATTTAATTAGTCCTGAACAATCAGCCTTCCGCAAAGGCAAATGAGCTGCTGATAATGCTATAATAGTTCAGGAAATATTACACAACTTTAAGCAAAAAAAGGGTAGAGTTGCACAGTTTTTGCTTAAGCTAGATCTAGAAAAGGCTTTTGATCAAATGGAATGGGGCTTTATCAAAGAAACATTACACTTCTTTAATTTTCCGCCAAAAATTATTTCTCTCATCATGTCTTGTGTAACCACATCTTCCATCTCTATCCTGATAAACGGACACCCCTCACCTTTTTTTTCAACCTACTCGAGGTATTAGACAAGGAGATCTGTTATCCCCTTACTTATTCATATTATTTTTGGAACGGCTCTCACGAGAAATTCATCAATTAGTCGACTACTAATAGTGGAAAGCCATTAAACTTTCCAAAAATGGACCTCCCATCTCCCACCTATTTTTTGTCGATGATATCACATTGACATCTCATTTAACAACTTCCGCGGTACACACCATCATTGATACATTGACCATTTTCAACCAAATATCGGGCCAAAGCATTAACTTTCAAAAATTAAAAATTTTCTTTTCCAAAAATACTTCCTTATCAGACAAACAATTTGTTATTTCGTCTTTTAATATGAGGGAAGGTACCACTTTTGGGAAATACCTGAGATTTCCATTATTTGTAAAACGGCCCAATCAAAATGATTTCCAGTACATAATTGACAACTTCAAAACTAGATTAGCAGGCTGGAAATCCCCATTTCTATCAATGGCAGGTCGCACTACGCTAATAAACTCTACACTAAATACAATACCTAATCATGTCATGCAATATATTAAAATTCCTTCCACAATCATCTCTAGAATGAACCGTTACCAACAAAATTTCCTTTGGGTAAGCACTGAACAAAAAAGAATCAAACTAATGTTACTTAGTAGCAGTGACCTCGAGGTGGCTTAGGGCTGTAAGAACAATTAAGTAGGAAAAGCAAAGTAAGAAGAATAAATCTAAAGGACAATTTTGATGAACAGTAGGCAAAAAGTAGAGAGTATATTCTTTGCTTAATGATAAGATTATATTACAAATGATTGAGATCCCCTTTATATAATAGGGGAACCCTAAATAAGAAATATTTCTATTGACAGTAAGGAATATTCTTGATACAGCTTTCTAACCGCATAGTAGGGAATCGTATAATCATATTCCGGGATTTGCGCCATGAATTTGGGGAGGTAGCAGGAATTTAACTCGTTCTGGTACAAATCCATAACGGTTCTATTTTGGGGTCGAGCACACTCGACCTCGGTATGCATCGTGCTCCGCCTTCGAACACGGATCTGGTCCCTCGAGCTTGAGCTTGATCTTTCCCGGACTCGGACTTAGGACGGGCCCTCGAGCCTATAAATCGGTTGCATATGATTTTGATCATATACAGATAGTCCCCGCGTTTCTTAGAGTAAGATGATAAGAAATGATTTGATCCTCATTTTCCCGAAGTTTTTAGTGATGACGTCATTTCTGTGATGCAGGCGTTCGAAATAATCGAAACATCCCGTCAGTCCACTTCCCCAAAACATTGAATACACGCCAGTATTGGTCGGCCACTAGCGCCGCCGAAACGTTATTGCCCTTCTATAAATATGAGGCGATTCATTCGAGTAAAGAACTTTACTCTTTCTTTACATCTTTCTCTTCTTCATATTCTTTCTCTAATTACCTGTTTCCACCGCCTTTTTAAGCGCTGGAAAATGCCAAGCTCTTGTAAGAAATACCACATTCCTGTACAACCCGCATTCTTTATCTTAAAATCATAGCTAAAACTTCCAAAACGGTCCCCAAAAAGGATAAATCATCGTCTTCTTCTGCCTCCCGAAAGGCCAAACCAGTGGCGCCGCCAACTCTTGAGGAAATCACCCCCAGTCCTTGTATAATTAAGAAGGACTTTAGTATTGAAAATTCCCCTGACGTACCAGGCCGATGCGAGCATGCATCTTGATATCTTAGCTTGATATCGAAGAAGCACCTTAAGGACGTGGAGAAGGACTGTGGCTGGGGAGATGACGTCGTGATTCAGATATCGAGCCCCAAGGAAAGCATTACTACCCACGTTGAGGGGTTTTTAAGTGTTTACATTTACCCCTTCACAATGGGTCCACTTGATCCGGTGGTGATTGACTTCTGCAAAACGTAGGAAATCACCCTCGGCCAGATTCACCCCTTTTTTTGGCACATTGTGATCATGCTGCGCTATTTTTCTAGAAAGGTTGAGGGTTGGAATTCACCCTCAACCACCTGATTCGATTGTACTGGCATGTCACGACCCGGATTTCCCACCCTCGGGGATCGTGATAGCGCCTACTATTAGGAGCTAGGCAATCAACTTAATTACTTTCCATTGTACACATAATCCCTTTTTAATAATTACAGCATTTAAGTAAAACAATAGGAAGAAAATTATAAGCGAAAGTCGTAAATTTTAAATAACTGAATAAAATATAGAAACCTCCAACAAGAACCTCTACCCAAGAACTGGAGTCACAAACTCACGAACTACTAAGATCTTTCTAAATACAAAGTTTTGAAAGAAAATATAGACTGTCTATCAAGAGATAACAACTGAAGAAAGGGATAGATGAGACTCCGGGCCTGCGGACATCTGCAAGGCTACCTCGGTGTCTCTAGACAGAAGGCTCGCTCCCAGACTGCTACTGCAACTCAAATGCTGCTCCAATACCTGGATCTGTGCAAAAAGACGCACAAAGTGTAGCATCAGCACAACCGACCCCATGTGCTGGTAAGTGCCTGGCCTAACCCTGATGAGATAGTGACGAGGCTAGGACTGGACTACCAATCAAATCTATGCAGTTCAATATTTATATATGCAACAGAATAGAAATACAGAAAATTAATCAGTCAAAAGGGAGGGGGAGCATTGATAACTGTGATTTGTACATGTTTTACACTCATTATTACCTGAGCTCTGTGCATTAATTGCCATAAATTAGTCCCAAAATGCTTACAAGTTGCGCTTGATTGCAGGTTTGAGCAACAAGATGACAAATATCAAAGATCGGCTCAAAAAGGAGTGAAATCTGCCAAGTGCCAAAAGACAACTGAAATGGAGATCAAGATGACATGCGCGGTCCGCACTGCTTTTCCACGCGGCCGCGCATGAGAGTTTAGAGGTTGGATTATTTCAAGGCCAACCTGCGTAGTCCGCACGGCTTTGCCACGCGGCCACGTAGGATAGTTCAGAGAATATGCAAATTTGATGTCAAGCTACGGTCCGCGTTCCTTTCTATGAGGTCCGCACCAATGAAGGTTCAGAGACCAGGAATTCAAGGCACAAGTGCCCACGCGGCCGCACACCAAAGCAGTGCGGTCTGCGTGGTTAAAGATCAGAGAGTGAGGTTTTTGTTTAGTATTGCTATGCGGCCGCACCCCAGTTCACGCGGTCCACGTGCCTCAGCCAACGCGGCCGCGTGACATACTTATGCGGTCTGCATCCCCCAGTTCTAGAAGCAAGATTTGAAGACCAAGTGCCCTCCGCGGCCGCGCAACATTAGTGTGCGGTCCGCGCCAGACCCTCAGGGGTATTTTTGTCCGGTTTTTCCTGTGTAGTATAAATAGAAATTTTACTTTTTAGGTTAAGTGGGGAGTATCAGATTGCTGGTGAGTTTGAGACTTCATAGTATTAGCCTATTTTGGGCAATTTCTTCTTGTATTAACGTGGATTTGAGTAGATTAACATGGTAGTTAATGATTATGTGAATTTCATCTAGTATTTCTTCTATTTCTGTTTCTTCCATGTCTAGCTAAACCCATTAGCTAGGGTTGTGGCTCAACCCTAGTGTGGGTAATTAATGGGTGTGATTGATTAATGCATGAATGATATTGGGTGTTTGGTATTTGGGTTAATTGTATGTTTTCACTAAGATTTGGTAGTTGCAAACACTAAGTCTAGCTTAGTGGGTCTTGACTCTTCTTGAGAAAGAGAGTCTATGACCCCACAATTGACCCAACAAGGATTTGAGATGGACCCATGAGAATGGTAGTCCCAAGTAACGGGTTAAACTTCGAGAGAGTAATTACCCCACTTGAACCCGAAGTTGCTTGGGCAAATTAGCCTACCCAGTTGGTCTCGAGAGAGTCAATTGGGAAAAATCACTCTCTCTACCGAGAGGTGTGAGAGTGAGTGCTAAAGTGCAACGGTTATCCATATTCCCCATAATTATCGTTCTTGTATTAGAAATATCTACCCGTTCATTGACCACCTAGGTGAGTGCCACGACCCTAGTGCCTTTCTCTATCTTGCATACAACTAGAATCATTACCTTAGCATAACTTAGTTTTACAATTGTAGTTGATAAATTATAGTTGTTAAACAAAAGAAAACCAAAAATGTTAGAAGATCAATTAGGAGCTAAAACGTACTTCTAGGCTTAACAAATACTCGACTCCAAATTGAAGCTCTCTGTGGAAAATTGACCCCGATACCACTATTAGGTAAAAGTATTCGCGCCCACTCTTTCTTAGGATTGAGTTTGCACCGATTACTTTTTGGCGCCGTTGCCGGGGAGCTTTACGGTGTTTGACTATTTGTTGGTTAGTTTTGTGTTTTTGCTTCTTTTTCCTTCTTTTTACTTACTTTATTTGTTCAATTCACTCAGGTACCAATGGCCTTAAACGGACAAGATGCTCTTGGCAATGTTGGAGTGGAGGAGGTGGAAGACTTAGAACAATAGGAGGTTTTGCCCCAAGCACAAAGACGGGGTAGAAATGCTAATGCTCCGGTTAATGCTAATGAAAACATCCTAGACCCTCCTCCACCTCCACCAAGAGTAGCACTGAGGGTTCTACCCAATCAGGTTTATGCCAGTACAATAATTCCTCCCTGAATCCGGGCGGGGAACTTCGAAATTACCAATGTCATGCTCACTTTGCTCGAACAACGAGGGTACTTCACAGGCGCCGCGGACCAAAACACATACAAGCATTTGAAAGGGTTTGTGGATACTTGTTGGGGGAGCAAGCAGATGAATGTTTTTGAAGATGCACTGAGGTTAAGGTTTTTCCCCTTCTCACTTTGGGGGAAAGCATTGGATTGGTTGGAGAGACTACCAAATCATTCCATAACCACTTGGGATGAGTTGGCAGATAAGTTCATTGCCAAATTCTTTTCGCCTAGTCATATGGCGGCTCTTAGAGATGAGATACTAGCTTTCAAGCAAGAGCCGACAGAGCCTTTACATGAGATATGGAAGAGGTTTCGGACGATGGTCAAAGAGTGCCCCAACAATGATATGAATGATGTTATGATCCAACAGACATTCTATCGGGGTATAAACACAGCAAATCAGTGCATTGTCAACCAGCTGGCCGGTGGCAACTTTATGAAGCTTCCATACAACGAAGCTTATGACGTTCTTGACGAGATGGCCAATACTTCTTCGGCATGGCAAAGTCATGCTAATGTTCCTCAAGTAGATCCCAATGTGATACATTTGCACAAGGAGCTACATGATCACGGACAAACCATAGCCGAACTCACAACCACAATGAACTAATTGGCCAAGGCACATCTTCAACAGGTTCAAAATCCGCAACAAGTAAATTCCATGGAGGGGGTGAATATGATGAAAAGAAGGCAAAGAGGGCAACAACAACCTCAAGAAAATTTTGACAACTTTGATGATGGTAATGGTAGTTATTCGAATGATTGTTATGAGGACCAAAGTGAGGAAGTCCAATATGTAAATAACTACCAAGGAAATAGAGGAAATCAACAATGGTGACCCAAGGCAATTGGGGAAATCAACAAAATAGTGGGAATTAGAATAACAATCAAGGAAACAATTGGGGTAACCAAGGCAATCAGGGCAACTGGAATGGAAACAACAATAACTGGAACAACAACAATAATGGCGGGTGGAACAACAATCGGGGGCAAGGCTTTCAAAGGCCCCCGATGTACCAACAACCGAACAACCCGCCCCCGTTCCAATCTCAAGGGCCGAGTTCTTCGGGTCAAGACATGGGTAGAATTGAGAACATGTTCGAGCAGATGATGAAGAAGAATCAAGACTCGGATGCCTAATTAGCCTCCCATAAGACTTCTATCCGTAACTTAGAAGTGCAACTTGGACAAATATCACAATCTCTCAACACTCGCCCAAAGGGTAAACTAACAAGTGATACGGTGGTGAACCCTAAGGGTGGGCACAATAACCATGTTATGGCAGTGACAACGCGTAGCGGAAGAGGTGGCGGTGTGCAAGGAAATTAAGTTATGGTCGATGAGGAGGAGTTGAGGGAAGATGATGTTCCATTAGTGGTTGAAGATATTGTTGAACCAAGTGTGAGGAATGAAGTGAGAATAGATATTGATGAGGGTGAGGAGGAGACCCAAGAGGCCGTGAACCCGTCTAGGGAACACGTCATTGACATGCCCGAACCTGTGGTGCCAAAAGCCAAGGCACCCTTGCCTAGGCCTCCTCCGCCATATCCTCAACGGTTGGCCAAGAAGAAAGGGGACAACTAGTTTAAAAAGTTTATTGATGAAGAAGAGCTTGACCGTTAATGTGCCTTTGGTGGAGGCACTTGAACAAATACCGGGATATACAAAGTTCATGAAGGACTTGGTTACTAAAAAGCGGTCTATTTAGTGTGAGACCATCAAAATGACGCACCAAGTGAGTTCAATTGTCCATTCTATGGCGCCAAAGGTAGAGGATCCCGGTGCATTCACAATACCATGTACCATCGGAAGTGCCGATTTCGCAAAAGCCCTATGTGATTTGGGGGAAAGTATCAATCTAATTCCATATTTGGTCTTCAAGACCTTGGGGATCGGACAACCTCGTCCTACTTCCATGTGGCTCCAGATGGCGGACCGATCTATGAAGCGGCCTTTGGGGATTATTGATGATGTTCTCGTTCGAGTCGATAAGTTTATTTTGCCGGCCGACTTCGTGATCTTGGATTGTGAAGTGGATTTCGAGGTGCCTATTATTCTGGGAAGGCCTTTCTTGGATACGGGGAAGGCCTTGGTCGATGTTGAAGTGGGAGAATTGACCTTCCGGGTGGGTGATGAAAAAGTGGTATTCCATGTATGCAAATCTATGCGGCAACCAAATAGCACCGAGGTGTGCTCGTTTGTTGACATTGTCACGACAGTGATAGTGGATAACACAAGCGCAATGGCAAATATTGAGGACCCACTCGAGGCCGTGATCTTAAATATGGATGTTGATGATATTCCTGAAAGGGTGGAGTGTCTGAATGCATTACAAGGTATGGGCTCGTATTCTTATGAGCCAAGGAAGCTATCTCTTGATCTTGAAAACCGCAAAACTCCACCCACCAAGCCGTCCTTTGAGGAGCCACCGGTGTTGGAGTTGAAACCACTTCCTCCTCACCTCAGGTATGAATTTCTCGGTCCCAATTTCACTTTTCCTGTCATTCTTTCTTCTTGATTGACTAAGGTGCAGGTTGATGCCACTTTGGCAGTTCTTCAAAAGCGCAAGCGGGCGATTGGATGGACTTTGGCCGATATTCGGGGTATTAGCTCCGCATTTTGCATGCACAAAATCATCTTGGAGGATGATGCTAGGCCATCTCATGAACATCAAAGGAGACTCAATGAGGCCATGCAAGAAGTGATCAAGAAGGAAGTTATCAAGTGGCTTGATGACTGTGTGGTGTACCCAATTTCTGACAGTTTGTGGACCTCTCCAGTACAATGTATGCCAAAGAAGGGAGGAATGATGGTGGTGACCAATGATAATAATGAGCTGATTCTGACTCGTACTGTGACGGGTTGGAGAGTATGTATGGACTACCGAAAGCTGAACAAGGTGACAAGAAAGGACCATTTCCCATTGCTATTCTTGGATCAAATGCTTGGCCGTCTTGCGGGCCGGGCTTTCTATTATTTTCTGGATGGGTATTCAAGTTATAACCAAATTCTTATTGCCCCGGAAGACCAAGAAAAGACAACCTTCACATGTCCTTATGGCACATTCGCCTTCTCTCGAATGCCATTTGGATTATGTAATGCTCCGACGACTTTCCAACGATGTATGATGGCAATCTTCACTGACATGGTGGAGGACATATTGGAGGTCTTCATGGATGACTTTAGTGTGGTTGGGGATTCGTTTGGTGAATGTTTGCAAAATTTTGATCGTGTGTTGGCCCGATGTGAAGACACAAATTTGGTTCTCAATTGGGAGAAATGCCATTTCATGGTAGAAGAAGGAATTGTGTTGGGTCACAAGATTTCGAAAAGAGGGATTGAGGTTGATAAGGCGAAAATTGAGGTGATCTCAAGGCTCCCTCCCCCTACTTCTGTCAAAGGGGTGAGGAGTTTTCTTGGACACGCGGGTTTCTACCGAAGATTCATCAAAGACTTTTCTAAGGTAGTTAATCCGTGGTGTAAGCTAGAGAAAGATGCCAAATATGTGTTCGATGAGAGATGTATGGAGACTTTCGAGCTTCTAAAGAAAAAGTTGACGACTACCCCATCATTACCGCAACAAATTGGAGCTTGCCCTTTGAGCTCATGTGCGACACTAGTGATGTTGCGGTGGGGTTAGTCTTGGGCCAAAGAATCAACAAGATGTTCCATCCGGTGTACTATGCGAGCAAGACAATGAACGAAGCTCAAAGGAACTACACGGTCACCGAGAAGGAATTGCTTGCCATTGTGTTTGCCATGGAGAAGTTTTGCCCGTACCTTATGGCGGCCAAAGTGATTATCCATACCGATCACGCCGCCCTTAGGTACTTGATGACCAAGAAGGATTCAAAAGCAAGGTTGATGAGATGGGTGCTTCTTCTACAAGAATTTGATTTGGAGATTGTTGATAGAAAGGGAAATGAAAACTAAGTGGCGGACCACTTGTCTCGATTGGAGGAGGAAGGGAGGCCTTCGGACGACCTTGAGATAAATGATTCTTTTTCGGATGAACAACTCCTCTCGGTCTCAATGCAAGACATGCCATGGTTTGCCGACATTGCCAATTTCCTTGTTACCTCTGTGGTCCCGTGCAAGCTCTCTTCTAACTAAAGGAAGAAGCTCAAGCGGGATTGTTTGGACTATTATTGGGATGAGCCATACCTTTTCAAAATTTGCACCGATGGTGTAATTCGCCGGTGTGTTCCCGAAGAAGAGCAGTTAAGTATTGTGGAAGCTTGTCACTCTTCGCCCTATGGTGGCCATCATGGCGGGGCGAGGACGGCGTCTAAAGTATTGAGTTGTGGGTTCTATTGACCCTCTTTGTTCAAGGATGCCGGTGACTTTGTAAAAAGATGTGATGAATGCCAACGTGCCGGAGGGATTTCGAAGAAAGATGAGATGCCCCTTAACACGATTCTGGAAGTTGACATTTTTGATGTTTGGGGGATCGACTTTATGCGGCCATTCGTGAGTTCTTGTGGCAACACCTATATCTTGGTAGCGGTTGATTATGTGTTGAAATGGGTAGAGGCCGTCGCTTTGCCCAATAATGAAGCTCGTAGTGGTGGCGTTCTTGAAAAAGAGTATCTTCACGAGGTTTGACACTCCACGTGCTATCATCAGTGATGGGGGTTCTCATTTTTGCAACCGGGCTTTTGACTCTTTGCTAGTCAAGTATGGGGTAAATCACAAGGTGACCACTCCTTATCATCCTCAGGTGAGTGGCCAAGTTGAGGTTTCAAACCGGGAGATCAAGAGTATTCTGTCTAAGACTGTCAATGCAAATAGGATCGACTGGTCGAAGAAATTGGATGATGCTCTTTGGGCTTATCGTACAGCTTTCAAGACTCTGATTGGTATGTCATCGTACCGGTTGGTGTTTGGGAAAGCTTGTCATCTTCCGGTGGGATTGGAGCATAAGTCCATGTGGGCCTTGAAAAAGTTGAACTTAGAATGGGACGTTGCGGCTAATCTCCGGGTTGAGCAATTGAATGAACTTGATGAATTTCGGTTTCATGCTTACTCCAGCTCGTCCTTGTATAAGGATAAGATGAAGTACCTTCATGACAAGTATGCCCGGGGAAAAAATTCAAGGTTGGTGATATGGTTCTCCTTTTCAACTCCCGGTTAAGGTTGTTTCCGGGAAAGCTAAAATCAAAGTGGAGCGGTCCATTTGAGGTGGTTGGTATAACTCCTTTTGGTGCCATTGACCTCAAAAACAAGAATGGTGAGGTGTTCCGGGTCAATGGGCATCGTGTCAAGCACTACTTGGGAAAGTTTGATGACAGCCACGTGGTGGCACTTATTCATTTGAAATGACTGTGATGGTAACATGCGTCATGCTGCGACGTTAAATCAGGCACTTCTTGGGAGACAACCCATGTCTTTTTCTTTTTCTTGTTTTTCTGTTGTAGAGTAGGATTTTTGAACTGATAGTTTGTGAAGTGTTGCAAGGATAATGTTGAACTAGTGCAGGGCAAAAAAAATGCAAAATGAGCAGTCTCTGAAGATTGCCTACGCGACCGCATACCAAATCAGTGCGGTCCGCGTATGATTGAGCAGCTGATGGGTTAAGGCTCAAAAGACCCAGCGCGGCCGCATGACATTTCTGTGCGGTCCGCACTGGAAGACCCAGAAATACAGGCTCTCTAGCAAAGTTCCCATGCGGCCGCGCACCAAAGCAGTGTGGTCCGCGGTGGAATGTCTGAAAGTACCAAGTCTTTGAAGACTTCCACGCGGCCGCGCAACAAAACAGTGCGGTCTGCGTGGTTTGAGCAGCTCAATGTGAAGGAAGGAAAACCAGCGCGGCCCGCGCCCCTTTTTGTGCGGCCGCGCTGGTGGGTAAGTTATGGGTCCCAGGGCTTTTCTATAAATAGAGTCCTTGGGCCTCATTTGAACCTTTTCGCAAAATTTCCTCCTAAGTCCTAAATTTTCACTGTGCATCCACATCATTTGCTCACTTAGTTAAATCTCCTTCATCCCTGGTAACAATTCCTACTCATTTCATTCATAGTATAATTTTTGTTTATTTTAATTGCTTCCAACTAGTTTAACTTCTTATTTTCTTCTCTTTCTTCTTAGTTTAATTGATAGATTAGATCCTTTGTGCTTACTTTGAGCAATGGGGCATAAATTCATGTTAATTAATTGAGTAGGGACACTTAGGACTCAAATGGTGAACAAAATTTGGACTTAATGGAACAAAAATCCCGGCTCAGTTATATTTGCCCTACGCTGTCCGCGTGACCTATTTGTGTAATGATGAACTTCTCTGCACGGTCCGCGTGCCATTTGTATGCGGTCCACGTAAGCCTAGTGCGGCTGTGGTCCAAAGCAGTGCGGATTGCGTGAGAAGAGTTCAGAGAGGTCAACATTTTGGTATTTCACCTGCGCGGATCGCGTACCATTTCTGTGTGGTCTGCGCTGAACCAATGCGGCCGCGGTCCAAATCAGTGCGGACCGCGTCGGTTTAATCAGAGAGGTGAGTGTTGGAGTAACTGAACTGTACGGACCGCGTGCATTCTTGTGCGGTCCACGTCCCTCTGCCTATGTCATTGTGTCTGCACTGATTGCAATTCAATTGAACTGTCTAATTCACCTGACGTGCTTCTACTAACAATGTTAGACATGTATTCCTTGCAGACAATGTTTCAAAAACATGGGGGTAAAGAACAACAACGTGGGGGAAAAGAATAACAACCCGGGAGAGGTGGTTCCTCCCGAGGGGGAAGAGGAAAAAGGATTGTAAAGCTCACTTCCCAAACCAAGGAGACCATAAAGAAAAACCACAAGATAATTCGGGAAGCTGACAGGGCTGCATCCTACTCCACGGGAAGTGAGTATGCACCTTCTAGGAGTGTCACTTCAGAGTCTGCCCCCACGCACATGTCCACATCTTTTCAGCATCGGGATTCCCCCTCTCCTGATCATGAGAATGTTGCCACTTGCAAGAGACCAGTAAATGTAGTCTCGGACTCGTCTAATGAGTCCAGAGCTGAAAAAGAAACTGAAGAACAATACTCCACTTTTCCCACAGTTTCACTATCAGGGGAGAGTGAAGGGCATGCTGAGGGAGGTGAGCCAAGAATCGGGGGATTAGAGCTGACTAGAAAACCAGAGGCATAGGAAGACAGGTTCGTCAGTGAGATTGCCTTCCACAAATTTAGGTATTGGTACCCAAAAAGAAAGTTGATACCGGAGAGGCAGTTCATAGATGCTGATCTTGTCCCTCTCAACCCTCATGTGCAAGCACAGTTCCGCACTAGAGAGGGTTGGAGCTTCTTCAAAGAACGTGTGGAGACGGCTAACGAACATATGGTGAAAGTGTTTTACTGCAATGTCCATCACATAGTTCGGGACTCAAAAGCAACCAAAGTGAGGGACAAAATAGTTGTGTTTGATGGCAAGTCATTAAATAAGTTCCTGGGGTTCGAAGAAGAGGATGAATCTCAATATTTAGAGAAGCTGGCAATGAAAGAGGAGGTTCTTCCTTTGTTGGCCGAGCACTTGGCAGCCCCGGGTACAATCCCAGTCTGGTTGAAGGCACATGAGAAGATCTATAGGAACACCCTGAACTTTGAAGCCAAAGGGTGGTTGACTTTTGTGTGTAGTCGACTTGACCCGTCCACACATGATCATTCCATTCCTCTTCCTCGTGCTGTTCTGGTAGCATCCATCATGGCGGGGTTTCTTCTGAATGTGGGTAACATAATGTCGAGGGTGATTTCTCAAGTTGGGTATGAGACAAAAACAAACTGCCCCTTCCCGAACACTCTCCCTGTATTTCAGAGAATTGAAAGTGAAGAAGAAGAGTTATGATGTCAAGGTACTTCCGGTGGCCCCTTACTCGTGGTATGATCATTTGGGTCCAGACAACCCGAAGAGAGGCAAGAAGACTCAGGCATCCACTTCCTCCGCACCTAGGCAATCTGAAGAGCAGTTACTATTGAGCAGCCTACTGAGCCTGCTATTGATGAGGCATTGCCCACAGGTCCTTCTTCCACAGCTGGCCCTTCTATTGCAGCAGATCCGGTGGTTCCTTCATCAAAGACTCACCAGTTCACCGCCAACCAGCTCACACATTCCCTAGCCAGTTTGAACAACTGGATGTTAGTTGCGACATCCAAGTTGTCCATATTGACCACTGTTGTACAGGCACAGGGAGCACCAGTCACAGTTGAGATTCCTGCCTCCATTGAGGATACACTGAAGAAGATCCTGGCCAACCAGGAAAAGATGATGGAGAAGCAGGATAATTTGGCCAAAGCAGTTGGGGACCACCGCAAAGCACTAGACAAATTGGCTAAGGAGCATAGGAAGCCGAGGAAGACAAATGCCTCAAGGGAGTCAGTGGCGAAGTTGAGGGTAGATGTAGATAATCTGTTGGCGGATCAAATGTCACTTGATTTGTTATTTGGGGATCCGGCTGTAGAGCCAGTAGTAGTGCAGCCACAGGAGGAGGAGCATAGGCTGAGGAAAAATAGGAAACTCCCTAGCACTGAGGGAGTTGTGATAGCAGTGACTCCAAATCATGAGGGTCCCTCTAGTGCCCCTTCAGTTGATGAGCCAGTTCCCGAGCAGGCACCTGTCCTAGCAGCACAACAGCAGCAGGCCGGGGACCAGTCTAAGGTCCCCGCCGATACAGAGGACTTGGGAGCCACTTCTCATCATAGGGAGACAGATGAGGCTTGAGGGGCCGTTCTATATCCTTCCTGATTTTTGATGCTTTATTTGGTAGTTAGCATTGGGGACAATGCTAGCTCTTATTTGTGGGGGTGTGGCCCTACTATTTTTGATTGACTGTTGGATTACTGTATATATTTCTTTACTTTTATTACATTCGTAGTCGTTAGATGTTTTGTATATAAATTTTCATTCTAAACACCCCTAGTTGTATATTCTACTCCCCTTGTGTACATATTCATTTGGTTTTTCATTTTAGTTTTCTATTTTCGTTAAAATTTTTCATTTTAGTTCCAAAGTTAGGCTCGTAGCCTTTTTGGTTTTATTTTGGCGTTTGCAATAAGCCCTTGGATTTCTTAATGCCACGGTTCTTTCCAAGGGTAGAGTGCTGTGTGAACCGGGTAGCTCTTCCCAATGATAGATGGCATGACAACTTTCTTAAGGGTTGAGTCCGTTTTTAATTTTTCTTTTTTATTTTCAAGTTTTTTGTAGTTAAGGGTACCTCAGGCAAAGATTCACTTGGGCCTAGCACATTTGCCTTTGATCTTATGGTCAAAGACATTATGTGGTGTTTAGGATGGTGAAAGTTGTGGCCTTGAGACTCTTGTGTTGACCAAACAATCATCATGTGGTCATTTTGGGCCATTGTGCGCTTGAATCATATCTAAGGTCGTTGTGGGCCCTCGACTCCATCTTTGGCAATACTTGAGTGTGTGTGGTGAGAATTCGAATTGTGAGCCCAAGTACCGAGCCGATGGTCTAGAACTTGCCCTGAATGTGTGTTGAGGCGAAATCATAGGTGGAACTTGACTTGAGAAGTGATTGTAGGCTCTCCTTGATCCGAAAATGACATTTTGAACAATTTCATGACCTACCAATTAAGTGATCCCTAGTTCACCCTTTTGAGCCTTAAACCTTTTTCTTTCATAAACCAAGTTACAAGCCTATACCCGTTCTCAATTAGACCTTCTCTTGGCACCTGAATCTTCCCTTGAGTAGTGGCAAATGTCTAAGTTTGGGGGGAGAGACAAGAAAGGAAGCAATGTGGTAGAAGGTACAAAAGCAAAAGAAAAGTAAGGCAATGAAAAAGAGAAAAAGACAAAAAGAAAGACAAAAAAAGAGAATAAGAATCAAAAAGGGAATCAAAGGACAACAAAAAGTGAAAAAGTAGACAAAAGGAGAAAAGGGTGTGAATTGCTAAAGAGAAAGTGGCAATGTGTCTCTCTAACCCCTTAAAAGAAGTGAATTACTCAATTGAGTCAAGAAAGTGTGCCAAAATGAATCAAAAGAAGTGCTTAAGGGAAGGTTGAACCCATTTGAACGAAATCATATCCTACATTTACCTAAAAGCCTTCACAATGACTCCTCAAAAGCCCTATATGATCTTAAGTTGAGGGAAGCCTACATTAGTGGATACTTATATAAAGGGCAAGCATATGGTACTTAGAGCCGGACTTAGGGTATTTTCTTTGTGAGAGAAGAGTGAGAAATCCATCCACCTCGATTTGTGTGCAAATACTCTAAAAGGTGAGGTTCACTTAGGGAGAGTTGATGATGTGTGAGTTTGGGTTCCACAATGACCAAAGTACTTGAGAAAGGTTCCTTGATGAGATGTGTCAACTCTTGATGCTCTTGTGTCACACTTGATCCACAAGTTTTCAAAGTTTTAAATGTGTTAATGATGAATTCGCATTGAGGGCAATTGTTAGTCCCAATTGATGCTTGTTGAGGTTACTATTAGGATGAACATGAATTACCTAGGTGTTTTCCATTGAGGGGTAGGTCTCATTTTATTTGCTTGAGGACAAGCAACGGTTTAAGTTTAGGGGAGTTGATACTGTGATTTGTACATGTTTTATACCCATTCTTACCTGAACTCTGTGCATTAATTGCCAAAAATTAGTCCCAAAATGCTTACAAGTTGCGCTTGATTGCAGGTTTGAGCAACAAGATGACAAATATCAAAGATCGGCTCAAAAAGGAGTGAAATCTGCCAAGTGCCAAAAGAAAAGTGAAATGGAGATCAAGATGACCAGCGCGGTCCGCACTGCTTTGCCACGCGGCCGCGCAGGAGAGTTCAGAGGCTTGATTATTTCAAGGACAACCTGCACGGTCCGCACTACTTTGCCACGCGGCCGCGCAGGATAGTTCAGAGACTATGAAAATTTGATGTCAAGCTACGCGGTCCGCATTCCTTTCCACGCGGTCCGCACCAATGAAGGTTCAGAGACCAGGAATTCAAGGCACAAGTGCCCACGTGGCCGCACACCAAAGCAGTACGGTCCGCGTGGTTAAAGATCAGAGAGTGAGGTTTTTGTTCAGTATTGCTACGCGGCCGCACCCCAGTTCACGCGGTCCGCGTTCCTCAGCCAACACGGCTGCGTGACATACTTATGCGGTCCGCATCCCCCAGTTCCAGAAGCAATATTTGAAGACCAAGTGCCCTCCGCGGCCGCGCAACATTAGTGTGCGGTCCGCACCAGACCCTCAGGGGTATTTTTGTCCGGTTTTTCCTGTGTAGTATAAATAGAACATTTTACTTTTTTAGGTTAAGTGGGGCGTATCAGATAGCTGCTGAGTTCGAGACTTCATAGTATTAGCCTATTTTGGGCAATTTCTTCTTGTATTAACGTGGATTTGAGTAGATTAACATTGTAGTTAATGATTATGTTAATTTCATCTAGTATTTCTTCTATTTCTGTTTCTTCCATGTCTAACTAAACCCATTAGCTAGGGTTGTGGCTCAACCCTAGTGTGGGTAATTAATGGGTGTGATTGATTAATGCATGAATGATATTGGGTGTTTGGTATTTGGGTCAATTGTATGTTTTCACTAAGATTTGGTGGTTACAAACACTAAGTCTAGCTTAGTAGGTCTTGACTCTTCTTGAGAAAGAGAGTCTATGACCCCACAATTGACCCAACAAGGATTTGGGATGGACCCATGAGAATGGTAGTCCCAAGTAACGGGTTAAACCTCGAGAGAGTAATTACCCCACTTGAACCCTAAGTTGCTTGGGCAAATTAGCCTACCCAATTGGTCTCGAGAGAGTCAATTGGGCAAAATCACTCTCTCTACCGAGAGGTGTGAGAGTGAGTGCTAAAGTGCAACGGTTATCCATATTCCCCATAATTATCGTTCTTGTATTAGAAATCTCTACCCGTTAATTGACCACCTAGGTGATTGCCATGACCCTAGTGCCTTTCTCTATCTTGCATACAACTAGAATCATTACCTTAGCATAACTTAGTTTTACAATTGTAGTTGATAAATTCTAGTTGTTAAACAAAAGAAAACCAAAAATGTTAGAAGATCAATTAGGAGCTAAAACGCACTTCTATGCTTAACAAATACTCGACTCCAAATTGAAGCTCTCTGTGGAAAATTGACCCCGATACCACTATTAGGTAAAAGTATTCGCGGCCGCTCTTTCTTAGGATTGAGTTTGCACCGATCAAGCATGCTGTAGGGACTGTAACAATTCAGATATGGAATCATTAAATAAGGAATGAAGCTGTACAACCACAATATCAATGAGAGTAAGAAAAACAACAGTTGTACGGCTTCACCCATCGTGCTTTATCACTCTTCCTCACCCAATCAATCATATAAAGTACACGGAATGATCCTTCGTGCATTAACATTCGTATCATGACACGAAATGTTCCTTCGTGCATTAATAATCAAATCATGGCACGAAATGTTCCTTCGTGCATTAGTAAACATATCATGGCACGCAATGTTCTTTCGTGCATTAGTAAGCATATCATCGCACGGAATGTTCCTTCGTGCATTAGTAAGCATATCATGGCATGGAATGTTCCTTCATGCATTAGTAAACATATCATGGCACGGAATATTCCTTCATGCATTAGTAACAATATCATGGCACGAAATGTTCCTTCGTGCATTAGTAAGCATAACATGGCACAGAATGTTCCTTCGTGCATTAGTAAACATATCATGGCACGGAATGTTCCTTCGTGCATTAGTAATCATCACAATCGTGCACGGCATCACCCATCGTGCTTTATCACTCATCCTCACCCAAACAACAATCTCAAACAATGGGGTGAAGTAATAGACAAGCAATAATAGGAATCCCCGCAAGGGAAAAAAACACAAGTAAACAGTCAAATCCCGGCAAGGGAACAACAATCATAACTTCCACATACAGGCAAGGGAGACAATCAATATACGAAAACAACCCGACAAGGGTACAATTCAATGATCTTTGCTCATCTCATAGAATAACTTGAGCAAATGCTCCAACAAGTACAATAATTCATAAACTTCTCAATTCCTCATATAGCATGAGCCAATGCTCTTTCACATTCAAATTCATAATCCTTTCCACAAATATTGTACAACAAGGAGAATTCTCCTCTAAAGCAAGAAATATACATCATGATTCAAATATACACAATTCATCAACTCACGGTCATGCTAGACACCAACGTATAGATACTCGTCACCATGCCTATACATCGTACTCCACATAAAACAAGTAGCAAATATGACTCAACTCCTAATCCCTCAAGCTAGAGTTAGACCGGACACTTACCTCAACTTCCACGACAGAATCAATCCGCAATAATCGCTTTCCCTCTCAAATTCGGCTCCAACTCAATCAAAATCTATGCAATAACGACTTCATAATATCAATAATAGCTAAACAAATCAAACCCAACGTCTAAATATGGATTTCTAAGCTTTCTTCCCAAAATTCCAAAAAAAAATCGACCCCGGGCCCGCTTGGTCGAAACACGAGGTTCGGACCAACTTTATGTCACCTATTCCCCCATGAGCCCGAATGTACAATTTGATTTCAAATTCGACCCCAAAACGAGGTCTAAATTAAGAAAATATAAAAAGCCCTAACTCTACCCATTTTCCCCAATTTCTACCTAATTACATGTTTTAGGCCTAAGATTTCAATAGATGATGATAGAAAATGAAGAAAATGGGTTAGATAATACTTACCCAAGAAGGTTTGGTGAAGAAATGCTCTAGAAATCGCCTAGGGGCTGTGGAGAAGAAGAGCTCGTGTGTTTTGTGAAATTTCTCCCGTCACTGTTATGTTTTTGCATTTAAAATCACTAGGCAAAATTGCCCTATGCGATCGCGGAAGAGGGATTGCGATCGCATAGGGTAAGGCTGGTTGTGCACTGCGATCGCGGAGGCTAGGTTGCGACCGCATAGAATAAAAAGTAAAGGCTGGGTTTTCATGAAATGCGATCGCATAGGGTCCAATGCGATCACATAGAAGAATTAGATGAAGCTGGTTTTTATGCAATGCGATCGCAGAGAGAAGAATGCGATCATGTAGAAGGATTTCTGGACCCCTTAAGTTTGCTCTATGCGATCACATAGAAGGAATCACTGGACACAAACAACAGCTATTTTCTACAACTTTTTTCTAAGTTCAAACACCCCGAAACACCTTCGAAACACTCTCGAGCCCTCGGGGCTCCTAACCAAACACACACACTAACTCGACAACATCCTACGAACTTAACCGTGCTATCAAATCTCCAAAATAACATCAAAAATGAGGAATCAAACCTCAAAAATCATTACCTTTTCATCAAACGTCATAAACTTTTCAAACTTAGAGTTTTAGGTTCGTAACACGTCAAATGACGTCCAATTTCAACCAAATTTCACAGAAACGTCTTAAACCACATATAAGACATGTACCGGGCGTCGGAACCAAAATACGGGCCCGATACCAATACGTTCTAATACATTATCATTTCAAATTTCCATATTAATTTCAGAAAAATAATTTCTTTTAAAAATTCATTTCTCGGGCTCGGGACCTCGGATTTTGATTCCGGGCATACGCCCGAGTCCAATATTTTTCTATGGACCCTCCGGGATCGTCAAATCACGGGTCTGGGTCCGTTTACCTTTAATCATTTTAATAACATATTTTGCAAATTTTTCACAGAATTTATCACATAAGCTTTCCGGATACGCACCCCAAATGCGCATGCAAATCGAGGTGACTAAAAGTGAGGTTTTCAAGGCCTAGGAAGCACAGAAAAAGGGAGAAACGCATGTGATGACCTTTTGGGTCGTCACATGCCCCAACTGTTTTGAGGTCTTGTCAAACCGCAATGTCGCACGAAGAAAACCTTCTTCGCCAGCAGCGACGAAGCCAAGGATTGGGGTTGGATGAGCCGGTTCGTCAGAGTAAGGACTTCGAATGTCATTCCCGAGACAAAATTCCGTTCCCGGAGAGATGGAATTACAATCGTAAGTAGAGTCCTTTTTCCTGATATCTCTATATACTCCACTTCCACATCCTATAATAATACTTTTATCTTTTATGCAGTTGTTGCATGGCCACCCCTAATTGTCCCCGATCTCAAGGACTGGGTCTGAAAGTTGGCAGTGACCTCCTCGTTTGATGTGCTCAATTGGCGCGAATTATCAAAGGGCCAGTGGGAGGCCAAGAATCATGGTAAGTGTTTTCCCAGGTTTCAAATACAATTCATATGTTGGTGGCGTCAACTTATTCACGTTTACTTATGCAGGCCTCGGAGATGTATCCGAGATGAGGCCGACCCTGCCCGGTGAATGAACCAAGTCTTCAATCCCAAAGTCCGAGAAGGACAACAAAAGAAAAAGGGTTTCGAAGCCTGAAGACCCCCAAGACAAGAAAACCCCTGCTCGAAGGCTGCAGAAAAGATTTGCTCATGCTGGCGCAGATTCGGCCCATGATTCCCCGGATAAAGAAAATGATGGCGAAGAGTCGGCATTGGTGTCTCGAACCAGGAAACCAATTGAGTCCGCCAAGCCCTCTGAACTGGAGACCTCATCCCGTGGTGAGGGAACCCTAAAGAAAAATCCGGGCAAGGCCCCCATGGAGGTTGAGATCGTTCCTCCTCCTTCAACAAATGTACCTGAGGGGGCAAATGCGGAGACCTCCGAATCCGATGATAACACTCAAGTGAAGAACTCGGGTCTACGACAATGGGTCATTCCTTTCTTTGCCAACTTATTTCGAGGGGGAAATCAAAGAAGCTAACACTCTGCGTATGCCCGATCCGAGCAAGGTTCTCGAGGAAAATCCCTTTCAGGGTTGCTTTTCTAGGGACGAGGGTGCCACTGACCTTAATGATGCATCCACCATCTTTGAAGAGGATCAACATCTCCTATCTCGGGTAAATACTTACTTTTATTGTTGTAATTTTCTCTTTCCTCCTTTTCCTTTGATTGATATATATTCATTTCATGTATAGGCCATCGTCAAGTTTAGTACTGAGTTGATCCAATGTGAGGCCGAGATTAGGAAAGTATCGAGTGAAGAGAAGGCCCTGAGGCTCCTCTATAGCAAAAAGAAAGAGGAGCTTAAGGATCTCCGGGCCGAATTGGCCAAAGCTCGGGAAAACGAGTCCGAGCTATATGAGCAAGTAACTATGATTTTAACAGAGTATGGCCTTCTTGGCCCTACTTCGGAGGCTAACACTTTGATATCTCAGCTGCAGCAAAATCTGGAGATGATTAGGCAGCTCCGAGGCGAGGTTGACCAAGTCAAAGCTGATTGTCATCGATGGAAGGAGAGCATGGATCAGCTTGCTGCCAATAAAGAAGCTGTCACAGCCCAACTAGCCTCAGCTGAAAATCAACTCTGAGGCACTAAAGCGAAGGGTCTGGCCCAAGCCAAGAAAATTGAGGAGTTAGAGGCAGATCTAGCTAAAGCCTGGGCCAAAGCTGTACAGGCTAAGGCTGAAGCTGAGAAGACGAACGTCGCGACTGACAAATCCATTGCCGTATACTTAAAGGACGTTGCGCCCGTTCAAGTTGAGTTGAGGGAGGCCTCCGAACAGGAAAATGGAGCAATGATTTGGCCAAGTTCCAGGCCCGGGGGATACTCTTGAAGAAATCCATGCCCGAGAGTTCGACCTTGCCGAGGAGATAACCGAGGCAAAGGTACGGGAAACCGATCCCAGGTTTCTTGTCTCTTCAGATGATGAGGATGTAGTGAGTGGATATGGGGATGGGGAAGGTGAAGAAGATGTTCTCGAGGGAGATAAGGCTACCAAAGATAGAGATGCCGAAGATGCAGCTCCTGAAGATGGTGCTCCTGGGGATATGACCCCGAAAATAGAATAAGTTCTCTTTTTCTTTTCTATGTAAGGGCCCCTTGCAGGCATTGTAAATATGTTTTGTAAAACTTCCCTTATGAATATAAAGTATCTTTTTGTTCTATCCTCGATTTGTGCTGAATTTTATTTTGTTCTCATTTGTGGAAGATTTCGATGATTCAAATAATCAGCTCGAGTAATGGTTCGGACTCGGAACGTAATAAACCCTTAAGTTTTTATTTGATCAATATAATACCCCTTAGGGTTTTGTTAATCCTTGAACTAAATTTAAATCGATTATGTGAGATCAGAACGTCGGAGTTCTTGAGTCTGAGTTGAGTGAGAATGGTATCTCGACCTCTATATGTTTGGACCTTAGGTTTTTTTTAAGTTGGCTCTTAGGCTCTTATATATCGGCCCTTAGGCTCTTTACGTTGGCCCTTAGGGTCTTATACATCGGCCCTTAGGCTCTTTTGGGTCGTTTTGGCCTTTAAAATAGCTATAATTTTTCCTTCTTTCTGCTAAAAGACTTAGTAATTTTTTTTATACATTGGCATGTATTTTCTATACCCGTTTGGGTCTTTTGAAGGTTCGATGTATAGGAACCTTGTTAGTAATTGTTTTTGTAAACATCATCGAATACCTCTTGGGGTTTTTCCTAAGACTGATGTTATCGAAGCCTTTGGATTATTCGAGGGGCAAATTTATGGAAGCCCTTAGATTTTTCGAGGGATGAATTTAATGAAGCCTTTTATATTCTGCTTTTGCCAAGGGTAGCCCGATTTAACCGGTTTTTCAATGTTTGAAGGCCTTCAATTTATGGCGTCGGACATCTTTGAGCCGCATTATTTTGGCTGTAGCCTTTATATGACCGTAGTCTTTCTTTAATATGGCTGTAGACTTCGTGTATGTCACTTGGACTTTTTTGCCGATAACTATTTGAACTTGTTCGAAAAGTTAGTCCCCGATTATATTGGCCTTGGTCTTTGTTTCGAAGGGGTGCCTCTTTGAGGTCCATGGGTCTGAGTTTTTGATGACTCAGATGTATTGACTGTCGATGACAGTCCCTGAGTATTTCGGGTTACATTTGTGTTTTGGCTCTTGAGCCGCTTCCCGTAGGATTGTAAGTGTAGAGCTCGTATGATAGCAAACTTCTTTGAGACACAAAGTGTTTTTTTATATCACTAGAATGCTTCTTCGAATAATTGATACAAGCATACATGCTTTTCCATCAGGGCTCAACTATTCTATATGGACACCATTCATTTGACCGTTTGGCCCATTACAAAGTTCTCCTATCGAGGCCCTCTTGGCGTGAAGTATTTTCCTCAAAATATAACCATCCGAGGGTGATGCCCCCCAGTAATCGAGGTTGATTGAAAAGAAGCCTTGGATACTGTTGAGTTTTCCTTATTTAGCACATAGTTGTTGCCTCGTTAAAAACTTTGCCGGTAAAACCCATTTGGGACAAAATCTGATCTAAGGGAAAAAGAGTGCAACGCATGCTTTAAAACCTAAGGCCTTCATGTAAAAATGATGTCATCGAGATCGTATGCCTTCAATAGCTTTGATCGAAAATCTATAATTAGTTAGTTTTAAACTCAAATAGATAAAAGGATAAAGTCATACCTTGGCAGTAGTGTCGGTTGAGCAATGATATGTTCCAATTGTTTGGTAGTTGTTTACCTTCCATTGTTCTAAGTTTGTAAGATCCTTTACCAATAACTCTGAGGACTCGGTACGGTCCTTCCCAATTCGGACCCAGTTTCCCTTCATTTGCGTCTCGAGTATTGAGGATGACCTTTCATAGAACTAAGTCCCCGATTGCAAAGTGTCAAAGGTTGGTCCTTCCATTGTAGTATATTTCGATCCTTTGCTTCTGTGCGACCATTCGAACAAGTGTTGTATCTTGCTTTTCATCTAATAACTCGAGGCTAGCATTCATGGCCTCGTGATTCGACCCTTCCGATGCATGTCGAAACCTAGCACTGGTTTCTCTAACCTCGATAGGGATGAGGACCCTGGAGCCTGTAATACCTCATAAATTTCAAACAAGGACATATTGGTCATTTAACAAAAAAAAAATAGAATAACTAAAACAAGAGGGCCGAATCAGCCCATGAAAATTAACCTAACAGAGGCAAGAATTCTGCAAACATAAGGAGTCAAAAAGAAATTTAAGAGAGGAGTGCTTTGCACTAAGCAGTAGAACGTGAAAGAAAAAAAATATTTTGTTAACTAAGAGAAGATATTGGCGCATAGGATCTGATTTCCATAGTTTGAGGCCAACTTTGGGAATTTCTTGGTTCAAGTAATTCGTCGTCCACCATTGATTTTCCTTCTGTGAAGAAGAACAAGGTATTTTGATATTCTACTTACCTTAGATAATTTGTTTCAGATTCTCTTCCTTATTACTCAATATATAATTTATCCTTTATTGGTTGGTTAGTTAATTATAAGTAGACATAAGAAAAGGGAATCGAATGGAATTTCTATCGCCAAGGTACTTGTAGCAGAGTTCTTGTAATCATGAATTGCAGAGAAGAAATTATCAAATTTTTGCACCAAAGGATATTTCTTTTTCTTTTCAAATAAGAAAATCAAACCTTGTGCCTTAGAGGTGGTAGTATCATAAAAATAAGGTCAAACGTAGAAATAGGATATCTCTATTTTAATTCACGCACTCTTACATTAAGTAATTTAAAAAAAATATATATATATATTAGTGATCAGATTCCAAGGAATTGGCTCATGATATATCGATATCATGTAATTATAGATTGATTGGAGGAAATTGTACGACTTGCTCGAGGTGAAGCATTTGGTATTTCGGCATGAGTACTGTGAGTAGTAATCTTACCGCAATTTGTGTTTTCATAACTTGCATGATTTTCACATAATTTTTAATATGAATATGTTACCGATTATTTTAAGTTGCATGTGGGACAAGTCTTTTACTCGATATGATTCGAAATAGTTATTTGAGATGAATACCGTGGTTTTAAATATTTTCGTTGTAACTAGATCTATTTTACCATTACTTAAATTTACTGTTATCGAAAAGAAATTATATGATTTGATAAGAACCGAAATACCCTATATTGTTTTAAAGTATTTTCTAAGAGTATATACGGATTACAGAGACAAGTATAAATGGGAGTAGACATTGAAGGATCCCGTAGCTAACGGTGGGTTCGTTAGACCTGGTGCACCTTGTAATTATAGATTATCGTTATAGCCCTCGCTAATGGGAAGGTAGAACTAGCATACCGTTACTGATTTCCCTCAAGTAGGGACTACCGTTATATTTGACTTCTTGCGAAGAAGTCCACAGTGATACCGATTACATGATCCGTTCATTGAAACCTCCTAAAATGTGAATACTGATATTATACATTACTGAATTGTTAAATGTATTATACTACAAGAAAAGCATGATGTGACTAAAGTTAATTATTTTTTCTGAAAGGGCATTTTTATATTATTTTCTCTTTGAGATACTAGCATGTTTCTGACTTGTCCCCATATAAAAACGGTTGTGGTTAAGTGTTATTACTCACTGAGCTAACCTTCGCGTGGGCGGAGATTTTTATCAATTGTTATGGTCTTTCTTTCAATTCTTAGAGTCTCTCCATAGTCATTCTTTTAGTGTCATGAGTAATGTTTTACTATTAGTCTTATGTTGAGTATCATTCTTTAGTGTTAAAAATTGGAGATAATTAGTATTTCTGGTTGCTAGTGGGTTGATTAGTAATGGTGGAGACTTTTGTTTTGTAAAAATTGATAAGTTGTCAATTGTTTGGTTGCTGATTGAGATAGGAATATTTTTGGGATGGTCCAAAAACAGGGAAAACTCTGCCCAATTTTCTGTAAAAACCGATGAGGCTTACTTGGGAGAACTTGCTCCTAAGTGCCGGTCACGATCCTAAATTGGTTCGTGACAAAGTTGGTATCAGAGCTTAGGCTTTAAGTCCTGAGACATGGAGCAATATTTAGTAGTCTTGTTCATGGGTATGTAGGCGTCCATACTTATGACCTTCAGGCTACTGAATATTTAGGAATGTTTTCCTTTCTTTCATTCTTTGATCGTGCATTGAGATAACTTGAGATTGACTTTGGAATATTTCTTTCGAAGATGGCTATGACACGCACACCCTCATCTGCTGGACGTGGTGCTACCCAGGGTGGCGGTCAAGTTGGGGTTCATCAAACTAGAAGACAGGCTGCTCCTCAACCTCAAGTTGGGAACATGGGTCAAACCCAAGCTGTTATGCCAGATCAAGTGCAAGAGCAGGGAGTTCAAAATGCTCCACCACTAGTGCCAACTGTTGTACCTACTGTTGCCTTACCTGCAGATGCAGTGGCAAGGTTATTAAATGTATTAGAGGCATTGGTGCCTACTCGGGGAGGAAGTTCAACTTCTCATGCTACTTTACAGACACAAGCACCGGCACAGACTCAGATTTTTGGAAATAAGGAAGTATCCCTACAAGAGTTTCTGAAATTGAAATCACCAAAATTCACAGGTTCCGATAATTCAGCAAATCCTCAAGGTTTCTTGGATGGGACACTCAAGGCATTACGTGCTCTTAGAAGTCCTAGTGAGAGAGCCGTGGAGCTCGCAGCATACAAACTAGAGGATATGGCCAACACATAGTATGAAACTGTATTGCTAGGAAGGCCAGTAGGAGCAGCACCACTGACATGGGACGAGTTCACTAAGTTGTTCAAGAATCATTTTCTTCCAGACAATCTTATGCAACAATATGCCAGAGACTTTGAGAGATTGGTTCAGACTCCAAATATGGATGTGTGAACATATAACACTAAGTTCTGTAAGCTGGCTGTATATGCTCCTCACTTAGTGCCTACCGAAGAAGCTCGAGTTCAGAGGTTTGTTGATGGATTGGTTGGTCATCTATACACTGCAGTAGCCCCACAGATGAAGACTTTATCCTAATCTGATATCGTCGACCTTTCTATAAAGATTGAAAACAAGGGGCGTGAGGAGCGTGCAGCTAGTGATTTACGTAAGAAGGCCAAGACAAGAGGGGCTTTCAGTGGTGGTTTTAGTGAAATAGAAGAGCAGGAAATCAGGGACAACAACAACAACAACAACAACAACAATAGAGTTCTCAGACAGGGACACACATGTCTTCACAGTCCACATACAGACCACATTACAGACAGGGTAATAGGGGACCATCATCTTCTGGACATCGTAATTCTGGGCAGATATATGACACTACTCTAGTCTGCCAGACTTGTGGTAGATCATATTTGGGCCAATGTCGTGTTCTAATGGAGAGTTTTTTTGATGTGGCCAGTTGAGACATCACTTGAGAGATTGCCCTCAGCCTCCGAGAAATTTCAACCAGGCTTCTATTCAGTCAGTCGCACCGACTCAGACTACTCGTAATACTTCAGGTGCTACAGGTACAGGAAATAGAGGTCGAGATGATGGAGACTGTGCTATTGTGAATCAAGGACAAGGCAATACTGGTAGAGGTCAAGCGAGAGTTTTTGCATTTAAGACAGGATGCTCAGGCCTCGAATGCAATAGTTACAGGTATTCTTTCTGTTTGTTCATTTGATGCACTTGCATTGATTGATCCGGGATCTACCCACTCCTATATGTCCTCGTACTTTGCTTTGAGATTTAATAGACAGCCTGATCTATTAAATGATCCTTTTCTAGTTGCTACTACTGTTGGAGAGTCTCTATTAGCTGAATACGTGTATCGTGCTTGTCAGATTCGGGTTGAGGGTAGAGATACTCTAGCTGACCTTATTGTACTTGATATGATTGACCTTGACATGCTGATGGGAATTGATTGGTTATCTTCTTGCTATACTATAGTCGATTGTCATGCAAAGATAGTTAAGTTTGAGATACCAAATGAACCCAGTTTTATTCTAAGAGGGAGTCAGGTTCCAGAGACTTGCAAAATTTTATCTTTTATGAAGGCTCAACGACTTCTGAAGAAAGGTTGCTTGGGTCTCTTAGCTATTGTAAATGATACAAGAAAGGAAATAGTTAGTATAGAAAATGTACCTGTAGTGAGAGAATTTTCTGATGTATTTCCTGATTATTTACTAGGATTGCCTCCAGTACGAGAAATAGACTTTGGTATTGATTTTCTACCTGACATACAACCTATATCGATACCCCCATATCGAATGGCACCAGCAGAGTTGAGGGAGCTAAAGAAACAGTTACAAGATTTGTTAGATAAGGGTTTTATTAGACCTAGTGTATTACCATGGGGTGCACCAGTACTGTTTGTAAAGAAGAAAGACGGATCCCTGAGAATGTGCATTGGCTACAGGCAGTTGAACAAGATAACAATACGTAATAAATATCCTTTGGCTCGTATAGATGACATGTTTGATCAGTTACAAGGAGCTGCCCACTTTTCAAAGATTGACCTCTGTTCTGGTTATCATCAACTTAGAATCAAAGATGAAGATATTTCTAAGACTGCTTTCAGGACTCGATATGGGCACGGTGAGTTTCTTGTGATGCCTTTCGACTGACTAATGCTCCAGCGGCATTCATGGATCTAATGAAAAGGGTGTTTAAGCCGTTTCTGGATAGATTTGTAATAGTATTTATTGATGATATCCTGATATATTCCCGTAGCCAAGGATAACACAAGAATCATCTCAGGACTGTGTTGCAGAGATTGCGAGAACATCAGCTTTATGCTAAGTTCTCGAAGTGTGAATTCTGGCTAGACTCGGTAGCATTTTTGGGGCATGTTGTATCCAAAGATGGAATTATAGTAGATCCTAAGAAGACTGAAGCTGTGCAGAAATGGCCCAGACCTACTTCTCCTACAGAGATTCGTAGCTTTTTAGGCTTAGCAGGCTATTACAGGCATTTTGTGCAGGATTTCTCCAGAATAGCAGCACCGCTGACCAAGCTAACACAGAAAAATGCAAAGTTTCAGTGGACGGAGGAATGTGAGTAGAGCTTTCAAAAACTCAAAACATGTTTGACAACTGCACCAATATTAGCCTTACCATCAGGTTCCGGAGGAGTTACTGTATTTTGTGATGCTTTGAGGGTAGGATTAGGATGTGTTCTCATGCAAAATGGTCGCGTTATTGCTTATTCTTTGAGACAATTGAAAAATCACGAGCAAAACTAGCCTACACATGATTTGCAGATGCCTGCAGTGGTATTTGCTCTAAAAATTTGGAGACATTATCTATACGGCGAAACTTGTGAAATTTATACTGACCATAAAAGTCTGAAGTATATCTTTCAGCAGAGAGATCTGAATCTTCGGTAGCATTGTTGGATGGAACTATTCAAAGACTATGATTGTTCTATTCTGTATCATCCTGGAAAAGCCAATGTGGCGGCTGATGCATTGAGCAGAAAATCTATGGGGAGTTTGGCACATATAGCCCCTGCAAAGAGACTTTTGGCCAAAGATATTTAGAGACTAGAAGATACAGGTATCAGATTTAGTGTCGGAAATTCAGAGGCATTGTTGGATTGTGCTCAAGCTAAATCTTCATTGGTTGAGCGCATTAAGGTCACCCAATATGAGGATGAACGATTATGTAAATACAGAGATGAGGTCTTAGCTGGTAAAAGTATGGATATGATTGTTGAAAGTGATGGTATTCTTCGAATGGGTGACAGACTATGTGTCGCAGATGTAGATGGGTTGAGACATGCTATTCTTGAAGAAGCCCACAACTCTAAATACACTATACATCCTGGATCCACAAAAATGTACCATGACCTGAAGCAATTTTATTGGTGGGAAGGTATGAAGAAAGATGTTGCTAACTTTGTTTCTAGTTGTTTGACTTGTCAACAGGTCAAGGCTGAGCATCACCGACCCGCAGGACTACTACAACAAATTGAGATTCCAGGGTGGAAATGGAAAAGAATTACTATGGATTTTGTCACTAGGCTACCACAAACCCTTAGAGGTTATGACTCGGTATGGGTGATTGTAGATCGACTGATGAAATCAACACACTTTTTGCCGGTGAAGACTACATATGGTGGAGTCGGGTATGCATAGATATTTATGAACGAAATTGTCCGACTTCATGGAGTTCCAGTATCCATCATCTCTGATAGAGGATCATAGTTCACTTTACGCTTTTGGAAATCTTTTCAAGAAGCATTGGGTACACGAGTAGATCTTAGTACTGCATTTCATCCACAGACAGATGGGCAGTCTGAACGTACTATACAGATCTTGGAGGATATGTTGAGAGCTTGAATTCTTGAGTTTAGAGGTAGTTGGGACACTTATCTGCCGTTAGCTGAATTTGCTTACAATAATATCTTCCAGTCCATTATTCAAATGGCACCGTACGAAGCATTGTATGGTAGAAGATGTCGTTCTCCTATCGGATGGTTTGAAGCTGGTGAGACAAACTTATTGGGACCCGACTTAGTACAAGAAGCTATGGACAAGGTCTAGTTGATCAGACAGAGATTGCTTTCAGCTCAAAGCAGACAAAAGTCTTATGCTGATAAGAGAAGAAGAGATTTAGTGTTCACAATTGGAGATAAAGTGCTCCTACGAGTCTCCCCTATGAAAGGTGTAATGCGGTTTGGGAAAAGAGGCAAGTTGAGCCCCGGGTTTATAGGACCGTATGAGATACTAGACCGAGTGGGAGCAGTGGCTTATCGTTTGGCACTTCCTTCTGAGTTTTCCTATATTCATTGAGTGTTTCATGCCTCAATGCTAAGAAAATGTATATCAGACTCATCTCAAGTGATTGAAGCACCGACTATACCGCTCGATGAGAAGTTATCCTACGAGGAGGAACCAATGGCTATTATTGATAGGTAAGTAAGAAAGCTACGGTCAAAAGAAATATTGTTTGTGAAAGTATTATGGAGAAATCATATAGTTAAGCTACTTGGGAAACAGAAGATGCTATACGAGTCAAGTACCCTCATTTATTTCAGCTTACAGGTACGTATTTGAGTTAAATTCGGGGACCAAATTTTATAAGGTGGGGAGGATGTAATACCCCATAAATTTCAAACAAGTACATATTGGTCATTTAACAAAAAAAATTTAGAATAACAAAAACAAGAGGGATGAATCAACCCATGAAAATTAACCTAACAGAGGCGAGGATTCTGCAAACATAAGGAGTCAAAAAGAAATTTAAGAGAGGAGTGCTTTGCACTAAGCAGTAGAACGTGAAAGAAAAAAAAATTTGTTAACTAAGAGAAGATATTGGCGCATAGGATCTGATTTCCATAGTTTGAGGCCAACTTTGGGAATTTCTTGGTTCAAGTAATTCGTCGTCCACCATTGATTTTCCTTCCGTGAAGAAGAACAAGGTATTTTGATATTCTACTTACCTTAGATAATTTATTTCATATTCTCTTCCTTATTACTCAATATATAATCTATCCTTTATTGGTTGGTTAGTTAATTATAAGTAGACATAAGAAAAAGGTATAGAATGGCTTATGAAATTTCTATCGCCAAGGTACTTGTAGCAGAGTTCTTGTATTCATGAATTGCAAAGAAGAAATTATCAAATTTTTGCACCAAAGGATATTTCTTTTTCTTTTCAAATAAGAAAATCAAACCTTGTGCCTTAGAGGTGGTAGTATCATAAAAATAAGGTCAAAAATAGAAATAGGATATCTCCATTTTAATTCACGTACTCTAACATTAAGTAGTGTATATATATATATATATATATATATATATAGTGATCAGATTCCAAGGAATTGGCTCATGATATCGATATCATGTAATTATAGATTGATTGGAGGAAATTGTATGAATTGCTCGAGGTGAAGCATTTGGTGTTTCGACACGAGTACTGTGAGTAGTAATCTTACCGCAATTTGTGTTTTCATAACTTGCATGATTTTTGCATGATTTTTAATATGAATATGTTACCGATTATTTTGAGTTGCATGTGGGATAAGTCTTTTACTCGATATGATATCAAAATGGTTATTTGAGATGAATACCGTGGTTTTAAATATTTTCGTTGTCACTAGATCTATTTTACCGTTACTTGAATTTACTGTTATCGAAAAGAAATTATATGATTTGATAAGAACCGAAATGCCCTATATTGTTTTAAAGTATTTTCTACGAGTATATACGGATTACAGAGACAAGTATAAATGGGAGTAGACATTGAAGGATTCCGTAGCTAACGGCGGGTTTGTTAGACCTGGTGTACCTTGTAATTACAGATTATCGTTATAGCCCTCGCTAGTGGGAAGGTAGAACTAACATACCGTTACCGATTTCCCTCGAGTAGGGACTACCGTTATATTTGACTTCTTGCGAAGAAGTCCACAGTTATACCGATTGCATGATCCGTTCATTGAAACCTCCCAAAATGTGAATACTGATATTATACAGTGGTTACCGAGCTTATTACTGAATTGTTAAATGTATTATACTACATGAAAAGCATGATGAGACTAAAGTTAATTATTGTTTCTGAAAGGGCATGTTTATATTATTTTCTCTTTGAGATACTACCATGTTTTTAACTTGTCCTAAAAAAAACAGTTGTGGTTAAGTGTTATTACTCACTGAGCTAGCGACTCATTCCCCGCTAATTTTTTTTACAGAGACAGCAGTTGACGCAGGTGAGGATTTCGTTAATTAGGGCGCACAGGTTGAGAATTCTTGGTGAGCCTCGCAATTGTTCGCGTGGACGGAGATTTTTATCATTTGTTATGGTCTTTCTTTCAATTCTTAGAGTCGCTCCATAGCCATTCTTTTAGTGTCATGAGTAATGTTTTGCTATTAGTCTTATGTTGAGTATCATTCTTTAGTGTTAAAGATTGGAGATAATTAGTATTTCTAGTTGCTAGTCGGTTGATTAGTAATGGTGGAGACTTCTGTTTTGTAAAAATTGATAAGTTGTCAATTGTTTGGTATGATATTAGGATGTTTGGTTGCTGATTGAGACATGGAAATTTTTGGGATAGTCCAAAAACAGGGGAAACTCTGCCAGATTTTCTATAAAATTACCGATGAGGCTTACTTGGGAGAACATGCTCCTAAGCGCCGGTCACGATCCTATATTGGGTTGCGACAGAGCCATACACTAGGGAAAACAGGGTGGCCCCCGTACTAGACTTCGATGTCGTCCGATATGCCCAAAGGACCTCGAGTAAAACTTCTATCCATTTGCATCGTCCAGTCTTTTCTTCAAGTTCCAGTTGAGTGGTACGGTATCGATAAAATCCTCTTTATTTTATGTGATTCGAGGAACTCCGTTACCTTGTTGCCAATGAATTGATTTCCATTGTCACATACAATCTCGGCAGGTATCCCGTATCGACATATGATGTGGTCTTAGATAAATGCAATAACTTCTTTTTCTCGGACTTTCTCGAAGGCCTGTGCTTCCACCCACTTAGAAAAATAATCAGTCATAAACAAAATAAAGTTAAATTTATCTAGGGCCATTGGTAAGGGTCCAACTATGTCCATTCCCCATTTCATGAAAGGCCATGGGGATACGATTGAATGGAGTGCTTCTCCGGGAAGGTGGATCATCGGTGCAAATCGCTGACACTTATCACATTTTTTGATAAATTCCTTAGTATCTTTTTCTATGCTATCCCAGTAGTAACCTGCTCTGATAATTTTGAGGACCAAAGACTCGGCACTGGAATAGTTCCCACAAGTGCCTTCGTGGATTTCTTGTAGAACATAATCGGTGTCCCCTAGCCCCAAGCATACCGCCAATGGTCCATTGAATGTTCTTCGGCACAATGTTCCATCTTCATCTAATGCAAACCTAGCAGCCTTGGCTCGTAAGGCCCTCGATTCTTTGTGGTCTGATGGGAGTTTTCCACTCTTCAAATAGTCGATATACTTGTTCCTCCAGTCCTATGTTAAACTCGTTGAATTTATCTCGGCATGACCCTCTTCAACCACGGACCTCAATAATTGGACGACAATGACAATGTCATTTTCTTCGACCAAGGATCCCAGATTAGCAAGTGCATCGGCCTCAATATTTTGTTCCCAAGGCACATGATCCAGATCCCACTCTTTGAAGTGGTGAAAAGTTACTTGTAGCTTGTCCAAGTATCGTTGCATTCTATCCTCTCGAACCTCAAAACTTTTGTTCACATAGTTTATCACCAATAAATAATCGCACTTGGCCTCGATGACTTTCGCTCCCAAGGTTTTAGCTAGATCGAGACCTGTAATCATGACCTTATACTCGGTCTCAATGTTAGTTAATCTTGGAGTTTTGATGGATTGCCTAATGGTATCACCTGTGGGTGGCTTCAAGACAATGCTAAGTCTGGACCCCTTCACATTCGAGGCGTCGTTTGTGAAAAAGGTCCATACCCCCGATGTTGTACCCAAACTCAATAGGAGTTCTTTCTCCACTTCGGGTGCGAGGGTTGGTGTAAAATAGGACACAAAGTAAGCTAAGATTTGAGACTTGATAGCCGTTCAGGGTTGATATTCAATATCGTACCCGCTAAGCTCGATGACCCATTTGGCCAATCTGTCAATAACTCGCGCTTATGCAAAACATTTTGAAGGGGGTACATGGTTAATACACATATAGGATGACATTGAAAATATAGTTTTAGCTTTCTAGATGCGCTTATCAATGCAAGTGCTAATTTTTCTAAGTGAGGTACCTAGTTTCAGCATCTCCCATAGTTCGTCTTACATAATAAGTAGGAAATTGCGTACCATGCTCTTCTCAAACTAGCACCCTAGTTACCGCTATTTGAGACACTGCCAAGTATAGATAAAGTTTTTCATCTACCTTCGGGGTGTGAAGCAAGGGCGGGCTCGATAGATATCGCTTTAATTCTTCTAAGGCTTGCTGACATTTCGGGGTCCATGCGAAATCCTTTTTCTTTTTGAGCATGGAAAAGAACCAGTGACTTCGATCTGATGACCTCGAAATAAATCAACCCAGAGCAACTATTCGACCTGTTAACCTTTGCATGGCCTTCACACTATCCACGACCGTGATGTCCTCGATGGCCTCGATCTTATCAGGGTTAATTGCAATGCCCCGATTCGACACCATGAAGCCGAGGAACTTACCCGAGCCGACTCCGAAGGAAAATTTCTCCGGGTTGAGCTTCATATTGTATTTTCTCAAGATTTTGAATGTTTCCTGCAAATGAGTCAAATGGTCCTCTACGCGCAGGGTCTTAACCAACATATCATCAATGTAAACTTCTATTGTTTTGCCTATTTATTCTTTAAATATTTTGTTAACTAGGCGTTGGTATGTAGCTCCTACATTTTTTAGCCCAAAGGTCATTACGTTATAACAATAAGTCCCAAATTTTGTAATAAGTCCCAAGTATACCTTTTTCTCGGGCATGTATTCAATCAAAACAAACTGCTCCAGCTCCTCAGATTGTTGATTTGGTTGCATCGGATTCTTCAGGAATGATGAAGGTTCGAGGAGTAAGGAAAACTTCATCTTTGTTTTCGATTACCCGTTGCTCCAATTCTATCAAGGCCGGAGGCAGTGATTGCTATTTGGCCGCTTATTTACCGCTGATGCTTGGTTTCTCCAAGGTCGAAGACTCTGTTATCGACACCGTTCGTCGATCGCAATCAACTCCTTTGCAGCATGTTTTTCCTTGTAGACTGTTTTTACTCCTTCCTCTGTCAGAAATTTATCATCTAGTGAAGAGTTGAAGGCACTGCCCTCATGTTGTGTATCCATGGTCTCCCGAGGACTGCGTTATACCTCATGTCACATTCAATGACATGCAACTTCGTATCCTGTATGGTCCCGACTACATTTACTGGCAAGATAATTTTTCCCTTTGTTGTTTCGTTTGCCATGTTGAAGCCATTCAAGACTCGGGATGCAGGTACAATCTGGTCTTGTAGGCCGAGTTGTTCTACGACCCTCGATCTGATTATGTTTGTTGAGCTACCTAGATCCACTAAAACACGTTTAACTTGAATTTTATTCAAAAGGATAGAAATTACCAGGGCGGCGTTGTGAGGCTGAGATATGCCTTCTGCTTCCTCGTCTTAGAATGATAAGATATCCTGGGGCACATAGCACTAAGTCTGTTTTTCTCTGGTGATCGATACTTTGGTGCGTCATTGAGGGACATCAACTCCTCCAATGATCATTTGGATTACACGTTGTAGTTCTTCTTGCTCATTTTTCCTTGCATCTATCTCTCTGAGGTGATTCTTAACAAACGAGCCATTTTTCCCTTAGCTGTCTGCAATCTTCTGTTCGATGAACATGTGTGCCATGATATTTGAACATCAAGTTTGGGTTTATTTAGGAAGGATCGGTATGTATTGTCCCGGGCCACTTGGTGTCTTTAATTCTCCCAATAGCTGAGACAATCCCTGATGCATCTATGCTGAAGTTGTACTCTGATAATCGAGGGGCCTCGGCAGGGTCAGTGTGCTTATTGAACCCGCTTTTATTCATGAGTCCCCGAGAACTTTGACCTCAATCATTTCTTTGATCGCTCCCAAGGAGTGTTCCGGCTCGGCCCGCTGTTCCTTCGATCCGCATATGGCTAATACCATTCTTTGTTGAATCTTGATTCTCGTCTTGTGTCCCTCGGGGGCTTGGTTGTGAATTTGGTAGGTTGAACTGAACCCGAGGGGGCTCGCAACTAGTCGTCCTCGACCCAGTTCTTTGACTAATAACGATTGTGCATATCCAACCATGTCACACCTGGGTATTCAATCCGGTTCTGCTTCAACTGTCGAGATGCGATCGAGCTCCTGTCATTCAGACCCTATATAAAGGCATGTACTGCCCAGTCATCGGAGACCGGTGGTAATTCCATTCTTCCATCTGAAAACAGGACACGAACTCGTTTAGCATCTCGTCGTTCCTTTGCTTTATTTTGAAGAGGTCCGATTTTCTTGTGGACACCTTTACCCCGGCATGTGCTTTCACAAAGGCATCTGCTAACATAGCAAATGAATCAATAGAGTTAGGAGCTAAGTTTTGATACCAAATCATGGTTCCCTTTGATAGTGTTTCCCCGAATTTTTTCAACAAAAATGACTTGATTTCATCGTCATTCAAGTCATCTCCTTTAATCCCATAAGTGTATGAAGTTATATGCTCGTTAGGGTCAGTTGTCCCAATATATTTGTGTATGTCGGTCATGCGAAACTTCTTCGGAATGGGAATTAGATCCGCACTCTAGGGGAATGGTTTTTGTATAAACTTTTTGGCATCTAGACCTTTCAAAACTGGAGGTGCCCCCGGTATCTGGTCTACTCGGGAGTTATAAGTTTCCACATTCTTATCATCATCTTCAATTTTCTTTTCTCCAGACTCGACCCTCTTGGTTAGTTACTCGAGCATTCTCATAATCGTGGGGTCAGTCCCCAAGCACTTTCATCGGGCCTTTCTAATGCTGGTTCAATACACCGAGTGTTTACTGGTTCGGTTGTGTTTGGAGTTCTATTCTGACTCTGAAGTCGAGCGATGGCGATTTGCCGAGCTTGCAGCATCTCGAATATCAGATGGAGGTTGACTCCCCCTTTTTCCATTCCTTGTGTTCTTTGGCTACCGGGCTGTGCTTCCTGCGTATATCTCCTTCGGGTCCACGCCTGGATCTGCATTCAAAGCAATGTGTGAACTGATATCAACAGGTTCCACATTTTGCACTTCCCCTGGGTTTATCGATGGTACATCGACTCCTGCATTGTTGTTTTCTCCAAGATCTTCGTTGTCATGAATGAGTGCGTTTTGTGAGTTAGACATGTTTCATCCTGAGAATCAAAAATCTTGATAAGAAAAAGTGTAAAGCAACATGTGTAATGAGAATCAGTAAAGAAATAATCACTATTATCTTTGGCCCTACGGTGGACGCCAAACTATTTACCTCGAAAATACGAGTAACAATTAAATTTGATTAGTGGTTTTAAAGAAATGTGATTTAGTTCAATACCAATTAATAATCAAGAAATATGAAGTAGAAATGAAAGATAGAAGTGAATCAAACCAATGTTACTTAGCAGCAGTGACCTCGAGACTAGTGACCTCAAGGTGGCTTAGGGCAGTAAGAACAATTAAGTAGGAAAAGCAAAGTAAGAATAATAAATCTAAAGGACAATTCTAATGAACAGTAGGCAAAAAGTAGAGAGTATATTCTTTACTCAATGATAAGATGATCTTACAAATGATTGGGGTCTCCTTTATATAATAGGGGAACCCTAAATAAGGAATATTTCTATTTACAATAAGGAATATTCTTGGTACAACTGTCTAACCGCATAGTACGGAACCGTACAATCATATTTCGGGATTTGCGCCATGACTTTGAGGACGTAGAAAGAATTTAACTCGAATAAATCCATAATGGTACTACTTTGGGGTCGAGCACACTCGACCTCGGTATGCATCGTGCTCCGCCTTCGAACTTGGATCAGGTCCCTCTAGCTTGATCTTTCCCGGACTCGGACTTAGGACATGCCCCTAAGCCTATAAGTCGGAGGCATACGACTTTGTCTATATACAGTATTCATGGTATATACAATGCATACAGTTAGGGCTGGAAAGTGGGTCGAGCCCATTCCTAAACGGGCCTAAGTGAGTCGGTCCTAAGTGGTCCCCGGCTTCACGGGCTTTTTGTAAGAACCAGCCCAGGATAGGGACCACGAACTAGTAGTCCCGGGCTAATTGGGTCGGTCCCGGGATGAAGTAGGCCCAACGAATAAACTTTCTATTTTTTTAATTTTTTTTATAGAAGTTAGAAAAAAATGGTAATAAAAATATCTAAAGCAATGCATTATAATTTTTATTATAGCATTAAAAAAATATGGCAATATCTTTCTTAGTATTCCTCCCCCTTATAGAATGAGCACAACAAGGTGTTAATACCTCTATTGAGAAGAAAAAGAAACTAATCAATATGTGCCAAAATACAAGTTACATATTAATTTACATGGTATCTCTTACAAACTTCATAAATTTATTAAGGTCCAGAGGAATTTCCGTTGGTGATGGAGGAAAAGAAGCTTGGTCATTACCGCTTTCGGGTGAAGCAGAATCTTCCGCAAGTTCAGCTAGCATTTCTTCGTAAGCTTCGTCTACCTCTGGTTGCGATTCAGCAAATCCAAAATTTCTTCTTTCCGAACGAATCCAATCTCTGAAAAGTATTGATTTTTCCAATTTCTCCCTCATAGACGCTCTATAATCATGGAGTTGAAGTCTTTCTTGACTGAAAGCGCTCTCTGATGCCACTATAGAAGTTTGAATAGTTAAAATATCTCGGGCCATCCTTGAAAGAATCAACTAGGGTTTTTCTTTGTCTTTCCACCATTCCAAAATATTAAATGAGCCGTCGGAATTCACTTCCTCAATTCCCTGTGACAAATAAACTTCAAGCTCATTTAGTTGTGAAAAATTACTAGTACTAGAACCTTGAGAATCCCTGAACCTGGTCCAAGCACTAAGTGCTCTTACTCCCGCAGTTCTTTTAGATGATTGAGAATCAGAAGAAAAAGGAGTTGGAACATTTGGTCTAGCCTGATCTAATGCAACTTGATAAGCATTATAAATAGTTTGAGCATTTATTTTAATTGAGGCTATTGCTTCCGGAAGTTTAGACAACTCCTCTTCTTCAAGTGCTAAAACATTATAAACAGTTTCATACCAAAATTGAGAACCTCCTAATTTCACAGTAGGATTTAACAAGGCAACAACACCATAAATAGGGGGAATAGGAAAAAAATATTTTTTAAACTTTTTTCTCATAGAATCAATAGCTTGTTCATAAATTTCCACACTCTCTGAAAAATGAGCAAATAAATTTGCAAGTTCTGCAATATAAACTAAACAGTTAGAAATAATCGGATAATATTTCCCAAAAAATTCGTTTGTAGTAATATGAAATTTTTCTAAAAAAACTACAAGCATTTTAACATTATCTCAATCTGCATTTGTAAGGTGCTCATCACCATCACTTACATGAGTATTAAGCATTGATTTTATGGGGTTTCTATATTCATATGCAACAACTAAACTTTCATATATGTAATTCCATTTAGTTGGACAAGCTTTAGGAACTTTTCTTTCTCTTAGGCCAAATTCATCGCATCTTTTAAAATATTCTCTAAGTCTACTTCTACGGTTTGAAAAAAATCCAGTTAGGAGCCATTTTAACCTTTTCAATTTTAATATTTAAAATTTTCATACCATCACCCACAATTAAATGGTAAATATGAAAAATACATCTAACATAAAAAATGTTACTAAATGCAGGACATGGTGTAGTGGTAAGCGAGGCTACAACATTTGTGTTACTAGTAGCATTATCCATTGAAACTGACATGATTTTATCAATAATGCAAAGATATCTACAAATATCCGTAACTGTTCCAGCAATGAACTTTCATGTGTGATGTGAATTAATTATTCTATAAGCAATAATGCATTTTGTAAATTTCAAATTCACAAATAGAGAGAGAAGATCCTCCCACTCTCTATTCCTATAGTACTTCTTCCTCATCAAATTTCATTTGTTATGACTACGATGATAAACTATCTTATGCCACCAAAACCACTAGATAAGAATCTTGCTTCCCAAAAAGAAGAGCTACATAGTTTCAAAGAACAAGTAATAGAAGGCATGCAACAGTCCATAACTCTTACTGAAGCAACAAATATTATGGACACTACAACAAAGATCCAAGATACAGCAGGTCAGCAAACTCATCAAACACTGACAGAGGAAAACACAATCCAGATCTCGGAGGAAGACCAAGCTAGGATTTATCAGCCATGGAAATTCTCACTCATTATTAAACTCATTGGTATGAGAATTCAACATCACATCTTAAAAAGAAAAGTCCAGGAAGTGTGGAAGATCCCAAAAAACTTCCCCTTGATCGATTTGGATGCAGACTACTACATAGCCAAATTTAATTGTCAAGAACACATGGTTAAAGTTCTAAGTTTTGGACCATGGTTCATTTTTGGCCATGTCCTCTCCATCCAAAGATGGAAACCTAACTTTGTGGCAACGGAATTTAAAAACTCTCTCACTGCTATATGGATTCGTCTGCCACGATTGCCCACTGAGTTTTATGGTGAGATAGTCATGGCAAAAATTGGTAATGCCATTGGTAAACTATTGAAAGTTGATGCGTGCACTTCTTCCACTATATGAGGTCGTTATGCAAGATTATGCATTGAGCTCCCCTTAGAAGTTCCGGTCACTCCCTTCATAAAAATTGGCCACCATAAACAAAGCATCCAATACGAAGGAGAAAACACCCTATACAAACAAAGTGGAAGACTAGTCCATGTGGCTTCAAAATGTTTTTATACAAAAATACTTACAGACACTCCAAACACCAAACCTTTCGATGGAAAATCTAGCTAATACGCCTGAGGAGAAGATTAATATCAACTCAACCAATGGAGCAGCATGGCAAACGGTAAAGTTCCTCAAAAAGAAAAGGACCAATGGGAGAGCCTCCGGAAGATATCAATGCCCAAGTACCCAAGCAAATTCAATTCATCCAATACCAGGTAAGTTCTCTTTTCCCACCCAATCTATGAAATACATCCCTATTAACACTCAACCAATAAATGGCAACAAGCCTACTTCAAATGATTACCATTCTGATAAAAAAAACCACGGTGGATTGCAACAATAAGTTCTCTACTTTGGTAAATCCTGCCACTGAATTAATTAACAATAAATTTTTTTTATTAAAAACCCAAATATTTCCTTTATGCTAAACAATGTTCCCAACGTGGCTTCACCTGATTCCTATACTGAATACGTTGATGACATGAAATTCTCCAACAAAAACAACATGAAATCTACTAACCTCTCTACTAATCAAATGGTTATTGATAACTATACTCCAAACTACCATATTACCCAAAATCAATCAAGCAATCTCTCGAATAATCGTACTACTAATACCTGTCCCACTACAAAACCCACCACTAATCACTGCATGGCTCAAATTTGGACCCCATAATACTTGTCCCACATGCCCCCACCCAAAAACCAAATGGCCAATGAAACCCCCCACGTGCCTACCCTTTCCGATAACCAAAATCTCCATAAAATCAATTCCCCTGCATGCAAAGAAAGAATGCAAATAGACCATACCATTGGCACCCTAGATAGCCATACTACTATTGGAAACCTCCTAATTTCTACTGTGCAACATGCCGCAACAAGTAGAAACCACCCCTAAATAACCAAAATGCCAAGAATCCCAATATATCAAAGAAGGAGATATAGTCTAGTCCAAATTCCCAAACACCAACGAGCACACACCATGGCAAACCCACCCCCAAACATGAACAACCAACAGGGGAACCAAACAGTGTTCTTCATCCAACCACTACTCCCCCAAAATCATCAACTACTCTCGTGGATAGAACAAGCTCTAATGGGGCATGCAGTATCAGTCAACATGATACTAGATGGTCAAGACACTATGATAATCCTCCAAAATTCTCACTTCCTAGCACATCTTGTCAGCGAGGGATTGCATATGTCCATGAGCAACTATTACATCCATGTATGGTTGGACAATATCCTTCAACCATTGGCTCCAAACTTGAATGCCCAGCAAGCACAAGCCATGAGAAATCAGTGGAATCTCCCTCACCATTTCAACCCTCTCCAAGCCCAGAACATGAACCTGGATCTCCCATTCTTTCTTCCAGGGAAGATTCAAAACTTGAATCCAGTATTCATGCCATGGGTAGCAATCCCTCACTTTCAACAGAACCAAGCCCAACCAATTCCTCCACCAAACAATCCACCACCACAAGAAATGAATTCCAATGTGCAAGAACACGTAGATCCCCCAGTAGAGAATGTCGAAGAAATCAACCTACTAGGGTCAGAAGAGATAATAGAATTCTCAAATCTAAGCGACGTAAAAGTTTATCTCTTCAGGGAGATGTAAGAGAAGAGGTATGTGCTCAACTGCCCCCCCCTTGTACAAGTTCTCAATGGACATACAACCTCCCCAAGACCTCACGGTTGGAAGCCATGCAATGATACTAGTTCCCTCACTGAGGAGGAACCCGCTGCTCCAGGCCAGAATGGAGAGCAATCCAAACAACAATAAAGTTCCAATGATGTATAGACCTACTAGTATTATCATCTAGAACATTCATGGGGGAAATAATGAAAATTTTCGTATTAACTTTAGGGACATGATGGATACTCATAAACCATGAATGGTCACTTTGTTGAAAACACGCATGGAAAATCATACAACTCTGCTTAATGATTTTCCATTCACTAACATGATTGAGGTGCCAGTAGAGGGTCAAGCGGGAGGCATAGTTATTCTGTGGGATGCAAATATAGTCAAGGTCCATGATTTTGTTAGATGAAATCAGAAAATCCATGCAAATATTGAGGTAACTCCCTTTAAATCTATTTGGTTATTTTCTTCAATTTATGCAAGTACTACTGTAGAAAATAGACGTACTCTTTGGAATAATATTGAAAACATCCATGCAAACAACTTCAAGCCTTGGTTGCTTGGAGGAGACTTTAATGATATTTTTTGTGCTCGTAACAAAATTGGAGGAAATCCTATAAATCGTAGGAGATGCAACATCCTGTGGGGTAGTATCAATAGTTGCAACCCCCTAGACCTAGGTTATAAGGGTAGTAAGTTTACTTGGACCAACAATAGGACAAAATCTAGAGGCCTTATAATGGAAAGATTAGATAGAGTTTTTATAAATAAGGATTGGCTAAATTTATTTCCTAAGGCTATGGTCACTCACCTGCCTAGAACTTATTTCGACCATAGCCCTTTACTTGTCACTTTAAATCCAAATAATATAAATTTCTCTAATAAGCCTTTTAGATTAGAAACTATTTGGTGTAGACATCCGGATTTTGTTAACGTAGTTAAAAATAGTTGGTCTAACAAAACTTTGTCTGAAGCTCAAATTTGTTTTCGAGACATAGTAATGACTAGAAAAATGAAACTTTTGGCAATATTTTTAAAAAGAAAAAAACCTACTAGCCCGTCTAAATAGTATCCAAACCTCCCCTGCCTATCATAATAGTTTATTCCTTCAAGACCTTGAATCTAAGCTTCAATTAGAGTTTAACAATATCTTGAAAATGGAATATGATTTTTGAAAACTTAGATGAAGGATCTCTTGGTTGAACGATGGTGATGCAAAAGATTTTACCATATTATGGCTACAAATCGTAAACGTTGCAATGCCATAATGTTCTTTAGAAATTCCAATGGTGATTGGATAAATGACCCCTCTTCCATCCTAAAACATACCCGAAAGTTCTTTATGGAAGCTTTCACCACCTCAAAAACTTCCTCACATTGGAAAGACACCCTAGGAGATCCCCCAAATCAAAACTCCTTTGATCTTGCAGTCTTGACATGGCTCTAACTAAGGAGGAAATCACAAATGTCGTTTTCTCTTTTAAACCTTTTAAAGATCCAGGGAGACGGAATGTACCCTTTTATCAAAAATACTGGAATATCATTCATAACTCGATAGAATCTTTTTGTTATAAGGTCTTTGAAACCCAAAGTTTGCCTAACAATATAAATGAGACTCACATCTGTCTTATCCCTAAATTTGAGAATGCTAACAACCTGAAAATTTTTAGACCAATTGGTCTTTGAAATACTTCCTACAAAATTGGTACGAAGATTATTGCAAGTAGGATTAAGCCTTTCCTACCCTACCTCATTAGCCACCTTCAATCTAGCTTAATTAAAAATAAGAGAACGTATGATAATGCGATTATTGTGCAAGAAATTTTGAACAATCTTCGGAGATACAGGAAATCGACCCCTGATATGCTTATTAAAATTGACCGAGAAAAAGCTTTTGATAGGATAGAATGGTCGTTTATCTACGGATCTTTAAAGTTCTTCAATTTCCCTCCCAAAATTAGCAAACTTATTATGCACTGCATCACCACTAGTACTATGAGTGTCCTAGTTAATGGGGCAACTACTAAATTTTCCAGCCCTAGTAGGGGTATCTGCCAAGGAGATCCTCTATCCCCCTACATATTCATCATATGTATAGAATTGCTCTCCAAACTCATCAACTATCAAACTGACATTCTAAATTGGGATCCCATTAAAATATCTCATAAAGGCCCTTATTTTTCCCATGATTTATTTGCGGACGACATAACTCTAATGGGAAAGGCTAATAAAAATACTCGTCACTGTATTAAGAGTAGTGGACGACATAACTCTAATGTATCAATTTTTTCTACTCCCAATCAGGATTTTCAATAAACTTCTCTAAATCCAAGATATTTGTCACGACCCAAAATCCACCAAGGGTCGTGGTGGAGCCGGACACCACTGTCAGGCAAGCCAACCAAATTACTTAAAAAAATCTCGTTTTTTTTATGTTTTAAAAATCTAGGATTTTTCTTCCGTATTTAGAAAATTTTAAAGAATATAGTTTCAAATCAAATATAAAAGTTAAGAAATTAATACAATACTCCAAACCATCCCAGAACCCTGAGTCACAAGTGCATGAGCATCTACTGATAAGAGAAATAAAATACAACATCCGTACGGAATACAGTGGACGAAAGTAAATACAATACACTGGAAGGGACTACCCTAGCTGCGACTGTCTCGAATGATGCAGCTCATCTAATCCCAGAATCATCCGCACTGCTATGCCCAGTAGACCACTGGAGTCACATATACTTGTGAAACAAAATACACAGCAAGTGTAGTATAAGTACAAAAATAACGTGTACCCAGTGAGTATCCCGCCTAATCCTGAAGGGGTAGAGATGAGATAGTCAAGTTTGACACTCACTAGTAGTCCAATGATTATTTATCCTTAATACATATATTTAACAGTGGATTTATTTTATAAACGTGATTCTAATCCAGATAGAGGAAACAAGTAAACATATAATTCTTTCATGGGAAATTCCCTTAGATTTTTTGTTATTATTAACAAAATGATCTCGAGCCATAGTGAGGCATAAAACAACTCAAATGAGTCCAAGCAGCGATAAAAGCATGCGCAAATCATACCGAGGTCGACGGCCCGCTCCAACAGAAATAAATGTTCACTTGCCGAGGGTCAACGACGCGCTTATAGATGCATTTATTAATCTGCCGAGGCGTTCGGACCGTTCCAAAATAAACATACGCAGACAGACAATCAGTCAAACATTCAACGTGGAGCAAATATCCAAGAAAGGCACGTGGGGATAGGAAAGGCACCCAGGTCCGCTTGACTGGGGATACTCGGTCGAGTGTCGGTCATGTCCCTCGAATTTGGGGCGTGACAAACTTGGTATCAGAGCCTAAGGTTTTAAAGTGTCCTAGGATGTCTCGGAGTCGTGTCTAGTATAGTCCTTCTTATCGGTGTGTTGTCGACCACATCTATAAGTTGGAGGCTATTTGGACATTTAGGAATTTCACCCTTCTTTGATATTCCAGATCGTGCGATATGGCTCATGATTGGGAACTAATTTCCTCTCTAAGTATTATTCTCAAGATTGGTAATTTTGATACCATAATCCGCGAATTTGAAGCATGTAAGGAGGGATTTATCCCAACATCGAGTCCGAGTAGATTACCCAAGGACTTGTTAGAAGAATGAGTTGAGCCATGGAGTGATTGATAGAACTTATTGTTAAGGAGAGTACCCTTGTTCCAACTAATGTCACTGCACCACCAGATCATGTAGTATATCATCAGTATGTACGGCTAAAACCCCATCTTTTAGAAATCGAGCTTCAATGGTGCTCGCGTAAATGTTGTAAGTTCAAAATATAATTGATGCAATACTCGTTTTGTTAAGTTAAGCGAATTATTGTTGTGAAAATATATGTGGGAGGTACTTCTTCATGTGTTAATATGTTATTCTTGGTAAATGAGGATATGTGAACTATGTGCTAAAATGCCTAGACTTCAAGTCAAGTTTAAATTGAGATTTTGATGCCAAATTGTGTGAGAAAACTCGTTATGGTTGATCCTCCAAATTGTTCCTATGTGTACCAAATGTATTTGATTACTTGTGTCTAGTTGTTGGTAATGTATAAAGATGTTTGGAAGTAAAGTAAGTGATTGTGTAAATGTGGCAAGACTGAATGTTGGATTCTTGTTGTGATTGATACTTTACATGAATTGGTGTTGTGACCCGGTGTTTGTGAAAGATACATTCAAATATGATCAATGTGCTATTATTGACAACTTAAAAAGGGTGCAAGGAATATGAATCATGTATTGAAATGCTAAGACCTTTAATTGAAATTGGAGCTGCATATATTATGTCAAACTATGTGAAATCCTCTGTGTATAGAGATGTTGAAATAAGTCAAATGACTTTCAGAAATAGAGTATGGCCAACGTGTTGAGGACTCGAATTGTAATTGTACCTGACGATGCCTATGACATGAGAAAATATGAAACATATTATGAAATTAGTCTCAACTCTACTTTCCATAAATGACTTCGATAATAACGTGCCTTAAGGCTTTGTATACAATTTATGCCATAAGTGGCCGCTTGAGATAATGTTTTGCCCTATGAGTACATCCAATATGATGCAAGTTGTTACATACTTCGATGTTAAAATTGTATATTGTCATGATTGTAAAAGAATTCGTTGTGATTCAAGTTCCATTGTTAATGAAAACTCTTCGTGAATTGTTATTGTTGTTGCGAAATGATATTCTGGATGGCCTAAAGCCATGTGATTGAACTATGAACTATTGTTGTTGTGTGAAATGTGATTGCCTGGTGGGATCGAGTTGCGTGCCGTAACACAAAAAGATAAATTGTGGGTTGGGGTGATAAGGGTGGTCGAGGTAATAAGGGTGGCCGAGGTAATAAGGATGGAATGTGATCATTATCACTATCGAAATGAAAGTTTGTGAAATCATTGATATGATGAATTGATATTTATGTGAAATATGCAAAAATAATGTGAAATGCGGGAAAGAAGAGATTGTGTTATGAAATGTGGCCTACTGTCAATGATGATGTGACAATTGTGGCTCCAAGTGCCGTCGAACTAATATATATGAAAATGGCATGATTCTTTTATTTGATAATGTGGTGATCACTTAAAGTGTTTGATTTATACTTATGATTTCCTTGTCCTTGCATAGATATATTCTTAAAAAGAATCTAAATCACAAAACATTGCATGCACCTGCTCTTTGAATGCGACGTATTATTCACAAAGTCTTTTGATCACAGTTCTATTACTTACAGCCACCTATGGAATTGAGCTATATAATTGTTTTTGGGAATTGAGTTGTAACACTATTGATACTTCCCACTTTCTTTTCCTAAATTCTCAACAAAGGACTATTCCCGATGTATTTCTTATAGAAATGTTTTATTTAAATGGACAACATCTGCTCATTTGTGACTATACATGCACCATTGTAAAGTTTACCTATGTGGTGTCAAGTTCCATGTAAAGCATCCCAGTATTACGATCCTTCTCGAGTCATTTATTTTTACTTATTGGTGTATATGGCGTATATGGTTTGAACATTCACTCTACTCTCTTGCGAGTATCATCATGAAAGCTTCTTACTGTCTAGTAACATAAGAGCATGCCTTAACACTTATCACATGAGTGCATGTCAATCGAAATGGTCACCGTGTACATAAAGTTTTTCAAAAAAAAATGAGATCCTCACATCTCCATCACAGGAAGATCTTGTATCGCCATGATTTTCGTGTCCACTTGAGATATCTCGTAGCAAGTAGCTCATTTGGTTTCTAGTATTGTGGTTGCCAATGATGTGGTCTTGCAATGCAGTCTGGGGGTTAATATAGCAGAAGTATGTAGCTCACAAAAATGTTTATTTTCTCTTTATGTCTCCACAATGTGTTAATTGTATTCCTATTTAGTGAATTCATTGTGCTAGTTCCCAACACTTGTACGATAACCATGAGAGAACATGCCCTTATATGTGTCACTATGACACTTCCTTTTTCAAGTCAAACCTATGAAGAGCTCATCAAGAACATTTGCAAACCTTCTATGATTATTGTTCATTGTCTCATTAGTTTGGTTGTCTTTACACCCTCAACTTTTAGAATCATTGACTATGCCGTTGACATGTGCGAGGAGTTTTGCTACCTTTGGTATCTCACCTACTTGACTGGATAGGAGTGTTATTTGCCTTCTCCCTGGAGCATCATTTTAACTATTAGAACCATCTAACCAATTCATGATTTCATCCCATGTCAAGATGTCCTAGCTATGGGGTTTCACTTGTGAAAGGTTGAGATTAGATGACTTCGGATTTTTGCACATATCATGAACATGTTGATTTGAAAGACAAGCGGTCGTATTTTTAGTTACCTTATATATGATCAATTATCAGGAAGGTTTAAGCTGTTTGAAGAATGATAATCTCATAAGTGTTCCACTTCTTTTCATCCTCGTGGGCTTATGTCATAGATTCCTTGTGTTAGTTAACATTAAGAGTATAATTCAACTTCATGTGTTTTGCAACCCATATCGCATTCAAGGTACCAGAATATTCTCATTCTTCATAAATGGATTTTCCCTACACTCCAGGAAATGACTGGGTCACGTACTTGAATATTCCTCCTTAATGGTTACTATTGCCAATGTATGAGTTACCCCGATGCCTTAATTGCCTAATAGCTGATGTCGTCACAATGATTAACCATATCAGCATCACCAATAGAAATCCTCGTGTCTCTTAGCATGTAACCTCATGAAATGCTCTGCTCAGTGCCTAAATGGATTCCTGAATAATTCCAAGCCCAATCTTGAACTTTGTTGCTCCTTACTATATTAGATCTATTGGGTATTGAAGGTTCAAATATGTCAAAGAAGAAGTATCCCGTGTGATCCCATATATTCGATAGGTAATTTTATCGTCAGTTTATGATAGCACATCCTAGAGTGATTGTTGAAGGTAATCAATAGTTTAGTATGAGTGTGAGTGTAGAGATTTAGAGTTTAGAAAGGTGAAGGGGTTATTCTCAATACTTTCCCCTAAATATGTTAGGTGAGTTGATAATGAAGGTTACATAAGTGTAGTTCACATTAGACCGTGCTATGAGTATGATGTATACCATCGTTGTACTACATGTATTCTGTTTTTTTTTCATATGTCTATGTCTACGAAGGTAGTTGGAGACCTTTTGTATATCATCCCGGTGGAAACTATTGAACGTGAAGTTACTGGACTGTTAGCTTATGCGAGGTATCTAGTTATCATCCTTTTTAGATAAGTTTGAAGATTGGGATTATTTTTGAAAATGGGTTGTAGTAAGGCTTGTAAGTCTAGGAGGCCACCTTGAAGGCCGAAAGTGTCGTGGAAAGAAAATATTTTCGCTTGATTGTATAACAATTGGTTTTGATTTGAAAGGTACCTTATAGGTGTTGTGATTTAAAAATGTGCAGTCCATGTTTAGGTATCATTATGATAATATAGTGCATGTAATTGTGAGATTAGCATTGTTGATATATACATTGGGGTGCTTTGTTGAGTTGAGGATGTGTTTTAGGGATGGTTTTAGTGGTTCTCTGACAGGTGGATATGCCTAGTTACAAAGGAGACTCTGCCGAAATTTCTGAAAAATTTGGGAGTTAGTCAAAATTTAGGGACTTGAGGTTGGTTAGAAAGGAGATATATTAAGTTAAGAATTTAGGGCAAACTCTACTCCTCATTCGAGGACGAATGATCCTAAGGGAGGGGGAGGGGAGAATGTAAGGCCCCGAAAAATTTCGCTAAGTAAACTAGGATTTCGTGATGCCACGTATGCTTATTGTAATATTTTATGTGCTATTAACATGGTGTACATAAATTTGACTTGGTAAATAAGTGTACAAGTCTTGTGGTAAATAACTTGGGGTCCAAAGAAGGGCCTAAGTCTAAGTCAAATTGGAACATTTTGCAATAGTCCAAGATTTCAAATGAGTTCGCACAAGTCTCTTCTTTCAACGAGCATATATAAATATGTATAAGGTTTTAGGTGATGGATAACCTATCCAATTAAAGGAATTCGAGTCTAGTTTCTAACTCAATAAACCTTTCGCTATTTGAAGGTGTATACAGAAAGTTATGACTATTTTACTGGACATGCGTCACCAGCGCGCCCAGGAGCGCGGCTGCGGGTTGGACCGCTGGGCTTACTGCCCGGAACCGCGGGTTGGACCGTGGAGGAATGCCGCGGACCGCGGGGGAACATGTAAAATGTCTAAAATACCCCTGGTCTGGGTAAAAACCGAAGGGGTACCACCTTTCTTTCATTTTTTGTCATTCAAGATTGAAGTTTTGAGGGTTTTCTTCCACTCTCTCAAGACCTTCAACTCCTCCCATATCCAAGGTAAGGTTTTTGGAGTATTTTGAGTTGATTAATACTCCTAAACACTTATATTAACAAGGATTAATCTTGAAAATCCTTAGATCTTCCTTCAAATCCTTGAATTTATCAAGAACACCACAAGTGGGGATTCTTAAAATTCTTACTACAAGAGGTATGTCTATCGTCTCTAACTACTCTATGGTGATTATTTATGTATGATATATACATTAGAACTCATGGGATGGTGATTGGGAGTCATAGGTGCCTAACCTAGGTTGTGTTGGTATTGTAGAGATTGTGAGATGGGTCATTGAGGTATGATTCTTGGTATAATAGTATTATGTATATATGTATGTGCAAATTAGGATTGTGGGAAGATTGATGAACATAAATAGGTAAAGATTGGGTTGGGGAATGAAGGAATCTTGTAAAAGAGAGTTAAAAATTAAGATGCTCAGCTAGTGTTTGATAAAATGCTCAAATGAGTTGAAACCATGAATACCTTCCTAATTTGTGTTAATTTTGTTATGTCTCAAAATAGATTGAAGTTGCTAGAGTTTCCGGAATATAGTAGTAATTAAAGGAAAGCTCAAGAAAGGTATGTATGACTAACTTTGACCTTTGTAGAGTCACTTTGTTTGGTGTACGACTATTTGGTATGTGATATATATGTGGACTATTTGTAAAATTCTTGTGATTGGTTTGGTTCGAGTGTTTGTGGTTAAGTCTTCCGATATAATGGTGCAAGTAATTGGCAATAAACTAAATGCTTGATTGTGAAAGTGTTATGTGGTAAAAGCTGAGAAACAAATGATGGAAGGAAGTCGTAAATGATGCAATTGGAACAACTGTGGTAATAACATATTTGGATTGTTGTGGGTAATTATTGTGGTGACTTAAATTGCATATGAATTGTTTAAAATGATGGAAAATGGTATTGATGGTTACGGAAATACTTGTAAATTGTTGTGGTTGTTCTTAAGAAGTTGTTGATCTTTGTGAATTGTTGATTGTTGTTGTGTTGTTTGTGAGTTGTAACTGTACGGTGGGATCGGGTTGTGCGCCGCAACACGAAGTAATAAGGTGTGGGTTGTGGTGATAAGGGTGGCCGAGGTAATAAGGGTGGAAAGTGATTGAAATCACTATTGAAATAAAAATATGAGAAAAATTGTGAAATCATTGATGTGATAATGTTGAAGGGGAAAAAGGAGAGATTGTAAACTTGTTTGGCTTGATTGTTCCTTAAATATGTATTTGATTGTTGATTTTGTTATTGCTTGCTACTTGTGTATCGTTTGAGTTTACTTAGGGCAAGGTTTGTTCATACATATCAGTACAATTCAAATGTACTGACGTCCCTTTTGCCGGGGGCGCTACATTCGTGTTATGATTGTCGGTGGATCCATAGCAGGTACTCCAGTCCACCGACCATAGCTCCCCTTCACTTTCCATCAGATGTATTGGTGAGCCCCTTTCCTCTCGGGGCCTTGCGTGGCTCATGCCTCTTTTTATTTCGGAGTCTTGTTTTGGCTTTTGGTGTAAGGTATAGCCGGAGCCTTATTACCGGCAAGTATTGTATCATCCTTCTGTATCCTTAGAGGCTCCGTAGACAGTAAATGTGGGTTGCGAACTTATGTAAATATGTATTTTGTATATTGGGCGGTGTAAGATGTAGACCACGATGAGTACCATGTATGTTGTGTATGTTTTGTAATAAAAGGTGTTTTTAATTATGAATGGCTATTTCACTTGGTTAATAAGTAATGAAAATGTGGGGGTAACACATGGGATAGGAAAGGCACCCAGGTACGCTTGACTGGGGATACCCGGTCGAGTGCCGGTCATGTCCCTCGAATTTGGGGCATGACACCAGCTGTACCAGTCCATTCGCCCCTCGTGGACATCAATTAAATGTGCGGCAATATCATCCCAATTCAGAGTTATGCTGCATCCTCCTTTACGTCAAGCAGCTCCTTTCCGCTATATCAAATCTTCTGCCGCATAATGGCCCATGCTTCAAGTTCGCTCCGTAGGCCCCAATCACTAATCTCTGAAATTCTCCAATCATTCCAAACTCTCCTTAAGGCGCATAGCCATCCTACTACCAAGCCCATATGCTACACCCACCACTCCCCCACTTTGGCGGAACTCATCCCTTTAGTTGACCACTCGACCTTGCTCCTCATACTTGGCCTTCTAGAAGTTTTCAACACCGCCTGACACTCCCCACATGTCCTTCCTCATACTTTGCTGCTCAATTGTGGCCCTAAATAAAATCTATCTTCATAGCACTCGAATCTGCAAGTCGCTACTAACTTTAAACATTTCCGAAGATCACCTTTCCTGAGTCATCAACATTAGGGACATCAATTCCATCCTGAACCACCGCATCCCGCGATCTCTGACCGTCGCTTCTTCATTACTGACCCGCAATATCCTGCTCCTGAGGTGAATTTTTGAAGAAAACAATAACACTGGCAATCTTAACACATTCAATCAAGGACGATGATACCACGCCGCCGATGGAGACTCCATCACACTTGAAAACACCAAGTCTCATCATCTCATCGAACATCCTCAGCCTGATTACCTTTCCCCCTGCTGGGAATAAGATACCGAATCTTTAGATCACGAACCGAGTAAACCCCCCTTCAAGTCATTCACCGCCTCTACACGTAGGCAAACATCCTGCCATCATATCAATACCGCTGAAAATCATTCACAAGCATCATGGCAAACTGTGCCAAACCTCAAAGCTCCCAGAAGTACCGCTACCGAGCAGAAACAATAAGATATCCTTCCATAGGGCAACTGTAATAGTCCAATCAACTATGCCGGGAGAAACATCTCGCACCACATCTGTAGTGCCATCGAAATTCTTCAATTCTAGATTTACAACAAGCACTCTGTGTCGCATAAGATTGAGTAGGAAGGAAACAAAGGCATAAACCTTAGAGGAATCAAATCGCACGATAAGGAAATCAAGAAGGGAAGTACTCCCAATAGCCTTGTAGCCTCCCAAGGATAAGTACAGACGTCTCCGTACCGATCCGCGAGACTCTACTAGACTTGCTCATGACTCGTGAGACCGACGGGAACCTAGAGCTCTGATACCATATTGTCACGACCCAAAATCCACTAAGGGTCATGGTGGCGCCGGACACCGCTGTCAGGCAAGCCAACCAAATTACTTAAATAAAATCTCGCTTTTTACATTTTAAAAATCTAGGATTTTTCTTTCGTATTTAGAAAATTTTAAAGAATATAGTTTCAAATCAAATATAAAAGTTAAGCAATTAATAAAATACTCCAAACCATCCCAGAACCCGGAGCCACAAGTGCATGAGCATCTATTGATAAGATAAATAAAATACAACATATGTCCGGAATACAGTGGACGAAAGTAAATACAATACACTGGAAGGGACTACCCTAGCTGCGGCAGTCTGGAATGATGCAGCTCATCTAATCCCAGAATCATCCGCACTGCTATGCCTAGTAGACCACTGGAGTCACATATACCTGTGCAACAAAATGCACAATACGTGTAGTATGAGTACAAAAACAATGTGTACCCAGTGAGTATCTCGCATAATCCCGAAGGGGTAGAGACGAGATGGTCAAGTTTGACACTCACTAGTAGTCCAATGATTATTTATCCTTAATAAATATATTAAACAGTGGATTTATTTTATAAACTTGATTCTAATCTAGATAGAGGAAACAAGTAAACATATAATTCTTTCATGGGAAATTCCCTTAGATTTTTTGTTATTATTAACAAAATGATCTCGAGCCATAGTGAGGCATAAAACAACTCAAATGAGTCCAAGCAGCGATAAAAGCATGCGCAAATCATACCGAGGTCGACGGCCCGCTCCAACAGAAATAAATGTGCACTTGTCGAGGGTCAACGATGCGCTTATAGATGCATCTATTAATCTGCTGAGGCGTTCGGCCCGTTCCAAAATAAACATACGCAGACAGACAATCAGTCAAACAGTCAACGTGGAGCAAATATTCAAGAAAGGTCAATTCTTTTAATAATTGAGAAAACGAAGCTTACGTCTTTCTTTTTGAAATTCATTTATAATTTTAATGTGATTTAAGCAATCCAAGCCATCAATGGGTTCACAACTAATCCAAGTATAACATGCTTTTGGGTCCTAGACTACCCGGACAATAGCATAACAGTAGTTACGCACAGACTCTCGTCACCTCGCGCATACGTAGCCCTCACAAATAGGAGCACATAACCAATTTAACTTATCTATGGGGTAAATTCCCCCTCACAAGATTAGAAAGGAGACTCACCTCGCTCCGAAGATCCACAACCGGCATTCTACACTCTTCTGAAGACTTGCACCAATGCACAATGCTCCAAAACTAGCCAACGATCATACCAATCCATTAATATAAGCTCGATTATACTTTGCAACCCAATTTATAACAATTCTTAACCCCGAACGAAAAGTTGACCAAAACGCCCTCGGGCCCACGAGCCCGGAATCTGAAATTTTTCGAAGATAAAGATTACCCATGACCTTAGGAACTCAAATATATAATTTTCTCTTAATTCTATATCCAAAATCGTGATCAAAATCCAAGAACACTAATTTTCTAGGTCTTCCTCTAACCCTCAATTTTCTACCCATTTTCATACTAAAATCCATACTTAATCAATGTATTTAACTCAAAATATGTGGGGATAACTTACCTCAATCATTGATGACAAAAATCTCTTCTTGAAGCTCCCCAAAATCGTCCCAAGCCATGAAAAATGAGAGAAATGAACTCAACCCACGTTTTAAAACAACCTTGCTGCCTCCAGGCGTTTCGCTTCTGCGAATCCTCCACCGCAGGTGCGGTCCCGCTTCTGCGGAAAAATGACTGCATCTACGGTCCCAGCCTAGCTGCCCAAAACCGCTTCTGCGACGAGCTATCCGCTTCTGCGGATCGGCTTCTGCGGATCCGCTTCTGCGGATTCCTGACCGCATAAGCGGTCCTGGCTCCCTTCACTCCCAACCGCTTCTGCGGTTCCTCCTCGCAGAAGCGGAAATACCAACAACTAGCAACTTCAGCCTTTCCAAAATTCCATTTTCGATCCGTTAACCACCCGGAATCCACCCGAGGCCTCCGGGACCCCAACCAATCATACCAACCAGTCCCAAAACACATTGCGGACTTTCTCGAGGCCTCAAAACATATCAAACAATTCCAAAACCACGAATAGACCTCCAATCCAAGCTTGGTGAACCTTGAGATTTCCAACTTCTACTTCCGATACCGAAACCTATCAAATCACGTCTGATTGACTTCAAATTTTGCACACAAGTCATATTTGACATTACGGACCTATTCCAACTTCCGGAATTAGATTCCGACCCCGATATCAAAAAGTCCACTTCCGGTCAAACTTCTTAAAAACCTTCAAATTTCTATCTTTAGCTAAATGCTTTCAAAATGACCTACGGACCTCCGAATTCACTTCCGATCGCACTCCCAACTCCAGAATTACCATACGGAGCTACTCCTAGTCGCGGAATCCCAAACAGACATCAATAACACTGAATTGCACTTTAACCCAAACTGATGCAATTTCTTCTAAAATGCTAACTTCAACAATAGGCGCCAAGACGCTCCCGGGTTATCCAAAACCCGAATCGGGCATACGACCAAGTCCGAAATCATCATACGGACCTGCTGGAACCTTTGGATCCCGATTCCGAGGTCATTTACTCAAAATTCCAATCCTAGTTCATTTCTTCAACTTTAAGCTTTCAAAATGAGAATTGTCTTTCCAAATCCATTCTGAACTTACCGAAATTCAATTCCGACTACGCGTACAAGTCAATATACCTGAAATGAAGCTGTTCATGCCCTCAGACTGTTGAGTGACGCGCCGGAGCTCAAAATTACCGGTCGGGTCGTTACATTATTCCCCTCCAGAAATCAGCACCTTCATGGCAAATCTCTCTGGAATGAAACTTACCCATGAATTTGGAAACTACTTAGACTTTCCAATTTTGAACTATAGTCCAAGACCAAAGACTTCCAATTTTTAATTGACAAACTCCATAGAAAAATGTCTCACTGGAAATGCTCCTTTCTAAATATAGCAGGTCGTGCAACCCTTGCAGCTAGCACTCTAAACTCCATCCCCGCTTACTCCATGCAATACACTTACCTTCCAAAAAAATTATTAAACAAATCGACAAAATAAAATGTGATTTCATTTGGGGAAGTACAAACACCTCTAAAAAACTTCATTTAGTAAATTGGAATATGGTCACCAAGAGTAAAAAAGAAGGGGGCATTGGTATCCAAAAAGCCTCATCCAAAAATATTTCCCTCCGAACTGGCCTTTGGTGGAGGCTTTTACAAAATTCAAATTCTCCTTGGGCCAAATTAATCTCCTTCATATATGCTAATAAAATATCTATTCACACCTCCACCTTTATTTGGAAATCTATTTTAAAGGGATGGAATATCTGCAATAATGGCATCCTATGGCATCCTCACTCCAATTCCTATATGAATATTTGATCTTCAAACTGGATACATGACACAAGTTCTCTTATGAAGAATTTATGTGGCCCTATTGATAAAACGGACCTAAATATCCCCATAAAAGATATTATTATTAATGGTAATTGGAACCTCTCTAACATTTCCTTTGAACTGCTAAATTCCCTCTTAAGAAATATTATGGCTACCCCTTTACCAAATAATTTCACTAAAAAGGATACTATGACTTAGGGTGTTACCTCTAGTGGCCTCTTCGCAACCAAATCTTGCTACTACCTCATTAATCCTTCTAGTCCTCACAAATTGGATTTTGAATGGATTTGGGATCTCAAATGCCCAAACAACATCAAATTCTTCTTTTGGAAATGTATGTATAACCATATACCTTGTAGAGCCTATTTATCTCACATTGGCATGAATATTAATAAGACCTGCACAATCTATAGAAATAACGAGGAAAATGCTTAACATACTTTTCTCCACTGCCCTATCAATCATTCCTGTTGGGAACACTTAGGAATTAAAGTTTCTTCCTCAAAAGATGAAGAACACTGGATTTTGAGATTAAGGAATTTATTTACCCAATCAAACATTTTCATAAATAACTGGAAAACCATCTTTCCTTTCGCCATTTGGAATATTTGGAAGAATAGAAACACTAGCAACCTAAACAACCTGAATAATGGTGTCTATCACATGCAAATCCTTCACCAAGCATGGGAATACAACTTCTTCATAGAAAAAAATCATTTTAAAGAGAATAGTACCCAAATCAAGATCACTTGGATTAAACCTCCCGCAAGTAAAATCAAACTTAACATTGATGTAGCTTTTCCCAAGACTACTTTGGAAGCAGGACTAGGTGGGGTTTTCAGGAACAAGGACGGTGATTGGATATTTGGTTACCACAAATCAACTAATGGCTTTGCATGAAGGACTGAAGATTGCAAAACATCTTGATCTCTATAACATCGAAGTTGAGACTGACTCAACAGATATAATATCATCTCTTAATGAAAATAACCCTAACTTTTCAAATCTTATTTTGGAATGCAGGTTGTTAATGCACCAGTTAAAGCACCCAATCCTGAAGCATAACTTCAGGGAAGGCAACATGACAACCCACCTATTGGCAAAGGAAGGAGTGAAGAACTTCAAAAGGGCTAAATGTGTTCATCATGCTCGTCCACCTTTTTTTGTTGAACATCAATTGCTAAAGGACAAGCATGATCTAGTATTAAGTTTAAATATGTTACTTCCAATGTGTATGAAAAACTAGCCAAGTTTGGCAATGAAAATGTCCTACGGGACTATGTAATACCTATGTAATGTTTTGTTGGTAATATATTATCGTCGTTTATGGTTCAAAAAAATGCGTTTTCCATTATTCATCATCTTCAATCCAATGACTGATAACAGTAAGGTAATCACAGTCATTACCACTTCTACCAATATCAGTTGTAATAGCAACACGATAATTTATATGAGTAAATAAATAGCGTAAATATTGTTCATATTCATTTTTGTATTTATAAATATCGATCTTAAACGGTTGTGCGAGAAAAACCTTTATAAGTATGATTCCAAATTTTTTTAAACATAAAATGCACAAAGTGAGGGTTAGAATGAAAACTATAGGGTAAACACATAATAATAACCATTTTTGCCAATTCTTTTCGATTTCTTTTTGGGATCATAATATAAAATACCATCGGTAACAGTGTTAATTCCCGATTGAAATTGATTCGACCCAGGGGTCAACCTGACTAGGAGTAGGCACATTTGTCCCTTGGTCAAGGCTTTCATACGAAGATATTTGGCTTTATCTTGAGGGTGTATCAATATGTGTCTTTTCAAATCCTCCCCCCCCCACCGCCAAAATATTTAAAAGCTAACTACTCGCCACAAGTTTACACCTAGCCTTATTTTGTGGAATTAGTTGAGTAAAAAAAAGGCCAAATAATAGATGTTTCTAACCATTTGGGACGTTGTCTAGAAAAGGTAGAGGTAGTAACAGGACGGTCAGACGGGGCATCATTTGGATTATCATTAGTTGGGCTAACTTCAGGAGTAGGACTAGTGGGTGTATCGTCATCCGGTTGTGATTCATCAAAATCTATTTCCTCCTCAGCATCTTCATCAATAGTTGGATTAGAATAAAGAGCATTTATTAATTCATGGTTTAACTTTTCACCAACTCCAACACTATGGCAAAATTGACTCTCAGTAAATTGTAATAAACTATTATCGCTATCAAGAATTGCATGTGTAGGACGGATATGGGATTTGGGTCGGGGAGCCGGGGGCAGTGGAGGAGGAACAGATTGGCCACTAAATTCGCAAATCTTGGATTTTCCCTTATTTTTACCAAAAGGGTTTTTAAGGAATCCATTGTAATTAATCAAATAATAGAAAACAAATAAAACAAACAAAACTATAATATTAAAAATTATGAGTTGGAACGAGTTTACTTAATTGATGAACAACTTATTTAAAATTGATTATTGTTGAAGACTTGAAGACTTCAATTCACCAACTTCATAATTTTTCACAAATTGTAACAATAAATCAAGCAATTATAGAAGAAAATTAGAGAGAGATTGATGATTTTGTGAGAAAAATAAAAGAATGAGGGGGTATTTATAATTGAAAATAGGGAAAAAGTATAACTATAAAAAGTTTGAGATTAAAACAAAGTTGGGGGGGGGGGGGTTAAATGGCTATTTTGTAAATAGCCAACGACTATTTTAGCAGGGAAACAACTACATTTTAAATGCCCTAACGGGCAAATGTTTTAAAAAAAAAACCGTTAGGCCCGTTTAGGACTGCTTGAACCGGCTCACTTCCCAGCCGGTCCTGATCTCGCGGGCCTAGCTCACAGGACCGGCCCACTACCCAACCCATATCCCCATGGTCTCGATCTTATATGGTTAGGACGGTTTAGGCCCACAACCCATATGGGCTGCAGTTCTGGGTTGGTCCCGGTCCTGGACCGACCCATTTTCTAGCCCTACATACAATGCAAACGCCGAATTTTCAAATTTGGACATTATTCAAAATAAGCTAAATATTGATAGAAACTAGAAGACCACCAAACAATATAGAGAATCAGGTTCTCTATTTTGTTCCTAGAGTAAATAAGTGGAAAGTAAAACCAAACAGAATAGGGAACCAGGTTATCTATCTGTTCCCATAGTAAATATGCAGTAAATAAAGAGTACGTGATATTTATGTAAAAACTCCTCGCTCAAGGTTTAAAAATCACAACCTGCCCTAGTAGGATTTCGACTATGCTAAACCTAGCAAACTTCAGATTACAACCTATTGCAATCTAGGATTTAAACTTTTAATCTCTCACCCCTTACAATAACTCTATTTTAAGCCTTTTGCAATAACTCTATTACAAAGCAACAAACCTTGACTAACTCAAGTAAAGAAACCAAACCAAACAATGATTGAAATCTGTCTTCCAAAGACAATTCTTGAAAATAGTGTAGGATTACAAAATGAAGAATAAAATGACAAAGATTCAACACACCTAATGACTTAAGATATCTTCATCTCTGGATATGCTCCTTTAGGTAGTAGTTCTTCTTATTTGCAAGTGTTAAGTGAAACTCTTGCATCAGGTTGATAATATATGTGTGATGTCATGAAAGATGATACAAGATAGTGTCCTTTAGTTTTGACTAAGCAAGCTACAACTGTGTTGATGTACTGTTGCTAGATGGTACAGTGCAATAATTTTTACAGTTGTAGAGTTGACTGCTCGACGACCAGGGGAACCGATCCATGTATGTTCCGATCTCTCTGTTGTTGCCTTATCTAATTTCATTAAAAATTAAACCAGACATCTGACTAGTTATTCTGAACGCAAGAGAACTAATTGTATGAGGTTTCTCATCTGATTCTCTCGTGAAGTTTGTCAAATCATCAAAACAAAAGACTCATTACTTATCCTAGATCGTGCCAAATTTGACGTGCTATCTAAGGTATCTAGCCTTTAAAATAGGTTAAAGTTGTCATATGGTTTTGAAAATCATGAATTATGCGTTAACTTATGTTGCGTTGATTTCCCTCCAAACTAGTCATTGTTAATTTCCAAGTGAAGTGCCCTTTTTGGAAAAATAGCAACACTCTCAATTTAAAAGTCATGATATTTTCAACCAAAACCCCATATTGTCGTGTACGTAGTATATTGCTCCCAAATGCACACACAAGTATACGTGGTCGACAAGTAATATAGGATTGTAAAGTCCAGATATCGTACCCACAGGGACTTGTGATTAACTATCAACTAAATTAAACTAAAACAATTAATCTATTTAAGCGAATCCTAACGTATGAATATTCAACTAAAATTAATCTAGAGTTGCAAATAAGGAGATTAAAGAAAACAACGACACACTTAACAACGAATTTAATGTGAGAGAATATTCTAGAGTTATGGGTTAGCTAACAATCTCGTTGAGTTTTTCACTTAAATCGTCTAATTAATTTATCTGACTCATTGGTTAACGGGGTTAATATTGCTCGTAGCCTTCTCCCGAAGTACAACTTGCCTATTCAAGCTAATCTAACGCCTATATTTCTATGAAATTAGAATTAACAAGAATGCATTTATAATTCCCGTATAATAACCATGCAAGGTGATTAGGTATATTCCTATCCTAACCGCAAATCCACCCCCCCCCCCAAGAGTTAAGAACTTGCTCTACTCAATCTTATATGCAATCTACAATTCTCTCTCCCAAGTTCAACCCTAGATTCGTAGATAGTATTTAATTGGTGATCAAGCAATCAAATAATTAAGCGCAAGATTGAATAAATAAACCAATATGATAAAATAATAATAACAATTCAAGCTTCAAACTACAACGTTCATGTAGCACCCAAAACTCTAGAACTAATGAACTATGAAATTAAAGGAAGAGAAGAGAAGAAAAACTAGTTAGAAGCCTCCTCCAAGCGTGGTGTGTGTTCCTCCACGTGAAACTCCCTTCAAAGTATGTTAGATATCCTCAAAAGTGGCGTCCTCTTTTCAAAAATAAGTTTAGCCTTGCTTTTATACGTGTTGGATAGGTTTAGGGACGAATAAACCGTGTTCCGGGCAAACTAGGACAAAATTCGCGTCACCGTTGCCCAGCCCGGCACCCCATTATTTTTGCATACTGTTTTTTGTGCCACAGGTGGCGCCAGGCGCTGCCTGTGGCGCCCAAATTCACACATTGCCCGGTTTCGTTCATTTTTTATCAAATATCGCGCTTTTCGCCCCGTTACTTTTGGAATTTGGAAAAACGTAAAAACATGAAAGTTGTAGCCCTTTGAATTAGCTTTCCAACCATATATTATGAGGACCAAATGTAGTTCTGAGAAAAAAGTTATATCCATTTTACTAGACAGCACGTATTATACCTACTCGATTCTTCGTTCGCTCTAACTATCATCCGTTGACCCCCAAACACGATCCCGGCTTAATTCCTTGAGCTTTTACTCAGACTTTAAAGCTCAAAATTATTTGAATTCATTCCATAACATCTATATAGCTCGAAATCACTCTTACAAGGCATAAAACACACAGTTAGTGCAAGACGCTAGCGATTAAAGCTCAAACTCAATCAAAGTGCAGTAAATTTGAGTGTGATAAGCGACTAAAATACGTAATTATAGTCCATCATCAACACCCCACACTTAAATCATTACTTGTCCTCGAGCAATCAAACTACACTTTTTATAGACACAACCTTTTTAAACAATTCTCATAACTCATCACACCAAGAATATTTAAAATAGACTAAGCACAAAACTGTAACATCTTCACCTCAAGATTTGACTCACAAGTACCACGCATTATTCACAACTCATGCACTTTCTCTAACATAGAGGTCACTGACATTACCATCTCTTCATGAATCAAGTGCCCTCATATAACAAAAGAGAGTAGTTCCACACAATAAAATTTAAGAACACTTAGGAACTCAAGATTGAAAGAATTCACTCACTCTTAGAAATAACATTCATATGGCACAAAAGATGCACCATAAGCTTGCCCATAGTGTACTACTCCACTAATTGAGCTCATTCAATCTAGGATCAGTTAGGACTTTATTTGGTTGTAATGTAGGCTATGGGACGGGTAAGATACATTTAGATATAAGAGTGACTACACCTCCCTAAGCACTTTAGTACATACAATTTAACATTTAAACCCCATAATTATGTAAAATCAAAACTCCACCTTCACATTAATGTAAATTACCCCATTATTCTTTAAGCACACTTACATCAAGAGCCACCACTTATCAAGATTTTTTTTTCCACAACAATCCAACTATTTTTTTTCCAATTCAAGTGGCTCTTACTTTTTCAAAACAATGCACCTTTCTCCTTATTCAATTAGTTCCACTCAAAAGCAAAACCAGCCACCCTACACTTTAACTTTTACAAAGTTTATAACAATTCAAGTGCTCATAAGAGGTGAAAAGGTTCAAATAGATAGTTAATTTAAACAAATGAGTAAGGCTTGTAATGTGGTTGCCAAAGAAAAAAGATTATAGGCTCAAAGAGGTTAACTACGATACATAACAATTAGGCGGGTAACATATACATATCTGGCTCAACAAAGAAACGCCTATATCATTTCCAAGGTTGAACAAGAATACTATTTCGCTTTGCAAACACACGGGGCAAGTTCTAGACATCAAATGCAATACATTGAATAACGCAAAACCTTACACACACATGACACATAACTCACTTAGGATTGGATTCATAGATACTCTAGTCAAAGCAGTTAAGCAAAGTTAAGATAATACAATTTATGGTACTTCTACAAGAGTCAAAAACTGAGCCTAAGCGTCACAACCAAAGTACTCACTATTCTCAAGGCATAACAATTCAAGAGATATTGCTTCAATTCAATTCACATCACCATGGCTTCTCTCCTAAAAAAAACTACCTACACCCGGTTCAAACAAAACCCTTGGAAAAGAACCGCGACACAAAGAAAAACCAAGGGGGAATTACTACACTACCTACCAAGAAAATCTTTTTGTCCTTTTTCTTTAGACTTAAATCCCTCAAGAAAACTGTCTAGGAGATCCATCGTCGGGAAAAGTCCAATTTTTTTTTCATTTTCCATTTTTTCTAAAAAAAAAATTATTCAATTAAACTAACACAACTAAAATAGCATAGAAAGTCACTCAGACAATCTCCTCACCCCACACTTAAAATTGTGAAATGTCCTCAATGCACACTATAAATAATAAGAGGGTAAAAGAGACTCCCTGGTAGGCCAAAGGCCGAAGAATTAGCAGCTGACGGGATACTCAGACTTCTCCCAGATATGATCCCTTGTGCGGGTACCTCACACTCAGTTTCAACTACATGCTCTCTTTTGCACTCACCTATTGGCTTTGAATCCATGCTTTTACTCCTACAAAATACAAAAACAACACTACAAATATAACATAATAAAAAAATAAAAAAGGTAAAAAAATAGAATTGGGTTTCCTCCTAACAAACGCTTGATTTAACGTCGCGGCACGACTCCATCACTTTCACCACTATTCCTTCCACTTAGAAGATATGAATTGCGCCCCCAATTTTACATCAAATTTTCTGTCACGTTCATGAGGCAGTGGTGTGAAAATAAATGAAACAAGCAATAGGTAACACATCTTGCACTTCTTGGCCTTTAAGTGAGGGATGTCATTTTGTCTCCTTGGTGTGGCAAATTTCAGAAAATAAACACTTTGTTCCTCATCCATTGACTCCTCCATATGCTCGACTGGATCAATTTCCATATCACCAACCAAACACAACGTTGAAAAGTGTTTAGAATGAGGTCCAATACGCTCCAACTCTAAAATTGCATTACTTTTGACATACTCAATTTTGCACTCTTCGTCAACCGTGGCATCATTAATAATATTTTGGTCGAATAGTTGGAATTCCTCTTTCCGCTCCACAAGCTGGCCAGTATCCATAAAAATTGGTTGTAGAGCATCAGACGCCTCAACCTTTTTATTCAATTGAGCCTGTAAGTCATGGATATCTGAGCCAAATTGGTTTATCTCTTGCTTGAGCTCAGTTCTTCCTTCTATTAGTTGTTCTGTCATATTTGAAAGACCATCACGGAGAAACTCATGAGATTTTATAAGTTTAGCTTGTTCCTCTAGCCAAGATTGGCTAACTATATCTGCTTCTTCTAAATTATCTTCTAGTGGGAACTCGCTCTCTTCAGCTACTTCCTCCGCCTCGACCTTCATTCTCATGATTGCTGCACTAATTATTTGTATAGCCTTTCGATTTTCATCTTGCTGCTCGACTACTTGCCTCATTATCATGTCATGTTGCTCGGCTACTTGCCTCATCATGTCCATAATACGAGTCATGCTTTCCATATCCTCCATTTCCTTGCTCCTATCAAACTCATAAATATTATTAGAAACATTATAATAAGAATTAGGACAATCATCCCCATGGTCACCTTGACCACCACACATATTACAAATATTCCACCCATAAGATTGAGATTCACAATTTTGCCACAAATGTGGTCCTCCACAATATGGACAAGGATCACCATAATAAGAATAACCAATATTCGACCAATTATCATTCTAAGACTCCATATCAACAAAGATAATAAATATTAAACTAAAATAAAAATTTAAAGACTTGAATAGACAAAGAGTAAAAATCTAATCTAGTAGACTAGTTAATTTCTAAGTCCCCCGCAACGGCGCCAAAAACTTGTTGCTCCCAAACTCACACGCAAGTATACGTGGTCGACAAGTAATATAGGATTGTAAAGTCCAGCTATCATACCCACAGAGACTCGTGATTAACTATCAACTAAATTAAACTAAAACAATTAATCTATTCAAGAGAATCCTAACGTATGAATATTTAACTAAAATTAATCTAGAGTTGCAAATAAGGAGATTAAAGAAAACAACGACAAGATTAACAACGAATTAAATGTGAGAGAATATTCTAGAGTTATGGGTTAGCTAACAATACCGTTGAGTTTTTCACTTAAATCATCTAATTAATTTCTCTGATTTATTATTAGTTGACGGGGTTAATATTGCTCGTAGCCTTCTCTCGAAGTACAACCCGCCTATTCAAGCTAATCTAACGCCTATATTCCTATGGAATTAGAATTAACAAGAACGCATTTATAATTCCCGTATAATAACCAAGCAAGGCGATTAGGTATATTCCTATCCTAACCGCAAATCCGCCCCCCCCCCCAAGAGTTAAGATCTTGCTTTACTCAATCTTATATGCAATCTATAATTCCCTCTCCTAAGTTCAACCCTAGATTCGTAGATAGTATTTAATTGGTGATCAAGAAATCAAATAATTAAGCGCAAGATTGAATAAATAAACCAATATAATAAAATAATAAGAACAATTGATCAAGCTTCAAACTACAACGTTCATGTAGCACCCAAAACTCTAGAACTAATGAACTATAAAATTAAAGGAAGAGAAGAGAAGAAAAAGTAGTTAGAAGCCTCTTCCAAGCGTGGTGTGCGTTCCTCCACGTGAAACTCCCTTCAAAGTATGTTAGATATCCTCAAAAGTGGCGTCCTCTTTTCAAAAATAGGTTTAGCCTTGCTTTTATACGTGTTGGATAGGTCTAGGGCCGAATAAACCATGTCCCAGGCAAAATAGGATAAAATTCACGTCACCGGCGCCCTACACGGCGCCCCATTATTTGTGCATACTGTTTTTGGTGCCACAAGCCAAATTCGCACATTGCCCGGTTTCGTTCGTTTTGGCTCAAATATCGCGCTTTTCGCCCTGTTCCGTTTTGTATTTGGGAAAACGTAAAACATGAAAGTTGTAGTCCTTGAGTTAGATTTCCAACCATATATTATGAAGAACAAATGGAATTATGAGCAAAAAGTTATATCCATTTTACTAGACAGTGCGCAATATGCCTACTCGATTCTTCGTTCGCTCTAACTATCATCCGTTGACCCCCAAACATGATCCCAGCTTAATTCCTTGAGCTTTTACTCAGACCTAAAAGCTCCAAATTACTTGAATTCATTCCATGACATCTATATAACTCGAAATCACTCCTACAAGGCATAAAAACACAGTTAGTGCAAGACACTAGCGATTAAAGCTCAAACTCAATCAAAGTGCAGTAAATTTGAGTGTAATAAGCGACTAAAATACGTAATTATAGCCCATCATCATAGTACTTATATTATTTTGAAAAAATTAAGGATTTCCTAAAGAGACATGTGATCTCGACTCTTCCGGCTTTTTTGTACAAATAAATTTTCATAGACCAAATTATCATCGCCGAAGTAAGGATTTAATTATTCTTCGTCTTATATAATACTTTTAATATAATATCGATGCGGTAGTTTATAAAATTAAAAAAGATAATTATTAAAACTGGTGGTCCTAAAATCTTCCACTAAAAAAAAAAAAAACAACTTAGAGCGCATAATGTTCCTTTGCGCCACCAATCAGTTTCCAAGTTTCTTTTATTATCGCCGACAGGTTTTCTACTACATATTTCAACACTACACCCACATCTTCCTTTCTGTTTTAATTTCTTTTTTTGATAATTAAGCAAGAATATAAACGCAAGCTTCGCTTTAGTTACTATTTACCAGAGATGTTTGATAATTGTTGTATGTTTTTACCTTACAACCCTCAAAATGATACTCCCTCCATCTCATATATATTATGATTCTCTTATAAACGCTCCTTAAAAAAATTAATAAAATGGGATTTTGATTATATTATTTTTATTCATGTCTTAATATTTAAATTTTCTTCATTGGTATTTGAATAAAATTATCCATAATAGAGATGTTAACTTGTAGTCTTAAAGGTTAATTATACTAGGGGTAAAAAAGATTTTTTTTATTGAACTTCTAAAATGATAAATAATTTGAGACAACTATTTTTAATAACTACGACTGATAATATGAGGAGGGAATAGCATTTCAAAGAATCTCGGGAAATAATTATGAAAATGAGAAATTAATGATAAGGGTAAAACAAGAAAAAAATTATCTTTTTCTTGATTTATTAAAATAAACAAGTAAAAGTAAATATATTTTTATTATAGTGAACGAGTAAAGGTGAAGTGAAGAGTATAAATAAATAAATAAATAAATAGAATGGAAGACATAAGTTGGGACATCCAATTAATTGATTCGTGTTAAGATCAAACATTAATTATAGGGAATGGTCTTTATATATTCTAATTATTCAGACACCGGTAACCGGTTGGCCACTAGCAATTTAGTAATAATTCGAAAAAAACGAGTAACGCTGTTGGTTTTCTTTTAATAAATAAAAAAATGAAGCATCAGTACTAGGCTGATTAATATACATTCAGACAACTAAATATTTTAGAGCAGGGCCCACTTAGAAATAGAAAATTTGCAGAATAAATATACATTCAGACACCTAAAATATTTTATAGTAGAGCTTTAATAGCCACTTAAAAACAAAAAATCTGCAGAGTAAATATACATTCAGACAACTAATTAAAATATTTCATCCACCATAATTCAAGAGTTAAACAAGTAGAACAAGGACTGACACATTAATAATTTAGCAAATAGAGTCCAATATGAAGAAATAGATAATTAATTGGTATTGAACTAAATCACATTTCTACTTTATATTTCTTGATTATTAATTGGTATTGAACTAAATCACATATTATTAAAAATACTAACCAAATTTAATTGTTACTCGTATTTTCGAGGTAAACAAATACATTAATACGTAAGATTTTTCTACTTTCCGAAAAAAAAAAATTAAACTTATTATTTTTATAAAAGTTTAAAATAAGACCGTCCGCGTAATTTGAATAGACCTCGTCTTTTTCAACTAAAGCAATCAATAGGAATGCAACTCCACATAACAAGTAAGGAAAAAGACTTGAGCAAAGACTTTTAGTCTTCCCCTTCATTTCTATGCCTTAAGTAAACTGGAAAAAGACTTAAAGCAAAGACTTTGATCTTGTCTGCAGCGGCTTTTCTTAGTGCAAGGTGAGATTTTCTCTGCTTATGCCTATGTATGGATCCTTTTTCAAAAATAAAATAAAATCTTTTTAGTCTGACCTATTTCTTGAGCCTGTTTTTTTTTTTTTTTTTAAATTTAATGTAATGATTTTTATTCTTTTTAAAATCTTTATTAGTCTGATGTTTATGCTTTGCTAATGATTTCGGATTTCGGATTTTAGAAAATGCAATCCGAATTAATATCGGATCTGATTTTAAAGTTTGGATCGGATTTCGGATAGGATCGGATTATTATACCTCAAAGTTGCAAATTCATATGTATATTTTCTTTGTAAAAGAGGCAATACAGTAAGAAAAATTCATGTTTATGCAATTATGAGAGTATTATGGTGCCAATATAGCTAAATCCATCGATTGTAAAGGTAATAACTTAGAGGAAAATGTAAAGGAAGTATTAATTATACGAAATTATAGTTTAGTATTTATACATGCCTTAATAATTTTGCATTTTGGATCAGATCAGATCGGTATTAAAATTATACTAACCCGAATCCGATTAGAAATCCGAAATCTTAATAAACACAATCTGAAATCCGATCCAATCTGAAATTCGAAATTGAACGGATCGATTCGGATTTCGGATATCCGATCCAAATGAACAACCCTAGATAGATGTGATACAAAGTTGGAGGGTTCTCAGCATGTATTAAGAGAGTGAAATGACATTTTTTTATTTATTGAGTGCAATATTGGTAGCTCAGTTAAAAAAGATTTAATCATACAAAACTAGTGGTGATTTATAGAGTGATATAAGTTACTATCTTTTGGAGTAGTAGGATGCTATTGTAGATTATTAATTCAAAAGGATTATACATAAGGTAAAGAATATCACTCAGTTAATGAGCAATAGACCAACTAGCATATTCTTTAATTTTCGAGGAAATAATCTTCCGTTAATCAATTAGAATTTGAATAAAAAAAAGAATGGCCTAACAAAGATCTCATAAGTTTTATTATGATTTCCTGTATTACATTTTATTAATCTTCATGAATAAATGTCATATAACAAAAGGATACTCGTAATATGCCATCAATCCATATGTTATGTATATGTGAAAACACCTCGTTAATTTGAAACCATTTTCAAATTGTTTTTGGAGGTTGGGTTGGCATCCCGCTCAATCCAGTTTGAAGTCATCTGAACCTGATACTTTGCTCCAGATTTCACTCGGCTTCTACTTCAAACTCATCATCCTCCATAGTTCACATTCATATAGTGGGACTTTCCAAACAAAGAATTACCTCTTATCCAATTGGTCTTATTTTAATTTGACGTGAAGAATAGAATGTCTTTCAACAACAGGGAAGGGGGAAAGAATAAGTTTCTGTACAGGGACAACATGGGAATCAAGAAGAAAAGGTACTTCATAAGATTTAATTTGAACATTACGCGACAACTCTTTGCCAATCGATCTAACATAGTAATATTTATTTCTAGCAGCCGAAGAGAGACAAAGCTAATTGACATGGAGAGCATTCAGGGTGGTGAAAGATCTCTTGCTCATGCAACTGCTTCTACCAAACATAGTCTTCCATCAATGGAAGAGGAAGTAGTTGGTTTTGAGGATGATGCAAAAAGCATAATTCAACAATTGACTGGAGGAACAAAGGAACTAGACATTATCTCGATTGTTGGAATGCCAGGACTCGGCAAAACCACTTTGGCTAGAAAGGTGTTTAATTATTTTATTGATAATAGATACTTTGACGTTAGAGCATGGTGCTCTATTTCAAAAGAATATAGCTCGACGAAGGTGTTCTCTGAGATTCTTAAACAAGTCATAGGCAGTATGAATGGTATAAGAGATGAAGACATACCTCACGAGTTGCGAAAGAGTCTAATGCGCAAGAGATACCTCATCGTGTTAGACGATATATGGGAAGCTAAGGCATGGGAAGAGTTGCGATTATCTTTCCCACATGGTGAAGATGGAAGCAGAGTAGTGGTAACAACTCGAGATGAACAAGTGGTTAGGCAGCTTAAGCTCCACAGCAATCCATATTTTCTTCGATTTCTCACGGTGGATGAGAGCTGGGAATTACTCCAGAAGAAAGTTTTTCAAGGAGAAATCTGTCCACAAGAGTTACTCGAAGCAGGATTGCGAGTTGCCAAAAACTGTAAAGGATTACCACTTGTGATTGTTTTGATTGCTGGAATTATTTCAAAGAAAAGGCAAGCCTCTTTGTGGTTTAAGGTCGCAAATGATTTAAGTTCCCATGCTTTAGAAGAGCAAAGCATGAAGATAATAGAATCAAGTTACGACCATCTGGAAGATCACTTAAAGGCTTGCCTTCTTTACATGGGATTGTTTCCAGAAGACTACAATTTTCCAGTTTCTATTTTACTTAAGTTGTGGATAGCTGAAAATTTTGTACAGAATTCGGATACAGATAACTTGGAGGAAGCATCTAAAAATTTCTTGAATGATCTAGCGAACAAAAGCCTTGTAATGGTTTCTAAAAGGAGAGATAATGGTCAGATAAAGTACTGCACTCTTCATGATGTAGTGCGTGAGTTTTGCTGGAGAAAACTTGCAAAAGAAAAGTTTATGCAGCTCATAATCCCATATAATCCAGACCAATCTTTAGGTGCAACGGAACCTCGGTTATGCATGTATGTTCATAACGATCTGGTCAAGCAGTTGGTGGAGCATGAATATTCATTGGATAAAATTCCAATGTTGGCGGAGTTGAGTGAAGTAGGATCATTTGCTCAATGTCATGGTAGGTCTCTTGAGTTCATTGCTCATCCAAAACTCTATAAATGGGACCTGAGTTTGACAAATCATGTCCTTTTACTTGATTGCATTAGACTTATTCGGGTGTTGGATTTGTTGAATGTCTACTTGGAGGGACGTTTTTGGGCTAGGGCAATGCAAGCAGTAACTCACTTGAGGTATCTTGCAATTCATACCCAACAATTTCGTTTCCCGTGGGTATCACACCTACTCGATCTACAAACTTTGCGGGTGGGGTGGCAACCTATTTCATTAGGAAGTAAGATATCCCCTGCTGGTCTTTGGAAAATGCAGAAGCTAAGGCATGTGGATATCAAGGAAATTAAATTCGCATGGGAAGAGAATGATCGAGCAATTTTCGAAGAATCTTCACAAACTGTGTTACCGAACTTGAAGTCTTTCGGGAAATGCTGTATATATTTGGCTGATATGACTCCGGAGTTCTGGTGGAGATTTCCAAATATTGAACAACTCAAGCTCCACATTTTTGAACCTAAATATCGTGACTTCTCCACACCAGAATTTGATATGCCAAATCTTGAAGAACTCCCACTTCAATCTCTCGAAGTGGGCTTCTCAGACATGCCAGAGACGCATGACTTTGGAATCGGAAGGGGCAGCTGTCTTGTTTTCCCCTCAAATCTAAAGGATTTGTCCATTCATAGCATTATCCTAACAGAAAAAATTGTTTTAAATATTGCAAGACTGCGAAATCTTGAGAGACTCAAACTACGTCGAATACTCTTCAAGGATAAAGATATCAGATGTTGGGATGTAGGTGATTACAAGTTCCCAGCACTCAAATATTTGATCTTAAGGGGTGTTCATATGACCGAATGGCGCTCCTCAGAGGCATCCTTTCCCGTGCTTGAGAAACTGGTTATACGTCGTTGTGAGTATCTTCAAGAGATCCCGTCTAGCTTCGCGGATATCCAAACACTGAAGTTGATCAGATTGAGGGGCTGCATGAAGTCAGTTGAGGATTCAGCCCTAAACATTAAAAAAGAAGTAGAAGATATCACAGGATGTGACTCTCTCCAAGTTCAAGTTGATTTTAAAAATATGCCTCATGGAAGAAAAGATCACGATTTACTAATATTTAAAAATTATGTTGTATAAAATTTTAAATTCTGCTTATTCTGAAGTAATTTCTTTTTGAGGGTATGTGAGGAGAATAGCCGTTTTTGTTTGTTTAATCTATTCACAAAATGATTTTGAGTATGGAATTATTAGATAAGGATAACCAGTTTCATTGCATAAGATTCCAACTTTGGCAGGATGTCACTGCTTGCTCATCCAACATTCTGTCCATGGTATCATTAATTTCTCTTTACTTAACAACTTTAGACTTCAAGATATCCCTTCTAGCTTTGTTGATATCCCAACACTGTAAGTCATTTCAGGATTCAGCTCTGATCATTAAAAAAGAAGTTGAAGAGATCAAAGGATGTGACAGTCTCCAAGCAGAGGCGGACCTATGTTGCATGTAGAGGGGTTACGGGACCCCGTTAGTTTCGGCAAAAACATTGTATATATATGTTATATATATTTGTACATATATATAAGACCCCTTAAATATTTAGTTGTGCCCCTTGAAACAAAAAGGCGGACGGAAGAACTGATTTTGCTGCGTCTTAAAGTCCCTTGTTTGCTGAATGATCTTATTAAAAATAAACTAGAAATTTTAAAGTGCGAAACATGCTTAATCAAACATTTTTCCTTCCCATAACACCCACTTTGCGAAGATCTCTCTTTGTTCGGTGCTTTCTTAATTTCTTTAGAACTTTTTGTTTATACTTGGATGATAAGTCATTATAATCATTAAGTTTTCAAAGAGTTGCATGCCGAATTTTATCGTTAGTGATTAGTATACAGTGGTGCCCCCGCTGTGCTCAAATCCTGAGTCTGCCTCTGTCTCCAAGTTGATGCCCCGTATCGTTAAATAAAAGTGAGACAGTACGGTACACCAAGCTCCCGCTGTGCGCGAAAAGGACGGACCACAAAGGTCCATCATATAGAAAGTTATGCAACTAATGAAGTTAAAATTTATCATGGGAAACAAATTTTAAAGAATCCAGCAGAAACTAGAAAAAACTAAATTATTTTTCCCCACCTATTAACTGTTTATCATCAAAATTCCTTTGTATATGTGTTGAGGAAGAAAATATGTATTACGACAAGTAATTGAACCGTGTGCAAGCTGAAAAATAAATTGGAAAGAATAAATAGCGCGGTAATTGACTTATATAACATAGCAGTACGTTTAATTAACTACCACAGGTCGTGATAGGGTGGTAAGTACTCAACCATTACACAGATACTAAAGGGTAAAAATAAAATTAGCATATACTAATACACACGTTGATATAATCATAAATTTGTATAGCATAACCCACACCTAAAAAAATAAATCATAGCAAAGAATGAATATTGGTTACTAGGCTGTTTCTTATGGACCTATAAAAATTCAGACCAATCGGAATCCGTTTTAAACATTTCTACAAAATCAACATGTATTAATACATACGAAAAAGTTGATATAATCACAAATCATATTGCGGGACCACGAAATGTAAAAATGAACCCAAAATAATGGCGAAGACATGTTAGCCATTGCGTTATTTTCTATGGACATACAAAAATTCAGTGCAGTTGAGTTTGTCAAAAAAGTTTTACAAAATCAACATATACTAATACACATGAAAAAGTTGATATAATAAAAAATTCGTATTGCATGACCCAAAACACAAATAATGAATCTGAAAGTCATGACGAAGCAATGAATATTGGTCACTAGACCATGTTACCTATAAATTTCAGGCCAATCGGAGTCCACCAAAAAAACTATACAAAAATCAGTATTTACTAATATATACAAAAAAGTGGTTGTAATCACAAATTCATACCACAAAACGCCGCAAAATACACCCGAAAGTCATGAAAAAGCAATAAGTATTGGTCATTAGTCCATTTTCTATGAACGTACAAAAGTTCAAATCAATCATAGTCCGTCAAAATAATTCTATAAAATCACCATGTACTAATACACACGAAAAAGTGGATATAATACACAGAAGGTATGGGCACACGAAAATTTGGTCTGATGGCGAAATTCCAGTTTTATGGCCCTAAAAGGCCAAAAAATGAGGAATGGTCATGGTGAGACAGTGAGTATGGTTCATTACGTCATTTTTGATAGCCCAAAAAATTTAAGGTGGTCCAGATCCGGGGGCCCGAGCCTATGCAGAAGGCGAGCTATTGCATTCGAAAATCTTGTCCGGCTGTGGAATTCTAGTTTTACGACCCTAAAACAACAAAAATAAGGAAAGATCATGGCGTGGCAGTGACTATGATTTCTTAGGTTATTTTTGATGGCCCGAAAAAATTTTAGGCGGTTCCTTCTGCATGGGCCCCGACCCATGCAGAAGGCGTGTGCCCATAGCACACGAAAACCTAGAATGCACATAGCATACAAAAATCTAGAAATCATGCAGAATTCCAGTTATATGAAAATAGCATAATAAGGCAGAATTCCAGTTATAGAAGACATAGACAAGAGAGCAATATCATAAACAGCAAAAGGGAAAGACTTGCATTAACCAAATTTGAACTATTACAGGCGGGAGCAGAATCATTATTACTATCCACAATTTCAAAATAAAACAAAAATAAGTGCCAAAAACAAAGGCATCAACAAAGCACACTTAAAATATAGACACTGGAAACTGGACATTGAGAGGACACTCCATTAGGGGACGCTGGAGGAAGAGGGCTTGGAAGAGGAAGCAAGGGTTTGGAGGACAAGATGTGCGAACATTCACGAATATTTTCTCATTGAGCAGTCTTTCTTTTAGGTCCTCCACCTTTTTCCTAAGCTCAACATTCTGCTTTGTCAGGCAGGCAACCACTGAGCTATGAGAATTACTGGAACTAGGTGCCTCTTATAGCTGAATGAGCTGACTCTCAAGAATCGCGTTCCTAGCCTTCAACTTCCGGATCTCCTCTGTGGCACTATTTTGAGCATTTATCAGTTGAGAGATAGTAGATGTTCTTCCAAGTCCTCCGACCTTTTCAATACACTCACACTCCTCAAGAGTGATCTTGGAGAAGGTTTGCTTTTTATTACCCACTTTGGCCTGTCCCAGAGGCACTTTGAAGAATTCGAAGACCTTTGTGAGTAGAGACCCATACGGTAAACCATGGTTTCCATTCTTGAAGTTTGCCACCTTTTACATATGCTCAATCATTATCCCAGGCAGATTGATGGTGGTAAAATTATCCATGGCTTCCATAAGGAGCAGGTCAGCTTTGGAAGTATTAGATCTCCTTTCAGCGTGGGGAAGCAACACTTTGTTAACCATCTCAAAAAGCAATTGATATACTAGAAGGAGTGCTTTCTTATGCACCTGTTCCCCTTGCTGGATTGCCTTATCCTTTACAATGACATTTCTGAAATTTGTAACAGATGACATACCTTTAGTAGGAACACCCAGAATTGATCCCAATACAGCTGAGTCCATCTATATGTCCATCTCATTTACCAACACACAGATTTGATCGTCTTCAACTATGAAGAGGCCGGCATAAAAACTCTGCACCTCCTCCTCATATACTTTTGGAACATTATTTGCAAACAAATGAGTCCATTATTGGAATGTCTCATCCCAGCAAGCTCTACAGTGTCAGAGGCAAATGTGCGGCCCTAAAGTACTTTCTGATTTCTCAACTTCTTTTTCTCAGAACTCACATACTCACCAACTTTTGCTTTCTTGATGGTACCAGGTTCTATATCATCATCCACTATTTTTTTCCAGTGGCTTGCAAATATACTTTGTCTTCTTTATTGACTTTTTATGCATATGTTCACTAGAAGTTTCCACTTCTTCATCATCAAACTCACCACTACTCTTTTTCACTGCCTTATCACTATATTTCTCCACAAATGTTTCACTAGGGGCAGCATCAACACTCTTGGTTGGACTTTTAAAACTTGTAGAAATGTTTCCTTTGGATTGAGAGTGAGAGTGCTTCTACTTCGAGGACTTGTGAGTCAAGGAACTAGGTTCCTCTTCTGCTTCCTCATCAACATCTACCACATGGACGACCTTTTCATGCACAACTTTTCCATCCTTTATCAGCCTTTTCTTTCTTTTACTCCTTTGACATTTCTTGAGAGCAGACTCTAAAGCCTCCTTTTTCTACAACTGTGTAGTAGGTCGCTTAGGGGTTGGCTCTAGATCCACAACTGGCCTACTCCTAGCCATAATAAAACTAGCAATCACCATATCATCTGGGTCTTCTTCACCGTCAGACTTCAGCTCATGCACCACTATATTCAGAGGCTCAACATAGAAGTGGAGAGAAGGATCAGGGTCAATACTGATCTGAGGAGATGACCCCTGCCCTAAAACCTCCACGGAGGGATCATGTCCATCATTTGGGACCCTAGTAGCATCATCTTGTGTCGGTTGTTCAAATGGCACAAGTGCAAGTACTCCCTTTTTGTGGGCTGAGATTCTTCCTCCTGAGAATCATACCCCCTAAACCTTCCTCTACAGCAACCCCTTCTGAAGCTATGGAGAGCATATTGCCTCCCTTTCTTGTGGTTCCATGGAAATTTCAACAGAGGGAGGAGTGATACCTGTAGAATCGCAACCTGTCATGGTTGTCTCAGCCTTTTCATGACTAATCGCTAGATTTTCACTAGAGGGCTCTTCCATATAGAAAGTCTAGTTACCCTGTTCACCCTATTCGACCGGCGAGACTGGAGGAGGACATGCATTCTCAGACTTACTCGGAGTCAACTTCTCATAACCTTGAAAAGAAACAAAATCTGAGTGGGTAGAAGAGGGAGTAGAGTATGGAGGTGACTCTAATTTAGGGTTTGTACTGGTTGTTGTGTTGGGGGAGAAGTCTACCGATGGCGTTCTAACTGGTATGGACTCAATGAGTGTACTGTCGGGTACACTGGGGTTACTTGATTTTCAGACATGGTGAAGTTTTACTCGAAGAGAAAAGACAAAAAAAAAGGTTTTGAACTTGGAAGTGAAGGGTTGTGATGTTGATAGACGTATTTATGATAAGGGACCGGTTCTGAAACAACGACAATTTTGCTTGGGGAGTTGGATCGTTCATTGGCAGGTGAGACATTTTGGATGAAAAGATACAACATAAAGAGATTGACATGCTAATGATGTATCATTGTTTTTGTCCATTTTAAATTGTGTATGAGAGAACAAAGAAGCTACTAACCTGTATCAAGAGAATCAGGTTCCTTGACAAGTCTTGCAAGTGAGCTTAACCTCTTTTATTAGTATGTACTATATCAGCTGCTCTATAATTATCAAACGTGTCTACCTGTGATGGTATAGAAATGAGTTAGACTTGGCCAGAAAATACTTTAGCTAATTTTACCAATATATGACTTTCATAGCCAATCATTGGGAACCAGGTCCTCAGTTGGAATTTATCAACCCCAGTGCCAAGCGATTTCTTCTCAAAATGTTCTCTTCTCAGAGCTTTGGTGAAGATGTTTGCAGTTTGATCTTCAGTGCTGCAAAATTTCATACAAATGAACCCTTTTTCAACATTGTCCCCCAAGGTCTTCTAACTGCTGCTTGATCTACAATAGTTGAGCACAATAGAAGGCGACTGCTACATATTCTGCTTCAAAACAGTTTGAGAGTGCCATTGAATTTCGCTTCCTTGTACCCCATGAAACCTAGAGAATGTACCACTCCAGACGTGCGTTTCCTGTCCATCAGATAACCTTCCTAATCAGCATCGACATACCCAATGAGATCAAATTATCACTTGAAGGATAGTTGAGAACCAGGTCTTGTGTTCCTTAAAGATATATCAACATTATTTTAGTAGCCTTCAGATGAGACACCTTTGGATTTGACTGAAACCTTGCACAGAAACCCAATCTAGAAACAATGTCTGGTTTGCTTACAATGAGATATAGAAGTGATCCAGTGATGCCTCTATTCATGGTTTTGATTTACAGGAAAACTAGGTTCATTGATGTCTATACGTGTAGCTGTGGCAATAGGAGTGTCGATCACTTTTGATTCTTTCATGTAAAACCTTTTTCAGCAACTACTTAATGTACTTTTGCTGACTTATCAATGTTCCAGGATACCCACCTGGTTCCTATAACAGTTCGATCTGCAGGTCGAGGAACCAGGTGCCATACATTGAACTGCATCAACAACTCTATTTTCAACTTCTATTGTTGTGATCGTGGAACCATGTTCCTTGCTAATGAATGGAGAGGTAGTGATATCATCTTACTTTGATTCCTTGACATGACTCATCATGTCTGCCTGCCCATTTGACATGTTAATAACTTTACCTGGAATCAATAAGAGTTCTCCATCTTCATCAGCATTCTTGTCCCTTTTTGAGACGAGTAATCCAGGAATATTCCTTCATCTCTTTTAGCATCAAACTTTTCAGGCTGATCCTTGCCATTGTTAAGAACATAAAATTTGCAGCCAAATGTCATCAAATGAGTCAGCAACTTTGGTGAAGATGTTTGTAATTCTTCTATATCTTGTGATAGATCTTAAATACTCTTGCCTGATGTTTTGATGATCTAACAAACTTACTGTTAAGAAGCAGATAAGGAACCTGACCTACTTGGATTGCTGTAAACTTTAACAGATTCCAGCTAAAGATGAACTGCTATAGCTTCAGGAGCTAGGAACCAAACAAGGACCTGATGCTCTTGTAGTTTCCTCATAGCAGTACAAAGTCATTTGGACACAGTTGGAAATGAAGTGACTGACGGCACCGTTTCTGCCTCACTGCACTACACTATCAGCCTTCTCATTCTCTAACCAAACAAAGTACTCACATCATTTCAAGTGATGTGATCAAGATGTACCCAATAAGCTTTATACAAAAACATCACTGGAAGGTTTCTGTTTCTCATTCAAGCCTCTTGCAAAAAACAGAGAAATCATCCTCACAAGCTTGAAGAACAAGGTTGAACGCCAATATGGACCAGTTCCTAAAAGATAGATTGTCGCTGTCCTAGTTGAGTTGTAGCCTTGTTATTGCACTTACTATATCTCCTAAACTGCTTACCTAGAAGCATTCTGATTAGGAATCCTCTTGTAAATCTATAAACTCGTTGAATTTATGTTGTGACTAGATTTAGTCATAAGGAAAAGTCTTTGTAATCGTAGAGTTACAAAGTGGCTTGTAGTGATAGCATCACAAGTTAGAAAAAGCCTTTGTAACTAGGATAGTCACAAAGTGGCTTGTGGTAAAGGTACCACAACTTAGTTGAGTAAATCCTTTGCAATAGGAATTATTATAAAGTGGCTTGTAATAGGTAAGATTACAAGTTAGTGAAGTTAAAAGCCTACAGGTGTAGGTCGTGGTTTTTTGATCCCCTTGTGTGGGATTTTTCCACATAAAAATCCACTATCTCATTTACTTACTGCTTTATTAAGTGCTCTCAGTAGAATCTTGTAGAGGACCAGGTACTCTACGATTTGGTAGACGCATACAAACTAATAATTAGTATCGGAGCGGGTTCCTCCTATTAGGCTAACACCTAGGAAGGATCCTCATGGCGGTTCCACTAAATTTTGAAGAAGGTCAATCCATGTACCACCCCCCAAGTTTGCTATTGGTGGTGGAAAGCTAGAATGCACGATTTCATCATAGCTGAGGATTGTGAGCTATGGGATATCATTTGCGGTGGTCCTTTCGTTCCAGTCAAGGTATTAGATGAATTTCCATTCTCAATAAAAAAAACAGCAAAGAATACACTAAAGCAGATAAGAAAACGGTGGAGAAGAATTTTCGTTCCAAGAAAATTCTAGTACATGGATTGGGACCTAAAGAGTACGACAGAATCTCTACCTCTGACACTGCAAAAGAAATATGGGAGGCTTTGCAAACAGCTCATGAGGGAACTATGCAAGTAAAACAAGATAAACCTAATACTGGTGATAGTTGTGAGCACGTGATTTTTGCCTCACGAAAACTACTCCCAAATAAATCAAAAATAAAACTAATTTCTTTTAGTGTGCAATTTTAGAATTTGTGTTGCGTTTATTAATTGTTTGTGTTTTGTCCGTAAAATGTTTGCTTTGTTATAATTAAACAAAATTAAAATAAAAATACATGTTTCATGCATATCTAGGATTTAAGTATGCATTTAATTAAGTTAATTTAAATAAAATCACAAAAATATGCATTTGTTCTATTTTAAATATTCCACTGTATGATTAATGTTTTGTCTATGTGTTAATAGTTGTTAAAAAGGTAATTAATATCTTTGTAAGGGTAATTTTGTTTTTATAATTTTAATTAAGATTTTAATAATTAAGAATAAAATTAGAAAATAAAACAAAATAATTTGTAAAAGTGAAAATCGGACCTGGACCTAAATCCAGGCCCAAACAAAATAAATCCCACAGCCCAGTCCAAACAACCCCATGTCCGGTCCAATTCAAACAAACCAAAACGACGGCGTTTCATCATCCTTCATCAAGGGCCGTTGGATTAAATCCATCCAACGACTGAGATCTCATCACCCTAACCCGTGATCCTTACCCGACCCACTGCCCCGGTTAAACCCGTCCCCCAACTTAAACCAAACGACATCGTTTGGTTAAGTGAATAGATCCTAGCCATCCATTCTGCTTGATCTAACGATCATTATCAGTCCACCCCACCCCTATATAAACCCAAATCCTTACCCCGGCCCCCTAACTGAACACCCCCCTTTCTCTCCTGTTCATCATCGTCTTCAAATACACCCTAACCCTAGCTGCCCTAACTTCCCCTCGCCTGAAACCCGGCGGCAACAATGCCGCCGGTCACCACCTTAACACCCCAGAACCCCCTGACCATCCTCTATCCAAATATGTTAGCCACTTGGCTCGAATCCTCCTGAAGGTTCTCGAATCTTCATTTGAAGATTCGAGCCAAACTCAGATCCAAACTCAACCACCTCCGATGGTCCCCAAAGTAACACCTCAGAGTTCTTCGAATCTTCTTTTGAAGGTTCGAACCAAATATGAACTCACTCAGATTCGTTCCAAACTAACACCAAATGACCCCTAGGCCTCCCTCACCCTTGTGTCATCTTTGGTTCCCTTCGAATCTGCCCAGAAGTGTTCGGATTTAAGATCCAAAAATCTGAAACCCTAAAAATTTTCCAATCTTGGAATTTTTCCGATTCGAGTGAAGGATTGAGGTCTAAGAGACTTTAATCGAGGTATTCTCAACTGAGAATACTTCGAATAAAGTCTGTTCAGTCTCAAAAATGTCCGAATCCAAGTTGAGTCTGTGTCTGAATAAATTTGAAGATTCAGAGGTATTTTTTCTATTTCTTTTGTGTATTCTACGTGTATTTTATGTTTGTTTCATTAGTCTGTGTAATTTTTCATATTTTTCTAGTCAATTCTGTGATTCTGCCTTATACCCGTCTATTTGATCCTAATTATACCATTGTTTCTGTCAGTATGATTATTTACAATGTGTGTAATCGACTCGATTAAGTTCGTCGATTAGTTATATTATGAATTCTCGTTTATGATAATACTGATTGAAACAATCTATTTCTATTTTTATAGACTGTTTGTTGACAAATGTTGTAGATAATCAGTTTAATTAATACTCGTCAGTTAAATCACCTTTGTTTATATTTCGATGAGTCTGTCAAAATAAATGTTGTGTATATATTGTTTCCTGAACATTAAGTTTCAGGGCATTGTCAGTATATTGACAATGCTCCTGTGTTTGTTTGATTTTAGTTCAAAGTTGAAGTTCAGTTTGAATTATTGTGCTGAATTCAGTGTAATGTTATTGTGATGTTAAGTTTGAATTCAAGTTTACAAATGTTGGATAGATACAACTGTGTTAGGAAGTTGATTGGGATTGATTCTAGCTGTTTAAATCAGAAGGATAATTAAGCCTGCACAGATTTTAAAATCTGTTTTGTATCAGATTCTGAATTTTAGTTTAAAGGCAGTAATAACAGTAATTACAGTAGGATTTCTGGGGGCATTTCTGGGAATGAAACAGTAAAAAACAGTGTTAGTGCTAGTGTCCTGGAAGTGGAATGTTAGTGGCTGTTAATCTAATAGGATAATAGGAAACCAAAGGAAGTGGAGGGGCTGAAAATAAAGTAAAGGTATCCTTAGTGCTGTTTGAATAAGAAAAAGCAGTTCAGTGGCAGATTTTAAGGGAAAATCTGCCTTAGATAACAAAAGGGGGGTCCAGGCAGCACTTAAAAAGAAAGGGGCAGACCTGTATAAATACAGGAAGCAGGACAGATTTTAAGAACTCAGATTTTAAGGACTGAGATTTTGAAGAAAAGAAAAGAACTCAGATTTTTTTAAAGAAAAGGAAAGAGAGGAAGAAAACAGAAAAAGAAATAGAAAAGAGAACATTCACACACACACACACACAATCTGAAATAGATACAAAAGCAGAAACAGAAAAATCAGAAATAGGAATCTGAAACAGATAGAGGAAAGAAACTGAAATCTGAAATGTTATTTTTCTAGAATCTGTCCGTTGTTTGCTTGTGAATATTGTTCGGTTCAAATCTGAAAATTTTCTCAAGTTTTTGTCACTATTCATCTGGGTTAACGGGTCTTGTTCAGACTTGCTTTGTTATTGGTATATTCTACCGGTGTTTTGTTGCTGCTATTATTGCTGAAATTTACTCCTTCTACCTTCATTTCCAGGTACATATCTTTTAAACTCATGTTGTGAAGAGCTTCAACATGACAAATAAATGAAGTTTGAATTGTAATACTGTCTTCTATTCGTTTAAGCTCATTAGTTTAAATTTCAGCTTTGTTTCATGTTGGTTAACCAGTAGTGAGTTCGACACGATGGCTATAAGTTAATTGTCTTATTTTGAAATTCGTAAAAAAGCTTTGTAATAATGTTATCAATTCCGAAATCTCATTAGTTTAGTTATATTTGAACTGTCAAAATAAGGAACATGGCATAAAATTGGCCATTATTTAAACTTTATGGTATTGTTAGTTAGGTACAGCATAATATGAAAATATCAAGGAAAAAATACATTATTGGTTTATTTTGTTAGTTAGTTAGTTGTTGTTTAAAGCTAGGTGATGTTGGTTGCATTTTGCTATATTATGGCATAACAATGGTTATGTTTACAATCAATAGTTGAAAGTTGCATTAGTAAAATCCGCTATGTTCACAATGTCAAAATATGGAGAATAATGTTGTATGCAATATCATTTTATTAAGTCAACAGGTAGATTTGTTCTTTTTCTTAATAACAAAAGGCCTAGGAATTTTACAATGTGAAAGTTAGCGTTTTCCAACAGTTCGTATAGGTTGAGAATAGAAATTGTTTCGATTATGTATATCCCAAACTCAATCATAAGCAGAATTAACTAAAATAATCATGCATATCAGATTAAGAACAAGCGATGAAGAAGTAGATTAGAGTTATAACGGGTAACAATTTTAAGAGTGCCAAAATAGCATTCGTTGCAAAAAGAATAATGAGAATTCTTCGAAAATATCATTTCCTTTCAAGAATTGAATTTTTTTAGTTTCATACGCTATTCACATTTTTAGTATACATATGTTGTACTTACTAAAAAGTAGTGTTAATCATATGTTTATTCTTATCTTTAAATTCGAATAGCTTGGAGGAATGTAATTAATACGCGAAAAATATAATCAGCGGACAACATTTAATAAATTGTGAATTCTTTTCAAAGAATTTAAGGGTATCTCAAAAATGGGAATTTCTCATGATTTTCACATAAAAATGTATGAATATAATAAACAATTTGTGGAAAATCCATAATACCATTACGAATATTTTGCGCGATTAGGGATGCGTTCGCATAACCTGATTATATTTTTAAAAGCAAATTCGGATTATGCGTTCGCGCAACTTCGAGCGAATATTTAATAAAAGGGATTTCTCCAAGGATGTTAAAATAATTTCATATAAACCGAGATGTGCAGTTCACTGTTTAATCATACAAGGGCGACGGTGTTCTTAATTTTATTTCTAACTTCGAACGTATGATTTTTTTTATAATAAAAATATAAAAAAAATATGGACAATTTTATTGTGTACACGTACGCGTGGCACGATCCCCGGTAATTATAAAAAGTATATAATACGAATATACGTACGCGTAATTCGTCCATATAATTGTAAACAATAAGTAAAAAGCGGTAGTAAAATCATGCAATAAAAACGTATTTAGTAAAATCAAGATAATTAAGCCAATAATAAAAACAGTTAAGCGACCGTGCTAGAACCACGGAATTCGGAAATGCCTAACACCTTCTTCCGGATTAACAGAATTCCTTACTCAGGATTTCTGGTTCGCAGAATAACAAACAGAGTCATATTCTCCTCGATTCAGGGATTAAAACTGGTGACTTGGGACGCCTTAAAATTCCCAGGTGGCGACTCTGAAACAAATAAACAAATCCCGTTTCGACTGTCCTTTAATTGGAGAAAACTCCCACGCACCCTCGCGGGGGCGGAAAAAGGAGGTGCGACAGCTCTGGCGACTCTGCTGGGGATGACAATGGAACCCAGAACCACTGGTTCAGGGTTTAAGAATTCGAGCTTAAAATAACTGTTATAATTGGCTTTATTTATTATCTGATTTTTACATGATATATGCTCAATATGCTAAATGAAATTTTTACTGCTTTAATATTATTTGAATTATGCATATACAATTGCTACGAAACCTCCTTCTTTCTGAGTCTTCTAAATTTATGGTGCACACGTGCGCGTGGCCCACCTTTCTGTTAAAGTCATACCAAATAAGACGAAGTTGGGACAAGTAACTAGGCCGGGTAGACTTTCGTGCTCCCGGTACGTTGCCCCCGCTTCGGCTCAAACTGTCCGTTTGGGTAAGCCAGGTTTAGAACAATCAACCTCAGGTTTTTCACCTAGAATAACTCAGCCATGTACCGGATCCCTAGTAGGAACGTCTATTTGCATCATGTACATTTGGCCTTGGAGACTCAACACAGGGGTTGGGTCTGTCTAGGACAGGTGAACCCGAAATAAAAAGACCATCCTGATGCATCCTACTTGCTACCTGTGCATTCATTTGCCTCGGATTTGCTTGTTGACCAGCTAAATTGAAAATATTTTTGAGAGCCGAGGAATAAAATGGGTTATTTTTTAGAAAATTCGCAAAAAATAGTTTTGAAATCTTGAAATAAAAAGTGTTTAATAAATAAAAATTGAAAATGATTTTTTTAGTGTATATTTTCAAAATGAGTCTTGACTTTATTAAAATTAAATTTCAGATACAAAATGAGCACCACACAAAACCCCCCATCCACGAATACAGACGAGTTTCTATTTCAGCTTCAAATGTGGTGGTATGAATTAGGCGAAGATGGTCAAAAATGGGTCGTCAAGCATTTGGAAAATCTCACGGGTATTATGAAAGTTCAACCACGTGATGATCTGATTGCGGCATTAGTAACTTTTTGGGACCCTGTTCACAATGTCTTTCGCTTCTCTGATTTCGAGCTTACTCCTACATTAGAGGAGATAGCTGGATATGCTGGTTTTGACGGAAGTCTAAGAAATCAAAACCTGATATTCACAAAGGCTCCCTCTGTACATCGATTCTTCGGTCTTCTGAACATCAGTAGTCAAATCAGGAAAAGCAATGTCATCAACGGATGTTGTTCTTTCAACTTCTTGTATTCAAGGTTCGGAAAGCCAGATGGATTTGAAATTCATGAGAAAGGCCTTACTAACAAGCAAAACAAAGACACCTGGCAGATTCACCGTCGCTTCGCCTTCATGGTGGCTTTTCTAGGAATCATGGTCTTCCCAAACAAAGAGCGAACAATTGATATTCGCACAGCGAAAGTTGTACAGGTCCTCACCACCAAGGAAAATCACACTCTTGTCCCGATCATTCTCTCAGACATTTATCAGGCGTTGACTTTATGTAAATCAGGGGCAAAAGTCTTCGAAGGATGCAAAATTTTGTTGCAAATGTGGGTTATTGAACATCTCCAACAACAGCCCAAGATCATACAGTATGGGCCAAGCAATGATAATTTCATCGAGAGTTATGAGGAGAGAATGAAAGATTATAAGTCCCCAGAAGGGATATAAGCATGGGTATCTCATCTAAGGGCTTTAACGTCAAATCAAATTGAGTGGACTTTGGGATGGCTCCCGATGAGGGAAGTGATACACATGTCAACCTCAAATAGTTATTTGCTATTATTGGGATTGAGAAGCATCCAGCCATATGCGCCACTAAGAGTTCTAAGACAACTAGGGAGATACCAAGTAGTTCCTGATGATGAAGATTTGAGTATGCAAGTAATCGAATTACACCCTGAAGCCACTATTCCCGAGGCTCTAATTCAGCAGATGTGGAATGGATGTCGATACTTGAAAAGTGATACTCAAGTCCCAGACACTACAAGGGGTGAAATAAATCCTGGGTATGCAAGGTGGTTTGAGAAACGGTCTCGCGTGGATGATGTACCAGAAACCGAGCTAAGAAGGCCAACAAAAAGACCCCATGTTCAAAACTTTAATGATAAAATCCAAGAGCGGTTGATTTGGGGAGAAAAGGAAAAAGGGTACAAAGCAACTATCCATGCCCTAAAGGAAAATCTGAGGAGCCTCAGTCTGGAGAAGGATTTACAAGCACAAGAAGCCGAAGGCGAAAAGAAGAGTTTAGCTTATGAGAAGGAAAATCTTCATGCTCGATTTCAAAAAATGAAAAAGGCTTCTGAAACACCAATGAGGAGTTGGAAGGATCAAAAAACCATCGCCAATCTTTTTGAAAGAATGCAAGATTATGATTCCATTCTTGCTAAAAACGAAAGGGCGTTGAGCAAAGCAAAAGAAAGAATCCAACAATTAAACGAAGAAGCCAGATCTAATAAGGAACGCCAAGTAAGGCAATCCGAAGAAGACAGGGCACAATTCAAGAAGGAAAAAGACCATTGGATACGATCAGAAGACCAACTTCGTGCACAACTAGAAGAGGCAAGAAGATACAACAGAGAACATCAACAAGCGGACATCGACAGAGAAAGAGCGCAGGCAAGATTAGAGCAGGCCAGACTCCGAGCTCTATTAGAGTCAGCTCTAGATCGTGAAGACCGTGTCAGAGATATAGCCACCACTCGCCAGCAGCAATTGCAGAACCAAGACCAACGTCTCCAAGATTTCAGGGCACAAATCCATGACCTGGCGGTCTACACCTCTCAAAGTTATGTAAACTGCCAAGGAATGGATTATGAAAGGTTTACAGAGCATGCACCCATTTTTGCCCGTCATCTAGCAATGGAGTTGGAAAGGATGTATCGTACGCTGGGAGGTCATCCAGGTCAAGCCCCACATTGAACAGATAATCCAATGATTGACAACAAAAGAGGAAGGGGGGGGGGGCATGTTGTGAGATGTTAAGAGTTGTATCTTTTATTTTGATTTAAATGTGTGTGTTTCAAACCATTTTCTTATAAGGTTTTCAAATGTAATATCTGTTCCATCTTTGTATAATGAATAAAAGTGTTTGCCTTACGGTCCGAACTACGCAAGGTCTGATTCATGCGGGGGAATGATACGTAGGCAATCTCTATAAGATTCGACCACCACAAAAAAAAGGATATATAAAAAATAAAATAAAATAACAATAAAAATTTCAAGAAAGCTGGGACAATACAAGCAACCGAGCAAATGCATAATAGAAATGGGTTATTTGTCTAGGAGCATTGCATCTCAACGTGTAATTATATATGTGTTAAACTCTCAAAACTAACAAGTTTGTTCATTTCCAGAATACAAGCAGTTAGTTTCTCTAAAGAGTATACTGACATATTATCATTATCACACGAAATCAAAAGGACCAATACCCGAAAGTATGTCTATCCCAGATGTTGACACATGTATTGAGCTAGAGGAGATGGATGTCGGAAAAATGAAAGAAGAGATGTTTAAACTCAAGCAACAAATGGCTGAAATGTACCAGGCCTGGTCTACAGGGCAGTCACCCCCATCTTACCCAACTAACCCTGCTCCATCAATGGCCCAAACTCAGGATAATCTTACCACTGAATTATCCCCAAATTTCCCCATCTACCAACATTACCGAGGCACCACCTCTCAGACACCGCAGTCTCCCCCTCCTAAACCAGTTCCATACTTTCCTCCACTAGTGACTCCAGTTTTCGTAGCACCTCCCCTGGCTACATTCCACAAATCTCCTAGTGAGCCCATATTCCAGGCCCAGAACAATCAATACTACCCCCCGGAGCCCACCTTCAAGGCCTCCGAAATCCATTCAACTATTCCACGTTTTGACCTCCCAACCGAAAGCGACAAACCCGTCAAAAATGCTGAACAAGAAGAGATGTCCAGAAAGGTTAAAAGCCTAGAACAATCGTTCCGAGACATGCGAGGGTTAGGAGGACAGGTCAGTGTGGCCTACAAAGATTTATGCTTATTCCCAAATGTGCAATTGCCAGTTGGCTTCAAGTTGCCCAAATTTGACCTATACAATGGGCACGGCGACCCAGTAGCCCACTTAAGGGGTTTCTGTAGCAAGATGCGAGGAGCTGGGGGAAAAGACGAATTATTGATGGCTTACTTCAGTCAAAGTTTAAGCGGATCAGCTTTGGAATGGTATACACGCCAGGACCATGGGAGATGGTACACCTGGGATGACCTAGCACAGGCATTTGCATACCATTTCCAATACAATCTGGAAATCATCCCAGATCGACTATCTTTGACAAAATTTGAGAAAAAACACAATGAAAGTTTCAGAGAGTACGACTTCCGATGGAGAGAACAGGCAGCAAGAGTGGATCCTCCTATGAAGGAGAGTGAAATGGTAGACTACTTCCTCCAAGCCTTGGAACCAACTTACTATGCCCATTTGGTTTCAGCGGTAGGTAAATCATTCAACGAAGTAGTAAAGATGGGAGGTATGGTGGAAGAAGGCCTCAAGACAAATAAAATCATGAGCTATTCGGCCATCAAAGTGACTACTCAAGCTATTCAAGGCGGGGTAGGAGGAATCGAAAGAAAGAAAAGGGAAGAAGCAGCGGTAGTTGATTCAGGAACTTGGTTGGGATCGAGAGGTTCACCTCCTTACTATAATCAACATCGACCTCACCAATCAACTCACCACCACAATTCATCTCAACACTACTATCATCCTTCGGAACCTCATTTTTCCATCAACCATACACAAGCATACAATCATCCACCGGCACACGCTAACTGGCGTGCTCCTGTCATACCAAGTACTTACCCACGAGCCTATCCCGGACCAGGTTTCAGGCCTAGGCCAGCATTCAGGGGAGAAAAGGAATAGAAAAAGAAAACCTACACTCCATTGGGAGAGTTATACACCAGTCTGTTCCACAGGCTAAGACAGCTGGACATGCTAAGACCAATACAATCCAAGCTACCTAATCCTCCTCCAAAGAATCTGGACTACACCATTAGCTATGAGTATTGTTCCGGTACACCAGGCCATGATACGGAAAAATGCTGGCATTTAAAAAATGCAATACAGGAGATGATTGATACCAATAAAATCGAGGTTCAAACCCCTGAAGCTCCCAATATCAATAGAAATCCAATGCCAGCTCATCAGGAGGCCAATATGATAGAAATAGTACAGGTTGACGGGGAGACAAAGAAGCTGTCACAAACTGTCATGATGATCAGGTCTCATGAAGCCAATCCAGATAAGCAGTTAACAGAGGAGAAGTCGGTACCTAAGCAAAACAGAAATGGTGATGAACCATCTGTGGTAGTCGAGAAGGGATCTTCGAGCAAAGTTGCCACAAAGCAAGAAAGGTCGAAAGTAATAGTACCAGGGGTTGCCAGCAAACCCATTGTAGTCGTGGAAGGAGCCCGTATAGATCGGGTTATTATCAAACCTGTAACCCAACTACCAGTGATCAACAATAAGGCCATTCCATGGAACTATGAACGGGTGACTGTAATGTACAAGGGAAAAGAAGTCAAGAAGAAGTCTGTGAGGTGCAAGGCTTGACTCATTCGGGAAGATGTTTTACTCCCGAAGAGTTAAGAAAAACTAAAAATAATCCAACAGCAATAAAGAGAGCTGTGACGGAAGAAGAAGCGGAAGAGTTTTTAAGAAAAATGAAGCTCCATGATTATTCTGTTGTGGATCAACTAAAGAAGACGCCCGCTCAAATTTCATTATTGTCATTACTGATCCATTCAGAGGAGCACCGTCTGGCTTTGATGAAAATCCTGAATGAGGCTCACGTTCCCGATAAATCTCTGTAAATCATTTGGGAAGAATAGCCAACAGAATCTTTGAGGCGAACAGAATTACATTTTCTGATGATGAATTGCCTGTGGAAGGGACTGAGCACAACAGAACTCTTTACCTCACCGTGAAATGTGAAAACTCCGTAGTAACCCGGGTATTAGTTGACAACGGGTCAAGTGCAAACATCTGCCCTCTCTCCACTTTAAGCAAATTGAAAATCAAAGAAGAGAGGATCCAGAAGAATAGCATTTGCGTACGGGGGTTTGACGGTGGAAGCAGAGATTCATTTGGCGACATAGTGTTGGAACTGACAATAGGGCCAGTTGAATTCACGATGGAGTTTCAAGTACTGGACATAACTATTTCTTATAATTTGTTGTTGGGTCGACCATGGATCCATGCTGCTAAAGCAGTCCCGTCAACACTACACCAGGCAGTCAAGTTTGAATGGGATCATCAAGAAATAGTTGTGCATGGGGAAGAAAGTTTAAATGCTCACAGCAGTGCCAGTGTACCGGTCGAGGGGATAGAAAATGACCAGGGACCATAGGTATACCAAGTGTCCGATACAGTGTCGGTAGAGAAAATTCCAGAGGGGAAGTACATTCTGAATCCAAAGATAACCTCTGCATCAGTCATGGTAGCCTATGAAATGTTAAAAAATGGTTTTATACCCGGCAAGGGTTTGGGCTCATCTTTGCAAGGAATTATACAACCAGTATCTCTCCCCGAGAACTGGGGAAATTTGGTTTGGGATTCATACCCACAGTCACAGACGTGAGAAAGGCCAGAAAGCTGAAACAAAAGGCATGGGTTCTTCCAAAACCAGTCCCACATCTATCAAAGTCTTTTGTCAAGATCGGTGCTAAAAATCGCCCGATAAGAACAATTCCTAAATCCTTGGTAAAGCCTGAGGAGGAATTAATTGAAAGATTCGAGAAATTGTTCGACGATGTGAATATGGTGGAAAGCAGTGAAAGTTCTAGCAACACAGAAGTGCAATTCGTCAGGCCAGAGACAAGGCTCAATAATTGGAAAACCACTCCTCTCCCCGTTCGAAAGGGGTCTTGGTAGTTTATTTTGATTTTCCTTCAGTTTGTTTGGGTTACTTCAGGGTTGTAACCCCAATGTCTATCTTACAGTTTGTTTGAAGTGTGCAAACCTTGTTATCTTTCATCATCCAATAAAAAGCAGTTTCCTTTTTATTATCATTCCTGATAGTTTTCTTTTCTTATTCTTCTTTCCTGTACAGTTACTTTTACGCTGGCTCTAGTGACATGGCATGCATGAGGAATCCTCAGCCCAGTCTTAAAAATCAATCTGGTTCCAAAATAATAATTCAAAAAATATATTGTGATTATGAATCAGAATATGATGAGGATGAGGCTTTCGAAGAGATTAGTAAAGAGTTAATTCATTTTGAAGAAAAAACCAAACCTAACTTGGGTGATACCGAAGACATCAATATAGGGGACACGGATAACATCCAAGAGACTAAAATAAGTGTCCACCTTGAACCAGAGATACGGGAAGAGTTAATTAAAACACTCATAGAATTCAAAGATGTTTTTGCATGGTCGTATGACGACATGCCAGGTTTGAGCACTGACTTAGTGGTTCACAAATTGCCCACTGATCCAACGGTGCCTCCTGTCAAACAAAAGTTGAGAAAGTTCAAGCCTGATATGAGTATGAGAATTAAGGAAGAAATCACCAAACAGTTGGAAGCAAAGGTCATTCGAGTCACTCGATATCCTGTTTGGTTAGCTAATATCATTCCTGTGCCAAAGAAAGACGGCAAGATCAGAGTATGCGTCGACTACCGCAATCTCAACAAAGCAAGTCCGAAGGATAATTTCCCATTACCCAATATCCATATTTTGATCGATAATTGTGTCAAGCATGATATAGGGTCTTTCGTGGATTGTTATGCCGGGTATCATCAAATTCTAATGGATGAAGAAGATGCAGAAAAGACAGCATTCATCACACCATGGGGAACTTATTGCGACCGGGTAATGCCATTCGGTTTGAAGAATGCCGGAGCAACCTACATGAGAGCGATGACCACAGTGTTTCATGATATGATACACAAGGAGATTGAGGTATACGTGGACGATGTGATCATAAAATCAAAGCATCAGGCCGACCACGTTGGGGATTTGAGGAAATTCTTCTTAAGACTTCGCAGGTACAACCTCAAGCTTAACCCTGCCAAATGCGCATTTGGAGTTCCATCTGGAAAGTTGCTGGGATTCATAGTCAGTCGGCGAGGCATCGAGCTAGACCCATCAAAAATCAAAGCCATCCAAGAATTGCCACCTCCAAGGAACAAAACTGAAGTAATGAGTTTGTTGGGAAGGTTAAATTACATCAGCAGGTTTATTGCTCAGCTCACAACAACCTGTGAGCCTATTTTCAAATTGTTGAAAAAGGATGCTGCGGTCAAATGGACCGATGAGTGTCAAGAAGCGTTTGATAAGATAAAAGGGTACTTGTCAAACCCACCCGTGTTGGTCCCGCCAGAGCCAGGAAGACCTCTGATTCTTTACTTGACAGTCTTGGAAAATTCATTTGGTTGTGTGTTGGGGCAACATGACCTCACCGACAGAAAAGAACAGGCCATCTACTACCTTAGCATGAAATTCATAGCTTATGAGGTTAAGTATACTCATCTGGAAAAGACATGTTGCGCCCTAACATGGGTAGCTCAGAAGTTGAAACATTATTTGTCGTCCTACACTACTTACCTCATTTTGCGTTTTGATCCGTTGAAATATATTTTTCAAAAGCCTATGCCAACGGGAAGACTTGCAAAGTGGCAGATATTGCTCACAGAATTTGACATCATCTATGTGACTAGAACCGCAATGAAAGCCCAAGCACTGGCCGATCATTTAGCCGAAAACCCGGTCGATGAGGAGTATGAGCCATTGAAAACCTATTTTCCCGATGAAGAAATAATGCATATCGATGAGATGGAGCACATTGAAAAACCTGGTTGGAAACTTTTCTTTGATGGGGCTGCTAACATGAAAGGAGTCGGGATAGGAGCTGTAATCATTTCTGAAACAGGGCATCACTATCCTGTTACGGCTCAACTACGATTTTATTGCACCAATAATATGGCTGAATATGAAGCTTGTATTTTGGGGTTAAGGCTAGCCGCAGACATGGGTATCCAGGAAATCTTAGTCATGGGAGATTCAGATCTTCTGGTACATCAAATTCAAGGAGAATGGGAAACCCGAGACTTGAAGCTCATACCATACCGACAATGTCTACATGATTTTTGTCAGTGTTTTCAATCAGTGAAGTTCTGACATATTCCAAGGATCTATAATGAGGTTGCCGATGCATTGGCTACCCTGGCATCAATGTTGCACCATCCGGATAAAGCTTATGTAGATCCACTACATATTCAAGTCCACGATCAGCACGCTTATTGCAATATGGTTGAAGAGGAATTTGACGGTGAACCGTGGTTCCACGACATCAAGGAGTATATCAGGATGGGGATATATCCAGCACAAGCCATAGGGGATCAAAATAGAACCATTAGGCGATTGGCAAATGGATTCTTCTTGAGCGGAGGAGTTTTGTATAAAAGAATACTAGACCTTGGATTATTAAGATGCATAGACGCCCGACAAGCTACGGTTGTCATGTCGGAAGTACATTCGGCAGTTTGTGGACCCCACATGAGCGGATATGTGTTGGCAAAGAAAATCCTCCGAGCTGGTTACTATTGGCTTACCATGGAACGAGATTGTATAAGTTTTGTGCGCAAGTGTCATCAATGCCAGATACACGGAGATTTGATTCATTCTCCACCATCCGAGTTGCACACAATGTCAGCACCATGGCCCTTCGTCGCTTGGAGCATGGATGTGATTGGACCAATTGAGCCGGCAACATCCAATGGGCATAGGTTCATTCTGGTAGCCATTGATTATTTTACCAAATGGGTTGAGGCCAAAATATTCAAATCAGTGACCAAGAAAGCTGTGGTCGATTTTGTTCACTCAAATATCATATGTCGATTCGGAATCCCAAAGGTGATCATCACAGATAACGGTGATAGTCTTAACAGTAACTTAATGAGGGAAGTATGTCAACAGTTTAATATTACACATCGCAACTCTACCCCATATCGGCCCAAGGCGAATGGAGAAGTCGAGGCAGCCAACAAAAACATAAAGAAAATACTTCGGAAAATGGTAGAAGGTTCAAGACAATGGCACGAAAAACTACCATTTGCGTTGTTGGGATATCGCACTACTGTTCGCACATCAGTAGGAGCAACTCCTTATTTGTTGGTATATGGCACTGAGGCAGTAATTCCTGCAGAAGTTGAAATTCCTTCCATTCGGATCATCGCCGAAGCAAAGATTGATGATGATGAATGGGTCAAAACCCGTCTGGAACAGTTAAACTTGATTGATGAAAAATGATTGGCCGCAGTATGTCATGGCCAATTGTATCAAAGAAGAATAGCAAGAGAATACAACAAAAAGGTGCGTCCCCGGAAGTTTGAAGTGGGTCAACATGTGCTGAAACGTATTCTTCCACATCAGGTTGAGGCAAAAGGCAAATTTGCCCCGAATTGGCAAGGACCATTCATTGTGACCAGAGTATTATCGAATGGTGCACTATGTTTAACAGATATCGAAGGAAAATGCATAGACATGGCTATCAATTCTGATGCGGTAAAGAGATATTATGCATAACTTTTTAAATGTTTTTATTCGGCATTATTTCAAAGATTGGAATTACAAAGGCAATTTATTCTGTTATCCAAACACTATACCCTTTGCTTCCCCTTTGAGCCACATTGGATTCTTTCCTACCCTCTCTTGGAATCAATGGAAATCAAATATGAGAAATATAATTAAAAAAAAAATCACTATTATTGTAGTGAACTACGTTTGACCTGATTCCTCAAAGAAGGATACGTAGGCGCCTCAGGGATCGGTCATAGGGTGCACAATATGCATAATGTGCACAAAAAGAAACATCAAGAGACCCAAATCAGGAAACTGGGGCAGGAATTGTAAATAAGAAAAAGATTCCAAGAGTTGTAATTTTAAACCCATATCAAAACTGTTAAACTTTTGATACCTTTTCATTCCAACCCCATACCAAAAAGACCTTTTCGACCAATCTTAGAAAAATGCCGAGTCGAGCAAATGAAGATGGTTCATAACACTCTGGTCCAAACAGGAAAAGAAAGTAAAAATGAGAGAGTCTTATAGGTGAAAACCCACATGGGCACCATGAAACGACGAAAGTTGAGAGAAAGTAAATGAGAGAGTCTTATTGGTGAAAACCTTCGCAGGCACCATAAGGCGAAAAGGAATGAAGAAATAAACAAATGATGAAGGTTTGCCGGTGAAAACTCTTTTAGATACAGCGACCCAAATTGGGTTGTGAAAATTTGGGAAAAACAAAATGAAACAATTGGAAAGAGGTTGGTTAAAAAGACTGGGTTGATTAATCCAAAATGCATACCATGATCATTGGTGCCAGTAACTCCAATCAGATAAGTCCTTTATTTTTTCTCCCACAGTCATCCAAATTTGGATTTTTCTTTTTATTCTAGATTTTCGAAATCGTCATGTTTTCGTCACTAATAATCTTACTTCTAAAACCTTTTGAGATGAGTTTTATTCCAAACAAATAAGAAGGAATGTCAAGGTATACTACCAAAATTCAGGGTTGCATAGGACAGAAATACGGCCATGATGGGCAGAGGTAATAGGATAAAAAATAAGATATGGGTGGAAGAAAAGTGGAATCAAAAGTGGATCAGCAATGTCAGGAGAGACATATGATTACGATTAAAAGGGTTTGAAGTAAAAACAACAGTTGGTGATCCTATAGTCAAGGATCAATTACAAGGACAAAACAGTCTTTGCAACCATTCCAAGGAGATAAAACAAGACGAAGAGAAGCCCCACCATCGGCAAGAATGCCCCAGTTAACCACCCTTCTTTAAACTAACGAAGTTTTCTTTGATTTAAAACAGGGGCAAAAACAACATTTGTGTCAGGAAACACCCGGTAAAAAATTATTGAAGAAATCAGGCGTCCACCTGGAGAATGAGGATGAAAAATTAAAAAGAAATCAGGCGTCCACCTGGAGAATGAGGATGAAGAATTTAAGAAGAAGTCAGGCGTCCACCTGGAGAATGAGGATGAAAAATTTAAGAAGAAATCAGGCGTCCACCTGGAGAATGAGGATGAAAAATTAAAAAAGAAATCAGGCGTCCACCTGGAGAATGAGGATGAAGAATTTAAGAAGAAGTCAGGCGTCCACCTGGAGAATGAGGATGAAAAATTTAAGAAGAAATCAGGCGTCCACCTGGAGAATGAGGATGAAAAATTAAAAAAGAAAAAAATTAAAAAAGAAATCAGGCGTCCACCTGGAGAATGAGGATGAAAAATTAAAAAAGAAATCAGGCGTCCACCTGGAGAATGAGGATGAAGAATTTAAGAAGAAGTCAGGCGTCCACCTGGAGAATGAGGATGAAAAATTTAAGAAGAAATCAGGCGTCCACCTGGAGAATGAGGATGAAAAATATTGAAGAAATCAGGCGTCCACCTGGAGAATGAGGATGAAAAATTAAAAAAGAAATCAGGCGTCCATCCGGAGAATGAGGATGAAGAATTTAAGAAGAAGTCAGGCATCCACCTGGAGAATGAGGATGAAAAAATTATTGAAGAAATCAGGCGTCCACCTGGAGAATGAGGATGCAAAATTAAAGAAGAAATCAGGCGTCCACCTGGAGAATGAGGATGAAGAATTAAAGAAGAAGTCAGGCGTCCACCTGGAGAATGAGGATGAAGAATTAAAGAAGAAATCAGGCGTCCACCTGGAGAATGAGGATGAAGAATTAAAAAAGAAATCAGGCGTCCACCTGGAGAATGAGGATGAAGAATTAAAGAAGAAGTCAGGCGTCCACCTGGAGAATGAGGATGAAGAATTGAAGAAGAAGTCAGGCGTCCGCCTGGAGAATGAGGATGAAGAATTGAAGCAACAGAAGTCAGGCGCCCACCTGGAGAACAAGTGAATATAATTGAAGTATTGAAATCAAAAGCCCGCTCGTATGAGAATGGAGCACACTTAGAGTTAATAGAGCAGAAGAGTCCAACAAAGTCCCCAGCAGGAAACAACAAGAGTCCCAAACAGAGAAAGAAAATACGGGACACAATGAAAGGGAATGCGGAATAAGCCAAATGCCCAAGAGTCACCAAGATATCAAGACAACAAGAAACGCAAGGGCATGATCTAGATAAGATTTTATAATTCATGTATCATAGTCTAGTTTAGCTTTTTGTATTACCTTTGAAGCAAGGTATAATAAGGAGGTCAGCAAGCAGTAAAAACAGCACGAAGCAGCAGTAACATCACAGTCCCATGGTAGTCCCAGCTACCCAAAACTTCCCGAACTACATTGACCTGATTCCTTTATAGCCAAGGATATGTAGGAAACCTTTGAAGCAGAGGTTCGGTCAAATCTTTCAAAAAATGCTTCCCACGGAGTATTTGAACGGGCAAAAATCGCTCGTATCCGCTCACTTTATCTTTGCACGAAAACTCTTCGAGTTTCCGCACAAAGAGGGGCAGCTGTGAGCACGTGATTTTTGCCTCACGAAAACTACTCCCAAATAAATCAAAAATAAAACTAATTTCTTTTAGTGTGCAATTTTAGAATTTGTGTTGCGTTTATTAATTGTTTGTGTTTTGTCCGTAAAATTTTTGCTTTGTTATAATTAAACAAAAATTAAAATAAAAATACATGTTTCATGCATATCTAGGTTTAAGTATGCATTTAATTAAGTTAATTTAAATAAAATCACAAAAATATGCATTTATTCTATTTTAAATGTTCCACTGTGTGATTGATGTTTTGTCTATGTGTTAATAGTTGTTAAAAAGGTAATTAATATCTTTGTAAGGGTAATTTTGTTTTTATAATTTTAATTAAGATTTTAATAATTAAGAATAAAATTAGAAAATAAAAAAAAATAATTTGTAAAAGTAAAAATCGGACCTGGACCTAAATCCAGGCCCAAACAAAATAAATCCCACAGCCCAGTCCAAACAACCCCATGTCCGGTCCAATTCAAACAAACTAAAACGACGACGTTTCATCATCCTTCATCAAGGGCCGTTGGATTAAATCCATCCAACGGCTGAGATCTCATCACCCTAACCCGTGATCCTTACCCGACCCACTGCCCCGGTTCAACCCATCCCCCAACTTAAACCAAACGACATCGTTTGGTTAAGTGAATAGATCCTAGCCATCCATTCTGCTTGATCTAACGATCATTATCAATCCACCCCACCCCTATATAAACCCAAATCCTTACCCCGGCCCCCCTAACTGAACACCCCCCTTTTCTCTCCTGTTCATCATCGTCTTCAAACACACTCTAACCCTAGCCGCCCTAACTTCCCCTCGCCTGAAACCCGGCGGCAACAACGCCGCCGGTCACCACCTTAACACCCCAGAACCCCCTGACCATCCTCTATCCAAATATGTTATCCACTTGGCTCGAATCCTCCTGAAGGTTCTCGAATCTTCATTTGAAGATTCGAGCCAAACTCAGATCCAAACTCAACTACCTCCGATGGTCCCCAAATTAACACCGTAGCTTCCCCTAACTACTCTAGCTATGGATCTGGTGTTGGTTTGGTTCGAATCACCTCAGAGTTCTTCGAATCTTCTTTTGAAGGTTCGAACCAAACATGAACTCACTCAGATTCGTTCCAAACTAACACCAAATGACCCATAGGCCTCCCTCACCCTTGTGTCATCTTTGGTTCCCTTCGAATCTTCCCAGAAGTGTTCGGATTTAAGATCCAAAAATTTGAAACCCTAAAAATTTTCCAATCATGGAATTTTTCCGATTTGAGTGAAGGATTGAGGTCTAAGAGACTTTAATCGAGGTATTCTCAACTGAGAATACTTCGAATAAAGTCTGTTCAGTCTCAAAAATGTCCAAATCCAAGTTGAGTCTGTGTCTGAATAAATTTGAAGATTCAGAGGTATTTTTTCTATTTCTTTTGTGTATTCTACGTGTATTTTATGTTTGTTTCATTAGTCTTTGTAATTTTTCATATTTTTCTAGTCAATTCTGTGATTCTGTCTTATACCCGTCTATTTGATCCTAATTATACCATTGTTTCTGTCAGTATGATTATTTACAATGAGTGTAATCGACTCGATTAAGTTCGTCGATTAGTTATATTATGAATTCTCGTTTATGATAATACTGATTGAAACAATCTGTTTCTATTTTTATAGACTGTTTGTTGACAAATGTTGTAGATAATCAGTTTAATTAATACTCGTCAGTTTAATCACCTTTGCTTATATTTCGATGAGTCTGTCAAAATAAATGTTGTGTATATATTGTTTCCTGAACATTAAGTTTCAGGGCATTGTCAGTATATTGACAATGCTCCTGTGTTTATTTGATTTTAGTTCAAAGTTGAAGTTCAGTTTGAATTATTGTGCTGAATTTAGTGTAATGTTATTGTGATGTTAAGTTTGAATTCAAGTTTACAAATGTTGGATAGATACAACTGTGTTAGGAAGTTGATTGGGATTGATTCTAGCTGTTTAAATCAGAAGGATAATTAAGCCTGGACAGATTTTAAAATCTGTTTTGTATCAGATTCTGAATTTTAGTTTAAAGGCAGTAATAACAGTAATTACAGTAGGATTTCTGGGGCATTTCTGGGAATGAAACAGTAAAAAACAGTGTTAGTGCTAGTGTGCTGGAAGTGGAATGTTAGTGGCTGTTAATCTAATAGGATAATAGGAAACCAAAGGAAGTGGAGGGGCTGAAAATAAAGTAAAGGTATCCTTAGTGCTGTTTGAATAAGAAAAAGCAGTTCAGTGGCAGATTTTAAGGGAAAATCTGCCTTAGATAACAAAAGGGGGTCCAGGCAGCACTTAAAAAGAAAGGGGCAGACCTGTATAAATACAGGAAGCAGGACAGATTTTAAGAACTCAGATTTTAAGGACTGAGATTTTGAAGAAAAGAAAAGATCTCAGATTTTTTTTAAAGAAAAGGAAAGAGAGGAAGAAAACAGAAAAAGAAATAGAAAAGAGAACATTCACACACACACACACAATCTGAAACAGATACAAAAGCAGAAACAGAAAAATCAGAAATAGGAATCTGAAACAGATAGAGGAAAGAAACTGAAATCTGAAATGTTATTTTTCTAGAATTTGTCCGTTGTTTGCTTGTGAATATTGTTCGGTTCAAATCTGAAATTTTTCTCAAGTTTCTGTCACTATTCATCTGGGTTAATGGGTCTTGTTCAGACTTGCTGTGTTATTGGTATATTCTACCGGTGTTTTGTTGCTGCTATTATTGCTGAAATTTACTCCTTCTACCTTCATTTCCAGGTACATATCTTTTAAACTCATGTTGTGAAGAGCTTCAACATGACAAATAAATGAAGTTTGAATTGTAATACTGTCTTCTATTCGTTTAAGCTCATTAGTTTAAATTTCAGCTTTGTTTCATGTTGGTTAACCAGAAGTGAGTTCGACTCGATGGCTATAAGTTAATTGTCTTATTTTGAAATTCGTATAAAAGCTTTGTAATAATGTTATCAATTCCGAAATCTCATTAGTTTAGTTATATTTGAACTGTCAAAATAAGGAACATGGCATAAAATTGGCCATTATTTAAACTTTATGGTATTGTTAGTTAGGTACAGCATAATATGGAAATATCAAGGAAAAAATACATTATTGGTTTATTTTGTTAGTTAGTTAGTTGTTGTTTAAATCTAGGTGATGTTGGTTGCATTTTGCTATATTATGGCATAACAATGGTTATGTTTACAATCAATAGTTGAAAGTTGCATTAGTAAAATCCGCTATGTTCACAATGTCAAAATATGGAGAATAATGTTGTATGCAATATCATTTTATTAAGTCAACAGGTAGATTTGTTCTTTTTCTTAATAACAAAAGGCCTAGGAATTTTACAATGCGAAAGTTAGTGTTTTCCAACAGTTCGTATAGGTTGAGAATAGAAATCGTTTCGATTATGTATATCCCAAACTCAATCATAAGCAGAATTAACTAAAATAATCATGCATATCAGATTAAGAACAAGCGATGAAGAAGTAGATTAGAGTTATAACGGGTAACAATTTTAAGAGTGCAAAAATAGCATTCGTTGCAAAAAGAATAATGAGAATTCTTCGAAAATATCATTTCCTTTCAAGAATTGAATTTTTTTAGTTTCATATGCTATTCACATTTTTAGTATACATATGTTGTACTTACTAAAAAGTAGTGTTAATCATATGTTTATTCTTATCTTTAAATTCGAATAGCTTGGAGGAATGTAATTAATACGCGAAAAATATAATCAGCGGACAACATTTAATAAATTGTGAATTCTTTTCAAAGAATTTAAGGGTATCTCAAAAATGGGAATTTCTCATGATTTTCACATAAAAATGTATGAATATAATAAACAATTTGTGGAAAATCCATAATACCATTACGAATATTTTGCGCGATTAGGGATGCGTTCGCGTAACCTGATTATATTTTTAAAAGCAAATTCGGATTATGCGTTCGCGCAACTTCGAGCGAATATTTAATAAAAGGGATTTCTCCAAGGATGTTAAAATAATTTCATATAACCCGAGATGTGCAGTTCACTGTTTAATCATACAAGGGTGACGGTGTTCTTAATTTTATTTCTAACTTCGAGCGTATGATTTTTTTTATAATAAAAATATATAAAAAAATATTATCAACCTTTTGTGTACACGTATGCGTGGCGCGATTCTCTGCAATTATAAAAGGTATATAATACGAATATACGTACGTGTAATTCGTTTATATAATTGTAAACAATAAACAGAAGCGGTAATAAAATCCTGCAATAAAAATGTAAAATCGAGATAAGCCAAGAATAAAAATAGTTAAGCGATCGTGCTAGAACCACGGACTTCGGAAATGCCTAACACCTTCTTCCGGATTAACATAATTCCTTACTCAGGATTTCTGGTTCGCAGAATAACAAACAGAGTCATATTCTCCTTGATTCAGGGATTAAAACTGGTGACTTGGGACGCCTTAAAATTCCCAGGTGGCGACTCTGAAACAAATAAACAAATCCCGTTTCGACTGTCCTTTAATTGGAGAAAACTCTCACGCACCCTCGCGGGGGCGGAAAAAGGAGGTGCGACAATAGTTATATGATGGCAGTTGAAGGGGAGGAGATTGGATATGACTCAACACTTGGTTTGATGGCTCAATCAGATGATGATGAAGACAATGGCAACGAAGAGGTAAACTTCGGGGATGTTCAGAAAAATCTGAAATCCTATTCTCCAAAAAAACTCATGTGTTTAGTTGATGTTTTAATTACTGCATTTTGTAGTCTTCCGGAGGATAGGGATTCCTTGTTCTTAGAACTAGAAGAATCTGAACATACTAGAGAAGACTTAGTTGCTGCAGTTACTGATCAAAAGAAAACCATTAAAATTCTTAGAAAAGAAAAGAGTGATCTATTGGCAGAAACTGCAGACCAAAGGGAAATAATAGTAAAGCCATTGACTAAGTCAAAACCTAAAAGCTCTGAAAGAGGAAATGAGATATTTAGTGAGAAATACCTTAGGCTTAAAGATGAGGTGAAAGCTTTGAGATATAGGATGTGTGCTGAAATTGAGAAAAATGAGCTCCTCCAAGCCAATATAGAAAAAGTAATGAATGATCTTGAAAGGTCTCTAAAGTGGACCTAGTCCTCAGAAGCTACCACTGCCTTGCTCACTAATGATAGTGAAAAGAAGGGAATAAGGCTCCAAAGGGAGAAAACTCCTTACAACCCTCATGGGAAGAGTGCCACTGAATCTGATAACTGGCCTCGTACCCAATGTGGGAACACTGGGAACTTCAAGGAAAGTGTCCAGGCCAAGAATCAATCAGTAAAAATGACAAAGTGGCTGCTCAAACTGTGACCACAAAAGAGGGACCATGTTCCACTCACAAAAAATGCACATTATCTGCTTGGACTAAGAGAGCTCTTATTTATCCTCTTGCTTACTACAAGGGACCCAAACTTGTTTGGGTTCCTAAAACTAACTCCTAATCTCTTGTGCAGGGAATAGTGAAAGGAAGTGGTCAACAATGGTTCATGGATAGTGGATGTTTGAAACACATAACTGGGAACACCACAGACTTTTTTTCACTAAAAGCCCTGCAAGGAGGGATTGTATCCTTTGACAACGGTAAAAAAGGGTACATTCTTGGAGTTGGAAAAGTTGGGAAGTCACTCACTCATTCTATTGAAAATGTGTACTATGTCAACGGACTTAAGTACCGTCTCCTGAATGTCTCTCAAATTTGTGATAAAGGAAACAAGGTGGAATTCTTGCCCAAAATATGTACAGTCACTGACCTTGTGACAGGTGAAATAGTTCTGGTGGCCAAAAGATACAAGAACACCTATGTCGTTGATTTTGAATCTTTACAAAGTGGTGATCTGAGTTGTCTGAAGGCGGTTGACGATGATGCTGAACTATGGCACAGAAGACTGGGCCATGCAAGCTTTTTCCTTCTGAACAAACTAATTCAGAAGGACCTGGTCCATGGTCTGCCTATGTCACAATTCAAAACTCAAAAAGTCTGTGATGCCTGTGCTAGAGGAAAACATGTAAAGTCCTCCTTTAAGTCAAAACGAGATGTGAGCACCTCAAAGCAGCTTGAGCTCCTGCATGTGGATCTATGTGGACCTATGAGGGTGCAAAGTAGAGGAGGAAAGATATTCATTTTCATAATCGTGGATGACTACTCCAGATTCACATGGACTCTATTTCTTAGAACAAAAGATGAAACTGTTGAAGTATTTGTGGCCTTTGTGAAGAAAATCCAGATGAAGATGGAGTCTAAAGTTGTATGCATTAGATCAGATCATGGGACAGAATTTGATAATGCCAAATTTGATGAATTTTGCAATGAAAATGGCATCACTCACAACTTCTCAGCTCCTAGAACTACCCAGCAAAATGGAGTAGCAGAAAGGAAGAACAAAACTCTGGAAGAAATGGCAAGAACAATGTTGATTGACAATGGACTTGCAAAGAACTTCTGGGCTGAAGCTGTCAAAACTGCCTGGTACTTAGTAAACAGGTGCATGATCAGATCACTTCTAAACAAGACCCCGTATGAATTGTTGAATGGAAGAAAACCCATGCTGACTCACCTAAGAACATTTGGATGCAAATGCTATGTTCTCAACAATGGAAAGGATCAACTTGGTAAGTTCGATTCCAAAAGTGATGAAGGAATATTTCTTGGCTACTTTTCTCAAAGCAAGGCCTACAAGATATATAACAAGCAGACTCAATGTGTTAAAGAAAGTGTCCATGTTATTTTGGATGAACTTCATCCATCATTTGAGAAGAGTGCTGAGGAAGATAAAGATGGAGAACCTTTACTTGTTCCTGGTGAAGTCATTAACATGACAAACAGAAAAGCAGATATGATGAGTCAAGTGAATGAGCCAAATGAAGACAATGCCGCCTCATCATCAACAGAACCAAGCACTTTAATTACAACCATTGAAGCTGAAGAAAGAGTGATTGATGCAGTTTAGGGAACTCCACTGGCACCTGAGATAAGGATAGAGGAAAATCAGCCAAATATACCTTCCTCCTCTCAGAATGAACCTCAGACGTCCAACTGGAGACATCAAAGCCCTCACCCTATAGGTAACATAATCACTCCTCTAGGTTCCGGAGTTCAAACCAGGTCAAGAGCCAGAAATTCACTTGCTTTCTCAGTCTTTCTCTCTCAAATAGAATCCAAAAACATCGAGGAGGCCTTGAAAGATGCAGATTGGATTACAGCTATACAAGATGAGCTGCATCAGTTTGAGAGAAACAGTGTGTGGCACCTGGTACCCAGACCCCTAGATAGAACCATCATAGGAACTAGGTGGGTATTTAGAAACAAGCTCGATGAACGTGGAATTACCACAAGGAACAAGGCTAGGCTAGTGGTCCAAGGCTACAATCAGGAGGAAGGGATTGACTATGATGAAACGTTTGCTCTAGTGGCTCGCATAGAAGCTATCAAAATTCTAATCGATTTTGCATCTCATATGGAATTCACCTTGTTCCAAATGGATGTCAAAAGTGCATTTTTGAATGGACTCCTTAAGGAAGAAGTCTATGTGAAGTAACCCCCAAGGTTTAGTGTCACGAGCACCCTGAATATGTGTTCAAATGGGACAATACTCTGTACAGGCTAAAGCAGGCTCCTCGAGCTTGATATGAAAGATTGTCAAAATTCCTCTTAGAAAATGGTTTTAAGAGCGGAAAAATTGATAATACTCTTTTCTTAAAGAAACGAGGAAGGAACCTGCTCATTGTTCTGTTTATGTTAATGATATCATTTTTGGAGCAACAGCTGACTGTTTATGTGAAGAATTTGCAAAACTTATGAGAAGTGAATTTGAAATGAGCATGATGGGGGAATTGAACTTCTTTCTGGTTCTTCAAGTAAAATAGTCCCCAAAGGGTACTTCCATTTGTCAGCAAAAATACATCAGGGAACTCTTGAAGAGGTTTGACATAGAAGCATCAAAGGTGATAGACACTCCCATTGCAACTGCAACTCGATTGGACATGGATAAAACCAGATCTCCTATGAATCAAACAATGTATAGAGGCATTATTGGGTCTTTCCTCTATCTCACTGCCAGTCGACTTGATATTATCTTTGGTGTGGAGCTGTGTGCAAGGTTTCAATCAAATCCTAAGAAATCTCACTTGAAGGTTGCCAAAAGGATACTAAGATATCTCAATGGAACACAGGACCTGGTGCTGTACTATCCATCATGTGACAATTTTAATCTAATTGGGTATGATAATGCAGACTATGTAGGTTATCTTGTGGACAGAAAAAACACTTCTGAAATGGCTCACTTCTTAGGATCATGTCTTATCTCTTGGGGAACAAGGAAGCAGAATTTAGTGGCCTTGTCAACAGCTGAAGCTGAATATGTAGCTGCAGCATCCTGCTACGCTCAACTTCTATAGATTAAGCAGCAACTGGAGGATTTTACTCACTGAAAGTGTGTCCCTCCTATGTGAAAACACTAATGCACTCAACATGGCAAAGAATCCAGTTGAACATAAAAGAACCAAACATATTGATGTGAGGCATCATTTTCTGAGAGATAATGTGGAGAAAGAGTTGATATGCATGAAGTTCTGCAGCACAGAAGATCAAATTGCAGACATTTTCACCAAAGCACTAAGTAGGGAATAATTTGAAAGAAACAGAGTAAAGCTGGGACTGTTGAGGCCAAATTAAGAACCTGATTCCTCTTTGGTTGGTTCGTATTCTTAAGAAATAATTGGTTTAAAGTGTTTTCTGGCCCTATCTAACTCACTTCAATACCGTTGCAGGTAAACACGCATGATGAGCATAGAAGCAATAGATGCAGTGCATGACTGATAAAAGAGGATTAATTCTTTTCAAAAAAAGGGATGAAGAAAATGTTTTTTCAAGAACCAGGTTCTTGTACTAAAGGTTAGTAGTTCTGTGCATCCCTTTTAATACACATCTTGAAAAGGGTACAAAATACAACTGCCATATCATCAACTTTTTAGATCCTATTGTCACGTCCCTTCAATTCAAACGTTTCATCTCCCTCTGAAATATTTCAATTCTCCATGCCCAACCGCTATTTCAGAACCGATGCCTATTCTTCTCCCTTCATAATTATCCTCCCCTTTTAAAAACCCTCTCTTCTGTTCTTCTTGACCATAAGCCCTACTCGAGATTTACCCAAAAGGAAAGGTTTATCACACCTCTTCTTCTAATGGCTGATAAAACTTCCAATCTCTCTGCCTCAGCTATTACTACCTCTGACCCATCTATGGAACCTCTCATTTTTACGGAGCCTTCGTCACCCTCTATCACTCCTGCTATTGTAGCCACACCTTCCCCAGTTTCCAAATATCTTCCAAACTCAGAAACCCTTGAAACCGATGTTCCGTTTTCCCCGTCGTCTGTTGTTCCCACCAGTCAAAACCTAAGTGGAGAACAAGGTCAAATACTAAGTTCACAAAAGGTTTTGCCATCGTTGCCGTCGATTCCATGGTTGTAGAAGCATCAGTTGAAGAAGAAAAGACTATGTTTGTGGTATCCACTGATGGGGTATTGCATGAAGTTATTTCCCAGAAACATGAGTCACAAAGCATGGGTGAAGAAGGGGCCATTATGGCTGTTGAAGGGGATGCAGTAGCATACACTACTGGGGCATCATATGAGGAACCTGATCCCTCTACGGAGGACCTAGGTCAGGACTCTTATCCCCAGGACACTGTTGTTCCTGCATTCAATGCTATGCCCCTAGAAATTCAAGCACCAAAATGCTATCTAGTGATGAAGAAGACTTGGGCAACGTGGTCCTTGATGCATTCATAAGTAAGCGAAGGGTTGTCTCCACCCTTGAGTCTGAAATCAAGCGACCTACTACCAGGCTTCAGGTCAAAGTGGCCTACGATTCTGCACTCCAAAAGAGCAGGAAAAGTAGTAAGAAGAAAAGAAGAAAGTTGGTGAAGGATGGTGTACCTGTAAGTGATGAAGGTATCCCTGTAGTTGAGGTGGAAGAAGGAACTTCTGAGGAACCTGGTTCCCTTGTTAGGCGGTCCTTGAAAAGGGATGAGCCTGTTTCAATGGAGAAAGGGTCAACATCTAAGTCCAAGATGAAGGAGTTAATGAGTGATGAGGATGTACTAGTCAAGTCCAAGGAAAAAGGGAAAGTCAGTGGAGAAAAGCTTAGGAAACGCAAGTCTGAAACTGTTGAAGAACCTAGTTCTGGAAAGAAAGCAAGAAGTGAGGTCTGCCTTGGCTCTGAGCGCCTAAGGCATCAAAAAGTTCTGGTGGGTCGTACGTTGACCTAACAATCTCGGAGATGGCCGGAATGCGCCAAATTTTGGAAATGGTCGAGTTTCAATAATGAGTGCATCTATTTTACAATGATGTCCCTAAAGTGTATGAGGAGGAGGTACATAGTTTCTTCGCCAGTCTCTTTCCAGTCGATACTGACCATGTCTGTGCTTTGGTCAATGGGGTAGACATCATCTTTGGCGTGCAATTGCTTGGAGAAATTTTGCAAGTTCCTACAGTTGGGGTGTCGAGTGTACGAGATGTTTGTCAGTATAATTTTAGAAATGCTGTGGTGAAAGACAATACTAATCAGAAAGGGGACCAGATCCATAAGAAGCACTACTTCCTGTCTACTAGTTGCTGTTTGAGTTAGTTAACAAAGTCTTGTTGCCTCGAGCAGAAAAGAGATCTATGACTTCAAAATCTGACCTATTCCTAATGGAGCAACTAGACGGTTTCAACCCTGTGAATCTGCCTGCCATAATGATTGAACACATGCAGAAGGTTGCCAATTTCAAGGACGGTAATCATGGGCTTCCCTATGAATTCTTGCTTACTCCGGTGTTCAAGTTCTTTAAGGTTCCACTAGGAACAGGTAAAGTGGGGACCCGAAAACAGACATTATCACAGATAACTTTGGAAGTGTGCCAGTGTATTGAGAAGTATGGGTGGGGAGGTGGGTAGGAAGTACATCAACTGTGTCTCAGCTCATCAATGCCCAAAACAGTGCAGCTGAGGAAATTCATTAGTTGAAGGCCAGGAATGCTATCCTAGAAGGTCAGCAAGCTCAAGCGGTTCCCATGTCGAATGATGAAGTGGTCCGTTTGACACAAGAAAATGCTGATCTCAGGGCACAAGTTGAGAACCTGAAGGCTGAACTGCTCAACGAACAAAAGTCGGGAAACGCCCGAATAGACCTTGTTCTCCAGACACTTGCTGCAGCTTCCAAGCCTTTTCCTCCTAGTGCCCCCTAAGAACCCCTTCAGTGACCAATTTTCTAGATATGTTTCTTTCTTTCTTGTTTCTTTGTTGATGGTTGGTGGATGTTTTTTGTGTTTTTTTTATGGTTGGATGTACTACTACTGCTCCTGTGAACAAGTCCAATGTTGCCTCTTCTTTTGCAAAGGAAAAGGCATATTAAAAAATTATTAATATGAATCCTTTTTATTATATCTAGTACCTTCTCTCTGTGTTCTATTATTTCTCATGATTGTGTGCACATATGTGACATGAGTTAGCTTAGATGGACTTCTTTGTGCTGTTGTTCTTTTTAATGATGCCAAAAGGGGGAAAGACTTATAAACTAATATAGGACTCATGGGAAAACATATTTGGGAACTGGTTCTTATTTTAGGGGAAAACACATTGGGGCACTGGTTCTTATGCTCTATTACTCTGACCATGTAAGATAAGCATAGTCTCAGGGGGAACTCTTTGAAACTTGTTTTTACTGCCCCAATTCTAATTTATAACTGTTTAAGTTTGTCGTCATCAAAAAGGGGAAAATTGATAGATCTTAAATACTATTGCCTGATGTTTTGATGATCTAACAAAGTTACTGTTAAGAACCAGATAAGGAACCTGACCTACTTGGATTGCTGCAAACTTTAACGGATTCCAACTAAAGATGAACTGCTATAGCTTTAGGAGCTAGGAACCAAATAAGGACCTGATGCTCTTGTAGTTTCCTCATGGCAGTACAAAGTCATTTGGACACAGCTAGAAACAAAGTGACTGATGGCACTGTTTCTGCCGCACTGCACTATACTGTCAGCCGACTCATATTCTAACCAAACAAAGTACTCACATCATTTCAAGTGATGTGATCAAGATGTACCCAATGAGCTTTATACGAAAACATCACTAGAAGGTTTCTGTTTCTCATTCAAGCCTCTTGCAAAAATAGAGAAATCATCCTCACAAGCTTGAAGAACAAGGTTGAATGCCACTACGGACCAGTTCCTAAAGGATAGATTGTCGCTGTCCTAGTTGAGTTATAACCTTGTTATTGTACTTACTGTATCTCCTAAACCGCTTACCTTGAAGCATTCTGATTAGGAATCATCTTGTAAATCCGTAAATTCATTGAATTTATGTTTTGACTCGATTTAGTCATAAGGAGAAGTCTTTGTAATCATAGAGTTACAAAGTGGCTTGTGGTGATAGCATCACAAGTTAGAAAAAGCCTTTGTAACAAGGATAGTCACAAAGTGACTTGTGGTAAAGGTACCACAAGTTAGTTGAGTAAATTCTTTGCAATAGGAATTATTGTAAAGTGGCTTGTAATAGGTAAGATTACAAGTTAGTGAAGTTAAAAGCCTACAGGTATAGGTCATAGTTTTTTGATCCCCTTGTGTGGGATTTTTCCACGTAAAAATCCTCTGCCTCATTTACTTGCTTTATTAAGTGCTCTCAGTGGAATCTTATAGAGGACCAAGTACTCTACAATTTGGTGGACCCATACAAACTAACATATTGAAGAGCCCTGTTCTTCCTTCCCACATTTCCATTTTGATGCGGTGTTCTTGGAGCTGAGAAGTTGAGTAATCCCACTTTCAATAAAGAATTCATTGAATTTGGCATTATCAAACTCTGTTCCATGATCTGATCTGATGCAAGCCACATTTGTTGCCATCTTCACTTAGATCATCAAGATATATCTTCTTCCTCCTCTACTTGGTACCCTCATTGGTCCACATTGATCTATATGAAGAAGATCAAGTGGCCTTGAGGTGCTGACTTCCCTTTTTGGGCTTGAATAAAGATCTGACATACTTTCCTTTTGCACAAGCATAGCACATTTGTGTTCCTTGAAGCTCGACTTGGGCAGACCACAAACCAAGTCCTTCTAGACCAGTTTATTTAATAGTGAAAAGCTTGCATGCCCCCAGCCTTCTGTGCCATGGTTCAACATTGACATCAACAACTCTCAAACAACTTAGATCACCACTTTGCAAAGACTTACAATCAGCAACTCAAATATTCTTGTATCTTTTGGCTACAAGCATCACCTCACCAGTCAAAAGATTTGTGACTGTTGCATATCTTGGACAAGAATTCCACTTTATTTCCCTTGTCACATATCTGAGAAACACTCAAGAGACTGTACTTTAGGCCATTGATATAATGCACGTTTTTGTAGGTGAATGAGTGAGTGACTTCCCAATCCTTCCAACTCCTAAAATGTAACCTTTCTAAAGGGTACACTCTCTCCTAGCAGGGCTTTCAGTAAAAGAAAATCGATCATATTTCCAGTCATGTGCTTTGAGTAGCCACTATCCATATATCATTGTTGGTTGCTCCCCTTTACTGTTCCCTACACAAGGAAATAAAGGGTTAGATTTAGGAACCCAAACAAGTTTGGGTCCCTTGTAATGAGGGAAGGGATGAATGAGTGCTCTTTTAGTCTAAGTAGGCAGTATGTGTTTCCTATTTGACGGACCAGGTTCTCTAAAAGTAGTTATTCTCTCAGTAAAGACTTTATTTTTCTGATGAGACTGAACCTTGGCCATGCGGTTTTCATTGAGGTGCCCATTGTTACCACAATGGGTACACAGCCAATTGTCGGGTACAATAACATACTTGCTATGAGGGTTGTAGGGAATCTTTTCCCTTTGAAACCTAATCCCATGCCTGTTTCCCCCATTATTCGTGTACATGGTAATGATAACATCAGAGGACCAGGTCCATTTGAGTGACTTTTCAAGATTACTCTTCACTCTTCCTAGTTTTTCCTGAACCTGTTTGTTTTTCTCAAGCTCAGCACACAGACTGGTCTTCACTAAATTTAACTCATTTTCAATATTAATGTGTGTCTCACTCACAACTTCCTTTCCCTTTTTAGAGTTTCCAGGCCTACTCTCCATTTTAAGTTCCTCAATTGTCTCCTTCAAGTCTACAACCACCACTATTGAGTCATCTCTGTCTTGCTCAATGGTTTCTTTTAAGTCAACCACAACAACCATTAGATCATCTCTTTCATGTTCTATACTGGCAATTTTCTCATCTAAGGCATCCTTTCATTTTTCAGGTTCTCTATTGTTTCTTTCAAATCAACTACAACAACTACTAGGCCATCTCTAGTTTGTTCAGCTTCTCCTAATTCCATAGTTAATGCATCTTTATCATTTATGAGACTATGGTAAGCATCAATTAATATATTTGCTAATGATATGAGTTTTTTAGGAGAGTAATATTTCATATTTCTCTGAACATCCAGAAATTTTACCCCATTATCGTCGTCATCTTCATCGTCATCAGATTGAGCCATTAAAGCAAAAATTGAGTCATACTCAGTTGCTTCACTTTCCACTGCCATCATTGGGCTACCACCATGATTATTTTCTTCTTCAGACTCGCTGGAGGAGTCTCCCCATGCAGCAAGAGCTTGCTTTACAACATTGTCAACATCATCCTTTCTCTTGAAGCATTTATCAGGAACCAGGTTCATTTTGGCTGCTTTGTCTGAGTTGTTCTTGAATTGATCCTGATTTAGGAGAGGGATGGCATATCACCGTTCCTCCATTCATGCGAACTACAAACCAAGTTCCTCCATTCCTGCGAACCATTTTCTGAAATCTTCTCGTCAGGTATGCCATTTCACCGTCTTCACCACTTGAGTCATTGCCATTTGTTTTAAGGACCAGGTTCTTTTCTCTTTTGGGCTGTCTTCTTTCACTCTTCTTCTTCTTCTTCTTCATTTCATAAGTCTTCAAGTTTCCAACAAGTTCATCCATGGTCAGTGTCTACAGGTCCTTCGCCTCTATAATGGCATTTACTTTGCTTTTCCAAAAACTGGGCAGTACACTAAGGATTATTCTGACTAGCTTATTTCCTGGAATAATTTCACCAAGAGAGTGAAGCTCATTGGTGATAGAAGTGAATTGTGTTTGCATATCTTGAATGGATTCATCATCTTTCATCATGAATAGATCATATTCAATTGTGAGCATATCAATCTTGGAATTCTTCATGTCGCGCCCCCTTTTTCCCTCTTTGCATCGGAAAATCGGGTTTATGACATTTTAGGTATAGGACAACTCATTCCTTTTGGGAACAGGGTCTTGCATTTGAAGAGTCGCCACCTAATGATTTAAGGTGAATTAGGACACCTATAAGGTTCACTTCTAAGTTTGTTTGATAACCAGAGATAGGGTAAGGGCTTGAAATTATCCTAAAGGGAAGGTTTTAGGCACCCCTTAGGATCTACTAGTGTGGTTCCCGGCCAGATAGTTTTGTGAATTTTTTACAATTAGCATATAGTCAAGTATGCTCAAATAGTAGGGGATTTAGGTTTAAATATCTAAGAGTTTAAAAGAACAATTATTAAAAGGCGAATTTTGAAAAGAAGTCACAGTTCTATAAATACTTGAAAAAAAGAAAGGGTAGGGGGTGTCCTAGGTTTATTTATAATATGGATTACATCAATACGATACTCGGTATGACACTCCTCAGAAGAGGGGATACACGTGGTATTAGCGCACCGGTCATTATATCCATATCTACCCTTCCCACCCCGTCGAGGTATTAAAGCGCGGATTGGTCTTGACCTCTATTGCATGCTATTACCCGTCCCATTCCTATCAGTCCCGGAGGAATTGAGGACTACTATTCCTATGAGAGGGAGGATTTAGGCTAACTCTTAGGTTTAAAGGTAAAAGACTAAGGCAACATTCAAAACACATAGGACTGCATATTAGGGGAACATGTAAGCAACTAAGAGGCTCATATATACCTCCTCAATTAAAGCACATACATAGCATGACTTAAACACATTTATGGTCAGAATTTAAAGTACTAAGGCAGGGGAGTTTTAATTGTTGAAGCAGACCAGTTTATTATATAACTCAGATAAGATGTCTGAATCATGCCTGTTTGCTGGTTGTAGTAGTCACTAATTAATCAAAGACGGATTCAGTTTTTATTGTTATCACCTAAGACTTGCCTAAGTGTGTTTGGTGAGATCCTATAAACATGATATCTATTACTGATTCAGAAGTGTAGCAAAGCAATGACAATTTTAGACGAGCGATTTGGGATCCTATATGCATGCTTTCTAAATCGTATTAATAAAAGAGAGTAGGTTGTTTAAAACTGGTTCAAAACAGTACGAGTTAAACTGATTTTAATTAAACTGGTTTCAGATCCTATAGGCATGATATCTATTATTGCCGATTTTTAATTCCCATAGACATACTATCTAGTTGAACATGAAACGAAGCAGGCAAGATTTACTTGAAGTTTCTATAGGCATGATTTCTAAAAAAATACTGATTTTAATCTTATGAACATGACAACTCATTTTTCAAAGCTAATTTTTATCATTGTAGGCATGATGTCTGATTTTTAGTCATTTAGATCCTATAGGCATGGTGTCTAAGTGTGGTAATAAAACATGCAGAATTTGAAACAGGTCCTATGGGCATGATCTCTAGATGTAGAATTAAAACATGCAGAATTTAAAAAAACAGATCCTATCGGCAGGATCTCTACCCTTCTAATAGCTAAACATGCATAATTGCCCATCCCCTTTTTCACTAGCCAACCCCAATGTTCGTTAGAAATTATTACCAACCAAATACTAAATTACATCAGAAAAGTATAAAAGAAGAAGTTACAACCAAAGGAAGCCTGATTCTTGACTTCCTCTCTGAGTTATGGAATAAACCACCTCAAGCACCACATGTTTCAAAGCCTTTCTCAGACCTGGGCGTGTCAAAGTTCCCTAAGGGTCTCAAGGGACGTCGGACAGTACTTACACCCATGTTTGCATAATCAGATAGAGATGAGTACAGTGTGGAAGGGCCATCCCTTATGTGTCCAAGTTCATAGGGAGCTCATGGGTCCCAAGGCAAGGCTCAAACAAGAAGAGCAGATCCTAAGTTCTAAGAGTATAGTGGAAGTGCAGAAACAGAGGTTTATTTAAAACTGGGTTGAGAATAGTAAGAGGTAAGGGTATTTTGAAAATAGTAGTAATAAAACTCAAACTTCACAGGATCAGTAGTTGCACAAAGGGTCAGGGGTTTGGGAATACATTGCATGGGGCATGTGACCCTAGGAGGAGTCAGGTTTAGACATTCATAGCAATGGATGATGCTGGCATGCCCACAAACCAGCCAGAGAACACAAACACATAAGGGGATATGGGGTTTGGGATTCATAAGTCAACAAATCAAGTGACTGACTGAGTATATACATAAGGGAACACATTAATTTACAGCATGCTTAGTAATGAAACTTGATTGTATAAACATAAGCAGAAATAGGTAAGAGTGAAGGAAATAGTTAAAAAACATGTTGTTGTTGATGCTTGAAGATTAACTAGGACATACCAGTAAGAAGCAAAGTGCAGAAAGGAAAAAGTAAGCAAATTTCCACTGGCTAGCCTTGGCTTTCAGCCGGCTAGACAAAGCAGTAACACAAGTAGTAACAAGGAAAAAAGCGAGAGTTTTGAGTGAAGTGTGTGTTCTGAACTCAGATAGTTCGTTCGTGTCTTTGAAAGAAAAGAAGGTGGGTATTTATAGTTTTGAGAACAAGTGAGAAATAAGGTAATAAGTAAAGTCTTGATACAAACATGGAAATAATCACAAGTCAGAATCAATTACCCAAGTGATTCCCTTTAATTAAGGAATCACTGTTTAACGGGTAGTAACAGGTTCAAGTAAGGAAAGAAATCAGTTTAGGAATAGATTGATTATTGCCATATAATGGGTAGTAAAAACATGCAGTGAACAATCAAGACTGAGTACGAAAATATGCTTATTTTTGGAAAGGATTCAGTAAGGTAAACATCACAGTAAAGGGGAAAGAATCAATTAGTTTTAAACATGTGAGTGAAATTAGGGTTCATAAAAGAAAAGCTTTTGAAATCAGTCACAAGATCATGATCAATCAAGGAAGAAACATGCTTCTTCACTTCAGTATATAAATAGAGTGAACAAAACATCAGTCATGCGGAGCCAAGTATATTGGCAAAAGAAACAACATACAATAGTAGCCAAAATAAGCATAGGATTTAGTGGATAGTCAGGGATCACACATATAGCCAAAGTGAAGAAGAGAGTCAAAACAATTAAAGGTCTCACAGTAACAAGTGACGAAACCGTTTTGAGAAATCAGGGTTTCAACAAGGGTTGAGTTGAAGAGATAGCAAAACTCGGAATCAGATAAGTCACATAAAGAAGAGATAGTATGAAACAAAGAACTTTAATCGAATCAAGTGCATACTCAAACAAACAGTTTCAGACCAAGAAGACCTAGGGTTTTCAACAACAATCGAGTTTTAAAGATGATAAAACAAATAAGTCAAAATAAGAACGATGAACTTAATCAAACAAGTACACATCTAACAAACAGTTTCAGGACTCGAATGAGACCACAAAAGGAACTAGGGTTTTAACATGCTGAAACAGATAGAAGAATGACATGAGCAAAACTTAGCAAAATCACAAACACGTTAAAATCAGAGATCTTTGAAACGAAAAACTTAAAGGAAACCCCTAATCGGAGAAGACGAAGGGTCGTTTTGAAAGAAAGTTGAGAAACTTTCGAGAAAACACTTAAAACACTCATAGAAAGTACAAATCTAAAGTAGATCTTAAAGAAAATCAATAGATCTTAAAGATTAGGGTTTTGGAAAACCCAAAAAAGGTGAGAAAGACCTTGAAAGTTTCCGATCTAACCAGGAAAGTCAAGGATCTGCCTTGAAAGGCCATGAATGGCCTGAGAAAGGTCGAGGATGGCCGAAAAAAAGCCATGAACAAAAGTCGAGGAAGGACTAGACCAGATTCCTTTGAGGACTGGCCATGAAACCACAGAAACCAACACCCAAGAGCCATGGGCGGCTGATACATGTCTCAAATGACCACGAGGGGCCATGGATTAGGAAGGTATTAGGGTGGGGTGAGAGGGCGATGGCTAGGGTTCATGAGAGTTTCAGAGAGAGTTGAGAGAGAAAGGGGCATTCAAGGGCGGCGGTAGGTGAGAAATGAGATAGGTTTAGGGGTCGTTTGGGGTTAAAAAAGGAAAGGGGGAATGGTAGCCGTTGATCTAAATGATCAACGGCCAGGATTAAAGGGGTTAGGTGGGAGACCAGGTTGGGTCGCGTAAATTGGGTTAGGGGGTCGGGTTTGAGTGGGAATTGGGCCGGGAAAATTGGGTTCAAATTGGGGTCAAATTAGGCTGTGATTGAAATGAAATTGGGCTATCATTTAAATAGCCATTTTCCCCATTTATTTTATAAAAAATTAAATTAATTTCTGGAAATAAATTGAAAGCACTAAAATGATTTATGACATATGATTATCAATTTAAAAATACTGTACTTAATTTTCATGAATATAAACACAATTAAATCCTAAAAGAGGTTGTTAATATTGCAATTATGCAATTTAGCTTTGAAAAATACTAAATAAATTGGTAAAAATATGCAAAAATTCTCTTAGCTATATCTTAGCATAAATATAAAAGTCCAACAAGGGAATCACCAAAAAATGATAATTTTGAAAATAATTATTGGATTTTTTATGGACAAAATAGGGAAATAAATTGATTTAAAAACCTTTAAAAATTAAGAAAAAATAATAAAATATTTAGACATACTTAGATATGCATACATATGCTATTTTGAAGATATTTTGCATATTGAAAAATATATAGGGAAAAATTGGATATCAACAACTTCCCCTCTTTACCCGGGAAGGATGAAAGAGTTGTCGGGTAAAGATATGATGACCAATTTTGATCGAACGAAATGGTTCGGAGAACTTAGGTCATGCCCTGGCTTTTGAGCTGCCTACATATTCCTGGTTTTATAGGAATCAGGCCATATGTAGTTCAGGATCCATCGGCGGAGTATGCCGATGGAGACTTTTCAAGAACGAACGCAATATCCAAGATGGGGTGAGTGGGTGGCTTATGAGGATGGTTAAGGTTCAATATGGCTGTGGGAACTGGAGTGGTGCTGTTCCTGCCGGGATGGTCGTTGCTCGCCGGTTTACCTGCAATTATAAACAATACAAGCGTATATAATGCATAAATTTAAACATGATGCAAATTCCTGTCGGACCATGAATGTTGTATTCGGATGGTTAGGATGACGTCCTTAGACCATGATGTCCTAGTCCATGAAGCGTACAATAAAGGATTTGCAAGCCATGAAATGATGCTCTCGTGCTATGAGGATGGTGCCTCCAAACCATGATGTCTTTGAATAATGATATGCAAAAAGATTAAAAGGGGTCCTCAGGCCATGACATGGTATTCTCAGGCTATGTAGATGGTGCCTCCGAACGATGATGCCTTTGGATAATTTGGCAATTTTTTAGCCCATGAGATGCAGTATGCAACGATCTTTCAGCCTATGAGATGCAGTATGAGGCGATTTTTCAGCCATGCGGATGTAGTATGAGGCGATCTTTCAGCCCATGAGATGCAGTATGAGGTAATCTTTCAGCCTATGAGATGCAGTATGAGGCAATCTTTCAGCCTATGAGATGTAGTATGAGGTGATCTTTCAGCCATGCAGATGCAGTATGAGGCAATCTTTCATCCCATGAGATGCAGTATGTGGCAATCTTTCAGCCTATGAGATGCAGTATGAGGTGAGCTTACGGCCTACGAGATGCTGTATGAGGCAGTGTTTAGCCTGATGCAAGGATGAAGGCAATGTTTAGCCTTATGCAATGCAAATGCAGATGGAGGTAGAGCTTAACCTCGGAAGGCAGAATGGTAGCTTATGTAATGCGAAAAATGTAGATGTAAATAGCATTTAGTCTCGGAAGGTATAATGGTAGCCTTATGCAATGCAGAAATGCATATGGAGACAGCGTTTAGTCTTGGAAGGCAGAATGACAGCCTTATGCAATGCAGAAATGCAGATGGAGACAACGTTTAGTCTCGGAAGGCAAAATGGTAGCTTTATGCAATGCAGAAATGCAGATAGAGATAGCGTTTAGTCTCGAAAGGTAGAATGGTAGCCTTATGCAAGGAATAAAATGGCACATGGTTGTAGAGCTTTCTTAGGTGATAGCAGATTGCGACATTGTGGTTGCTGGGGACATTGTAACATATGGAATATCACCGGTATGTGTAGATAGTAAATGTTGGTAAGTGGAAACGGTTCCGAGAGTTGTATTCCTTAATAATGTTTTCCCATGGGTGTATAGTATGTTTGATGATTTCGCAATCCAAGTGCCTGCATCCGAAGAAAAATTGTGAGTTTTGCAAGGGGGAAGGTTAGTTCGTATCCCCGCTGGCTTTGCTTGCCTCATTCGGCTTAGATCTGGTGATACCATCTATATCATTGGGGTATCATTACTAAACAAAGCAGTTTCAATAATAAACATGCATGATCTTGTAAAAGTATGACATAAATTAAAATAGCTTTTTAGATGAACCAACGACTGTGACGTAGTTCAGGACATTGCAGCCTCTCCTGCTACGGAATTTTAAGGGTCCTCCTCAAAATTCTAACCCAGTTTGATGGGTTGATGCTTCTTGCTGTTGCTCGTGCAGAATTTGGTTGAAATTACTTCAGAATTTTGAGGGTCCTCCTTAAAATTCTGCCCCAATTTCCAATTGCGGGGGGGGGGGGGGGAATGAAATTTTATTGAATTGTGACCGAACCCATAGGGCTGCCTATGTATCCCCTATTAAATGGGAATCAGGTCAGGCGTAGTTTAAATTACATCATATGAGGAAAGCATAAAGATTACACATAGTAACGCTTGACTGCATCTAAATTGATCGGCTTTGGCCAGACTTCTCCATCCATTTCTGCAAGTATGAGGGCTCCTCCTGTCAGAACCTGGTGAACCATGTATGGACCCTACCGGTTGGGAGAGAATTTCCCTTTGGCTTCATCTTGATGCGGCAAAATTTTCTTTAACACTAGCTGCCCCGGTGTGAATTGTCTCGGCTTGACTCTTTTGTTAAAGGCCATAGACATTCTATTCTAATAGAGTTGAACATGGCAGACTGCATTCATTCTCTTTCCATCTATAAGGGCTAGTTGCTTATAACGACTTTTCACCCACTCCGCGTCGTCGAGCTCAGCTTCTTGTATGATCCTTAAGGAAGGAATTTCTACCTCAGCGGGAATGACAACCTCTGTACTGTAAACCAGCATATAGGGGGTTGCCCCGGTTGATGTGCGGACTATGGTGCGATACCCTAGTAGAGGAAATGATACCTTCTCGTGCCACTGTTTATGCTTCTCTATCACTTTCCTCAATATCTTCTTGATATTCTTGTTGGCAGCCTCTACAGCTCCATTCATCTGAGGCCTATAGGTTGTGGAATTCTTGTGTCTGATTTTGAAAGTTTCGCACATAGCTTTCATCAAGTCGCTGTTGAGGTTGGAGCCATTATCAGTAATGATTGACTCTGGAATTCCGAATCGACAAACAATACGGTCTCGGACAAAGTCTGTCACGACTTTCTTAGTCACTACTTTGTAAGATGCTTCTTCGACCCATTTGGTGAAATAGTCGATGGCTATCAAGATAAACCTGTATCCGTTGGAAGCAGCAGACTCGATTGGTTCAATAACATCCATCCCCCAGGTGGCGAACGACCACGGTGAGCTTGTTGTGCTGAGCTCGCTTGGAGGTACCTTTATCATGTCTACATGTATCTGACAGCGGTGACATCTTCAGACATACTAGATGCAGTCCGTTTCCAGGTCATCCAAAATTAACCAGCCCGGAGTATCTTCTTTACTAAGACAAGATCATTCATATGTGGATCGCAGGTCCTAGCATGAATTTCCTCTAGTAACTTGGATGCTTCCTTTGCGTCGACACACCTTAGCAATTCCAAATCAGGAGTCCTCCTATACAGGATTCCTTCGCTGTGAAATAAGTTGTTAGACAATCTCTAAAGTGTGCGTTTCTGAGTAGGGTTTGCAAGCTCTAGGTACTCTCCTTTTGCCAAATATGCCTTGATATCATGAAACCAAGGCTTTCCGTCTACTTCTTCTTCAACATGGGCACAGTAAGCTGGCTGATCATGGATCTTTACTGGAATGGGATCAATGAAATTTTTGTCTGGATGTTGTATCATAGACGACAGGGTAGCCAATAAGTCGACGAACTCATTCTGGACTCTGGGAACATGCTGGAACTCCATCTTCGTGAACCTTTTCCTCAATTCCTGTACATGATGCAGATACGGGAGTATCTTGGGGTTCTTGGTTGCCCGTTATTCTCGCACCTGATGTATGAGTAGTTCCGAGTCTCCAATTACTAGTAGCTCTTGAATGTTCATGTGAATGGACATCTTGAGTCCTAAGATGCAGACTTCATATTCGGCCATATTGTTGGTGCATGGGAACCTGAGCTTGGCGGACACCGGATAATGTTGACCGGTTTCTGATACTAGGACTGCTCCTATGCCAACTCCTTTGAAGTTTTGCTCCATCGAAAAACATTCTCCAACCATCATAGGATTCTGCAATGTCCTCTCCTATGAATGATACCTCTTTATCAGGAAAATACATTTTCAGGGGTTTGTATTCCCCATCCATGGGATTTTTAGCAGGGTGTTCTACAAGTGTCTGTCCCTTGATTGCTTTCTAAGTTACGTCGACAATGTCAAATTCACTTAAAAGGATTTGCCACTTGGCCAACTTGCCAATGGGCATGGGCTTCGGAAAGATGTACTTCAAAGGATCCATCCTTGATATGAGATATGTAGTATAGGCATAGAAGTAATTCCTCAGCTTCTGAGCTACCTAGGTCAAAGCACAACAGGTGCGCTCCAACAGAGAATACCGGGCCTCGTACGGGGTAAAATTCTTACTGAGATAATAAATGGCCTGCTCTTTCCTCCCTGTTTCATTATGCTGCCTCAAAACGCAACCGAAAGCACCATCAAATACTGCAAGGTAGAGTAACAAGGGTCTACCTGGCTCGGGCGGGACCAAGACTGGTGGTGTTGATAGGTACTCCTTGATTCTGTCGAAGGCTTTTGGGCAGTTATAAGTCCATTTGGTAGCGGCGTCCTTCTTCAACATCTTAAATATTGGCTCACAAATATCTATAGACTATGCTATGAACCGGCTGATATAGTTAAGTCTCCCCAAGAAACTCATCACATCCTTCTTGTTCTTTGACAGTGGTAGTTCTTGAATGGATTTGACTTTGGATGGATCCAATTCTATTCCTCGGCAACTCACAATAAACCCAAGTAATTTCCCAGCGGGAACCCCGAATGCGCACTTCGCGGGATTCAGCTTCAGGTTGTACCTTCGTAGTCTATTGAAGAATTTCCTCAAATCTTCCATGAGATCAGCGGCCTTTTTGGACTTGATGATGACATCATCTACATATACCTCAATCTCCTTGAGTATTATATCATGAAAAATGGTAATCATAGCCCTCATGTAGGTGGACCTGCATTCTTCAGGCCGAACGACATCATCTTGTAACAGTACATTCCCCATGGCGTAATGAAAGCCATTTTCTCAGCATCTTCTTCATCCATCCAGATTTGATGATAACCAGTGAAACAATCTACAAATGATTGCAGCTCATGCTTGGCGCAATTGTCAATTAGGATGTGTATATTCGGCAAAGGGAAGTCATCTTCTGGATTGGCCCGGTTGAGATCCCGGTAGTTGACACAGACTCGGACCTTCCCGTCCTTCATTGGTACTGGCACAATGTTGGCTAACCATGTCAGGTATTCTACTACTCTGAGAACCTTAGCTTTGACTTGTTTAGTGACTTCTTCCTTGATTTTCAAACTCATATCAGGTTTGAACTTTCTGAGCTTTTGCTTTACCGGAGGACATGTTGGATAGGTTGGCAGTTTGTGAGCCATAATAGACGTACTCAGACCAGTCATGTCATCATACGACCAGGCGAATGTGTCCTCATATTCCTTTAGAAATTTTATGTATTCTTTCTTTTCTGATGGCGATAAGTGAACGCTGATTCGTGTTTCTTTGATGTTTTATATATTCCCGAGGTTAACAATTTCTGTCTGGTCCAGGTTGGACTTAGGTCTGTTCTCAAAGCTCTCATCTTCTTTGACGATCTCATCTGGTATGTCATCTTCCTCTGAATCAATGTCCGTGTGTTGCGTTGTCTCATTGCATGTCACAGTCATTGGTTCATCAAGATAAGTAATAGTAATGTTGTATAAGTGAAGTAATGAGAGAAAAACAATAATGAGTGTTGATTCATAAGAAAAGTCAAAATGCTTTGATAAATTTTATAATTATTTTGATCATTGAAGATCTTATTGCGGGAATTAAAAATGTGAAAAGAAAATCATTAAATAAAAATAGTGCATGGTGCTTGTTTTAGCCTTGCTACCCCGAGGCTCGTCGGGCTCTGGTTGTCCTGATAGTCTAGTTATTGAGGCATGCCTATCTACTCACAGTTTGTATGGAAGGTCCTTCCTCCCCCTCCTCCTCGAGAACAACACAACAGTCCATGCCATTGTCTTTTGGGAACAAATTCTTCATCGCTGCAAGTGCTTCTTCTTCGTCTGACCCATAAAAAATGTCGGCCTATTGGAAAGTCTGCTCCAAATGCGGTATTGGCTGCTTTAGTGGATAGTAAGGACCGCACCATGGTGGTGACCAGTTGTTGAATTCTTCCCAGGTGTACTCATATCCCAGACCGAAAGTAGTGCCATATTTCTTGAGTTTTAAGGGCTTAGAAATTCCTTGGAGGTACTTGCCGAGCCCCTTGCCAGGTTCGTACCCACTCCAATTCAGTATACTCTCGATTTTGTTATCCTACCATTTCTCCTTGTCGACAAAATTTACCCGTTCAATGTGGTGGTAAGTCTCTCCACCCAGCTTCCTTCTCCCTTCGATCGATGGAATGATTTGGGGACTGTATATAGGGTTGCTACCGTCACCGTGAATGATCACCTCTTGGTGATTCCATTCAAATTTTACTGCCTGATGCAGTGTTGATGCTACAGCCCCAGCATCATGGATCCATGGCCGCCCCAATAGCAAGTTATAAGATGTTGGTACGTCTATCACCTAGAAATCGACATCGAACCATGTTGGTCCCATTTGCAAGCATAAGACAATCTCACCAATGGTGGACCTCTAGGAACCATCGAAGGCTTTCATATTGATGGCTCCATCTTTTATCTCATGTAGGCCTTTACCCAACTTCTTGAGTGTTACCAGTGGACAAATGTCGAACCACGCCTTTCATCTTTCTCCTTGAAGGAAAGTTTTGCTTGCAACGCCTTTTCAACCGATTCTTCTTTCAGTTTCTTCAATATTTCTTCATGGGCTTGCAAAGAACTCGAAAGTTCATCTATGGTCATGGTGTCCAAGTCTTTGGAATCTTCAATAGCAACAAAAATATAATCAAATTTTGAATCTAGGGATCGTAGTATTTTTGCAATGACCCTATCATCCTTCAACTCTTCACCATATCATTTCATTTGATTGACAATAGCCAAAACTCTTGAAATGTAATCTAAAACAGATTCATTTTCTTTCATATACAATAATTCAAACTCTCCTCTTAAGGTCTGGAGACGAACCTTTTTCACTTTGTCCAAACCTTTAAAGGAAATTTGAAGAATATCCCATGCTTGCTTGGAGGTTGTCGCATTTGCAACCTTCTAGAACATCTTGTCATCCAAACCTTGATGGATGAGAGTGAGTGCCTTTTGATCTTTCTTATTTGTGGCTGTGTCATCTTCCGCTTCATCAACTCTAAACTCTACCGGTTCCCAAACATCATAGGCACCAAGCAAGGCCTTCATTTGAATACACCAATTAGTTCTCTTTTGTGAGCATAGGAACTTGGAATGGTGTTCCATTAGTGTTTGTTATTTTTTCTCCAAGTTTTGTTGTCTCTCAACACACCGGCTCTGATACCAAATGTTAGAAATTTTTGGGAGAGCAAGACAACTAAACAAACACTCAAAACTTACTATTAGAGAGGTGGGGGAAAGGATGATTTCTATTCAACTTCACTTGCTCCAAATGGCTAGCATACATGGGTATTTATAGTAGAACTCCTACATGTATCTATCCTAAACTTCATGTGTATATATTAATTAAGTCCACACATGTACACACTAGTCCATACATGCCTACACTAGTTCACACAAATTCACACATGTCCACACCTCACTCTTTTCTAACTATATGTATGAAAACATAAAATTAATGTAAACAAATCTAAACATGTGGGGGATTGTTAATATTTTTAAGCAAAAGAATAAACTTAAAAGAGAGTGAATGGGAAACGGAGGGAAAATGAAATTTTTGAATGAAATTTTAAGTTTTCCCCTCTTGACAATGAGACATTGTCCCATATTGGAGGAGGAATAGGTTTTTGGTAGGTATATATACAGTTGCTCTTCTTGTAGCTCTTAAAGAGTTAATAAGAAGGCAAGCCTCGCGCCGTCATCGTCATCGCTCGGCTTCAGCTTCGGCTTCGGCTTAGGATTTGGATTTGGTCAAATGATCGATTGATTGATTAAATTTTTGGACCGAATTTATTTGTTAATAATAAATATTAATGTAATATTATCCGCGTGTGTAACGGATATGTTCCAATCCGTGTATCTGTACCACCAATTCTATTAGCAGCCTAATGCATGCTCCTTTAACAACCTAGTGCTCCTCCCACCATGGCCAAAGTGCTCAAATAGAAGCCTAGTGCTTCAACCACTATGGACAAACGGATGGCAGCATGTCAGTCTCTTAATAGCTGACTGCACTATAAATATGTGCAACAACAGTTAGAGAAAAGAGACCGAAAATAGAGAGCTACTGATCTCCTCTTCAATTTGAACTCAACGTTGGTTGTAAATTGCAGTCCTTCCTCTCAGAATTTCCATACGAATTTTGAGTTTCTCCTCCCTTGTTCTGCATTGTTTTTAAACTTCAAAGCAAGAAACCATAAGTGTGATTTGCTACCGAACTTTGTGTTTGCTGAAACACTAGGGTTTGAAGTACCACTACACTAGTGTGTAATTCGTTCTATCCTAGGAGGAAATAATCCATAACCTTGGGTACTGGGAGGGGGTTAAATTTCTTAAGGAAACACTGTGAATTCAGTGGGCTCGAATTAACTACTGTTTCGTTTATATTTCCGTTTATACGCTAATTTACTTTTTCCAGAATTATTATTTACAAATGCAGCAAGGAATAACAAGCTTAAGCGACAATTGGAAGGGCTGTGAGCGTTATGTATAATGGTAAATCTCGTCATATACGACGAAGACATAAAACCGTTAGGCAACTACTCTCTAGAGGAATTATCACGATTAACTATATAAAGTCAAGTGATAATGTGTGGGATCCACTTATAAAAGGCCTAACTAGTGAGGTAATTGAGAAATAATCGAGGGGAATGAGACTATGGCCGAGAACAAGTCATTGTGGCGGTAACTCTACCTAGAAGACTGGAGATCCCAAGATCTTGGCTCAAGTAGATCAAACAAAGTCATTAATGACGGTTCAAAATTGTCAACAAAATATTTAGTCCATTTTCGTGATAAGACAATGTTCAGTACCAAAAATAAATATTAAGGGTTTTTAATGATTTATAAGTTTGATATGAGGTATATCAAATAGTATATTTATAGAATGACACGTTTAGGAATCACTTATGTAAATGTGAAGTATTAGCCACTTCAAGGAGAATTTTGAAAGGCCAGTTCTCTACTGTTATGTCCCGCAATATTACCTCAATATTACGTCCTGCAGTATTAAGTTACGGCAGTGTTGTACTCGATAGTATTACACTACAGTAATATTACGCTTCGCAGTAATAAGTTACGATGATGTTGCATCCTGCACTATTTTACGTGAAATTTGTCGTAAGGTAATTGACATCAGTCCAAGGAAAAGATTATTTGGGAATTATAAGGATTTTGCTATTTCACAAGTGGTTAGTAAATTCATAAAGGTGAAAGGGGGAGAAAGTTTAAGAAAATGAATTTTGTCAAAGTTTGGCATTTTGGGATAAAATATGGCCCGAGCTAAACTACCTGGTATTTATGGACTAGTTCCATACAAGGTACTACATGGTCATAATAGTAAGGTGTACAAGGTATGATAAAAGAAAGTAGTATTTAATTAAGTTGAGATAATTTTTAAATTATGCGGGTAATAGATTAATTACCGGATAACGAAATATTACCCGGTTAACTAATAAGTGGATAAAATTAAATATTCCACCCCATCCCCACGTGGCAATATGTCACACCCTAAAGAGATGACTAAGGGTATGTTCTTATTAGGTGGCAATAAATTAAAAAGGGAAAGCCTTCAACATTTAAGAGAATCAAACAAAATCTCTTAAAGTGATCCCTTGAAAACGTGAGGATGCTAGATATATATTTTAAGGGATCAAGAGATACATATCTTCTTCAACATTTAAAAGCATCAAACAAATCTCTTAAGGAGATTCTTTAAAAATGTTAGGAAGCTATATATATATATATTTCAAGGATTAAAGATATATATCTTCTTCACTGGAGAGAGAATCCAAATCTCTTAAAGAGATCTTTTATACATTAGGGAGTTTCATTTCTTTTAAGGATTAAGAAATGCAAATATTATTTATGGGAGGGAATAAAAGAAGTCTATCTGATGCTAACGAAAAAGAGAAAGAACCTGAAGCCAACGTTGGCCATCTATAGCTAATGATTTTTAATAATTCAAACTGAGGTTTCGTAGTATTGTAAGCAACATGAGATTTTGTAATTTTAAGGGAGTACGGTGTAAACCTTTTCAAGAATATCATACGAATTTTTTCCTACTCCAGGTATGTTAAGGTTATCCCTTCTTTCTTTTGGCATGGTCCAAATTATACTGAAGAAAAATGAGCAAATACACAGTTTTCTATAAATTACTCTATTCATAGAAATAATAGGGGTGTCTATATTCTTGATTCCCCATGCAAATTATTATTATCTTCTGTTCATGAGTCTCAGAATAATACGCAGTTGGAAAAGTTTATCTGGAAGGAATATTGAGATTATTATATATTTTTCATGCATTTCACTCATTTATACATGTGCATTGACCCATGATCATATGACGTTATATACGTGTATATATGTAAATATATGTATAAAGGATATGGGAAAAGGTTACGGCGTTATATACACACCACCACCTGATCAACTGGTATACGATGATGATATTGCCCACAATGGCTGAAATATGATTCAAATGGCGTTATATACGCGTATATATGTGTAAATATGATTCAAACGGCGTTATATACGTATATGTATGTATATATATATATATATATATATATATATATATATATATATATATATATATATATATATATGAATATGGGATATGTGAAAGGTTATGGCATTATATATGTACCACCACCTAATCAGCTGGTATACGATGATGATTTTGCCCATAGTGACCGATATGATATGATAGGATGCCCTCAGAGGCTAATGATGTTATGAAACATGTACCTATGCACGACATGACATTCATACGCATACGTATATACATACGCATGACGCTAGAAGTAATTTATGATTTACAAAGTTATTCAGACTTACATGTTGAGTCATGTGCTATATATGTCTTCCATATTTCTTATATGTTTATTTCTGTGCCTTACATACTCGGTACATTATTCGTACTGACGTCTTACCTGGGGACGCTGTGTTTCATGCCCGCAGGTCCCAATAGACAGGTCGAGAGCCCTCCAAGTAGGCTATCAACTCAGTGGAAGATGTTGGTGCGCTCCATTTGCTTCGGAGTTGCTCGTTTGGTTAGTATGATTTAGACATGTATTGTTTGATATGGCGGGACCCTGTCCCGACCTTTATGACATTTATGTATTCTTAGAGGCTTGTAGACATATGTCGTGTACGTAAAAGGTTGTACGGCCTTGTTGACCTATGTTTTGAGTTTATACAGGATCATGTTGGCCTATTAGGCCCGTATGTCATGTGTATATGATGATGTAATAAGAAAGATACGTTACGTTGGTACTCAGTTAAGTATGGTACAGGGTGCCCGTCGTGGCCCATCAGTTTGGGTCGTGACAAAAGTGGTATCAGAGTAGTTCTTTCCGAGGGAATATACAAGCCATGTCTAGTAGAGTCTTGTTTATGGGTATGCCGTGCACCACACTTATAAGTAGGAGGCTACAGGGCATTTAAGACTGTCACTCTTTCTTCTTACTCTAGATCGTGTGGTAGAGCTCACTTATAAGAATTCAAGTCACGAGCTTCTATTTTTATTCGTAATAAGATGATGCCTACGTTCAAAAAAGAAGATCGATAAGAGATATAGCTGTGGAAGTGTTGAATTAGAGGAACTCGACTTTGTATCATGCTTATAATAAGTAAAGATGAGGCCTTCAGCAGATCATGTACGTACTGAAAGGTGTAAGCCTCTTGATATGAAGCCTTAGGGCAAGAATGCCTATCCACCTTTATGGTGAAAGACAATAAGAGATTAAGAAGATATATACATGTTTCAACAAGCAAACGAAGCAAGATGAAGAAGGGTACGAGGCACCCAATTAATGAAGGTTAACAACGTTTATAATTGAGGCAGAAGAACATGAGCTTTTTGAGTTATATTCAATAGTAACAGAGGTATATATAATTGGTCGCTCACATTCCAGATATGCCCTATAGGGGTTAAAAAAAGTAGTATAAGAAGATATGATAGATGAATTGATTGCGTCGGTTGATATTTTCGAAGAATATTGCAAATGTGCAAATAAATCTCTTTATGAGACACCTAGATGGTGCACTCTAAAATAGTGCAGCCAGATATGAGTACTACAAAAGACATGTACTATAAACCTTGAAGGGATAAATATTACCTAATGTGACTCACGTCCCTAGTAAAACGATAACGTTATGTAATTTGAGGAGCCATTGGATGGAGCAAAGGGAAACTAAAAGAATATCTTGTTTAAGTTTTCAAAATAACGTGATAGGCATAAATGTTAGTGGGAAATAAGAAAAGAGTTAATGAAGCATTATGAGTAAGATATGAAAACATGGATGACAACGGTAGATCAAAAGATGACAATATTACAAGATCTATAGTCAAGCGAAGAAAGAGACGAGAGGTGATAGGCATTAGGACAACAAAAAAGTATAGGCCACATAGTCATGTCCTCATTTCGAGAAATAAATTCGCAACTCTAGCGTGATTAACAAGAGGAAAGGTTAGACCCCACAATAATAAAACCAGTATGGATTGGTGCAAGATAAACTAAACATGAATTAAGGACAGAGTGACTGGTGATAGTCGCCATCATAAGAACTTCAGACTTTGTTCTGCTAATAATAGAATGGACGACAAAAGAAGATTCATGAGAAATTCAAAGAATGATCATTCAGGAAGATGCTTCCCTACCATAAGCAATGTGAGCAAAGTTCAGCTTAAGGGACTGTATGTGCCAGTTATACTAAATTTCACCCTCGTGAGTAAAGGATTCTGCTATCCTTGGTATGGAAGGATTACCGCAAGGCGAGTAAGAGTCATCGATGATGTGAAAGGATGCCAAAGATGAAAAGGTGAAACATCTATAGGCAGGTCGTCATAGCTCCAACTCTTAGTACACCCCTAAGGGGGGAATATGGAGTGATGTGGCATTAAGTCAGAATTAAGTGGTTCTAGTGACTATGGAATGGTAAAGGAAGAATGCGATAAATGGAAGAGGAATGAGATGACACTTATCCAAATCTTATATGTACGTTACGATTCAAGAATATTGTGCAAGCACGACGTCAAGGAAAAGGAGTAAAGGTTCCTGCCCGAGCTATTATTAATAAATAAAGAGTCAGTGCGAGACGTAAGTTAAGACAAAGGAAATAACCCAAGAAAGATTACGAGGAATATTGATATGAGAATGGGCCAACGAGTAGTTAGTAATTGGCCAGGAAGATCTCAGTTATGGCTAATTAACTAAGGATAGTTACAAGTGAGCACGAACATCAAACATTCTATCGGGAATACGATATAATAAGCTCGCATCTTTACAAGAGTTAGAGGGTCTTCCCTAAGTACAACAATGAAAGACTAGTTGAGCAAATACGGAATAAGGCTTCAACCAAAGCACAATGATCTAAAGAGGAAATGGTCATGTAACAACAGTCTCACAACAACATTGGAAGCACTCCAAAGGAAAGTTGCACCTACCGTGGCTAATGAATGGGAAGTAAAATTAAAAGTAATATTCGAGATCATATGAGTTGCACGAAAACTCTGGCATGTATGGGCATTAAGGTAAGCTAAGTATGCACGCAACAAGGGGTAAAAAGACCAGGAAAAGCAATTGCTTACATTTGAAAAAAACTGAGATGGAACACAATAAATTATACGATCAATGATCCATGGTTAGTACGTTATGGATACACCCAAGATTTTGGAGTATTATATTTGTTGAAAATAATACAGCCATAGAAGACTCTTGTATAAGTTAAAAAGAAGAATTGAGCCTAGAGCATAGACAAAAGATTGAATTGTTAGAAGATTGTATCATGGATATTCCATAACACCCATGAAAGGCTAAGGTAATAACTGATACCATGAGCCACAGATCGGAAGATAGCTTAAGCCTACATAAAGGCTAATCGGAAGGAAGAAGAAGCTAAAGAATTACATCACCCAAGTAAATCAAGAGTCTGATTATTGGACCTAGAAAAATTATAGAAGTTGTGCTTGAGAACATGATAGAATCACTCTTAATATTAGATGTTCAAGAGAAATAACATAAGAACCATAATCTATAATGGCTCTACAAAAAAGCCAGCTATAAGAAGTACCAGCCTCATAAGAAGTCAGTACGAAGCTCCCATCAGATTGTGTATGTAGTAGAGGTGCGAGTATTATAATAAAGCTTCAAGTTATGGACGTGAATTACACCTAGGTGGAAGGGAGGTCAGAAAAGAGATAGAAGATACGATGCGAGATTTTAAGGTATGTAAGGTAAAGTGAACAACGTACGAGATACTCAAAGCCAGAAGATCGTGAATGGTCCATACTTCGGATAGAAGGCTATAAGTATGGGGATCCAATAACCGAAAATGATGGCGGCATCGTTGGTGGCATGTCTTCCAACCTATGGTTTCTAAGTACTGAGAGATTTTGTTAAGAGAATAGAGAAAAGTTGGAGACGATGTGATGTCTCGCTTAACGTTCCAGAATAACATAAGGAATTCTATGATGCAAGCAAGTTGAAGAAAAGTTTATAAATGGATATGTATAGGTCGCAAGCTAATGGTAGAGCGACAAAGTTTTAAGGAAACATGAGTAAGGATGAGGAAAGGCAAGTGAAAAAGTGACGAGAATGGTAAGTCTTTAGGATTAAGCCCATGAAAACAAGAAGGGTAGACAGTTTCTCTATGTTATACAAAGCTCACTATAGCCTTAATGAACTCAAAGGAATCTAAGATTAATAGCATTTAGAAGGATGAAATGATGACCTGGTAATAAAAATGAGGATATAATTATGACAGATAAAGGATGACGTTTGTGCCTTCGTTTGAATAATGATTTGAAAAAAAAGAGAATGAGAAAAGATTTCGATGGCGGCACGAAATTAGGATACCCCCATAAGGTGAATCATATTAAAACACTATGAAATACAATTATAGGAATCACTTTGAATCTTCTTTGATGTAACATAAGCCCTAGGGGCAAAGTATTACATAAGAAGTTTCAAGTTATTAGTGGTATACTGTAGATCAATATTAAGGTGAATCAATAATGGATGGACAAAAGTCACAAAGTATGAGATGAGATTAGGCCATCATTCTAAAGATGAGCAGTAATGAGGAAGCATTAAAGGACTTAAATTTATACATATGGAATAAGCAATGAGAGTAAGCTGGGAACTTGGTAAGCATACCTTAGTAAAGGTAGATTGAAGCAAAAATTATGGTATAGTATAACCCATGTAAATACAGTAAAGTCATGTGAATGGGTAACCAGATCTATGAAATAAGATATGGCCATATTCGCATATTCTACAAAGTATCAAGCAAGGGACTTCAATATACCTATAGAGGCCCAGAGAGGCATCCTATTAAGCCTTGTATATACAAAGTAAGGCCTACAAATTGACTAAAAGATAAAAGAAAAAGGAAATATGAATCGCATAAGTTCGCTCACAAAGCCAGGGTCATATAGGCTGCATGACAGGAGGTAACAACAGTTGCAAGATTAGGAAGATTTCGACCACAGGTCATGATACGAGCAAAAAGACTAAAGGGGGAATACCCTAGACTTTGGATTTATTCACAGAGCAACCGCTTAAATAGCAAGAAGAGTGTTAAGGTATTCACAAGAACTATAAGTTACGAAAATGATAAGAGCATCAGTCAACATTCGAGGACGAATGTTCCAAAGGGGGGAATGATGTTATGTCCCGCCTCAATATTACGTCCTACAGTATTAAGTTACGACAGTGTTGTACCAGACAGTATTACACTATAGTGATATTACGCTTCGTAGTAATAAGTTACGACGATGTTGCATCCTGCACTATTTTACGTGAAATTTGTCGTAAGGTAATTGACATCAGTCCAAGGAAAAGATTATTTGGGGATTATAAGGATTTTGCTATTTCACAAGTGGTTAGTAAATTCATAAAGGTGAAAGGGGGAGAAAGTTTAAGAAAATAAATTTTGTCAAAGTTTGGCATTTTGAGATAAAATATGGCCCGAGCTAAACTACCCTGTATTTATGGACTAGTGCCATACAAGGTACTACATGGCCATGATAGTAAGGTGTACAAGGTATGATAAAAGAGAGTAGTATTTAATTAAGTTGAGATAATTTTTAAATTATGCGGGTAATAGATTAATTACCGGATAACGAAGTATTACCCGGTTAACTAATAAGTGGATAAAATTCAATATTCCACCCCATCCCCACGTGGCAATATGTCACACCCTAAAGAGATGACTAAGGGTATGTTCTTATTAGGTGGCAATAAATTAAAAAGGTAAAGCCTTCAACATTTAAGAGAATCAAACAAAATCTCTTAAAGTGATCCCTTGAAACATGAGGATGCCAGATATATATTTTAAGGGATCAAGAGATACATATCTTCTTCAACATTTAAAAGCATCAAACAAATCTCTTAAAGAGATTCTTTAAAAATGTTAGGAAGCTATATATATATATATTTCAAGGATTAAAGATAAAAATGTTAGGAAGCTATATATATATATATTTCAAGGATTAAAGATATATATCTTCTTCACTGGAGAGAGAATCCAAATCTCTTAAAGAGATCTTTTATACGTTAGGGAGTTTCATTTCTTTTAAGGATTAAGAAATGCAAATCTTATTTATGGGAGGGAATAGACGAAGCCTATCTGATGCTAACGAAAAAGAGAAAGAACCTGAAGCCAATGTTGAAGGCCATTTGTAGCTGACGATTTTTAATAATTCAAACTGAGGTTTCGTAGTATCGTAAGAAACGTGAGATTTTGTAATTTTAAGGGAGTACGGTGTAAATCTTCTCAAGAATATCATACGAATTTTTCCCTACTCCAGGTATGTTAAGGCTATCCCTTCTTTCTTTTGGCATGGTCCAAATTATACTGAAGAAAAACGAGCAAATACGCAGTTTTCTATAAATTACTCTATTCATAGAAATAACAGAGGTGTCTATATTCTTGATTCCCCATGAGGAATATTATTATCTTCTGTTCATGGGTCTCAGAATAATACACAGTTGTAAAAGTTTATCCGGAAGGAATATCGAGATTATTATATATTTGTCATGCATTTCACTCATTTATACATGTGCATTGACCCATGACCATATGACGTTATATACGCGTATATATGTAAATATATGTATAAAGGATATGAGAAAAGGTTACGGCATTATATACGCACCACCACCTGATCAGCTGGTATACGATGATGATGTTGCCCATAGTAGCTGAAATATGATTCAAACGGCGTTATATACGCGTATATATGTGTAAATATGATTCAAACGGCGTTATATACGCGTATATATGTATATATATATATATATATATATATATATATATATATATATATATATATATATATATATATGGGATATGGGAAAGTTTATGGCATTATATACGTACCACCACCTGATCAGCTGGTATACGATGACGATTATGCCCACAGTGGCCGATATGATATGATGGGATGCCCTCGGAGGCTGATGATGTTATGAAACATGTACCTATGTACGACATGACATTCATACGCATACGTATGCGCATGACGCTAGAAGTAATTTATGATTTACAAAGTTATTCAGACTTACATGTTGAGTCATGTGCTCTATATGTCTTCCATGTTTCTTATATATTTATTTATGTGCCTTACATACTCGGTACATTATTCGTACTGACGTCTTACCTGGGGACGCTGTGTTTTTGCCCGCAGGTCCCAATAGACAGGTCGAGAGCCCTCCAAGTAGGCTATCAGCTCAGTGGAAGATGTTGGTGCGCTCCATTTGCTTCGGAGTTGCTCGTTTGGTTAGTATGATTTAGACATGTATTGTTTAATATGGCGGGACTCTGTCCCGACCTTTATGACATTTATGTATTCTTAGAGGCTTGTAGACATATGTCATGTACGTAAAAGGTTGTACGACCTTGTTGACCTATGTTTTGAGTTTATAAAAGACCATGTTGGCCTATTAGGCCCGTATGTCATGTGTATATGATGATGTAATAAGAAAGATACATTACGTTGGTACTCGATTGAGTAAGGTACCGGGTTCCCATCACGGCCCCTCAGTTTGGGTCGTGACATCTACACACTTATGAAACCAGGCGGTGTTCATGGCTGAAACAAACACAACAATGAGAACCAAAGACGGTTAAGGGTTGATTGTGTGACTTATGATTGTCTAGGTGTACACCAAAGATCGACGGTTCAAAGATGTCAAATCTACCAATTGACCGAGTATATCCGATATAAGTTCACTACGGAAAGTTCAAAGGGAAACCTACTTATCCAGATGCAATTAATCCTTGCTTGCAAATCACACAGTTTTTTCATGCATACTTCCGTGATATAGCCATTTCCCATTCATGTGGGGAATTATTGATATTTTTAAGCAAAAGAATAAGCTTAAAAGAGGGTGAATGGGAAATGGAGGGAAAAAATATATTTTTGAATGAAAATTTTAGTTTCCACCTCTTGACAATGAGACATTGTCCCATATTAGAAGAGGAAAAGGTTTTTGGTGTGTATATATACAATTGCTCTTCTTGTAGCTCTTAAAGAGTTAAGAAAAAGGAAAGCCTCGTGCCATCGTCGTCGTCGCTCGCACGACTCGGCTTCGGATTCGGATTCAGATTTGATTCCTTTTGGAAGATTTGCAGAAAAATGGAGTAGGGGGAGAAGCCTATAAAGATGCGGTGGATCTATCGAAAGAACTCGTCTCCAGCCCACTTGAACAATTTGAAACGGATGCACTAAGGCGCAACTTCGCGCAGCTGCTACGCCCTTACTTCTTGCCTTATCTTACTTAGTAAAGCAACCTTCTTCCATTGCGCAAGTATCCTACTCGAAAGACCATGGTAATACGAGTAGGGTTCGTAAAAGTTGTTCCTAGGAAAGATTATGGGTCTCGGATATCCAATCAATTAATCCCACAAACCGGGGAAGCTTGGGCGGCCAAGAGTGTTATGTAAAAAGGACCTTGAACTCTAGAGCTTTCTTTCTTGTGGGGACTAAGAAAAGGAGACGTTTCTCCACTCGAGTCTGAAGCAAAGCATAAGTTCTAGCCTTTTCTCTCTGGCATCTTTTTATGCTTATGCAATGCAGCCTTTTTTGAAAGCTTACTCCTATTTTTTTTTTTTGTAAAAACGAAGACATGATGCCTTTAAATAGAGAAACGTGTGGTTTCTGAACCCATTGAGATGACCCAAGAATTTCGCTATTTCGATATTATCATATTAGGTACTCTATAGGGAATAAAACCCGATCGTCAAGCAAGTCCGCTGGCAAGCCTGTAGGCTATTGGCTTCTTCCTATATCCCTGTTCGGGAACGCTATTAATTCCATTACCGAACCAAAAAAGATTATTCCCTCAGTTCTACCACGCCTCGTGAGAGTCCCCATGCAAGGAGGCATTTTTCACATCTAACTGATACAATGGCCATGATCTCTTCCCGACCGGCCAGGCCGAATCGGGTGGGTGGTGCTTTCTCGATCAACTATCTGACTTATTCAGAACGACGGTGAACCAAGATATGATGAAGTGCAATGCAAAAGAATGCCTTCTTTCTAGAGGCCTCAGGCTGAACCAAACTAAATGATTGTTCTAGAATGGTTATTCCTCACAATTGCTCCTTGTGATGCAGCGGAACCATGGAAATTAGGATCTCAAGACGCAGCAACACCTATAATGCAATGAATAACATAGGAGGTATATTACCTATCCATCAATAATTCTTTTTTCCTTCTCTCTTTCTATTGCCTTAAAACCAAGAATATAGAAAAGACGGACGACTTCTGTTTTTCCGCCGGACCATAGTTGTGGGAATGTTGTCACTAGAACGGACCACACAAATAGAGGTGATCTATGCATAGTCATTCTAGGTCCACGCATGTTGAAGATAGCTGTTATAAAATAGCAGGAGGTTTAGCGTCAACTCATTCAATGAATGTTCTTTCATTCACCACACGGATGAATCCCACTCTGTATTTTCCAGCGGACAGTCATTTGTCTAAAGAGAATAGACGTATAGCAGCTCGAATAGCACCGATTATGAACCCGAAAAGAGAAGAGTACTGTCTACTCATACTATCACACCGGCAAGGACTTTCACTTTCTAAATAGAAAGGAAGAGGTCAGGCCCACCTTTCACAAGAGTAGAAGCTGGTACTCAACACTTGTATTCTATTCTCCATTATTTATCTTTCTCGCTATTAGAAATATCATAAGAGAAGAAAGAAGCTCATGTAGGTCGGATCCTAGCGTAGATAAATGCTACCCGACTTGAATGATCGAATCGATTCTTTCGTTTGTCGAACTCGAAATGGAGGCTCTCTTTACCAAAAGGAGAAGATAAGGTCTTTTGGCAATAAAAGGCATATTACTAATTGATTCTTTGGCCATTTTGTGTTAGAATTCAAAACCGGCGAGGCGCTGCTGGATTCTTCTGATCAATAGAACACGAAGAAGAGGATAAAAAAGCTAGATCAATATCAATAAAAAGCAGGTTCTAAGGCAAGTGAATTTGAAAGCAGTCTCTTTTAAAGAGAGTTCGAAAAGCCAATCCAGGAAGTAGCTGAACAATTGAATCAGCTGGTATAGAATCAGCCCTATAATTTGAGAGATAAGAGGAAAGCCCTCTCTCGAATTCGAAGATGTAACATAAATAATGACTCTCTTCGCCGGGATGTCAGCAGGTTAGGCAGCTCTAAGGTTTTTTATATTTGGTGGACCTGCCAATCGAATGAATCATAACACTCATAATGATCGACTTTATGAAGATTCCATTGGATTCCGGAAGCTTGTTGACTTTTGCACCAACTCTTCTAGAAGCAGGGGCCGAAACAATGCTTTAACGGTAGGAGCGGAATCCCCTTTTGGTTTGGAACAAGAGAGGAATTCCTCTAAGCCGTATCATCAATGTTAATAGCATTTATCAATGCTTCTCCACACTATCCTGGTCTCACAATGTGGATTCGAACCACTTTTTGGCTCCCGAGCGAGAACGATAAATAGGCGATGCACCATCCTTGCTGCTACGTATGTTTTCCTTGACTTGACAGATTCATTCAATTGAACCCACACTCAAAGGAGGACCACAATCTCGGGGCTGATTTGAGCCCTGGTCAAACTAATCCCTCCGTTCCATGATTAAACCGACTAGCGGCACTTTCGAGATGCCACCTTGTTTATAAATATAAAAAAAGTCTTTTCAATTCCATTTGACTCGAGGCATCAGGGACCCACAAACCCCATCTTTCAAAGCTAGCAAAAAGTTTGAGCCTTCGGAGCAAATGATGGTATAGCAATGAACATAGGGATGATACTAAGAAATATGGTCCGAAGAATATCGATAGTAGTTCCATGAATCCTTTGCGGGATTGGATTTTTTTAATAGTGAAAATGCCATAAAGCGCGACCCAAGATCCATGATACGAAAACCAAAATCAGAATAACGAAGAAAAAGACAACGTGTGGATTTGGTCAAATGATTGATTGATTAATTTTTTGGACCAAATTTAATTATTAATAGTAAATATTAACGTAATATTATCCGAGTGTGTAATGGATATGTTCCAATCCGTGTATCTGTACCAACAATTCTATTAGAAGCCTAATGCATGCTCCATTAACGACCTAGTGCTCCTCACATCATGGCCAAAGTGCTCCAATAGCAGCCTAGTGCTTCAGCCACTATGGACAAATGGGTGGCAGCAGGTCAATCTCTTAATAGCTGACTACACTATAAATATGTACAATAGCAGTTAGAGAAATGAGACCGAAAATAAAGAGGTATTGATCTCCTCTTCAGTTTGAACTCAGCGTTGACTATAAATTGCAGTCCTTCCTCTCAGAATTTTCATACTATTTCTGAGTTTCTCCTCCCTTGTTCTGCATTGTTTTTTAACTTCAAAGCAAGCAACCGTAAGTGTGATTTGCTACCGAACTTTGTGTTCGCTGAAACACTAAGGTTTGAAGTACCACTACACCAGTGTGTAATTCGTTCTATCCTGGGAGGAAATAATCCATAACCTTGGGTACCAGGATGGGGTTAAATTACTTAAGAAAACACTGTGAATTCAGGGGGCTCGAATTAACTACTGTTTCATTTATATTTCCGTTTATACGCTAATTTACTTTTTCCAGAATTATTATTTACTAATACAGCAAGGAATAACAAGCTTAAGTGGCAATTGGAAGGGCTGGGAGCGTTATGTATAACGGTAAATCTCGTCATATACGATGAAGACATAAAACCGTTAGGCAACTACTCTCTAGACGAATTATCAAAATTGACTACATAAAATCAAGTGATAACGTGTCAGATCCACTTACAAAAGTCCTAACTAGAGAGGTAGTTGAGAAATCATCGAGGGGAATAGGACTATGGCCGAGAACAAGTCATTGTGGCGGTAACTCTACCTAGAAGACTGGAGATCCCAAGATCTATGTTCAAGGAGATCAAACAAAGTCATTAATGACGGTTCAACATTGTCAACAAAATTTTTAGTACATTCTCGTGATGAGACAATGTTTAGTACCAAGAATAAAACATTAAAGGTTTTTAATGATTTCTAAGTTTGATATGGGGTATATCAAATAGTGTATCTATGAGATGACACGTTTAGGAATCACCTATGTAAGTGTGAAGTGTTAGCCGCTTCAAGGAGAATTTTGTAAGGCCAGTTCTCTACGCACTTATAAAATCAGGCGGTGTTCATGGCTGAAACGAACACAACAATGAGAACAAAAGACAATTAAGGGTTGATTGTGTGACTTATGGTTGTCTAGGTATACACCAAAGATCAACGGTTCAAAGATATCAAATCTATCGATTGACCAAGTATATCTGACATAAGTTCAATACGTAAAGTTCAAAGGGAAACCTACTTATCCAGATGCGATTAATCATTGCTTGCAAATCATACAGGGTTTTCATGCATACTTCTGCGATATAGCCATTCCCCATTCATGTGGGGGATTGTTGAGATTTTTAAGCAAAAGAATAAGCTTAAAAGAGGGTGAAATGGAGGAAAAATAAAATTTTTGAGTGAAATTTTAAGTTTCCCCCTCTTGACAATGAGCATTATCCCATATTGGAAGAGGAAACGATTTTTGGTGGGTATATATATAATTGCTCTTCTTGTAGCTCTTAAAGAGTTAAGAAGAAGGCAAGCCTCACGCCGTCGTCGTCGTCACTCGCTCGGCTCGGCTTCGGATTCGAATTTGAATTTGGTCAAATGATTGATTGATTAATTTTTTGGACCAAATTTATTTGTTAATAGTAAATATTAACGTAATATTATTTGCGTGTGTAACAGATATGTTCCAATCCGTGTATATATACCACCAATTCTATTAGCAGCCTAATGCATGCTCCATTAACAACCTAGTGCTCCTCCTACCATGGCCAAAGTGCTCCAATAGCAGCCTAGTGCTTCAGCCACTATGGACAAATGGATGGCAGCATGTCAGTCTCTTAATAGTTGACTGCACTATAAATATATGCAAGAACAATTAGAGAAAAGAGACCGAAAATAGAGAGCTACTGATCTCCTTTTCAGTTTGAACTCAATGTTGGCTATAAATAGCAGTCCTTCCTCTCAGAATTTCCATACGATTGTTGTTTTCTCCTCCCTTGTTCTGCATTATTTTTTAACTTAAAAGCAAGCAACCGTAAGTGTGATTTGGTACAGAACTTTGCGTTCGCTGAAACACTAGGGTTTGAAGTACCACTACACCAGTGTGTAATTCGTTCTATCCTAGGAGGAAATAATCCATAACCTTAGGTACTAGGAGGGGGTTAAATTACTTAAGGAAACACTGTGAATTCAGTGGGCTCGAATTCACTACTGTTTCGTTTATATTTCCATTTATACGCTAATTTACTTTTTCCAGAATTATTATTTACAAATACAGCAAGGAATAACACAAATTGCCTATGACTTGTTTAAGAATATCTGCAAACACCTTCATAAAACTATATTCCTTAGATATAGAGCACAATGGTCGAACATCAAAGTGTTTATTATCAATAAAATGATTGAACACCTTTCTAGCCAAAGTTGTTTTGCCCAATCCGGGCATTCCAACAATCGAGACAATATCTAGTTCCTTTGTTCCTCCAGTCAATTTTTGAATTGTACTTTTTGTATCAGCCTCAAAGCCGACTACTTCCTCATTAGTTGATGGAATATAAGTTGAATGTTGCATTATACTTTTCGCATCATCCTCAAAACCAACTACTTCATCATCCATTGATGGAAGACTAGTCAATTGTTGAATTATACTTTCTGCACCATCCTCTAAACCAACTACATCCTCGTTAACGGATGAAAGACTACGTTGTGTGGAAGCCGTTGCATGAGCATGACTTCTTTCACCAGTCAGAAAGTACTCGTTGTCAATTAGCTTGGTCTCTTTACTGCTGTTGGAAGTAAATATAACTATGTTAAATTGATTGCTTGTTACAAAATTAGATAGATTAGTCACAACATTATAAAGATTAGATTGGCAAAGAAGTCAAAGTTTACTACTAATCTACTAAGACATAGGGATTGAAAGAATAGAATCCAATACTGCAGAAACTTATGTATTAGAACGTTGCATCCCCTTAGCTTTTTCGCCTGTTTACTCTTTTTATTTTTTGAATCTTCTTAGTGAAAATCATGATTTCGCCACTGCTCTAATCTAGTATGAAAATCACCAAGTACTAATGTAATAGATTTTTCATCTTAACACAAAAGGAATCAGTTCTTCAAATGAAGCTTACCTTGAATAGAAATCACCAACTTTGGCCATTTAATCAACAACTCAGGACATGCTCCGTCTGACGACAAAAAACAAACAGGGAAATGGCATAAGCTGCTGTGATTGCATGCACTTATGTAAAGCTTAAAATTTTTGCTAGTCAATCACATTTAATTTACAGCTAAATAAGATACAACGAAATAAAACGAAAAAGAAGTTGAAGACTGTCAATCTTCAACATGTGTTACTGAGAGGAGGAGACAAATGGTTCTTTCATTTTCTGGTTTTGGACTAGTCTAAGACTCTAGAGAAACTGAAATAGAAGCAACAACAACAACAACGACCCAGTATAATCCCACAAGTGGGGTCTGGGGAGGGTAATATGTACGCAGACCTTACCCCTATCCCGAAGGGTAGAGAGGCTGTTTCCAGGAGACCCTCGGCTAAAAAAAGCAATAGGAGATGATATATTAGTACCATAAAAATGCGTAATAAAAATAACAACAATATATAAGAGATATGAAATATGAAATACAGGATATGAAATAGAAGGAGCTAGGAATATGAAAGAATTTGGTATAATTACATTTCTAATAGTAAAGAGTCATAGTAATAAATAGATGTAGTGGGAGTAATATTAACTTGTAAATAAATAAACAAATATGTGTTGATCAAATATTTGTCATATAATAACCTTATGAGTTGCACTGGTTCTAAAGATTTATAACTCTTTCAGCTTTTGGTACTATTCCTAGGTTGAAGTCTGCCACGAAATTTGTAAAAATCTGTGATTTTATCGCAGTTCTAGGTTGGTATGTGATATAATATTCACTTAGTTCTATAGTCCACTTAGCTTCATCATAAATGATCCGCTTGCCCCGAAATGACTTGAACCAATCTACCTGATAGTTCTTGCTTATGCAATATATTTCTTAAGGGGTAAACAATCACTACAGAGATAGGGTGACATTGAAAATAAGGCCTCAACTTTCTAGATGCCATGATTAGTGCTAAAGCAAGTTTTTCTAAACGAGGATATGAGTTTCAGCATCCAATAAAGACTTGCTAATATAATAAATTGGAGATTGTTTACCTTTGTCTTCTCGAACTAACACTGCACTTACCGCTATTTCTGACACAACAAGATAGATGAGTAGTCTTTCTCCATCCTTCGGTTTAGCCAGCAACAGTGGGTTTGATAGGTATGTTTTTAGATTTTTGAGTGCTTGTTGGTATTCCTCGGTCCACTCAAACTGGCTTATTTTTTTAACACTGAAAAGAACTTAAAACTCTTCTCTGAAGATTTAGAAATAAACTTTTCCAATGTTTTTATCCTTCCTGTCAATCTTTGTACCTCTTTTTTGATTATGAGTATGTCCGGTATTTCTTCAATGGCTTTAATCTGTGCTGGGTTCACTTTAATTCCTCGGTTAGAAACAAGGAAACATAAAAACTTACCTGAAGACACACCAAATGCACACTTTTCGGGATTTAACTTCATATTGAATTTACGGAGAATCTGAAATGTATCTGACAAATGTTAGATGTGGTCCCCCGCTTGTGCTGACTTGACTAGCATGTCATCGATGTAGACTTCCATACTATTTCCCAAGTATTCTTGAAACATTTTCGTTACTAACCTTTGGTACTTGGCTCCAGCATTCTTTAAACCGAAAGGCATGACTTTATAACAGTAAATCCCCTTGTCTGTAATAAAGGAAGTTTTTTCCTCATCTAAAGGATCCATTTTTATCTGATTATATCCTGAGTAGACATCTAAAAAAACTAAACAATTTATGTCTTGCAGTAGCATCAATTAGTTGATCTATATGTGGTAAATGAAAAGAAACTTTAGTCCAGGCTTTATTCAAGTCAATATAGTCTACACAGACTCGCCATTTACCATTTTTTTCTGCACAATTACAGTATTAGCTAACCAATTCGGATATTTTACCTCTCGAATAGACCCGATTTTTAAAAGCTTTTGTACCTCATCCTGAATCACCTGGTTTTTGAAGGATCCTTGCTTCCTTTTCTTCTGTTTGACAGGTGGATATGTTGGATCTTAATTTAGCTGATGGGTCATCGCCTCCGGTGGTATATCTGTCATATCTAAATGCGACCAAGCAAAACAGTCTGTGTTAGCTTTTAAGAATTCAATTAACTTACCTTTCATCTCTGTGCTCGGGTTGGTTCTAATGTAAACTTTTCTGTCCGGCCAATGTACAAACAGCACCACTACTTTGAGTTCTTCAATTGTTGTTTTGATATTTTCGTTCTCTTCTGAATCTTGAATGATATCAAGCCTTGAGTCTACATCCGTTTGTCCATCTCCGGTTGAGGTTTGTGTTGTTAAATCCTTAACTGAATTATGTAATTGCTATTTTTTGTCTGCAACGTCATTCTTTATGCTTGAATCCACCACTGAATTGATACTTCTAAAAGCCTGTTGATCACCGCAGATTTGTCTAATTCCCTATTGCGAAGGGAACTTAATAACCTGATGTAAAGTAGACGGAACATCATCCATCTCATGAATCCAAGGTCTGCCGAGAATCATATTGTATGTCATGTCCGTATCTATCACTTGAAATTTCGCATCTTTGACAACCCCTTCTGCAAATGTGGCGAGCACTATTTCCCCTTTTGTAACAACGCTCGAATTGTCAAATCAAGATAATGTACGTACTTTGGGCACCAATTTATCATCGGCTTGCATCTTATTTACCACTCTTAAAAGAATGATATTTATAGAGCTACCTGGATCAATCAAAACTCATTTCACATTAGTATCATGTACAAGTAAAGATATTGTCAGTGCGTTGTGTGAGGGATCATCACGCCATATGCGTCTGCATCATCAAACATTATGTTGTCTTCTTCCAAAACTTGGCGAACTCGCTTCCCGTGGGTAACCGTGACTTTTGATGTCTTTTTTGCAGCCGTGTACGTTATATTATTGACCTTTTCTCATCCGCTTATCATATTAACCATTCTTTTTAGTGAGAAAGGTTTTGGCGGCTCTTGCCTATTCTTCATATACGCTTGGTTACCCTTCTCACTAAACAAATCGGCTAAATAACCTTTTTTTAGAAAGTGATCTATTTCACCTTGTAGAAATCTACAATCTGTTGTTTTATGACCGTGGTCATTATGAAACTCGCTCTAGAAATCCGGATTCCTTCTGTTAGGGTTTGATCTCATTTCTTTTGGTCACCGCACCTTATCTCCTATACTTCTTAAAAAAGCTACTAGCTTAGAAGTGCTAAAATTGAAACTGTAATCACCAATCTTTACCTTTGTATTGCTATCCCGTGCATCTCGTTGCTTTCCAAACTTGGATGATGATCGTGCATCTCTGTCTCTTGATCTAGAACTGTACCTCAGGTTTTCTTGTTTATAACGTGAATCTCGTCCTGTTGGTCCCATGTAAGTTTCGTACCTGTTCTTACCAGACCTTTTTTTCCGTTTCTGGTCGCCTCAAACTTGTTCTTTCATCTCCCCATGACTGAGTGATAGTATTTTCTTCTATCCGCAGCTTCGTGCTATACCTATTATAAACATCATTCTAAGTTATAGCAGGGAATTCTCGTAAGCTTTCTTCGAGTCTCCTCGTGGCTTCTGAGCTTTTTTCATTTAGGTTACTTGCAAACGCCATGGCCGCCCAATTATCAGGTACACGTGGTAGTATCATTCTTTCAAGCTGAAATCTATGCACAAATTCCCTGAGTAGTTTCGTATCTCCCTATTTTGTTTTGAAGATGTCTTCCATCCTTTTTTCAGTTTTTTGAGCTCCCGAGTGTGCTTTTACAAATGAATCTTCAAGCTCAACAAAAAAATCAATAAATATTTTAGGTAAACGAGAATACCATGTTAGGGCTCCTTTTATGAGTGTTTCGCCAAATTTTTTGACCAGCACCGACTCAATTTCTTGTTTGGTTAAGTCACCGCCTTTCACGCCAGTTGTAAACGCAGTTACATGATCTCGTGGATCAGTTGTTCCATCATACTTCAGAATATCGGGCATCTTAAACCTTTTTGGAATCGACAAAGGAGCGGCACTTGGCTTTCAGGGCTGTTGAGAATATTTATCAATATCCACTCCTTTAATCACGTGTGGCACACCAGGTATCTGTTATATGCGATAATTCTGCTCCTTGAGCTACTTCAGCAAAGTTAGTACTAAACTCTGTAAATCAGAATTATTTGGGGTACCTAACCTTCCATCATGAGGTTCGTTGGGAGTTCCTCCACTTCCTAAATTAGCAAGTCCCCAGCATGGGTTCTCTATGGTTGCGGTGTAGTTTGGAGGTAGAGTTGGTGGTACAGTTGGTAATCCACTAACGAATGCTTGAAGAGCATTGTTGACGTGGTCCGCAATTAGTTGCTTCAATGCATCTTCATCAGCTTAATCGTCCCCTTGTTGATTATTCACATGTGATGTTGATCTTTTAGGTGACCCTTCTCGGGAATTTGAAGAGAATTTTGGGGTGAAGGGATTGGAGTTTCATCCTCTTGTTGATTATGTTGGTTCAGTTAGTTTTGTTGGTTGTTGTCATTGGCAGTCGACATGATTATTTGTCAGAAAAATGAATTTGAAAAGTGAAAAAATTATCAGTTTTCCGGTAACGAAACCAATTTGTTTAACCGGCCAAAAAATGTATCTTTCGGTCAAAGCCTATTTTTAGAAGAACTCGAGTTACTGATAACCAAGAAATTTTGTACTTTCTCAATTATATGAAAGGAAAAGAACAAGAATAAGTAAAGAAATAACTGATTGCAAAGTCAATATAATGAAGAGCAAAAAAGTAAAGTGAATATATTCCAATATTGTCTCGGATGTCTTTACAAATGAAATTCTCTTCCTTTATATAGGAATTTACAAGTATAACGTTTCCTCCCTTTTATGGCCGAATCATTACGTTCATTAATGACATTAATGAACAGTTATAATTGGCAATCGTAACTATTTATGGAGATTCTGTAACGGTTCTAATTCTTCTTCCTTATTAATTAGAGGTTCGCGAATCTTCACCTTCTTACTGCCTTGATTCATTCAACCCATATTTACTGAATGAGTTAGACTCGAGCAATATGAGTGATTTGCTTGTATCTCTTACATCTCGTGCATCTTCTGATGTAATATTCCAGCTGTCACCTTCTTAGTGATCCACGTATTATGCCTTGTCCGCCACACATAATTCCACGTGTCATATTTATTTTCTACTAGTAAAATCCTTCAGGCAGCCGTTGACATCCTCTAGACATATTATTAGCTAGCAGATGATCGATCCAATAGCTAACTGCAAAATAATGCAGAATCAAGCAATCCACAAGGCAAACTACTCATTTCGTCTCTCTATCTATGTGGCTATGGTTAACAATAGAAACAAGAAAGACAGTAACGGTTTAGGTGCTAAATATGGATGATCCATTGATATCCTCAAGTAGCGCTTCCAAGTTTGTTGAAAAAGCCTCATCTGCGATAGAGAAATTCGAGGAAAAACTTATGAAGACTGAAAGCAAAATAGAGATAAACTCAATGATACCATGGCAAAACGAATACGAATGACTTTCTGATAAAGTTTTTCTTGAAGAGCGTATAATTCTATAACAGAAGCATACGTTAATTTTACGTAGTTTGAGTATCTCAAGGTTTTGCAGTCGTGCAATATTTGAAATAATTTCTTGTGTTAGGAAAATCCGATCAATGAACAATTCCTTTAGACTACACAACGGTCCCATCCAATGGCTTCCCCGCTTGAAAGCGTGAGTGAGAAACCCACTTCGAGAGATTGAAGAGGGAGTTCTAGATCCAGTATATCAACTTCTGGTGTTGGAATCGAAAATTGCTCGGGTTCAAAAAACTTGAGCTCAGTTCTTCAATATTTGGAAATCTCCACCAGAACTCTGGATTACTATCAGCCATGTTTCTGAAGATTCTTCAAAATTTGCTCGATCATTGTCTTCCCATGTGAAGTAAAATGGGTTGATATCCACATGCCTTAGTTTCTGCATCTTCCAAATAGCATGTGATGTCACTAAACGATTTGATACTAAATCATCCCATACCAATGTGGTGCCCACTGGAAATCAAATTCTTCGATCCATATTGCAAGATATCTCAAGTGAGTTACTGCTTGCATTGCCCTAGCTCAAGAATTTCCCAAGCACATATCCAACAAATGCAACACCACGACAAGTCTAAAGTTGTCAAATAAAGGGAAAAGACTTATTTGGCCCCATGCATAGAGTTTTGGATGAGCAATGAACTCAAAAGACCTACGACATTGATCGAAAGACTCTCCTTCTTCCAAGCCTCCCAATATTGGAATCTTATCTGATGAATATTCATACTGCACCATTTGTTTGACAAGATGGTCATGGATATTGTTTAACCAAAAAATGAAATTTTTGTCAAAGCTAGAATTTAGAAGAACACGGGTTACTGATAATCAAAAGAATGTATATAAGGAAGTAATTTAGGTGGCAAGAGAGTAATCAAGAAAAACAAGTAAACCAAAGTTTATTCCAATAATATTTCGTGTCCTTACAATTGATCAGATATCTCCCTTTTATAGATATTTTGGAGATATACGTTTTGCCTAAATCATAATGAGGCTATTATGAGTAATTAAAGACATTGAATGCTACGTTACATAATCATTACATTCAATACAAATTCTCTAACGTATTCCACATTTAATGCCTATTAAATGCCATATCTGTACTCTTTTCTATTGTCAGATTCATTCCTTTTGATTCTCGGACATAAATGACTTAGATAGGTACGGGCACTGAGTTATTTGAATAACTGCACGTGCCTCTTCTTTTGCAACTCGTGCCTCTTGGCTAGTTGTAATTCTTTGACCATTTGACCAGTCTACATATCTCGATACGTCACTTTTATATTTAAATACAATTTTTTCCAATACAGATAGTCCCCCACTTTCCATTTATTCATCAGTTGAATATTTGGGAAGTGGATTTCATTAAAAGAGAATTTCTGTCACCATTAATGCTATGACAAAATTGACGCTTCAATTGTTGCTTCCATTTAATGCTCCGTACACATATCATTTTTCCATTGGTTCTGCAATTTTGTAGCCCTTTTCAAGGTTTTTTTACGGCTCGACTATTCACAAAGTGCCAGTTATAATTATTATGGTCCTTCCATTACTGCACTTTTACCTTTGGTGGTTGCTTATTAATATAAATATAACTTCTTTCCTTGTCTTTTACCACTTAAAGCTTATTGAACACTTAATTCCTCAAATCTCAGTCCACTTTTTCCTCACTTTATTCTTCCTCGCCATGTCTTCACCAAACCCTAACCCTAGGAGAGTTTCCATTGTTGATACCTTCCCCAATGCCCCCATTAGGCACAGAAGAGGCGGTAGGCTTCGTAGCTTAGGGTCTACTCGTGGTGGTGGTTCGTCTATACCTTCACATAGTTCTGGTCCTTCTTCTAGAACCAGAGGTTCCCTTTCTCACAAATCTTCTTCTAGGGGTAAAGAACCTTCTGAACCATTATGTGAGACTTTAGTAGAAGAGATAGTCCCTATAGAACTATCTTTTTCCCATGATAGGGAATCTCTTAGAAACCAGGTTTCTACTTTAAATTGTGCTGATGCTTACCCCACTCAAATTACAGAAGTTTTGACTCCTATAGTTCGCAAAGACTACCATTGGAGTAATGATTTTTCCATTATTATCCCTAATAAAAATCAAAGAATTACTTCTTACTTGACTGGGTTCTCTTTTGTTTGTACATACCCTTTCACTTTAGGGTTCAAACCAGCTATTGACCCAGTTATTCTTGAATTTTGTCGTTTCTTTAATGTCTGTTTGGGTCAAATTGGCCCAATCATATGGAGGGTTGTTGCCTGTTTGAGGCATTTAACCAATATGGCTGACGTTTCCTTTACTTTCCCTCACCTGATTCATCTTTTTACCCTAGTGGCCAAGAGTAAGAGGGTTTTGGTGAGCCCTGAAGATGACAAGGACCATGGCTGGTATGCCCGATTTTTTGCTGCCCCCACTGTTGGCTTAGTGGGTGAGAATAACTTTCCCTTCCCTGAGAAGTAGAATTTTGCACGTAAGTTTTTTATCCTTCTCGTGCCTTTTTTCTTCAAATTTATCAACTTCTCTAATTTTGCTCCTTTTTTTTAGCAACCATGGGAGGTGTGGAGGATATTCCCAATTTCCGTGGTTGGGTAGATAAATTGCTGAAGACCGCACCAATAGATAGTAGGTCTTGGAAAACACTTTCTAACCATTACGGTTGGAAAGTAAAGACTCAAGGTAAGACTTTTTATTTCATCTTTCACACACATATATATTTTTCTACCTAGGAGACGCATCGTCTCTGATGATGAAGCTGAAGTTTCCCCTCGTCTTTCCGTTCTCTTACCGAACCAGTTGAAACCCCAATAATAATTCCTGACAATGACGCCACTCCTCATGATACCCGTGAGTCTATTGACCAACTTTTCATCAGTGGTTTTGGTAGTGGAAGTTTAGGGCCTGTTTTAGATGAAATACCCTTATCTTCTTTTTCAACTCCCGTGCCTGTGATTCCTTCCTTACCAGCCCCAGCTGTTTCTATTCCTTATTCTACTGTTTTCACTTCTTCTACTGCTCCTCCTTTGACAATTCCCCCTCCTATCGTTCATCATACGGAAGTGGGCTCTTCAAGTAGAAGTGCCGCTATGAGGAGGGTAACTATTGAAGTTCCTGCTGATAGCAGCCTTTTGAGGAAGTCAGGTCAGGCAGATGTATGGCTGGAGCCTTTAATTGGCCCAATTGAAAAAGCAAAGCTGGAGAGCCATAGTTCCCTGACTCTAATGAATGATATCGTGCATGCCACTTTGAAGGTATTTTCTTTCTCTCCCTTCTTTACTTTGTAAACTTTTTCATCTTTGGGATTCTTATTTCCCTTCCCTTTTTATAGGCCAATCTTATCGGCACATAATTGATGAACAGAATCCCCTTCTTAGGGAAGGTAGCATGTGATTCAGAGAAGATAGTACGTGATTCTCAGTTGTAGGCGATCAATTGGAAGGAAAAATTTGAGAGTGCACAAATTGATATGAAGGATTTACAAGAGAGCAAGAGTACCTTAGAGCAGCAGGTGCAGGCTTTAACTTCAGAGTTAGCGGTTGTAAAAGCTTCCTCAAGCCAAGTAGAAAAAGAGAAAGAACGTCTCGAATCCTCCTTCTCAGAGCAACTATATAAGGCCAGTGAAGAGAACAGAAAGTTGAAGGCTCTTTTGAGTCAAAAAGAAGTTTACTCTGGGGAGCTCGTGCTAAGCTTAACTCAAGCACAAGAAGACCTTCGAGTCTCTGCTGATAAGGTGCGTGCTTTAGAGAACTCCCATGCCTCTATTCAAGCTTCTTATAACTCCACCTTGGCTGAAAATGAAGAACTAAATAATGAGATTGCTGATTGGGAAAAAGATTATGAGATCTTTGAAGAAAAATCTGTTGTTGAGGTAAGTTGGGCATTTTTGAATTCACGTTGTGATACCCTAATTGAAGCTGGCCAAGAAAACTTCAACCTGGAGTCGGAGTTAGCTAAGATCAATGAAACCATTGACAAAGCTCAGCAAATTCAGGACTTCCCTTCTCCCGTGGTTGAAGCTCCCGTGAATGTTGAAGCTGATACGAGTATCCCAACTCTTTCAAGCCCAATCGAGTCTGTTGTTGCAAGCCAAGTTGAAACCACATCTGTTGATGTATCTGCCCAAACTGAGCCCGCTGCTATTGATGCTCTTGCTTTAGTTCCGCAAACTTCTCAGTGACCAGTTTTAATCATTTGAATGATTTTGTTTTTGTTTTTATTTTGGAAAATTATAATCAAACCCTTAGCTTCATTTGAGGGTGGGTTTTTGAAACGCAAGTCCCCAAGTTTTTTATGGGGCAATTTGTATAAACAATTTTATAGTTTTATGACTAAGTTCGTACCTAGTCTTCAGTTTTTAAGTATTAAGAAGTTTTTCATGTTATTATCTTAAACTTCTGTCTGTCTTATTCTTGCCTTTATTTTTAAGGACTTATAGAATAATTTGCATTTTTGTTCTTCGAAAATGCTTCTGTTAATCTCATGACTAACTAATTTGAACATGAGTTTTATAAAAGAGGGCCCTTTTATATTTCGACACTTAATGAAGAAGACGTCTCAACTTCATAATGGTGTTATCATATGATAAAATAAATAGGAACACACATATTTCTTTGAAATAACTTTGACAAGTTTTGAATAACACTTTACATGTATTTGAATTACATCTATAACTTTCTCGTAACTATTTTTCTTGTAACGGATTTTTACAAAAGAAAAATAATAGACACATGGTTTTTCCTTATAACCCGTTTTAGTACATAGCCTTTAACCTAACTATAGCGAGGTTTTTCTTTGGTCTTAGCTCGTGGCTCCATCTCGTGACTTTGTAACTTTTACTCTGCACTTTACTCTTTTAGGCTTGATTTTTCTCAATCTTCTTTGCCTTCTTTATACACATGTCTGTGTATATTATGTAATCCCCTAAGTGTTTGAGTGTTGAAGTATGAAGCCTCGAGCACTTGATAGTTTCTCTCATTTGGTCCTTTTCCTGAAAAGGAAAAACATACGGGGGTCGGAGGTGCGATTATAGATGAAGACTACTTAACCCGTTTGAATTTCTATCAGAATAATTGTAACACTAGGCCAGAAATTTTAGGTTATTCCATGTGCCTTACAGGTCGTGACTCATCATTTAGTACGGGTTAGATTTTTGCCTATCATTTAAAATCGTTAGTAAAATTTTAACAATTCAAAAATTAAATTTAAAATGGTGATACCTGACCGTGGGTATTACTTAGAAATAGTATCTCTTCAAATGAACAACATTCCAATGTGAAGGTAGTATCTTGCCATCCATTATCTCCAGCTCATATGCTCCCTTTCCTTCAATATCATGAACTCTATAGGGTCCTTCCCATGTTGGACTTAATTTACCCGCGTTAGCTGCCTTTGTAGATTGAAAAACCTTTTTAAGCACGAAGTCCCCTACTTCGAAGAATCTGAGGCGTGTTTTTTGGTTGTAATATCGTTCTATGACTTGCTTTTGTGTTGCCATTCTTATTAATGCAGCTTCTCTCCTCCCCTCAAGTAAATCTAGATTGACCCGCATCTCCTCGTCTTAGATTCTTGTGTCGCCTATGTGAACCGTGTACTTGGTTCCCCTATCTTAACTGGAATTAAAGCCTCAGCTCCATAAACCAATGAGAACGGTGTTTCTTATGTACTCTTTTGTAGTTGTGCGATATGCCCATAAAACTCCAGGTAACACTTTAGGCCAGTTACCTTTTGATTTCTCTAATTGTTTCTTTAAATTATTGATAATAACCTTTTTTGTTGATTCTGCTTGCCCATTACCCACCGGGTGATAAGGTGTTGACGTAATCCTTTTAATTTGCCAACCGTGATTTGAGCTCCAATAAATTGAGGGACATTATCACACACGATCTCCTTTGGTACACCGAATCAGCATATTATATTCCGCCAAATAAAATCTTTGACTTCCTTTTCTCGCACCTGTTTAAATGCTCCTGCCTCCACCCATTTAGTAAAATAATCAGTGAGTACGAGCAGAAACTTTACCTGGCCTTTTTCTTATGGTAATGGACCCACGATATCCATTCCCCATTTCATAAATGGCCATGGCGCAATGACCGGATGTAATAACTCCGCAGGTCTATGCATATTGTTACTGTACCTTTGACATTTATCACATTTGGCCACGAAACTTTCTGCTTCTTCTTCCATTTTATGCCAGTAATACCCTGCCCTGATTAAGGTTCTTACCAATGACCTTCCTCCTGCGTGATTCACGCAGTTTTCCTCGTGTATTTCTTTCATCACATACTCCATTTGAGAAGGTCCGAGGCATCTTGCTAAGGTTCCACCGAACATTTTATGATATAAATTGCTTGCTTTAAGTAGTATCGAGCAGCCTTCTTTCGAAGCGCATGAGCTTTTTTCTTATTATCAGGGACGGTACCATACTGCAAAAAAGCAACAATCTCGTTCCTCCAATCCCAAGTTAAATTATTAAAATTTACCTCATTCTTATCAGGATAGAGAAATAAATGAAATAAATGTATAACTGAGGCATTTGCATCGCGTGCCACATCAGCTGCAGATGCGAGATAAGCTAGGGCGTCCGCTTCAACATTTTCATCCCTTGGTATTTCTATAACTTTACAGGTTTGAAATTGCCTTATCAATTCCCGTACCTTTTCTAAGTATTGTTGCATCCTCGCTTCCCTAGCTGTATAAGTCCCCAGCATTTGATTAACCACGAGTAGCGAATCACTCTTGATTATAATCTGATTTATGCCAAGCTCTCGTGCCAATTCTAGACCTGCAATCACAGCCTCATACTCCGCTTCATTGTTAGTTATGGAGTGACATTTAATAACTTGTCGAATGGTTTCACCCGTAGGTGGTACCAAGACAATCCCTAAATCTGCACCTTTTACATTGGATGAGCGATCACTGAATAAAGTCCAAGTTCCCGGGTTAGCTCTATTGAATACCTGTAATTCTTTTTCTACTTCTAATTGCATCCCCTCGCTAAAATCGGCCACGAAATCAGCTAACACTTGTGATTTTATAGTAGTTCTAAGTTGGTATGTGATTTCGTATTCACTTAACTCTACTGCCCACCTGGTTAACCTACCTGATAACTCATGCTTATGTAATATATTACGTAAAGGGTAGGCAGTTACTACAGCGATAGGATGACATTGAGAGTAAGGTTATAACTTTCTAGATGCCATGATTAATGCAAGTACAAGTTTTTCTAATTGAGGATACCACATCTCCACATCTAACAAAGATTTACTAACATAATAGATAGAGGATTGTTTACCTTGTTCTTCTCGGACCAAAACAAAGCTTACCATAACTTCCGAAACAGCAAGGTAAATGAGTAGTCTTTCCCCAGCCTTTGGTTTTGCCAGCAAACGTGGATTTGATAAGTACGGTTTCAAATTCCTGAGTGCCTGTTGACATTCCTCATTCCATTCAAAATGATCCTGCTTCTTAAGGGCTGAGAAGAATTTAAAACACTTCTCTGATGATTTAAAAATGAATCTTCCCAAGGCTGCAATTCTCCCTGTTAATCTTTGAACTTCTTTCTTATTTGAAAGTATATCGGGGATTTCCTCAATGACCTTAATCTATGCAGGATTCACTTCAATACCACGGTTAGAAATAAGAAAACCCAAAAACTTACCTGATGCAATGCCAAATGCACATTTTTCGGGATTTAACTTCATATTAAATTTGCGCAAAATTGAAAATGTGTCAGATAAGTGTGATATGTGATCTTTTAAATACTAAGTTTTAACAAGCATATCATTTATATATACCTCCATAGTCTTTCCTAAATGCTCTTGAAACATTTTGGTAACTAACCTCTGATGTGTTGCACCTGCATTCTTTAGATCAAAGGGCATTACTTTATAACAGTAAGTTCCTCTGTCTTTTATGAATGAAGTTTTTTGTTCATCTCCCAGATCCATTTTAATCTGATTATAACCTGAATATGTATCTAAAAAACTTAATAGTTCGTGACCTGTAGTTGCATCAATCAATTGATCTATGTGTGGTAGTGAAAAAAAATCTTTTAGGGCAGACTTTATTAAGATCTGTGTAATATACACAAACCCACCACTTACCGTTCTTCTTTGGAACTACAACAGTGTTAGCTAACCAGTTAGGATACTTCACCTCACGAATGGAACCAATTTTTAGCAATTTTTGGACTTCTTCTTGAATCACTTGATTCTTGAAAGTTCCTTTCTTTTTTTTTTCTTTTGCTTGACAGGAGGGTATGATGGATCTTCATTTAGTTTATGAGTCATCACCTCCGGTGGTATTCCTATCATGTTAGAGTGGGACCAAGCAAAGCAGTCCATGTTAGTTTTCAAAAATTCGATTAACTTACCTCTCATACCTTGGCTAAGATTGGCTCCAACATAGACTTTTTTATCAGTCCATTGAGCAAATAACACGACAGGCTCTAATTCCTCTATTGTTGTTTTGATATTTTCATTATCTTCTAGCTCTTGAATGGTATCAGGCCTTGAATCTACATCTGTTTGCCCTTGTTCAGTTGAGGTTTGTGTTGTGGTGTCCTCAACTACCTTCTGTAATTGCTATTTACCTTTATTTCTCGTGCTTGTATCTGCAATAGAGTTGATAGCCCTGGCTGTGTGTTGATCTCCACGAATTTGACAGATTCCCCATGGTGATGAAAATTTAATAACTTGATGCAAGGTTGAAGGAACAACATCCATTTCGTGGATCCATGGTCTCCCAAGGATCATGTTGTAAGCCATCTCCATATTTACCACCTAGAACTTTGTATCTTTTATGACTCCTTCAGCAAATATGGTGAGTGTTACATCTCCTTTCGTAAGGACACTATAATTATCAAATCCAGATAGAGTATGCGCCTTTGGTATCACTTTATCTTCATCTTGCATCTCACGTAATACTCTTAGCAAAATAATATTCACGGAACTACCTGGATCAATCAAAACTCGTTTTACATTAGTATCATGTACAATTAAAGATATTACTAGTACGTTGTTATGAAGGGTTAATACACCATCTGCATCTGAGTCATTGAATGTAATATTGTCTTCCTCTAAGACATGCCATACCCGTTTCCCTTGGGTAATTGTTACTTTGGAAATTTTGTTAGCTGCAGTATATGATATACCATTGACGTCTTTACCCCTACTTATAACGTTGACAGTTCTTTTGGGAGAAGGTGGTTTTGGAGGCTCCTGCCTATTCTTCATGTAAGCTTGCCTACCTTTCTCACTAAACAACTCAGTAAGATATCCTTGTTTTAATAAATGATCAACTTCACTTTGTAAAAATCTACAATCTGCTATTTTATGTCCGTGGTCATTATGAAACTCGCACCAATGGTCAGGGTTGTGCCTGTTTGGATTCGATCTCATTTCCTTTGGCCATCGAACCTTATCTTCCATGCTTCTCAAAACAACTACGAGCTCGGAGGTGCTGACGTTGAAGTTGTAACCACCAAATCTCGCTTTTAAATTTCTATCATCATCTCGTGATTCATAGTTGTTTCGCTCGTTCCTGAATCTTGATGAAGAACCTGATTCTCTGTTTCTTGATTTGTGATCGTACCTTTGATTATCCTACTTTGACAGTGAGTCTTTTCCCGCAGGTCCCATGTAAGGCTCGTACCTATTTTTACCGGATCTTTTTTCGGTCTCCGCACGTCTCGAACTTACCTTTTCTTCTTTTTGAAATCATGGAACAGTATCTTCCTCAATCCTCAGCTTCGTGCTATACCTGTTATAAACATCATTCCACGTTGTAGCTGGGAATTCTCGAAGGCTTTCCTTGAGTCTCCTCGTAGCTTCCGAGATTTTTTCATTCAAATTACTTGTGAAAGCTATAGCTGCCCAATTGTCAGGTACTCATGGCAATGTCATTCTTTCACGTTGAAATCTGTCCATGAATTCTCTAAGCAGTTCTGAGTCTCCTTGCTTGATTTTGAAATGTCCTCCATTCTTTTCTCTAATTTTTGAGCTCCCGAGTGTGCTTTGATGAAAGAATCTGCAAGCTCAGCAAAAGCATTTATTGAATTTTCGGGTAAAAGAGAATACCATGTTAGCGCTCCTTTGGTGAGTGTTTCACCAAATTTTTTGACTAATATTGATTCAATCTCCTTCTTAGTCAAATCGTTGCCTTTTACGCCTGTTGTGAATGCAGTCACGGGATCGCGTGGGTCTGTTGTTCCATCATATTTTGGAATATCAGTCATTTTGAACTGTTTTGGAATTGGGAGTGGAGCAGCACTTGGCTTCTAGGGTTGTTGTGAATATCTATCCATATCTACCCCTTTGATCATAAGCGGCACCCCGGGTATCTGCTCTATGCGCTCACTTTGCTCCTTGAGCTGTTTCTGCAAGGTTAGTACCAAATTTTGTAAATCAGAATTAATTACATTACCCGGTTCTCTCTCCTGTGGTTCAGTGGAAATTCCACCGGTGCCTGAGTTAACTAGCCCGGAACGAGGATTTTCCAAAGTGTTATTATTTGGAGTAGGTGAGGGTGTTGTAACAGGTAACTGGTTAACAAGTGCCTCAACAGCTTTGTTGACCTGAGCATCAATTAATTCCTGCAAAGCTTTATCAACAGCTTCAGCATTTTTAAATTGATCATGCTCGTTTATTTGAGACCCATCAGGAGTACCCTCACGAGATTGCCGTGGAGAGTCTTGTGGAGTAGGAACTTGAATGTTAATATTCTGTGGATCTCCCTGATTTTGTTGGTTCTCTTGGTTTCCTTGAGTGTTGTCATTGTTGTTCGACATAATTGATGCAACAAGGAAATTTAAATGAAAAGAAAATAGATTATCACAGTACCGGTAACAGAAACAATTTGTTTAACCAAAAAATAAAATTTTAGTCAAAGCTAGAATTTAGAAGAACACGGGTTACTGATAATCAAAAGAATGTATATAAGGAAGTAATTTATGTGGCAAGAGAGTAATCAAGAAAAACAAGTAAACCAAAGTTTATTCCAATAATATTTCGTGTCCTTACAATTGATCAGATATCTCCCTTTTATAGATATTTAGGAGATATACGTTTTGCCTAAATCATAATGAGGCTATTATGAGTAATTAAAGACATTGAATGCTACGTTACATAATCATTACATTCAATACAAATTCTCTAACGTATTCCACATTTAATGCCTATTAAATGCCATAATTGCACTCTTTTCTATTGTCAGATTCATTCCTTTTGATTCTCGGACATAAATGACTTAGATAGGTACGGGCGCTGAGTTATTTGAATAACTGCCCATGCCTCTTCTTTTGCAACTCGTGCCTCTTGGCAAGTTGTAATTATTTGACCATTTGACCAGTCTACGTGCCAAAAAAATGATAAATGACGAATCTGTGTAGACTATATTGACTTGAATAAAGCTTGCACTAAAGATGTTTTTCCTTTACCACACATAGATCAACTAATTGATGCTACTGCAGGACATAAATTGTTTAGTTTTTTTAGATGTCTACTCAGGATATAATCAGATAAAAATGGATCCTTTAGATTAGGGAAAAACTTCCTTTATTATAGACGGGGGAATTTACTATTATAAAGTCATGCCTTTCGGTTTAAAGAATGCTGGAGCCACGTACCAACGGTTAGTAACGAAAATGTTTCAAGAATATTTGGGAAAAAGTATGGAAGTCTACATTGATGACATGCTATTCAAGTCAGCACAAGTGGGATACCACATCTAACATTTGTCAGATACATTTCAGATTATCCGTAAATTCAATATGAAGTTAAATCCCGAAAAATGTGCATTTGGTGTGTCTTTAGGTAAACTTTTATGTTTCCTTGTTTCTAACCAAGGAATTAAAGTGAATCCAGCATAGATTAAAGCCATTGAAGAAATATTGGACATACTCATAATCAAAAAAGAGGTACAAAGATTGACAGGAAGGATAAAAACATTGGAAAAGTTTATTTCTAAATCTTCGGAGAAGAGTTTTAAGTTCTTTTCAGTGTTAAAAAAATAAGCCAGTTTGAGTGGACTGAGGAATACCAACAAGCACTCAAAAATCTAAAAACATACCTATCAAACCCACTGTTGCTGGCTAAACAGAAGGATGGAGAAAGGCTACTCATCTATCTTGCTATGTCAGAAATAGCGGTAAGTGCATTGTTAGTTCGAGAAGACAAAGGTAAACAATCTCCAATTTATTATATTAGCAAGTCTTTATTGGATGCTGAAACTCATATCCTCATTTAGAAAAACTTGCTTTAGCACTAATCATGGCAAAGTTGAGGCCTTATTTTCAATGTCACCCTATCTCTGTAGTGACTGTTTACCCCTTAAGAAATATATTGCATAAGCAAGAACTATCAGGTAGATTGGTCCAAGTTATTTCGGGGCAAGCAGATCATTTATGATGAAGCTAAGTGGGTTATAGAACTAAGTGAATATAATATCACATACCAACCTAGAACTGCGATAAAATCACAGATTTTAGCAGATTTCGTGGCAGACTTCAGCCCAGGAATAGTACTAGAAGCTGAAAAGGAACTGTGGGTATTCAATGGGTCTAATCCAAGGTACATGGACCCTATTTACTGATGGCTCCTCGAATGTTAAAGGAGCGGGTTTCGGCATTATTTCTAATCCCACCTTTGGGAAAAACTATAAGGCATACAATAAAGTATCATCCCATTACTAACAATGAAGCAAAATATGAAGCTGTAATTGCAGGTCTGGAATTTGCACGAGAGCTCGGAATAGTGCAGATTATAATCAAGAACGACTCATAACTTGTAGTTAACCAAACGTAGGAGACTTATATAGCTAGAGAGGCGAGGATGCAATAATATTTGGAAAAGGCACGAGACTTAATTAGACAATCCCAATCTTGGAAAATCGTGCAAATACCTAGGGAAGAAAATACTGAAGCAGACGCGCTAGCTAATCTCGCATCCACTGCAGAAGTCACAAATGAAGAAAATACTTATGTAATACAGTTGTTTCATTCAACACTTGATCAGAACAAAAATGAGGTAAATTTCAATAATTTAACTTGGGATTGGAGAAACGAGATTGTTAATTTTTTGCAGTACGGGATTCTGCCTGAGGATAAGAAAAAGGCTCAGGCACTTAGACAAAAAGCTGTCCGTTATTGTTTGGATCGTGGTGACCTGTTTCGAAAGATGTTCGGTGGACCTTTAGCAAGGTGTCTCGGGCCTTCTCAAACAGAGTATGTGATGAGAGAAGTACATGAGGGACCTTGTGTAAATCACGCAGGAGGAAGATCCTTGGTAAAAACTCTAATTAGAGAAGGATATTATTGGCAAATGGAAGAAGATGCTGAAAACTTTGTGGCCAAATGTGACAAATGCCAATGATATGGTAACAACATGCATTGCCCAGCAGAGTTATTAAATCCGGTTATTTCACCATGACCTTTTATGAAGTGGAGGATGGATATTGTGGGTCCACTACCACAAGGAAAAGGAAAGGTATAATTTTTTATTAGTACTAACCGATTATTTTACCAAGTGGGTAGAAGCATGTGCCTTCAAACAGGTGCGGGAAAAAGAATGCAGGGACTTCATTTGGAAAAACATCATATACCAGTTTGGATTTCCAAAGGAAATCGTGTGTGATAACGGCCTGCAATTCATAGGTGCAAAAATCACAGAATTCTTTTAGAGTTGGCAGATTAAAAGGATAACTTCAACACCTTATCATCTTGTGGCTAATGCACAAGCTGAATCAACAAACAAGGTTATTATTAATAACTTGAAGAAAAGATTAGAGGAGTCAAAAGGTAAATGTCTAGAAGCATTACCAGGAGTCTTATGGGCTTACCAGACGATAGCGAAACCGGGTACCGGAGAGGCTCCGTTCTCACTTGTGTATGGTGCTAAAGCCTTAATCCCAGTTGAAATAGGTGAACCAAGTACAAGATATACCCAAGCTACCGAAGAATCAAATGAGGAAGAGATGCGAATAAATCTCGATTTTCTTGAAGAAAGAAGAGAAGCGGCTCTAGTAAGGATGACAAAAGAAAATTATTGAGCGATATTACAATCGGAAATCTCATCTTAGATACTTCAAGATTGGGGACTTCGTACTCAAAAAACTTTTTCAATCATCAAAAGCAACCAATGCAGGAAAATTGAATCCAAATTGGGAAGGACCTTACAAGATTCAAGGTATTGCTGGAACGGGTGCATATGAGTTAGAACCAATGGACGGCAAAGTACTCCCATAAAATTGGAATGCTGTTCATTTGAAGAAGTATTACTTATAAAAGAAGAACCCCTGACCAGGTATCGTTTATGCAAAGTTTAGATTTATTATTTTTTAATTATATTGACCATTTTAGATGATAGGCACAAAGCTAGCCCACACCAAATGATAATTTTGGACCTAAAAGACACGCAGGATGCAAAATCATCTCCGATCTGGGTTACAACCTTTCTGATGGAAATAAAAAGGGTTAAACAGTAATCATCCAAAAATATACCTCCAAGTCCCGTATGTATTTTCCTTTCAAGGAAATGGACCAAAATGGAAGGAATAATCAAGTGCTCGAGATTTCAATCTTCAAAGCTCTAACACTTGGGGGACTATAGGTAGCAGGCAAAGAAGACTGCAAGTTAAAGAAGAAAGAAGACTAAAAGCCAGTTTAAGTCTGGATCGACCCAGAAATCAAAAGTCAAGAGCCAATCAAGAGACAAGAAGCAAGTCTGAATCAAAAACATTTGTATTAAGCTTTCATAAAGCGTAAACTCGCAGACATAAATTATAAGATCCTACGAGTACTAAGGTTAAAGGCAATGTTTAGTTATTGGTTGCAAAATATACCCTAGAAATCTATGAAATCTGTTATAAAGAAAACAGCTATGAAAGAGTTGTAGATGTTGTACAAAAAGTTACTTGAATACATGTAAAGTGTTATATAATTTGAAAGTTCAAAATACAAAACTTCCTCAAATTATTCACGAGATTTCTTTGAAATATGTATTTTCCTACTTCTTACATATGGTTACACCAATATGAAGTTGAGACGTCTTCCTTATTAGTGTCGTTTATAAAAGGACCCTCTTCTATAAAAATTCGTGCCTATTTAAAAATCACGAAATACTAAAATATTTTAAATGCAAATTAAAGAGTAGAACTGAAATGCAAGCAAAATAGTATATAAACTAAACTTGGTCAAAACTAAGTATAAACTTAGTTAAAACCAAGGAACTTTGATAATAAACCCCAAAACAGACTAGGGGTAAAAACTTGCCAACTATTCCAAAAGAGAAAAAAAGAAACAAACTTTCCAACAAAAGTTCACAGAACACTATGGGGCAGGATCTAAAGTAGTACTACTAGCAGTAAGAGAGGCAGAATCCAATGAGGCATCATCAACAATGGGAGAAGATACAACTTGAGCAGAAGAGGCTTGAACATCAACTTCACCAGGAGTAAGTTCATCACCTTCGGAAATACCGACCTCAAAAGAGGAAAAGTTCTGACGTTGCTGAGCCTTTTTAATAGTTTTCTTAGCTTTTGCAATCTCAGCAGCCAAGTCAAAGCCTTCCTGGATAGCCTTCATCAAAGTCTCAAGGCGCGTATTCAAGAAAGCCCAACTTACATCAAGAGTTGCTTTATCTTCAAGGGCCTCGTAATCTTTTTCCCATTGCTCAATTTCAGCCTCCAACTCTTCTCTTTTAGCCAAAGAAGCATCATAAGAAGCCTTTAAATGGGCGAATTATTTCTCCAAGAACTGGACCTTGTCTGAAGATGCATGGAGGTCTTCTTAAGCCTAAGTGAGCGTTTGAACAAGCTCCCCGGCATAAATCTCCTTTTGATTAAGTAATTCTTTCAAACCCCTAATTTCTTCAGTAGCCTTGGAAAGTTGCTCCACGAATGAAGACTCAAGAATGTCTTTGTCCTTGCCCACTTAATTGGAAGAGGCTTTTTCAATTGCCAATTCTGATGACATCACTTGTACTTGATGTTCCAAAGCACATTTCTCCTCATCCAAAACTTCTTTTTCCAAGTGAAGACTCTCGTATTGTTCCCTCCAGTTATTTGCTTTTGTACAATAATGATTGACTAGCTGCTCAGTATTGACAATTCTCCTCATAAGCTACGTGCCTATCAAATTGATGTACACAAGAAAGGAAAGAAGTGATTATCAAACAAAGATAAAAATCGCGAGGGAAGTTAAAAAATCACGAGGGAAGTTAAAAAAAGCTAAGGCTTATAACTTCAAAGATGAATGAACAATATCATTCATCCATGTTAAAGAAATGTGGCTTTCCAACTTAGATTTCTCAACTAGGCCAATTAAAGTTTTTAGCCATATACTTAGATTTCTCAACTATGCCAATTAAAGTTTTTAACCATACATCGACTTGACCAGACTTTTTCAAAAGTTTACCATCCTCAGGGACTTCAATGGTAACTTTTTTTATCATCCTATTGCTACTGGAAGAACCAACTTCAACACGAGAAGTAGTAGCAGTAGGGACAGTTGAGGAAGTGAAAACAGCCACGGGAGGAGCAGTAGCAGCAACGACAGGAGCAAAAACTTGAGAACCAATAGGAGTAGACATTGGAAAGGAGGCGAGAGGTGCTTCTTCAAAAACAAGGTCAAAATCTTCATTATCAAACCCACGGGAAAATAATTGATCAGTAGAGTCACGAGGTGCAATATTCATTTCTTCATCAGAGCTCATTAAAACGACACTTTCGGGCTCATTTACAGGAACTGAACTTGGAGGGGGGTGGGTCATCCGAAATAATGCACCTTCTAGCCCGAGGCCTGCACACTAAGGAACCCTCTTCACGTTCCTCTTCACCTTCAAAGACATGAGCTCTCTAAGCTTTTTTCTTTGATGAAGAGCACAAAATCATTTCTTGATCAAGAGACAAAGAAAGCCTTGATGAAGTAATAGACGCGGCACTGACACCTCGAATGGGAAATTCTAGTAAAGGAAAAAGTAATAAATCCCCAAGTAAATATGAAAGAAAGGAAGAAAATTAAAGGAAAGGATACCATGCGTTTTGACTTTCTAGCCAAACCTATGAGAAAGGTATTTCCAAGACCTTCTTTCCATGGGAGTAACCGATAACATCTTCTCTACCCAAGCACGGAAGTTTTGTATTTCATAAAAAACATCCATGATTTCTAAAAAGAGAAAAAATCCATGAGATCGTCAGTTTTTTCCTCCCTCATAAAAGAAGAAAGATATGAAAAAGAGCTTACGTGCAAAATTCCATTTCTCTAGAAAAGACATGTTCTCTTCACTCACTAAACCACTTGTGGGAGAAGCAATGAAACGGGCATACCAATCACGGTCTTTATCATCTTCAGAGCTAACCAAAACCCTTTTGCTCCTGGTAGCGAGAGTGAAAACCCCTTAGCGGAACAACTTAGGGGAATAAAGATGAAGCAAGTGTTAAGAGATGAAGGGTAAAGAGTCCAAGTTAGCTAGGTATCGTAAACATGCAACAACTCTTCATTCAATAAGACCAATCTATCCTAAGCAAACGTTGAGAAAACGACAAAATTCTATGATAACTGGGTCAATAGGGGGTCTGAAACCTAAAGTGAAAGGATATATGTAAACGAAAGAGTGACCAGCTAGGTGTGAAGTTATCCTTTGGCTTGGACCAAGAATTAAAATTGGAAAATCAGGTTTCCAGTAGCATTCTCTTCGCACAAGAGAAATCAAACCATCAGTAATATAAGAAGGATAGACATCGGCACAATCATGGGAAGTCATAGAAGTAACTTGGTTTCTAATTGATTCACGATAAGTGGAGAAAGAAAATTCAGCAGGAATAATTTCATCAACTGTTGGTTCTCGAAGGGGCTCACTCGATTCCTTATTTTTGGCAAAAGATCTATGGGTTGAAGAAGTCCTAGCCCTAGATGAAGAAAGAGTAACAGCGTTGGGTTGAGAAATAGAACCATGAACAGATAAAGACCCTAAGCTACATAGCCTACCACCTCTTCTACTCCTAACAGGAGTAGTTGAAGGGGGAAGTTCATCTACAATTATTGTTTTACGAGGATTGGGGTTTGATGAAGACATGGATGCAAGAAAGTAATGCATACTGAAGAATAAGAGCAATTAGAAAAGAAGAATATTGTAGATTGAAGGTTTTTGTGAAAGTAAAGGCACATGAGGTATTTATAAGAAGAAGCAGTTGTCATGTAAAGTGAGTCATGATAGAAACGTCATAATGAAGTAGTCACTTCGTGACTGACACAGTCGTAAGAAAGCCCGAAAAATTGCTAAAGAGTCGCAGACCCAATCGATAGATGCCACATGGCACATGCATTAAATGGAAGTGAAATACGATGCGTTGGTTCAGAAGAAGACATAATGATACATGGGAAATAGTGGCAAAACTTTCCGCCATAAATATATACCACTTCCCAAATATTAAATTGCAGAATATTCGACAAGTGGGGGGACTATCTGTACTAGTAAAAAATAAATATGACACGTGAAATTATGTCTGACTGACAAAGCATGATACGTGGATCACTAAGAAGGTGACAGCTGGAATATTGTATCAGAAGATGCACGAGATGTAAGAGGTACGAGAAAATCACTCATAAGATGAAGAGATGCATTTGCTCGAGTCTAAATCATTCAGTAAATATGGGTTGAATGAATCAAGAGAGTAAGAAGGGGAAGATTCACGAATCTCTAATTAATAGGGAAGAAGAATTGGAACCGTTACAGAATCTCCATAAACAGTTACGATTGCCAATTTTAACGGTTCATTAATGTCATTAATGAACGTAATGTGTCCGCCATAAAAGGGAGGAAACGTTATACTTGTAAATTCCTATATAAAGGAAGAGAATTTTATTTGTAAAGACATCTGAGACAATATTGGAATATATTCACTTTACTTTTCTGCTTTTCATTATATTGACTTAGTTGTTTCTTTACTTATTCTTGTTCTTTTCCTTTTATATAATTGAGAAACTACGAATTTCTTGGTTATCAGTAACCCGAGTTCTTCTAAAAATAGGCTTTGACCGATATATACATTTTTTGGTTAAACAAGGATATCAAGAAAGAATTGAGAAAGGAAACAAAGGATTATTAGTCCACACATAGGCACCTCAGTTGGAAATTTTATGTCATAACAAAATAGAGGAAACCTTTAAGCCATTGTGGTTGGAATTCTGTGATGGAGAGTTTGAGTGAAAGACGTTAATGGAGGAAATAGGTGTTTGTATAGAGCTAACAAGAGGGGCTCAAAGTGTTGTTGGAAAAGAAGAGGTGAAAAGGGTTATAAATTTGGCTCTAAACAAAGAGGGAAAAGGAAAGGAAATGAATGAAAAAACAGTTAATATTGGAAAAATAATTAGAGAAGATGAAACAAGTAAGGGTTCTTCTGTTCAAGCCATGGATGATTATGTATCTGCACTTTTATCTAAGAGAACTGCACCAACATTAGTTCTTGATCTTGTAACTGCATAAGACTTGCATATTATTCGAAATAAAGTGCATGTCCATTTCTTGTTTAGGCAAATGATCATATTAGTATTGATCTATTCTCTTTTTTTTTGTTTTTTCACCCTATTATTTACTTTGGGCCCCACTCATCCTGAGTAACCCAGAAAATCCTACTCTAGGGTAAATTCCTTTTACCTAAGATGATTTTGTTCCAAGGACTCGAACCCGAGACTTTTGGTTAAGGATGGAGAAAATACTATCCTTCCACAACCTTTGGTGTTAAGTATTGATCTACTTATAACTTTGTTCATCTTCATACCATTACATATTTTACCTTCTAGATTTTCGTTGGTCAAGTGAATTTCTCTTGCTCGAGTAGGTGGTGCTGGTTTCGGCAACTTGCTAAATTTCACCATGCACTGACCATCACCTATCCTAATGCTCCTACTCCAAACCTTACTGCTGGCTTTGAGCTTTCTTACTTGCTATGTGCCAGCTAGCGGAATGCTTTACCAAATGCGCCAATGGGTCCAAAAACCCGGCATAACCTTTTTTTAGAGCGTATAAAGGGAAAAGAGCTCTTTCATCGTTAGTTGTTTTTCAGCATTTCCTGTCTGAGTTCTTGACCATCACCTGACCTCACACGGGAGGCCCATGCACTGAGTGATTCTCCCCCTAAAGAAGGACTGGAAAGTCTTGAATGGATAGCTCCCAAGACCAGGGCTCGATCCTGCACAATTCAGATCAGCTAGCATTTGCTTAATTTACTTAATACTCTCACACAACTTAAAGAACAACTTATTCTATTGACGTTATACAATCACAAAAGATGGTATGATGCCACGCCACCACTTTGAATTGATCGGTAGTGTTAACTTTTTGTCTCTCCCTACACTTGAATTCACATATGAATTCTATTAAGGATTTGAGTTATTTTTTTTAAGTGATAACTTGTTCCAAGTTGTGTTTTATCGAATATATAGTTCCCAAGACTACTTTGCAACTTTCAATTCTTTCAACTTCAAATCAATCTGGCTCGATTTGCAAATTGGTCTGACTCATAATTCACGTGATCCCGTGTTGTCCCACATATCCAAGCAAATATATTATTGATGCGTTTATTATCGAACAGACCATGACTTTAAATATTAGAGCTGTTGGCTACCAACCTAATACTTATTTGAAGTTAAATTATAGTATACTATACGTGCTATCTGTAATTTAAGTCGACGATATGGATTTCTACTTGCATTTATGTTTTTCATTGTAGTTATATTAAGATCTCGTTCGTGCACATGCATATGAAATAAAAAAATTATCTTCACATGGATTTACTATGATGATGACACTTCTTGCTTCTTAATTTGTGTCTCAATTTTTTCTAAGTGCTCGTAATAAATTTTTCTATGTCGCTTTAGGGTTTTGGTTTAACGATAAGAGCGAAACGCATGATATGTTAAGCGCATGCCATGTGTTCCAGTCCAGCTGTGTTATAAGCAAAAGTTGATCTTAAAGAATTTCTTGGTTGTAAAAAATATTTGTAATCTAAATCTCTCCAAAATAAATTAGGTAAAACCCAGTGGCAAATGTAATTATTATTAAGTAGAGTTTGAGATCAGATGTTTGTATGACTTATTAAGTAGCTCTTATAGGTTATAGCCCTTACTAATAATATCTGTTGTTTCTTCTGTAAGTTAAACTTGACTCAAAGGTTTTGAGATTAACATTTTAAAATATGCTACCTAATTGAGTCCATCTCATAAGTTTATTAAATGAAAAAGATAAAGGAACATTGAGTCATAAACTATTTCATATTACTAACCTATAAAACTCCTTATGTAAAATTGAATGTACACTTTTTCATGGATCGAGAATTCAAATTTTCTTAAAAATTCAAAAGCAGATATCACAATTATTTTTCTATTCTAGTCGTACCATTGGGCTATGTACAGCCATGTAAAGAGCTTTCGATTTTCATAAATATGAACTCAAGTACACATAATTATTTAATTATTTATTTGGCAGCAAATGTTGGGTTGCTAAAGTCGAACATATGTATTCATAAGACGAGGGTTGCAAGGACATGAATACTAAGATGAATGCGCGATCATATAAGATTAGTAACAATAAGAATGATCACATATGCCCGAAGGTGTAAGTAGCTCACAACAATAATAAAATAAGAGAATTGGTAGCTTGAGATGGTTTGATCGTATCCTGTGTATAACTCTAAAGATGCGCCGGCTCATAGGAGTATATCATATCAATAGCGAGTGAAGATGTTTGAAAGGAAAAAGTTGTCTCGAAAGAGTTACAAATCTTTAGAACCAGTGCAACTCATAAGGTTATTATACGACAAATATTTGATCAACACATATTTGTTTATTTATTTACAAGTCAATATTACTCCCACTACATCTATTTATTACTATGACTCTTCACTATTAGAAATGTAATTATACCAAATTCTTTCATATTCCTAGCTCCTTCTATTTCAGTTTCTCTAGAGTCTTAGATTAGTCCAAAACCAGAAAATGAAAGAACCATTTGTCTCCTCCTCTCAGTAACACATGTTGAAGATTGACAGTCTTCAACTTCTTTTTCGTTTTATTTCGTTGTATCTTATTTAGCTGTAAATTAAATGTGATTGACTAGCAAAAATTTTAAGCTTTACATAAGTGCATGCAATCACAGCAGCTTATGCCATTTCCCTGTTTGTTTTTTGTCGTCAGACGGAGCATGTCCTGAGTTGTTGATTAAATGGCCAAAGTTGGTGATTTCTATTCAAGGTAAGCTTCCTTTGAAGAACTAATTCCTTTTGTGTTAAGATGAAAAATCTATTACATTAGTACTTGGTGATTTTCATACTAGATTAGAGCAGTGGCGAAATCATGATTTTCACTAAGAAGATTCAAAAAATAAAAAGAGTAAACAGGCAAAAAAGCTAAGGGGATGCAACGTTCTAATACATAAGTTTCTGCAGTATTGGATTCTATTCTTTCAATCCCTATGTCTTAGTAGATTAGTAGTAAACTTTGACTTCTTTGCCAATCTAATCTTTATAATGTTGTGACTAATCTATCTAATTTTGTAACAAGCAATCAATTTAACATAGTTATATTTACTTCCAACAGCAGTAAAGAGACCAAGCTAATTGACAACGAGTACTTTCTGACTGGTGAAAGAAGTCATGCTCATGCAACGGCTTCCACACAACGTAGTCTTTCATCCGTTAACGAGAATGTAGTTGGTTTAGAGGATGGTGCAGAAAGTATAATTCAACAATTGACTAGTCCCATCAATAGATGATGAAGTAGTTGGTTTTGAGGATGATGCGAAAAGTATTATGCAACATTCAACTTATATTCCATCAACTAATGAGGAAGTAGTCGGCTTTGAGGCTGATACAAAAAGTATAATTCAAAATTGACTGGAGGAACAAAGGAACTAGACATTGTCTCGATTGTTGGAATGCCCGGATTGGGCAAAACAACTTTGGCTAGAAAGGTGTTCAATCATTTTATTGATAATAAACACTTTGATGTTTGACCATTGTGCTCTATATCTAAGGAATATAGTTTTATGAAGGTGTTCGCGATATTCTTAAACAAGTCATACGCAATTTGTATTATTCCTTGCTGTATTTGTAAATAATAATTCTGGAAAAAGTAAATTAGCGTATAAATGAAAATATAAACGAAATAGTAGTTAATTTGAGCCCACTGAATTCACAGTGTTTTTTTAAGTAATTTAACCCCATCCTAGTACCAAAGGTTATGGATTATTTCCTCCTAGGATAGAACGAATTACACACTGGTGTAGTGGTACTTCAAACCCCAGTTTTTCAGCGAACACAAAGTTCGGTACCAAATCACACTTACGGTTGCTTGCTTTGAAGTTAAAAAACAATGCAGAACAAGGGAGGAGAAACTCAGCAATCCTATGGAAATTCTGAGAGGAAGGACTGCAATTTATAGCCAACATTGAGTTCAAACTGAAAAGGAGACCAGTAGCTCTCTATTTTCGGTCTCTTTTCTCTAACTGTTGTTGCATATATTTATAGTGCAGTCAGCTATTAAGAGACTGACCTGCTGCCACCCATTTGTCCATAGTGGCTGAAGCACTAGGCTGCTATTGGAGCACTTTGGCCATGGTAGGAGGAGCACTAGGTTGTTAATGGAGCATGCATTAGGCTGCTAATAGAATTGGTGGTATATATACACGGATTGGAACATATCTGTTAACAAATAAATTTGGTCCAAAAAATTAATCAATCAATAATTTGACCAAATCTGAATCCGAAGCCGAAGCCGAGCCGAGCGACGACGACGGCGCGAGGCTTGCCTTCTTCTTAACTCTTTAAGAGCTACAATAAGAGAAATTATATATATACCCACCAAAAATATTTTCCTCTTCCAATATGGGACAATGCTCATTGTCAAGAGGGGGAAACCTAAAATTTCACTCAAAAATTTATTTTCCCTCCATTTCCCATTCACCCTTTTTTAAGCTTATTCTTTTACTTAAAAATCTCAACAATCCCCCAGATGAATGGGGAATGGCTATATCGCGGAAGTATGCATGAAAAAACTGTATGATTCACAAACAAGGATTAATCGCATCTGGATAAGTAGGTTTCCTTTTGAACTTTCCGTAATGAACTTATGTCGGATATACTCCGTCAATCGGTAGATTTGATATCTTTGAACCGTCGATCTTTGGTGTATACCTAGACAACCATAAGTTACACAATCAACCTTTAACCGTCTTTTGTTCTCATTGTTGTATTCATTTCAACCATGAACACCGCCTGATTTTATAAGTGCGCAGAGAACTGGCCTTACAAAATTCTCCTTGAAGCGGCTAACACTTCACACTTACATAGGTGATTCCTAAACGCTTCATCTTGTAGATACACTATTTGATATACCCCGTATCAAACGTAAAAATCATTAAAAACCCTTAATGTTTTATTCTTGGTACTGAACATTCTCTCATCACGAGAATGTACTAAAATTTTTGTTGACAATGTTGAACCGTCATTATTGACTTTGTTTGATCTCATTGAACCTAGATCTTGGGATCTCCAGTCTTCTAGGTAGAGTTACCGCCACAATGACTTATTCTCGGCCATAGTCCCATTCCCCTCGATGATTTCTCAACTGCCTCTCTAGTTAGGACTTTTGTAAGTGGATCCCACACATTATCACTTGATTTTATGTAGTCAATTTTGATAATTCGTCTAGAGAGTAGTTGCCTAACGGTTTTATGTCTTTGTCGTATATATACCGTTATACATAACGCTCTCAGCCCTTCCAATTGCCACTTAATCTTGTTATTCCTTGCTGTATTAGTAAATAAAAATTCTGGAAAAAGTAAATTAGCGTATAAACGAAAGAGTAGTTAATTCGAGCCCACTGAATTCACAGTGTTTCCTTAAGTAATTTAACCACATCCTGGAACCCAAGGTTATGGATTATTTCCTCCCAAAATAGAACGAATTACACACTGGTTTAGTGGTACTTCAAACCCATGTGTTTCAGCGAACACAAAGTTCGGTAGCAAATCACACTTACTGTTGCTTGCTTTGAAGTTAAAAAACAATGCAGAACAAGGGAGGAGAAACTCAGAAATCGTATGAGAATTCTGAGAGGAAGGACTGCAATTTATAGCCAACGTTGAGTTCAAACTGAAGAGGAGATCAATAGCTCTTTATTTTTGGTCTATTTTCTCTAACTGTTGTTGTACATATTTACAGTGTAGTCAGCTATTAAGAGACTGACCTGCTGCCACCCATTTGTCCATAGTGGCTGAAGCACTAGGCTGTTATTGGAGCACTTTGGCCATGGTGTGAGGAGCACTAGGTTGTTAATGGAGCATGCATTAGGCTGTTAATAAAATTGTTGGTACAGATACACGGATTGGAACATATCCATTAGACACGTGGATAATATTACGTTAATATTTACTATTAACAATTAAATTTTGTCCAAAAAATTAATCAATCAATCATTTGACCAAATCCAAATCCGAATTCGAAGCCGAGCTGTGCGAGCGACGACGACGATGGCGCGAGGCTTTCCTTTTTCTTAACTCTTTAAGAGCTACAAGAAGAGCAATTGTATATATACACACCAAAAACTTTTTCCTCTTCTAATATGGGACAATGTCTCATTGTCAAGAGGGGGAAACTAAAATTTTAATTCAAAATTTTCATTTTCCATCCATTTCCCATTCACCCTCTTTTAAGCTTATTCTTTTGCTTAAAAATATCAACAATCCCCCACATGAATGGAAAATTGCTATATCACGGAAGTATGCATGAAAAAACTGTGTGATTTGCAAGCAAGGATTAATCGCATCTGGATAAGTAGGTTTCCCTTTAAACTTTCCGTAGTGAACTTATGTTGGATATACTCGGCCAATTGGTATATTTGACATCTTTGAACCGTCGATCTTTGGTGTATACCTAGACAACCATAAGTCAGACAATCAACCCTTAACCGTCTTTGGTTCTCATTGTTGTGTTCGTTTCAGCCATGAACACCGCCTGGTTTTATAAATGTGTAGAGAACTGGCCTTACAAAATTCTCCTTGAAGCGGCTAACACTTCACGCTTACATAGGTGATTCCTAAACGTGTCATTCTATAAATATATTATTTGATATACCTCGTATCAAACTTATAAATCATTAAAAACCCTTAATCTTTTATTCTTGGTACTGAACATTGTCTCATCATGAGAATTGACTAAAATTTTTGTTGACAATGTTGAACCGTCATTAATGACTTTGTTTGATCTACTTGAACCTAGATCTTCGGATCTCCAGTCTTGTAGGTAGAGTTACTACTACAATGACTTGTTCTCGGCCATAGTCCCATTCCCCTCGATGATTTCTCAATTACCTCTCTAGTTAGGCCTTTTGTAAGTGGATCCCACACATTATCACTTGACTTTATATAGTCAATCATGATAATTCCTCTAGAGAGTAGTTGCCTAACGGTTTTATGTCTTCGTCGTATATGACGAGATTTACCATTATACATAACGCTCGCAGCCCTTCCAATTGTTGCTTAAGCTTGTTATTCCTTGTTGCATTTGTAAATAATAATTCTGGAAAAAGTAAATTAGCGTATAAACGGAAATATAGACGAAACAGTAGATAATTTGAGCCCACTGAATTCACAGTGTTTCCTTAAGAAATTTAACCCCCTCCTAGTACCCAAGGTTATGGATTATTGTTTTCAGGATAGAACAAATTATACACTAGTGTAGTGGTACTTTAAACCCTAGTGTTTCAGCAAACACAAAGTTCGGTAGCAAATCACACTTATGGTTGCTTGCTTTGAAGTTTAAAAACAATGCAGAACTAGGTTGGACAAACTCAAAAATCGTATGGAAATTCTGAGAAGAAGGACTGCAATTTACAGCCAACGTTGAGTTCAAACTGAAGAGGAAATCAGTAGCTCTCTATTTTCGGTCTCTTTTCTCTAACTGTTGTTGAACATATTTATAGTGCAGTCAGCTATTAAGAGACTGACTTGCTGCTACCCATTTGTCCATAGTGGCTGAAGCACTAGGCTGTTATTGGAGCACTTTGGCCATAGTGGGAGGAGCACTAGGTTGTTAATGGAGCATGCATTAGGCTGCTAATAGAATTGGTGGTATAGATACACGGATTGGAACATATCCGTTACACACGCGGATAATATTACGTTAATATTTACTATTAACAAATAAATTTGGTCCAAAAAATTAATCAATTAATCGATCATTTGACCAAATCCAAATCCAAATCCTAAGCCGAAGCTGAAGCCGAGCGATGACGACGACGGCGCGAGGCTTGCCTTCTTCTTAACTCTTTAAGAGCTACAAGAAAAGCAATTGTATATATACCCACCAAAAACCTTTTCCTCTTCCAATATGGGACAATGTCTCATTGTCAAGAGGGAAAAACTTAAAATTTCATTCAAAAATTTCATTTTCCCTCCATTTCCTATTCACCCTCTTTTAAGCTTATTCTTTTGCTTAAAAATCTTAACAATCCCGCACATGTTTAGATTTGTTTACATTAATTTAATGTTTTCATACATATAGTTAGAAAAGAGTGAGGTGTGGACATATGTGAATTTGTGTGAACTAGTGTAGGCATGTATGGACTAGTGTGTACATGTGTGGACTTAATTAATATATACACATGAAGTTTAGGCTAGATACATGTAGGAGTTCTACTATAAATACCCATGTATGCTAGCCATTTGGAGCAAGTGAAGTTGAATAGAAATCATCCTTTCCTCCACCTCTCTAATAGTAAGTTTTGAGTGTTTGTTTAGCTGTCTTACTCTCCCAAAAATTTCTAACATTTGGTATCCGAGCCGGTGTGTTGACAGACAACCAAACTTGGAGAAAAGATGACAAACACTAATGGAACACCATTCCAAGTTCCTATGCTCACAAAAGAGAACTAATTGGTGTGTTCGAATAAAGGCCTTGCTTGGTGCCTATGATGCTTGGGAACCGGTAGAGTTTAGAGTTGATGAAGCGGAAGATGCCCCAGCCACAAATAAGAAAGATCAAAAGGCACTCACTCTCATCTATCAAGGTTTGGATGACAAAATGTTCTAGAAGGTTGCAAATGCGACAACCTCCAAGCAAGCATGGGACATTGTTCAAATTTCTTTTAAAGGTTTGGACAAAGTGAAAAAGGTTCATCTCCAGACCTTAAGAGGAGAGTTTGAATTATTGTATATGAAAGAAAATGAATCTGTTTCAGATTACATTTCAAGAGTTTTGGCTATTGTCAATCAAATGAAAAGATATGGTGAAGAGTTGAAGGATGATAGGGTCGTTGCCAAAATACTACGATCCCTAGATTCAAAATTTGATTATATTTTTGTTGCTATGGAAGAGTTCAAAGACTTGGACACCATGACCATAGATGAACTTTCGAGTTCTTTGCAAGCCCATGAAGAAACATTGAAGAAACCGAAAGACGAATCGGTTGAAAAGGCGCTGCAAGCAAAACTTTCCTTCAAGGAGAAAGATGAAAGGCGTGGTTCGCAGCAAAGAGGTCATGGTAGAGGAGGAAGAGGTGGTAGTCAACCACCAAATAGAGACAATAAAAGCCAAGACTATAGTCAAAGAAGAGGTCGTGGAAAAGGAAAAGGATGGAGACAAAATCAAGGAAGGTATGACAAATTGAATGTTGAATGTTAAATGATAACTAGGGATTATGATGCATTTCACACTCCTTCTTGCTTGAGTTTTGATTAGAAATGTGTACAAAATAGTCCCAAAGGCTCACATGTTGTACTTGATTGCAGGGTTTGATCGACAAGGTGACAATTTGTCAAAACCAGCTCAAAAAGGAGTGAAACATGCACAAGTACCAAGAACAAGGCCAAGCTCAATATAATAGGACTAGTGCGGCCGCACACCATTCTGTGTGGTCCGCAAAGAGGAGGTTCAGAGAGTGCTCATTTCAGGCAGCCAAGCAATGCGGCCGCAAAAAATTTCATGTAGGCCGTATTGACTTCATTGCAGCCGCACTCAATTTTGTGCGGTTCGCAAAGCTCAACTTCAGAGATGTGCCAAGTTGGAGGAACATTGCCAATGTGGTCCGTGGTCCATTTTGTGTGGACCGCATTAGAAGCCACCACGGCCTCGTTGAATTTTGTGCGGCCCGCAGTGGCCAACTTCAGAGAGCAGATTGTTTCAGCCAAGAGCCTTAGTGCGGCCGCACTCGATTTTGTGCAATCCGCACTAGCCCCGCAGGGGTAATTTTTCTAGAATTTTCAGCCTAGTATAAATAGTCTCTTTTCCTATTTTTAGGTCATCAGTTGTATTTTAACGAATAGTTGCGCTCGTGAACAGTACTCCTTTTCTATTTTGAGTAATTTTAGCTTAGTTTCATTATTGAATCTTCAAGTTTTATCTAGTAATTAAATATTATGGGTTTTTCTTCATCTATTTCTTTATTTTCCTCTACAATCATGAGTAGCTAGACCCATTAGCTAGGGTTGTGGCTCAGCCCTAGTGGGGATAATTGATGGATCTTGTGTTTTGAGGCTTGAATGTCTATGGGTATTTGATATTTGGACTAATTTATGGTTTTAATGTTGGATTAGTGATTGCAAACACTAGTTTCTGCCTAGTTGACTTTGGCTCTTCTTGAAAAAGAGAGCCTAAGTCTATGAAATTGGTCCAACAAGAAATTAGGGCGTATTCAAGAGATTGATAGCCCCAATTAAAGGGTTAAACTTAGAGATAGTAATACCCAACTTGAACCTCTATTGCTTGCACAAATTATCATTCCCAATAGGTCTTGAGAAAGTCAATTAGGGCAAAATCACTCGAACTACCGAGAGGTATAGAGTGAGTAGTATCGTGCAATGGTTATATCGTAATCCCCAAATATGACAATCTAGCCTTAGACTCGAGAATCCGTCAATTACCCATCTAGGAGAAAGTCACTTCCCTAGTGCCTTTTACCTATTTAAACAACCTTCAATAGTTTACTCTTAGCTTCACTTAGCCTAATTTAGCATCTTAGTAGTATAAAATTAGAAGTAATATCAAAACCAAATATGAATAGAAGTGCAATTAGGAACAATTACACAACTCTAATTTAGATAGAAACTCAACTCCAATCTCTAGCTCCCTGTGGAAATCGATCCCGACCTTCTCGGGTAAAAGCTGTTTCGACCACTCTTGCTACTTTGTAGTAGTACAGGGTTGGCTTCGATCACTTTTTGGCGCCGTTATCGGAGAGCTAACGGTTTTAGCTATCTATCTAAATAGTTTTGTGTATTGTTCTTCTTTCCTTCTACGTTACTATTTTGTGTGTGTCACACTTTAGGTACAAAATGGCAGCAAATAATAATGACCCTCTTGGAAATTTGATTACAGGGGAGGAGGTAGATGATGTCGGAGATGATAAGGTGTCTCTTGTACATCAAGGACAACATAGAGGCCTCCAGGCCAATGCCAATGACAATATTCCAGACCCTCCTCCGCTACCTCCAAGAGTGGCTCCTCGAGTGCTTCTAAACCAAGGCTATGCAAGTGCAATTGTCCCACCCCGGATTTGGGTAGACAATCTTCAAATTACCAATGTGATGCTAACATTGCTGGAGCAGCATGGGTATTTCACGAGCGCTGCCAATCACAATACTTACAAACATCTCAAGGGTTTCGTGGATACCTGTTGGGGGAGCAAGCAAACTAATGTGTCCGAGGATGCACTTCGGTTGATACTTTTCCCATTTTCACTTAGAGGGAAGGCACTGGATTGGCTTGAGTGACTTACCAACCATTCCATCACTACTTGGGATAAGTTGGCGGATAAGTTCATTGCAAAGTTTTTCTCATCGGGGCATATGGAAGCATTGAGAGATGAGATCTTGGCTTTCAAGTAGGTGCCCACTGAACCATTACATGAGATTTGGGAGCATTATAGAGAAATGGTAAAGGAATGCCCCAACAATGATATGACTGAGGCGATGATCCAACAGACTTTCTACTGCGGCATTAACACAACAAACCAGTGCATAGTGAACCAACTTGCTGGGGGCAACTTCATGAACCTGACTTATGATGAGGCTTGTGACATTATTGATGAGATGGATGACACTTCCTCCACTTGGAAAAGTAGAGCTAATGTGCCCCAGGGTGACCCCACAGTCACTCATTTGCACAAAGAGCTACATGACCATGGACATGCTATAACTGAGCTGACAACTACAATAAACCAACTAGCAAAGGCACAGTTACAACAAGTCCAAAATCCTCGCCAAGTGAATTCCATGGAGGGTGTCAACATGCTAGTGAACAAAAGAAGACAGAGAGGTCAACAGAACCAAGGGAATTCGGAGCAATTTAATAATGATTGTGGTGGATTCCAAGATGCTGGTTATGATGGGCAGAATGAAGAGGTGCAATACGTGAACAACTATCAAGGCCAAAGGGGCAATTCTTCCAACCAACAACAATGGAGACCCCAAGGCAATTGGGGCAATCAACAACAACAAGGTAATGGTAATTGGGGGGAACAACAACCAAAATTCTAATTGGGGCAATCAGAATAATAAACAGAACAATCAGGGTAATTGGAATGGCAAAAACAACAACTGGGGTGGTAACAACAATCAAGGAGGTTGGAACAATGGCAATCAAGAAAATCGGGGGCAAGGCTTCCAACGCCCCCCAATGTACCAACAACCGAACAATCCACCCCTATTTCCATCCCAAGGTCCTAGTTCTTCCAACAATGATATGGGGAGAATTGAAATGATATTTGAACATATGATGAAAAAGAATGCGGACTATGATGCTTGGTTGTCTTCCCACAATATTTCAATTAGAAATTTGGAGGTTTAATTAGGCCAAATCTCACAATCCTTGAATACTCACCCTAAGGGAGCCCTACCAAGTGATACGGTAGTAAACCCGAAGGGTGGGAACAATCATGTTATGGAGGTAACAACAAGGAATGGACAAGGCGGTGATGTGAATGTCGCCAAACAAAAGCAAATTTTGAGTGATGAAGTTGAGTTGCAAGAAGATGAAGTTCCTTTGGTGGTTGAAAATATGATTGATGAGAATGTGAATGAAAAAGTGAGGATTGATATTCAAGATGCCGAGGTGGAAACTCAAAATGACGTGAACTCATATAGGAAACATGTAATAGACATGCCGGAGCCGTTTGTGCCTAAAGCCAAGGCTTCTTTTCCAAGGCCACCTCCATATTATCCTCAAAGGCTCGTGAAGCAAAAAAATGAGAATCAGTTTAAAACGTTTATTGATATGATGAAGAGCTTATCCATTAATGTGCCTTTGGTGGAGGCTCTTGAATAAATGTCGGGCTATGCTAAATTCATGAAGGGCTTGGTGACAAATAAACGATCCATGTATTGTGAAACTATAAAGATGGCCCACTAAGTTAGTGCAATAGTATATTCAATGGCCCTGAAGCTTGAGGATCCCGGTGCTTTCACCATTCCTTGCACCATTGGGAGTGCAGACTTTGCCAAGGGTCTATGTGAATTGGGGGCAAGTATCAACTTGATGCCCTACTCAGTTTTCAAGAATTTGGGTATTGGGCAACCGAGGCCGACTTCATGAGATTGCAAATGGCGGATAGAACGATGAAGAGACCATTGGGTATTATTGATAATGTGCTTGTCCAGGTGGACAAATTTATCTTGCCAGCTGATTTTGTGATCTTGGATTGTGAGGTAGATTATGAAGTTCTAATCATATTGGGGAGACCTTTCCTTGCTACTAGGAAGGCCTTAGTTAATGTGAAAGCAGGGGAACTCACCTTCCAGGTGGGTGATGAAAAAGTGGTCTTTCATGTGTGCAAGTCAATGAAGCAACCCAACAGTTCTGAGGTGTGCTCTTTTGTGGACCTTTCCACGGGAGTGATAATTGATGATACAAGTTCAATGATCAATGTGGAAGACCCTCTAGAGGCCGTGTTGTTGAATCTTGATGTCAATGATGATGAAGGCAGAGTAGAGTGTGTGAATGCTTTACATGGGATAGGCTCTTACTCTTATGAGCCTAGGAAACTATCTTTGGACGTTGAGAATAGGAAGACTCCACCAACAAAACCTTCAATTGAGGAACCTCCGATGTTGGAGTTGAAGTCGTTGCCTCCACACCTCAGGTATGCATTCTTAGGCCCTAGTTCTACTTTGCCAGTTATCATTTCCTCTTGTCTTACTAACATGCAGGTTGATGCCACATTGGTGGTGCTTCAAAAGCGGGAAAAGGTAATTGGATGGACTTTAGCTGATATTCGGGGGATAAGCCCCACATTCTATATGCACAAGATTATTTTGGAAGATGATGCAAAGCCCTCCTTGGAACATCAAAGGAGATTGAACGAGGCAATGCAAGAAGTTGTGAAAAAGGAGGTGATCAAGTGGTTGGATGTCGGGGTTGTGTACCCCATTTCTAATAGCTCTTGGACTTCACCGGTGCAATGTGTACCAAAGAAGGGTGGCATGACCGTGGTTGCAAATTCACAAAATGAGTTGATTCCTACCAGAACCGTCACTGGTTGGAGGGTATGCATGGACTACCGCAAGTTGAATAAAGTGACCCGCAAGGATCACTTTCCATTGCCTTTATTGGATCAGATGTTAGACTGACTTGCTGGGCGTGCCTTCTACTGTTTCTTGGATGGGTATTATGGATACACCCAAATCTTGATTGCTCCGGAAGATTAGGAGAAAACCATATTCACTTGTCCATATGGCACATTTACCTTTTCTCGAATGCCTTTTGGGTTGTGTAATGCACCGGCTACATATCAACGGTGTATGATGGCCATTTTTACCGATATGGTGGAAGATATTTTGGAGGTGTTCATGGATGACTTTAGTATTGTGGGTGATTCATTTGATGAGTGTTTGAAAAATCTTAATAGAGTGTTGGCTCATTGTGAAGAAACCAATCTTGTTCTTAATTGGGAGAAATGTCACTTCATGGTGGAAGAGGGCATAGTTCTTGGGCATAAAATTTCAAAGCATGATATCGAGGTGGACAAAGCAAAAATTGATGTGATTTCAAGGCTCCCTCCCCTACCTCTTCAAGGGAGTTAAAAGTTTTCTTTGGCATACGGGGTTCTACTGGAGATTTATCAAAGACTTTTTGAAGGTAGTTAACCCCTTATGCAAGCTATTGGAAAAAGATGTCAAGTTTGTGTGACAGATGTATGTAAGCTTTTGAACTTCTCAAGCACAAGTTGACCACCACTCTATCATTACCGCACCTAATTGGAGCTTGCCCTTTGAGCTCATGTGTGATGCAAGAAATGTTGCAGTTGGGGCATTTTTGGGTCAAAGATGAACAAAATGTTTCATCTGGTGTACTATGCGAGCAAGACAATGAATGATGCTCAAGTGAACTACACGGTGACCGAGAAAGAACGTTTGGCAATTGTGTTTGCCATGGAGAAATTTCGGTCGTATCTTATGCGTGCCAAGGTCATAGTCCATACCGATCATGCCGCACTCCAGTACTTGATGACGAAGAAGGATTCCAAAGCTAGACTGATGCAATGGGTCTTGTTACTTCAAGAGTTTAATTTGGAGATTGTGGACTGGAAGGGTAGTGAAAACCAAGTGGCAGACCACTTGTCTCGCTTGGAGGAGGAGGGGAGGACTCGTGATGGCCTAGAGATCAATGATTCATTTCCCGACGAACAACTCATTTCAGTGTCAGTGAATGGTATTCCATGGTTTGCGGATGTTGCTAATTTCCTTGTGACTAGTATAATCCCGTTTGAGCTCTCTTCTAACCAAAGAAACAAGCTTAAACGGGATAGTTTGGATTTTTATTGGGATGAGCCTTACTTGTTCAAGATTTGCACGGATGGTGTGATCCGAAGGTGTGTCCCGGAGGAAGAGCAATTGAGTATCCTGGAGGCTTGTCATTCCTCTCCCTATGGTGGCCATCATGGCGGGGCGAGGACGGCTTCCAAAGTTCTTATTTGTGGGTTTTATTGGCCAACTTTGTACAAAGATGCAAGTGAACTTGTGAAGAGGTGTGATGAATGTCAAAGAGCAGGTGGAATTTCGAAGAAAGATGAGATGCCTCTTAATACCATTCTTGAAGTCGATATTTTTTATGTATGGGGCATTGATTTTATGGGCCTGTTTGTTAGCTCGTGTGGGAACACATACATTCTTGTGGCAGTTGACTATGTTTTAAAGTGGGTTAACGTCGTGGCTTTACCCAACAATGAGGCCCGAAGTGTTGTTGTGTCACTTTTACAAGGTTTGGCACTCCTCGTGCAATCATAAGTGATGAGGAGACTCATTTTTGTAATAGAGGTTTTGACATTTTGCTTTCAAAGTATGGTGTCACCAACAAAGTTTCTACTCCTTATCATCCTCAAGCGAGTGGCCAAGTTGAAGTCTCAAACAGGGAAATCAAGAGTATATTATCAAAGACGGTCAATGCAAATAGGACCAATTGGTCAAAGAAGTTGGATGATGCTCTATGGGCTTATAGGACTGCTTACAAGACTCTGATTGGTGTGTCTCCGTATCGGTTGGTGTTTGGGAAAGCGTGCCATCTACCGATCGAGTTAGAGCACAAGTCCATGTGGGCTTTGAGGAAGTTGAATCTTGAATGGGATGTGGCAGCAAATCTTCGTGTGGAGAAGCTTAATGAACTTGATGAATTCCGATTCCATGCATACCCTAGTTTATCCTTGTACAACGAAAAGATGAAATACTTTCATGATAAATATACTCGAAGCAAGGAGTTCAAAATAGGTGATTTGGTTCTCTTGTTCCACTCTCGGTTACGTCTATTTCCGGGAAAGCTTAAGTCAAAATGGAGTGGTCCGTTTGAATTTGTGTTTGTGACTCCATTTGGTGCACTTGATTTGAAGAACAAAAATGGTGAGGTTTTCAGAGTGAATGGACACAGGGTCAAACACTACCTGGGAAAGATTGATGACAGCCACATGGTGGCACTTCTTCATCTAAAGTGATTTGATGGTAACCTGTGTCGTGCCGCGATGTTAAATCAGGCGCTTCTTGGTAGGCAACCCATGTGTCTTTCTTCTTGTTTTTCTTTGATTTTCATTGTAGTGTAGGATTTATTTTTGGACCGACTGGTTGTGAGATGTTGTAGGATTGTGTTGATGCAGTGCAAGAACAAGTTGAAAAATGATCACTCTCTCAAGTTGGCAATGCGGACCGCACTCATTTTGTGCGGCCGCAAAGGCCTTTTTGCGGGGGAAAGAAATCAATGCGGACTGCAGAAGTGATTTGACAAAAGTAGGAAGTCTCTGAAGTTTTCCACCGCAACCGCATTGCATTTTGTGTGGTCCACGATGGTCCACTACGGCCGCACTGGATTTCTTGCGGTCCACAGTGATCAATTTGCCAATGTCTCATGGTTTTGAGCATAGCGGACCGCGGTGCCATTTTGTGCGGTCCACAGTGGGTAGTTGAGCTGGGGCCCAGGACCTTTTTCTATAAATAGGACCTGAGGCCCTCCATTTGAACTTTTTGATCTTTTTAATCTCAGAAGCACAAAACTACTATTCATCTACTAAATTGCACGCAATTAACTACTAAGGCTCATTAATCATCACTGCATTTCATTTCTGGTAATTTTAATTCCTTCTCATTTGTTTCATTTTGTTATTTTCTTTGAATTTTTGCTTTTCTTTGTTCCTTTTTCCTTCCCTTCCCATTTTTCTTTTAATCTTGTAGCATAGGTTAGTTAAATACTGTTTTTAATTAGGACTAAGTAGTTAAAACACTGAGGCAACACTTAGGGAATCCTTAATAGGTGAATAAATGGACTAAAAATGAACAAAACATGAACCCTATGTTGGTGCTGATGATGGGCACTCAATGCGGACCGCAGTGGAATTTGTGCGGTCTACGATGCCCCTATGAGGTCCGCAGTTCCATTTTGTGCGGACCGCAGTGGACTGGGTTCTGAATACTGACATTTGAGGACCGCGACCGCAATGGATTTTGTGCGATCCGTGGTGCCTCAATGCGGACCACAATTCCATTTTGTGCGGACCGCGGTACATAGATTCAGAAAGTGGGTAGTCTGAACCCCACCTCTATGCAGACCGCAATGGATTTTGTGTGGTCCACTGTAGCCTTTTTGCGGCCACACCTCATTCTGTACGGTCCGCATTCTGCAACATTTTAACTGTCTGCAACAAATTTTTCTGCAACTTTGCATTTCATTGTTTTTACTGATACTAACAAAGCAAAACTGAATGTTGTTTGCAGACAATGGTGAAATCATGAGGCAAAGGTGGTAAACAATCAGGAAGAGGAGAGTCCTCCCAGGGTAGGGGACAAGGAATGATAAAATTGACCCCACAAGTTTGACAAAACATAAAGAATATAAGGAGGATCATAAAAGCTGCAGACAGAGCTATTGACCAGTCAGGGAGTGAGTATGAGCCTTCCCGGGGGGCATCTTCAGGCTCCGTGCTAGAGTATGTTCCTGAATGGCCGGAGAGGAATAGGTTGAGGGATACACCTCTAGGCTCTCCCACTGCCCAAGCATCAGTGCGTATATCTTCTGAGTCGTCTGAGGGCTCAGCTGCCAGCAGTGGAAATGAACATTCCACCTCTCCTACATCTTCATTGTCCGGAGAGGGTCCCGTAGCAGAAGAAGGGGAAGAAGTAGAAGGGGGTGAGCCCCAAGTAGGTAAGGTAGAGAGGAATAGAAATCAGGAGGCATGCCAGGACCGGTTTGTAAGTGAGGTTGCCTACCACAAGTTCTGAGAGTGGTAGCCTGAGAGGAAATTGATACATGAGCTTAAATTTATCACCCAGGACCTTTTTCCTCACAACCCCAATGTGTTGAGGCAATTCAGAGAGAGCTGGATGTGACTACTTCATAGGTCATGTGAAGGATGCCAATGAGCATTGAGTAAAGGAGTTCTACACAAATATGGCCCACATCAAAAAGGGCACCACAGTCACCAAAGTGCGGAACTTGAAGGTGAAATTTGATGGCAAGACCATAAATGATTACATGGGCTTCTTGAAGGAGGATGAGTCCTTGTACTTGGAGAAGATGACATTGGGTGAGGAAGCTCGTCCTTGGTTGGCGGAGTACTTGTCAATCCCAGGTACCACCCTAGATTGGTTGACTGCGGGAGTGAAAATCTTGAGGAAAACTTTGAACTTTGAGGCTAAGGGGTGGGAGACATTTGTGTACAGCAGGCTAGACCCCACCACTCATGACAACTCACTCCTTATTCATCGGGCGATTTTGGTATCATCTATCATGGCGGGGTACCCGATTAACGTTAGGAATGTGATGTCCCGGGTTATAACACGGGTAGTGAACGAAGGTGACAGATCTTATCCCTTCCTCAACTTCCTGACCATGTACTTGGAGGACTTAGATGTGGAAAAGCAGAAGTTTGATATGAAAGTGAAGGCGAAGGCACCTTTCTCATGGTATAGCCTACATGGTGATGACAACCCTAAGGGCAAGCACTTCAAGGGCCAAGCCACTACTTCGACTAGCCAGTCTGAAGAGCCAGTAGTGGTAGTGGCTCCTACTCAACCTACTTCCACCTCAGCAGACATGGCCCCAGGTCCTTACACTTCTATAGTTCCAGAGATACCCTTCTCCACTGCATGCCCATTGACTGCCCACCGCCTGAGCCAGGCCCTCGCTAGCATCAACAATTGGATGCAGACAGCTACTTCTAAGTTGTCTGTACTATCTACCACAGTGGCAGCTCAGTCAGCACCCCCCCCCCTCTACAGGTCCCACCGTCCATTGAGGACACTCTCAAGGATCTTTTAGACAACCAGAAGAAGATCCTAGAGAACTAGAAATTGCTTACGGATGTTATTGATTCACATGGAAAGGCACTCAAGGAACTTGCTAGGAAGTCAAAGAAAATGAGGAAGACTCGGGCTTTAAAAGAGTCGGTGAAGGAGCTAAGGGTCGAGGTTGAGAGATTGAAGGCGGATCACCTGCCTTTAGATTTACTATTGCATGACCCATCACCAGCAGCCCAGCCCCAGCCAGAGCAGGAGTCCGAGAGGCCTCCTAAGAGGAAGAGGGTGATCTTCCGGTCTGATGATGCAGTTATTCAGTTGGAGGACCCGTAAGGAGGTTCCCCCAGTCAGCCCCAGGATTCAGCCCAAGACTCAGTCTAGGTCCAGGCCTAGGTCCCAGCAGAGCCACAGATTGCAAGGAGCGTGTCACAAGTTCCCGAGCAGACAGAGGACCCAGGGACCCATACTCAGGATCCCATGTAGATGGAGGGCCCATAGGGAGTTTCTTTTTCCTCTCTCCTCTATTTTTGTGCTTATTTTGGTTAGTTGGCATTGGGGACAATGCCAGCTTTCATTTGAGGGGGTAGCCCTATTTGGATATTTGGATGATTGTACATATGACAGTATTTTATGCTTTCTTTCCTTTTTATCTTTGGTATGTATATAATTTTAGCATTTCATTGCACTTTTCGTACTTTTTACTTTGGGTCTGTATATAAAAGTTACGTTCTTATGTATATATTCATTCCCCATATTGTATATTCGATTAAATCCCCTCTGTACATATTCATTTTACTTTACGCATTTTTCCTTTTTTAGCTTCTTATTTTATGTTCGTAGCTTCTTGTTTTGAGTTTTTGTAATAAGCCTTTGGTTTTCTTAATGTCACGGTTCTTTCCAAAGGTGAAATTTGTGTGAACCGGCTGGCTCTTCCCGATGATGGATGGTATGACAACCTTCTTAAGGGTTTGAGTCTGTTCTTCTTTTTGTTTTTTAGTAGTTAGTTAGTAAGGGTGCCTCAAGCAAAGCTTCACTTGGGCCTAACACATTTGTCGTTGATCCTATGGTCAAAAACAAATCATTGTGTATAAGATGGTGAAAGTTATGACCTTGAGACTCTTGTGTTGGACGATAATCATCAAGTGGTTTTTCGGGACCATTGTGTACTCAAATCTTATCTAAGGTTGTTGTGGGCCCCTGACTCTGTGTCTTTAGCAATCCCATAGCTATGTGGTGAGAATTTGAATTGCAAGTCCAAGTCCCGAGCCATTGGTCTAGGACTTACCCTAAATGTTTGTCTAGGAAAAATCCTAAATGTAATTTGACTTGAGACATGATTATAGGCTCTCCTTGATCCGAATGATATCTGGAACACTTCCATAGTCTACCAATGATAAAATCCCTAGTTAACCCTTTTGAGCCATAGACCTTTTTTCTTCAAGAACTACAATACAAGCCTTTACCCGTTGTAAAGATACCCTCTTTTGGCACCCGATCTTTCCTTAGCACATGGCAAAAGTATAAGTTTGGAGGGAGAGACGAGGATTGCAACAAAGTGGTAAAAAGGTACAAAATGAAGAAAAGAAAAGGAAATGAAAAAAAAAAAAGCAAAAAGACAAAAAGAATGTTCAATGTAGAAAAGAATGAAGGGATTCAATAAAAGCAAAGAATGAAAGGTGTGGAAAGTTGAGAAAGGAGAAAAAGATTTGAAATGAATAAGAAAGAGTGACCGTGTGTCTCTCTAACCCATTAGAAAGATGTAAAATGACTTAAAAGTCAAGTGAATGCGTGCCAAATGAAGCAAAAGAAGTGCTAAAGGGAAGATGCAACTTACTTAGACCAAACATTTTCTACCCTAAACCAAAAGCCTTCACTATATTTCCACAAAGCCCTATATGATCTTGAGTTGAATGAAGCTTACATTAGTGGTGACTCACATAAGAGGCAAGCATATGGTACTTAGAGCTGGACTTGTGACTTTTCCTTGAGAGAGATGAATGTATTTCCATTAACCTCATTCCGAGTGCTACTATTCCAAAGGTGAGGTTTGCTTAGGGAGAGTCAAGGATGTGTGAGTTTGGGTTCCACAATGACTAAAGTAATAGAAAGAGTTTCTTTGATGTGTTGAGTCAACTCTTGAGGCTCTTGTGTCGCACTAAATCCATGGTGTTTAAAATAGTGAATGTTGTTAATGATTCATTTGAATTGATGGCAATTGTTAGTCCCAATTAATGCTAGATGAGGTCACTTTAGGTCAGCTGAATTTTCTTGGATTTACTCTTAAGGGGTGGGTCTTATTTTGTTTGCTTGATGACAAGTAAAAGCTTAAGTTTGGGGGAGTTAATAACTAGGGATTATGATGCATTTTACACTCTTTCTTGCTTGAGTTTTGATTAGAAATGTGTACAAAATAGTCCCAAAGGCTCACATGTTGTACTTGATTGCAGGGTTTGATCGATAAGGTGATAATTTGTCAAAACCAGCTCAAAAAGGAGTGAAACATGCACAAGTACCAAGAACAAGGCCAAGCTCAGTATAACAGGACTAGTGCGGCCGCAAAATATTTCATGCGGACCGCATTGACTTCATTGCGGCCGCACTCGATTTTGTGTGGTCCGTATAGCTCAAGTTCATAGAGGTGCCAAGTTGGAGGAACATTTCCAATGCGGTTCGCGGTCCATTTTGTGCGGACCGCAATAGAAGCCACCGCGGCCACGGTGTATTTTGTGCGGCCCACGGTGGCCAACTTCAGAAAGCAGATTGTTTAAGCCAAGAGCCTTAGTGCAGCCGCACTCGATTTTGGGTGGTCCGCACTAGCCCCGCCGGAGTATTTTTTTCCAAAATTTTCAGCCTAGTATAAATAGTTTATTTTCCCATTTTTAGGTCATCAGTTGTATTTTAACGAACAACTGCGCTCATGAACAGTACTCCTTTTCTATTTTGAGTAATTTTAGCTTAGTTTCATTATTGAATCTTCAAGTTTTATCTAGTAATTAAATATTATGGATTTTTCTTCATCAATTTCTTTATTTTCCTCTGCAATCATGAGTAGCTAAACCCATTAGCTAGGGTTGTGGCTCAACCCTAGTGTGGGTAATTGATGGGTCTTGTGTTTTAAGGCTTGAATGTCTATGGGTGTTTGATATTTGGACTAATTTATGATTTTAATATTGGATTAGTGGTTGCAAACACTAGTTTCTGCCTAGTTGACTTTAGCTCTTCTTGGGAAAGAGAGCCTAAGTCTATGAAATTTCTCCAACAAGGAATTGGGGCGTATTCAAGAGATTGATAGACCCAATTAAAGGGTTAAACCTAGAGATAGTAATACCCGACTTGAACATCTATTGCTTGCACAAATTATCATACCCAATTAGTCTTGAGAAAGTCAATTAGGGCAAAATCACTCAAATTATCGAGAGGTGTAGAGTGAGTAGTATCGTGCAATGGTTATATCGTAATCCCCAAATATGACAAATCTAGCCTTAGACTTGAGAATTCGTCAATTACCCACCTAGGAGAAAGTCACTTCCCTAGTGCATTTTACCTATATAGACAACCTTCAATAGTTTACTTTTAGCTTCACTTAGCCTAATTTATCATCTTAGTAGTATAAAATTAGAAGTAATATCAAAACCAATTATGAATAGAAGTAAAATTAGGAACAATTACGCAACTCCAATTTAGATAGAAACTTAACTTCAATCTCTAGCTCCCTATGGAAATCAATCCCGACCTTCTCGGGTAAAAGCTGCTTCGACCACTCTTGCTACTTTGTAGTAGAACAGGGTTTGCTTTGATCAATATACTTGTCATAAATTTTGATATTTTTCCTAGGAATGTAAAGATAATTCAGAGGAGAAAAACAACTTTGTGGAGAACAAAAATGAAGATGAAGATGCCATTCTGCTTCTTGCATGCAAAGGAGAAGAAAGTGTGGAAAAGAACAAATGGTACCTTGACTCCGGTGGAAGTAGTCATATTTGTGGAAAGAAAAATTTATTTGTGGAGCTTAAGGAGCTGAATGGTGGCCCAATCACTTTTGGAGACTCTTCACGAGTTCAAATCAAAGGAAAAGGTACGATTTTAATTCGCTTAAAAGATGGAAGTCATCAATTAATCTCCAATATTTTGTATGTGCCAGAGATGAAAAGTAATATTTTAAGTTTGGGACAACTTTTGGAGAAAAATTATGACATTCATTTGAAAGACAAAAGGTTGTATATGAGAGATGAAAAGGGAAGATTGTTAGCCAAAGTACCTATAGCTAATAATAAAATGTTCATCTTATATCTTCAAAATGATATTCCGAGGTGCTTGTTTTCATGTGCCAAAGATTCATCTTGGCTTTGGCATATGAGATTTGGTCACTTGAATTTTGATAGCCTAAGGTTAATGAAGAAGGAAAGCATGATGAATGGATTGCCAACAATTGATCATCCCAACCAACTTTGTGAAGGATGTCTCTTTGGAAATCAAGCAAGGAAAAGTTTTCCTAAAAAGTCTTTAACAAGAGCAAGATGCCTCTCGAGTTAATTCACATGGATGTGTGCGGACCTATCAAGCCATCTTCACTTGGTAAAAGTAATTATTTTTTACTTTTCATTGATGATTTTTCTCGAAAAACTTGGGTTTATTTTTTGAAGGCAAAATCGGAGGTGTTTGAAACCTTCAAAACGTTTAAGAGCATGATGGAGAAGCAAAGTGGCTATCAAATTAAGTCACTTAGGTCCGATAATGGTGGATAATTCACTTCAAATGAATTCAAGATTTTATGTGAGAAAAGTGGAATTCGTCATTACTTGACAGTTTCGAGATCACCACAGCAATATGGCGTCGTGGAAAGAAAGAATTGAACTATTCTCAACATGGTGAGGAGTATGTTGAAGAGAAAAAATATGCCAAAAGAGTTCTGGGTTGAATTTGTTGCTTTTGCGGTGTACTTATCAAATCGGCGTCACACCAAAAGTGTTCGTGGAAAAACACCACAAGAGGCATGGAGCGGTTTCAAGCCAAAAGTTGCTCATTTGCGAGTTTTTGGGAGCATCGCATATGCACATGTGTCAGATGAGAAGAGGTCTAAGCTTGATGACAAAATTGAGAGGTATGTCTTCATTATCTATGATCAAAGTTCTAAAGTTATAAATTATATAACCCCAAAAATGGCAAGGTCGCCATAAGTAGAGATGTTGAGTTTGATGAAGATAATGCTTGGGAGTGGAAATCTAAAGAGCAAGAATACTCTTTTAATCCATTCTTTGAAGATGATGAAGAAGAAGATGGGGAGCAGAATATCACACCACCTTCAACATCTCCACCACAAGATCAAGAAGTTGGGGAATCAAGCTCAAGTTCAAGTGAAGCACCTCACAAGAGAAGAAGTCTCTGTGACTTGTATGAAAATACGGAAGTGGTAAGAAATGACTTGTATGATTTTACTCATTTTTATTTGCTGGTGGACAGTGAGTCTCTAAGCTTTGAAGATGCTTGCCAAAATTCCAAATGGAGGGATGCAATGGATGAAGAAATAAAATCTATAAAAAAGAATGATACATGGGAGTTGGTCACACTTCCAAAAGACAAAAACACCATTGTCAAATGGGTGTACAAGCTAAAGAAGAATTACAAGGGAGAAATAGAAAGGTACAAAGCAAGATTTGTAGCTAAAGGCTACAAGCAAAAGGCCGGTATTGACTATGTTGAAGTATTTGCGTCGGTTGCTCGTTTGGAAACAATTCATTCTGTCATTGCTTTGGAGGCACAAAATCAATGGAAAATCCATCAAATAGATGTGAAGTCTGCTTTCTTGAATGGCGTATTGGAGGAAGAGGTCTATATTGATCAACTTTTAGGATATAAGGTTGAAGGACAAGAAGATAAAGTCTTGAAATTAAAGAAGGCTTTATATGGGTTGAAGCAAGTCATGCGAGCTTGGAATAGTAGAATTGACAAATATTTCCAAGCAAATGGTTTTTCTAAGTGCCCACATGAACATGCCATCTATGTAAAGATTGCTAAAAATGGCGACATCTTACTTGTTTGCTTGTATGCAGATGACTTGATATTTACATAAAATAATCCAAAGATGTTTGAAAAATTCAAGAAAGCAATGGCTATAGAATTTGAGATGACAGAAATTGGCCTAATGTCCTACTATCTTGGAATTCAAGTAGCACAGAGGAAGGATGTCATTTTTATTTCTCAAGGAGAGTATGCAAAGAAAATTCTCAAGAAATTTGAGATGGAGAATTGCAATCCCGTAAGCACCCCCGTTGAATATGGAGTTAAAATATCCAAGCATGGAGATGGAGATAGAGTCAATCCCATATTTTTCAAGAGTCTTATTGGAAGCTTAAGGTATTTGTCATGTACAATGCCGGATATTCTTTTTGGAGTTGGACTCTTAAGTCGCTTTATGGAAACTCCTACTACCTCACACTTAAAGGTAGCCAAAAGAATACTTCGGTACTTCAAAGGTACGCTTGATTATGGAATTCATTATTCATCTTCTAAAGAATCCAAGTTCGTGGGATATTGTGATAGTAACTGAGCTGGTGATATTGATGATCGGAAAAGTACTATTGGGTTTGTTTTCTTTCTTGGAAATTCCGTATTTACATGAAATTCTAAGAAGCAACCAATTGTGACCTTGTCAACTTGTGAAGCGGAGTATGTAGCATCTTTTTCGTGTGTTTGCCATGCAATTTAGCTAAGGAGTTTGTTGGAAGAACTTCATGACCAACCACAGAAGGATGCTACAAAGATTTTTGTTGACAACAAATCCGCTATAGATTTAGCCTAGAACCCGGTATTTCATAAAAGAATCAAGCATATCGATACGAGATATCATTTTATTAGAGATTGCATATCTAATAAAGTTGTGGAGCTTGAGCATGTGATGTCTGGAGATCAAATTGCAGATATTTTCACCAAGCCTTTGAAGATTGACGCCTTTCAAAAGTTAAGGATGGCGCTTGGAGTAATGAAACAAGTTTAAGGGGGATATTAAAAATAGTAATAAACTTGTTTCCATTTGTTTAGATTTGTTTACATTAATTTAATGTTTTCATACATATAGTTAGAAAAGAGTGAGGTGTGGACATGTGTGAATTTGTGTGAACTAGTGTAGGCATGTATGGACTAGTGTGTACATGCGTGGACTTAATTAATATGTACACATGAAGTTTAGGCTAGACACATGTAGGAGTTCTACTATAAATACTCATGTATGCTAGCCATTTGGAGCAAATAAAGTTAAATAGATATCATCCATTCCTCCACCTCTATAATAGTAAATTTTGAGTGTTTGTTTAGTTGTCTTGCTCTTCCAAAAATTTCTAACAACATATAGATGCAGAGCCGAAAGGAGTTTTTGATTAAGTTGTTGGTTGCTTGCTTCTGCATTATTGTAAGTTTAGCTATTGTGTCAAGCTAATATGTGTGGAGGATTTCAATGTCTTTTCAGTTTTGTAATTAACAGTTTCTTTAAAAATATAATTTGTCACAAGTTGTAACTACTTCCTACCATGGATCAATAAATATGTTTTTAAACCTTTATTATCTAGGAAATTATGTGCCGATCAATCTGAAAGACCTTTGGAACAATAGCAATAATGAATAAAAAAGGGCAGTCCGGTGCATTAAGCTCCCGCTATGCGCGGGGTCCGGGGTCTATTATTCTGCATAGCCTTATCCTGCATTCTTGTTTCCACGGCTCAAACTCGTGACCTCCTGTTCACATGACAGCAACTTTACCGATTACGCCAATGCTCGAAACCCTTCAATAACAATAATGAATCAACAGTAAAAATAAATGAAGCGCGTCTGGAAAGCACTCGATAGAGCTTTTGAATGTGTATTGCATGGTGAAGAAGAATATAAAGGTGACAAATTAAAGCACAAGCCATTTGGTGTGTCTCCTCCTCCTGCTCTAAAAGTTGTTCTCACTTTTTGATCTCATCATTGTTTTATCCGGAAACCTTGTTCCCGGAACTGTCATTTCTGTTGTTTCATCTAAATTTTAAAGTTAAGTATTGTAAATTTTTTCAATTATTTTATTATTTCAAAATTAAATTAGTTCACTTATCTAAAAATCACGTATAATTCAATTGTACCGTTTTACGGGTATACAAACTCCTTGAGCAGTTATTCATGTGGACTCACATATCTTTCAATGTGAAGTGCACATAATGTGAAAGAATTTGCTTCATGTGACTTAACGAAAATTTTCTAAAAAGCAATCCACAGAGCATATATACACGGTATTTTATGAAACTTCCCGAAAGACGTAAATTCATAATTATGAAATCAGTTACCATTATCTTATACACGGGGCATGAATTTGGAGCAGGGGCAGAGCTAGAAGTCCACGTATACGAGTTTGGCCGAACTTAGTAGTTTTAATCCAAATTATGTATTGGTATATAGATTTTACCAAATATTTACCAAAGCAAAATTCAGAATCCAATTACTAACACCCGGTATCGCTATCTTAAAATTTAGAATTCATAATGTTCAAATTCTGACATCACCTCTGACTTGGAGACCATTCTTTCATAAACACAAACACTGACATCCCAACATCTTCTACATCCGACCTTATCGAAGGTATTTTTCCCCTTGAAAGAATATACTATGTAGTTCAAGTCTCTCAAGGTTTCGTAGTCTTAGCAATCTGACGTTATTTTCTCAATATTTTATATTCTCATTGAAGTTTTTTTAAAGGAGTGAATTATTCATGTTTGATTATAAATATAATTAATTGACCAAATTATATTAAATTGTGTCTCTTATGATATATTTTTGGCTCATTTGATTTATTATCCTTCCAGTTTGCTTTACTAGTTGTCGCACGACATCAGATTACCTTTGATTTGAACATATGTTTCAACTTTATAGTGTTTCATATTTCTCTTTGAATATAACGAGCTGCCCTATGAATCTTAACACATATAATGAAAGAGATAACCAAAACATGCCCATAAAGAAAACCAAGTAAAACTGTGGTTCATCAATGCAAGTTACCACTTATTTTTGAACTCTAAAAGAAAGACAGGCGAGGACATGAATTTAAGTTTTACGCAAGAATATTATAATAATTTTTTTATACTATCAAATTGATTTAATCTATTATAACAGGTTATTTGCCATATATTCCAGGTAACAAATCAATGCACTTAAATAGAATTATCTTTTAAAAGACAAAATTGTGTAAATCTATACATAAAACATAAACTCTATTAAAATATGTTACCTATATATTGAGTCCAGCTCAAAAGTTTATTAAATGACAAATAGTCAAATATTTGACATAGGGATGAAGAATGGGTCATAAGTTTATTAAGTTAAAATAGTACGTTTTCTTTTTATTGGGTTGAGAATTCAAATACTTCCTTTAAAAATTTGTAGCAGGTAAAACAATTAGATTTATATTCTAGTAAAGTCTTATCATTATACATCAGCCGTGCATTTGACAAAGTCCGAAGATAGTAAAGGTAATTAAACTTTATAGTTGAGGATCCATTAAATATAACTTTTATATACCGAGAGCATAAACGTTTTTACACTATCAGATTACCTTAAAAAAGATTACAAATGACTGTCAACATGTTTTTCTTTTTCTAAAATCCCTTCAAGGACTTCCCACCTTTTTCTCGAATCCGCAATCTTAGAATTGGAGGTGGAAGGTCATTACTACTGGAGCAATCCTTTCTTGTTGATCGTCAAGTTTCATGTTAAAGTTCATTTGCCGCCGAGTATTTAAATGCAACAGTTTCCTAAACTTGCGTGGATTTTCACAAGCTTGTATTTGAGACTCCCTTTATTCCGCTTTATGTAGCAAGATTCAAAAGTAAGGACAAAGTTTTTAAGTTTAACCATGAAAATTAGACATATATTCGTCAAGTTTCTGAAAGTAAAATTTATATACATTCAAATCTCTCTATAACAGTTTCGTTTGTTCCGAATATTATTGGATGTCATTAAGAATTACTATTATACAGAACATATATTATAACATGATATGAAAATTACCCACTCAACCCACGCCTACCCACCCCACCCCCCTCTCAAAAAAGGATTCTTTTTTTTTTCTAATTTTAATTTTTTTTCCATCACCCACCCTGCTACCCCCCTCTCCCGCAATTTTTTTTTAATTTCAAATTTCTGTATTTTTTTCTGCACCCCAACTCTATCCCAACCCCCCCCCCCCTACTCCCCCCCCCCCCAAAAAAAATTTTATTTTTTTTATTTTTATTTTCAGTTTTAATTTTTTCATCTTTCGGTTTAAAGGTTCGAAATTTTATAAGTTCCAAAGTTATGAGTTCGGAGGTTTATGTATTTGGAAGTTTACGGGTTTAAAAATTACAAAGTTTAGGGGTTCGAAAGTTCACGGTTTCGAAAGTTTATGGCTTCATTTTTATTGTATTTAAATTATTTATGAATACTCTTGAGAAGTTATTTTCCTTAATTTGCGTATCAAACACCGGAAAATGAATAAAATTATTACTTGTTTTCCAAGTACAGAAAATATTTTCCTTTATACCAAATACACCCTTATAGTGAAGTGTTTTTATATAGGGATGTTGTTATAGAGGTCGGACTGTATTTGAAAACTCCATAAGAAGTATTAGAAGTCATAATAATGTATAATTTAAAATATTTAAGAAAAGTATGGTCAAAAAACAACCTCTAGACTTCTCAAATAATACTAAAAAGGTGAAACGAGGGAGTACTAGTTCTATTAATCACTTTCCAATATTCTCCAACCACGTCTTCAAGGAGGAATATTTGATTTCATACATCTTGCTATGTTTTAGTTCGTTGTTGCTCTATTCTTAAGAACGAGGACGAAAAAGAGACTGGCTTTTCTTTTCACTTGAATGTAAGTTCGAATTTTCATTCTTTTGGTCTCTTTTTCTTGGATTCTCTTACTTTTTTTCACTTGAATAATTAATGATGCATCGTATGGATACATATGCATGTTTGACACTGTTACATAGATGTGAAAAATCCTCTTAAGCTTGAAAGAAATTTTTCATCAAATTTTTGGAGGTTAGGAATATAATTGGCTCCTTGTAGGTGTATGGGAAGCAAGGGAAAAAACAAAAAGGAAATTCCTTCTAGCTAGGATGCCAAAAGTGATTTATTTTGGAAAAGTTTTTTTTTTTTTTGGAAATTTAAAATGTTTGGCCAAGACAAAAAAGTGCTTTTGAGCATCAGCAGAAGTAGTTTTTCTACTTTTGAGAAGAAGATACAAATTATAAATTTTTTCCAAGAAATAGAAGCCGAAAATTAATTTTTTCAAGACACATCCCTACCAAAATTTATATTTATCTTTTTTTTTGGTTAACTAAAAAAATATTATCCCTCACTAATTTTAACTGTGTTAATACCTTCTATTTCTTTTTATTTTTTAATTTTTCATCGTTGTCTGTTCTCTTATTCTTTTTTGAAATAGTCTCTTTATGTTATGAAATAATAAAAGAAGAAGAGTATTGTAGAGAAAAGTAGGGAGAGAGAACTCTTATTGATTTTGGGAGAATTACAATGGAATAGAACCCTCTATTTATAGGGAGAGAGTGACTTAGCCACCAAGTAATAAACCCTAGAATCTCTCTAAATATATACATTCACCATAAATAAAATTCTATTTATAACACTCCCCTTGAATGTCTATTCAACAGATAATGTGTCTCGTTAAAACCTTAACTAAAATAAAACCCAGTGGGAAAAAAATTCTAGTAAAGGAAAAAGAGTACACATATCTAATAATACGCCTTTTGGTTGCCTCGTTAAAATACCTTGCAAGGAAAACTCAGTGGGACAAAACCTTGTAAGGGAAAAAGAGTGCAATGTGCATTAACTCCCTCTGATGAGAGCATCAATTCACATCCTTGAGCCTTCACATTCCAATCTTGTGCACCATCTTCAAGAGATCGTTGGTAGAGATTTGATAAATAAATCAGTCATATTAACTTGAATGAATATTTTGCACTTTGAAATCATCATTCGTGATACATATATAATGTCTTCATAAATATCGTGGAATGGCTCTTCAATATCTCCATAGAGGTATTCTCGCTATCACTTTATCATGCTTATAGTTATAGCAAGATACATTTGTGCACAAATTGCATGGAGGAAGTAGTACTTCAAGATCAAGAATTGTATATGCTTCAAGCAACTTAAATCCTTCATGGATTGTCATATAAGTTAAGTCATATAAGCCATATAATAGACTTTAGATGCATATTAAGTTTTCATGTCATGCTAGACATATAAGATATCGAAAACTGATTGCACATGCCATTGACTTTATACTTTCAAGTGTTTGAACTACATGTCCAAAACTACATGTATTTCATATGAAACCAATTCTATTCGAATTGTTTCTTCAGACTTAAGATCCTCATACATATTTCGTGCTATCATAAATGTCGTCGACGAACATTTTATATCGGTTCTAACCTCCTTATTTTTCATAAAGACATAACATAAAGATCTCTTCATTCATATTTTCAGGTACCTGAATCTCTCATGAGATTTTATGAAGTGTTATGTCATGTGATCTTCTAGATCACTTGCCTCCTTTATTATGATCATTTTGATCATTTGCTCATCTTCTTTATGAAGAAGTTTAATTGAAACCGATCTGTCTATACACTTTAAGCGTACCATAGATTTTGTCCTTCTAGGACTTAATATGAGCATTTTCAATGAGAATATAGTTACTTTCTTTGGGTCAACAAATGCGTATGGCATGCTCTGTAATATGTTGCAAATGAATTATCTTTTTATGAACTTCAAGTTCATATTATCTTATTCGAGGATCTAGATATACAAATGATAATTCATTCCACGTAACCTTTTCTCAACTGTTTATTATGTATCCCCCTCATGTTAGAAAAACTAACTTGTTTCCTCAACTTTGAGAATCCACCTTTGTGCGTTATGGTGTTAATCCAAATGTACACCGCACATCAATAATAATAAGATGGAATTATTTGGTTTCTGACCTTGAACCACTTGTGAGGGGAGAATGTAATATACTTTGGTATATAACGTATATCAAATTGATATAGATAACTTTGTTCTCATAAGCAATTGTTTAGCTATTAAGTGAAGGCACTCAGTAAATTATTTTGCTAAACCAACTGTGATGCAAACCAACTTATCAAAATGGATTTCTTGAATAGAAAATCTAGAAATTATGCTCGAAATTAAATTATTGAGCAAGTTACCTCGCAAAACACCAAGTTGCGGGTTAATAATAATTGCACATGTTACCATCTCATAGATGCATCTTATGTGGTATACATGGCAGGTGAATGGGCCCATATTCACCTTTATATTTCCAGCATTCATGGGATTCAATCCCAATTTTAGTTGGTCAATTAATTAATAAGAACAAATAATGTAAGAGAATTTGTAAAGAACTTTCTAGTTCTTTAATATTTACCTATGTGAATTCTCTATTATTTTTGCACATCATACTTAAATTGATATGGATAACCCAAATGCCAACTGAATAAATTATCAATATTGATAAAGTTCATATTTACACAATGACATGTGCAATTATCAATAAAATCAAGTTTATTATGATATGTGTTTTTATATCAATAAACATCCACTTTATTGTCGTATTCGTTTATTTGTGTAGTACAAACTGGAGAATAAAGCGGGTAACGTTTCACATACATATTACCCAGCTACAAGTTGTAGTAATAGAAGATATTAAATCTTTCCTTTATTTATAGTCTCAATATAATCAACCACTTTCGCGTATACTTTGGAAACTGAATAAGTTTCTTTGAGATTTACTACAACACAATATCTTATTGGCAATCAATTGTATTTCTCTAAAATAGTATAATTGGCTCTTCCAGAGTTCTCAATAAATTTTGTATATTCATCAACATCCATATGGTGAATATCTCTTTTAAAGAGAAGTTATAAATTATGGTCATGGTCAAAATTATATGCACGATATGTTTCTTGCATTATTATTGTCCTTTAATAATCACATTGCCAATATATTTGGCATACAATAGGTACGTGACCAATGATCATTCATGCCATAATAATGACATTATTTTCTTATATCATCTCAAACCTTCTTCTAGAGGTGAGTGTGGTATATTCGCTACCACTAGCGTGTTCATATTCTTTGAAGAATGAATATGTTTTCATAAATCAGATGTTGCCACATTCACATCATGAATGAACCATAATCATCTATATGTGCTTTATAAAATCTCATGTCAAATTAATGACACGTATTACTTTCACAAAGTGAAAGATTATTTTGAGAATCCTTATTATTTCCATTATCACAATGATGATGATTATAATTTCGTCTATTGTCACGTCCACATTCATTGATACCTTCACGGTAATAATTTTGTCTTCTTTCAGACTTATCAAATACTGCTATCACATTCTCTTAAGGGAATGAGAATGGAGCAAATTCAATGGGACGGGTTTTCAATTCTTTGCCCACAATCATACATGAATTTGATGATGACAATGCATAGAAATTTTACCACTTTGGGTGATTATAATTTCTTTCAAACTCCACTAGAGTTACAATCAAAATTTATCGTCTTTGTTTGTATTTAAAATCAAATTGTAAAATGTCAAAAATTTGAAAGAGAAAGGTAAAATGCTTACCTTAAATCTAGAATTTAATCATGAAGGAAGTTCATGGAACAATTGATAATCATTATGCTCAATCCCAAAGCTTCTACTCAATTGGTTAGAGTCTCGTGCTGATAACGTGTTATGAAACAATAAAAGAAGAAGAAGAGTATTGCAAAGAAAAGTAGGGAGAGAGAACTCTTATTGATTTTGGGATGAATTACAATGGAATAGAACCCTCTATTTATAAGGAGAGAGTGACTTAGCCACCAAGTAATAAACCCTAGAATCTCTCTAAATATAGACATTCACCATAAATAAAATTCTATTTATAACACTTTACTATAAATAGATCTCTTTTTTTTATATAGGATTTAGGGAATAAAATTTTAAATTATATTAAATGATGCATACTGATTTGTTCAATAAATATTGTGACCTTCTTAAAAGGATCTTCTCCATGTGTATACAATTGTGACGGGCAAACTGTTGGAGTTAATAGCACGAGAAAAGAAGCTTCAAGAACAGGGAATTAAGCTTAAGATTAGGTTAAAAATTTTCTAGAAGAGAAGATTAATCCCTTTAGATATTATACTCTGTTCGGCCCACTTTAATTGTTTTTTTGACCTTTTTTTTTTTAATATTCACAATATTTGACTTTTCTCAAATACTATTAAGAACGAATTATTATTTTTTCCAAAATTGCACTTGGAGTAAAGAGTCTAGGAGTATTTGTTATATTTTCAGTATTAATATAGTCAACTCATTGTTAATTAATGCTAAAAGGTAACTTCCTTAATATGTGTAAAAATAACTAAAAAAATCAATGAGAGTGCAAAAAAAAGAGAATGATTTTTGAAGATGAATTATAGGCACCTTGAAGTGCACTTCCGGTACTGTCGGTGCTTGAAACAATTTTGTCTTCTCCATATCTCTAGAATAATTTTATATGAGGAGCTGAAACAATTTTGTCTTCTCCATATCTCTAGAATAATTTTATATGAGGAGCTATTGAACTCAATCACTTATTGTTGTTAGTCTTAAGTTTTTCTGTTGAGGTTTATCTTGCAGAGATACTCAAATTGGATCAGTGATCGATTTCAAGTTTTCATCGTTATTTCTAATTACGTAAATCAATAATTCAAACTTTGGTAGTCTAGTTGTAGTTTTGAGCAGGTGAACCCATGTTCTATCTCGTAGATCAGGCCTTAAAGAAGGTCCCAAGGGTTCGGTTGTTCGCCGATTCAAGATAGACTTCATCCACCGGACGCCCTTAAAGTGGACAGGAAGATTGAGACTCTTCAAACGGAGCACTAAGAGGAAGGTGTCCTGAGTTGTTGATTAAAATGCCCAAAGTCAATTCATTATGCTTTACAATAAAGAAAAGGATTAAAGGATGCAAAAAGATCTTTTCAAGGTAAACTTCCATTCGAGAATCTCAATTGCTCTTTCTTATAAGAACCCAATGGACATGGACAAGCAATCATTTGTAACATAGTTTTATATGTACTTCCTACAGCTGTAAAGAGACCAAGCTAATGGACATGGAGAATGTTCATACTGGTGAAAAAACTCCTGCTCATGCAGCGGCTTCCACCCGATGTAACTTTTAATTGATGAGGAAGTAGTTGGTTTTGAGGATGAAGCAGAAAGTATAATTGAACAATTGACTGGAGGAACAAAGGAAGTAGACGTTGTCTCGATTGTTGGAATGCCTGGATTAGGCAAAACAACTTTGGCTAAAAAGGTGTTCAATCATTTTATTGATAATAGACACTTTGATGTTCGAGCATGGTGCTATATATCTAAGGAATATAGTTTGATGAAGGTGTTCTCGGAGATTCTTAAACAAGTCATAGGCAATTTGGATGGTATCGAAGATGAAGACATGCCTGACAAGTTGCGCAAGAGTATAATGTGCAAGAGATATCTCATTGTATTAGATGATATATGGGAAGTTAAGGCATGGGAAGAGTTGAAATTATCTTTCCCACAGGATGAAAATGGAAGCAGAATACTGGTAACAAGTCGAGATGAAGAAGTGGCTAGGCAGCTTAAGCACCACACTAATCCGCATTCTCTTCGATTTCGAACCGTGGATGAGAGCTGGGAATTACTTCAGAAGAAAGTATTTCAAGGAGAAATCTGCCCCCTGAAATGCTCAAAGCAGGACAACAAGTTGCTGAAAGCTGCAAGGGATTACCTCTTGTGATCGTCTTGACTGCTGGAATTATTGCAGAGAAAAGGCAAGCCTCTTTATGGCTTGAGGTCGCAAATGATTTAAGTTCCCATGTTTTAGAAGAGCAAAGCACGAAGATAATAGAATCAAGTTACGACCATTTGGAAGACCATTTAAAGGCTTGTCTTCTTTACATGGGATTGTTTCCAGAAGACTACAAAATTCCAGTGTGCGATTTGCTAAAGTTATGGATAGCTGAAAATTTTGTACAGAACATGGACACAGATAACCTGGAGGAAGCATCTAAGATTTGCTTGAATGGTCTAGTGACCAGAAGCCTAGTAGTGGTTACTAAAAGGAGAAGTAATGGTGAGATAAAGTATTGCACTGTTCATGATTTAGTGCGTGAGTTTTGCTTGAGAAAACTTACAAAAGAAAAGTTTATGCAACTCATAGTCCCATACAATCGATACCAAACTTTAGGTGCAAAGGAACCTCGGTTATGCATGTATGTCCATGACGATCTTGTCCGAGAATTAGTGCAGTACGAATATTCGTTGGATAAGATTCCGATGATGGCAGGGTTGAAGGAAGGGGAGTCTTTCGCTCAATGTCATGATAGGTCTCTTGAGTTCATTGCTCATCCAAAATTCTATGCATGGGACCATATAAGTCTTTTTCCTTTACTTGATAACTTTAGACTTATTCGGGTGCTGCATTTATGGGATATCTACTTGCAAAATTCGTGGGCTACAGCAATGCAAGCGGTAACTCACTTGAGATATCTTGCAATTTTTACCCAAAAGTTTGATTTCCAGTGGATATCACACCTACTCGATCTACAGAATTTGCGGGTGGCATGGAAAGATTCAACAGCACTTGATCCCACAATGCGTTTAAAGACATCACCTGCCATTTGGAAAATGCAGAAACTAAGGCATGTGGATATCAACAAATTTTCCTTCGCTTGGAAAGACAATGATCGAGCAATTTTTGAGGAATCTCCAAAACCTGTGTTACCGAACTTGAAGACTTTTGGCAAGTGTTGGATATACTTGGCTGATATGACTCCGGAGTTCTGGTGGAGATTTCCAAATATTGAACAACTCAAACTCCACTTTGTTGAACCAGAAGATGAAACTGTAACTAAATACTATGAGGTTCCCACACCAGAAGTTGATATGCCAAATCTTGAAAAACTCCCACTTCAATCTCTTGAAGTGAGTTTCTCACACACAAAGTCCACCTACTCAACCATGATGGGGCAGCTGTGTTGTCTTCCCTTCAAATCTAAAACATTTGTCCATTGATTGCATTTACCTGACGGGAAAACTTGTTTCAAACATTGCAAGATTGCCAAACCTTGAGCGACTCAAACTTCGTATGATACATTTAAAGAGCCGAGGTGACATATATCTGTCAAGATATATCAGCAAATGTTGGGATGTCAGTGATTACGAGTTCTTTACACTCAAATACTTGAAATTAGAGTCTTTTCATATGACAGAATGGTTCTCCTCAGAGGCATCCTTTCCCGTGCTTGAGAAACTGGTTATAGATCATGATTACACGCTTCGAGAGATCCCGTCTAGCTTTGTGGATGTTCCAACACTGCAGTTGATTAAACTGATCGCCTGCAGTGAGTCACTTGTCAATTCAGCTCTGAACATTAAAAGAGAAGTTGAAGAGATGACAGGAAGTGACAGTCTCCAAGTTCATGCCAAGTATATAAGATAATGGTAAGTAATTTCATAATTATGACATACATGCAAGAAGAAACTGACATTTTCCTAGATGACATTTATCAAGATAACTAGTGTACTTGCCCGCGCTTCGCGCAGTCATGAAAAAATCAAAAATGAAAAAAATTAAATATGAATTCTTACTACTATCCTTTTTCCGATTCTTATAATATCCAACAATGTAGGTCCTTCCTTTGGTGCTCAGTCCATTTTAGGGGACTCTCTTTTAGCAACTTAATTATTTTGATTGAGAATAGAGCAATGATTTGATTAAGGTTTAGGAATCTAAAGTTCTAACAGAATACATATGTTTGGAAATAAGAGTCAAAAAAACAGCAATTGTTACCATTCTAAAAAAAGAGCACCAAACAATCCAAATGCTAAGTGGGAAACAATCCCCAAACTCATCTAACACAATGGAACTATATACTTTAGCAAATATAAATATTTTCTGGTAAATTTATCTTAAAACAATATATGTACATACTATTATTGATATAGTTCTTAATCTTAACAACAAACAAACAAATATTCTTACACATTTTAGTAAAATACATGAAAGGCGTCAAAGTATTTTGGCTATTTATGTATTCCAAAATGGAGAAAATAAGATGTGTAAATTATATAAAAAAGAAACATAAGACAATTTGCATTAGAGATTATAATACCTTGACAAACTTAATTGCTTTCACTTCAAAAACTCATATTCATCAGAAATCAAATAGAAGTTCCATTTCCATGTCCAAAATAGAACGAAACAAAGAAGAAGAAAGCAATATCAACTGAAAATCATAATAATCTGCTACAAATAACATATTATTGAATCAATAAAATATATATAAAAAAAAAGAGGAATAGAATTACATCCACCAAATTAAAATTTGAAGAGAACAAATAACATTTGAAAATAATTATTATAAGGAAATTAATACATCAACGATTTTCGAAAAACAAAAGTAGGCCAGGTAAATAGTGTTACATCCAAAATAATAATCTTCTAAGTCAAATATTACAAATAAATAAAGAGCAAGAAAAAAAAAAGATTCCAAAAGGATTACATGATGCCAAAAGGAATGAAAAACATAGTTGAGAACAAAAGGACTATTTGAAGGGACTGACTCTTGGGTGCCATATTTATTTTTACTAAAATGAAGGTCATGGTCTTAAAAGTTATAATTGTGATAGTACTAAAGAGGTCATAAATATTGAGTAATTGCAAAAATAAGTAACGTACCAAAAGAATCTTTTCTTCGCCTTATTTCATTTATGATAGAAATTATTGGAACTATCAAGAAGGCTATAATTCATATTGAGTAAATATTATATTAAAATAAAGTGAAAAACGAAAAAATCGTAAAAAGATAAATGTGAATGAAAGCCAAAGAGATGTGTCACGCCAGCTTTATCATTCCCTACTTTATATTTATAACTCAACAAACTTTAGTATTACAAAAGGCAGCACAACTTTTAATTTTTACGTACGTTTATAATATTTTTGTATTTTTTAATCCTTTCCGCATCTTCTTGTATAATTAGCTAATCTTGGTCCAGTAAAACACGTTACTGACATTTTTACTAATTCATTATTATGCATTATGTGTAAACAAAATACATTAGAATCAATTGTCAATGCCAAGAATGTACCCTTTTTTTTTTTGGTAAGTAGAAACTTTTACTAATTACCAAGTAAACTTTTAACAAAAGCAATATGAAAATAACTTCTCAAAGCATAATAAGGTCCTTTCGTGTCTAATGCTAAAAAGTAATTTGTCTAAGCATAAATAATTCCCTTTTGTATATCAACATGTCAGAGTTCCAGGTAAGTTTGGTGTCTCAAAAAATATTCTGATAATTAAATGTTCATTTATTTTTTATTTTTCTTGATATTCTAAGAATATTAATACAAATAGAAATTATGATAATGAATTTGAAAACTGATAGTCTTCATTTTCTTAAATGCCTTTCCGTTTTAATTGAGCACAATGTAGACAGTTATTAATTTTTTAATAGAGTGTCTGAATTTTGCAGCAAATATTTTGAGGGAAATATAAGAGAAAAGGCCAAAAAAATGACAAAAAAGATAAATACAAATGCTGGATTTTTCTATTGCCCAAAGAGAGGTGCCACCTCACTTTTCTATTGCCCACTTTTATATATATATATGTTGGATTTTTTCTAAAGGGAGTAAATGGTAAATGGAAGAGGCGCCTCTTGGATTGCATCTCTTCATCTCACTCTTTTATTGTCTATAAATTTAGAGGCTTGGCCTCATTATTTAGACATGGAAAATCTGAAAATTTCTCCCCTCTTTTCTACATTGTTGCATTGTTTTTCCAAAATAACAGAAGTGTCAAGTGTGATTCGCTCCGTTTGTTGAGTTCGCTAAAGTTCTGTGATTTGTAGTGCCGCTATCACATAATAATTACTCCGTTCTATCCTAGGAGGAATTAATCTAAAATCTTGGGCAACAGTGATGGAATTAAATTTTGGAAATTTTACCTCATATAGCAAAGGTATACACCCTATTTATTATAAATCAAAATTATTTTAAAATATTATTTTTTATAGCTACCTTTTATATTTTATATCAAAATAAGTATTTATGGTATATGCTACCATTGAGGCATGAAATACGATATTTATGTTTTTCCTCTCTCTTAGATAGTTTGACATACTTATTTTTAAGGAGATTGTCGTTACTGTATTCATAAATATATGGCACGAATACATGTGAATACATGCGCATACAGCTGGACTGCCCTGATTTTAGGCGCTTTTTACTGTTGTATTCATGAATACAGCAACGCGAATACATGTGAATACATGCGCGTATAACTGGACTATCCTGATTTCAGGCGCTTTTTGTTGTAGTATTCATGAATACAACAGCGCGAATACAGCAGCGAATACAGTACCGGAACAACTGAATGGTAGCTACAGGAAGTAATTACGTATGTGGTAGCTATAGGAAATTAATAGCCACTAAACAATAGTGATTTCTGAAAATTCCTCTTAAATTTTTTGAGAACACACAAGTAACTTGTGGGCTCAGAATTATTTTATATTTTATTTGTTGAACTAACGTTTCTTTACTTCTCTAATTTTCTTGTTTTGATCACTGATACTAACACATAAAAAGATAACTCTGGGTTTTTTTCTTCTTTTGTGTGCGTATGTAGCAATTTTACGTCCATAAAGTATCGTGTTGATGAGCTTAACGAGGAGATGTACACATACAAATGCACATTGATCGAAGATGATGCCTTGTTTAACAACCTTGAGAAAACAAATAAGACGTGAAGTGTGAGCAGTCAGCTGATGGTGGTCCAATCTCAAGGAAGAGGATAAAATGCTGGCCAGTTGTTTTATCAATTTTATTAAGCTGTGATTACACCTGTTAATCCGAATCATTATGGTTGCTAGTTGACCGAATTGTTTATATCAATAGCATATTCCTACAGTATTATCCCCGTATCTACAATATATCACTGTATTGAATATATCATAAATAAATATAATACTGTTATGAATAGTTTGTACATTGGATACTACTTTGGATATTATATTGGATACTACATTGGATGCCCATGTTGTGAATAACTTAAAGATTAAATTTCCTATTTTATGTCCATCATCTTTACTTTTTATGCCTATAAAAGGTCATGTAATTGCAATGAAAAATTACACCAAAGTGAAAGAAGAAAACACTTCTCCATTCTCTCTATCTCTTCTTGTTTACATTTTACTGCATTGCTTTTATTTTATAACACGTTATCAGCACGAAGCTCTAATTTTATTCTTAACTCCCGCTAAGTTGAGCCATATTTTATTAAGGTATGTATCATTATAATCATTTTATTTATGGCCACTTGACATCACCGGGAGGAACTATTTATCATGGGTTCTTGATGCTGAAATTCACCTTGACGCTAAAGGTCTTGGAAATACTATTATACAAGGAAATGAAGCATCAAATCAGGATAAAGCGAAGGCCATGATTTTCCTTCGTCATCATCTACATGAAGGGTTAAAAACTGAATATTTAACCGTAAAAGATCCACTTGAATTATGGATTAATTTGAAGGATCGATATGACCACCTAAAACTTACGGTATTACCGAAAGCTCGGTATGAGTGGATACATTTAAGGTTGCAAGACTTTAAAACCGTAAGTGAGTATAATTCTGCTATCTTTAAAGTAAGTTCTCTATTAAAATTATGTGGAGACACTATCACAGATGAGGACTTATTGGAAAAAACATTTTCTACTTTTCACGCTTCAAATGTGGTGCTACAACAACAATACCGTGAAAAAGGTTTTAAGAAATATTCTGAGTTAATCACATGCCTACTTGTGGCTGAGCAGAATAATACTCTATTAATGAAAAATCATGAAGCCCGTCCCACTGGGTCAGCTCCATTTCCGGAAGTGAATGTTGTAGCAACATATGATAAGTTTGAAAGAAAACAAAATAATTACCGTGGTCGTGGACATGGTCGTAAACGTGGACGTGGCAGGGGGCGAAACAATTATCGTCATTATGGTGGAAATAAATTGGAGAACAATAAGGGTTCTCAAATTAATCATTCAAAAGGTAAAGCTAGTATGTGTCACCGATGTGGTATGAGAGGTCATTGGGCACGCATTTGTCGTACGCCAGAACATTTTGTCAAACTTTATCAAGCCTCCCTCAAGAAAAAAGAAAATAATGTGGAGGCACACTTGACCTTTCAAAATAATGATGATGAAGCAGGTCCCTCAAATAAATATGATTCTAAGGCACATCTTGCATATAAAGATGATGATTTTGAAGGCCTAACAAATATTACTCATTTAGAAGTTGGGGACTTCTTTGAGGATATTGACTGAAGAACTAATCATCTTACTGGGGAATGAAGCTATAAAAGTTGTTATGTTTATGTTTGCAACTAGTTTATTTTTCTTGAGTGTATTTTCCTAATGCATCATGTGTTGCTAGTTTCTACATTTCTAATGTATTTCTTAATGTTTTTTTCCTGCTTGTCTTTCATATTTCTTATGATGTATTATTTGTCTTTTTTATGAAGAATATGAAAATTCCCCAGTCTTCAGTTGGACTCAAGATTAATAAAGATGATATATGTCTTCTGGATAGTGCTACAACACACACTATTTTAAAAGATAAGAGATATTTCTCTTATTTGGTAATGAAAGAAGCGAATGTTAATACAATATCCGGTAGTACAAGATTAATTGAAGGTTCTGGAAGAGCCAATTTATTACTACCAGGAGGAACAAATTTGGCTATTGATGAAGCACTATATTGTAGTAAATCTCAAAGAAACTTATTAAGTTTCAAAGATATTCGCCAAAATGGCTATCATATTGAGACTACAAATGATGAAAAGATTGAATATCTTTATATTACTACAATAATGTCCGGTAAGAAATATGTGCTTGAAATGTTACCTGCTCTTTCCTCCGGCTTATACTACACAAGTATTAGCAGGATTGAAACACATGCCGTAGTAAACGAGAAGTTTACTAATCAAGATAATTTTATTATTTGGCATGACCGGTTGGGCCATCCTGGTTCTAATATGATGCGTAAAATAATTGAGAATTCACATGGACATGCAATGAAGAATCAGAAGATTCTTCAATTTAAGGAATTCTCTTGTGCTGCGTGTTCTCAAGGAAAATTAATTATTAGACCATCAACTATTAAAGTTAGGATGGAATCCCCTGCATTTCTGGAACGTATACAGGGTGATATATGTGGGCCCATTCACCCTCCATGTGGACCATTCAAATATTATATGGTTTTGGTAGATGCATCTACAAGATGGTCACATGTGTGCTTACTATCAACTCGCAATATGGCATTTGCGAGATTGTTGGCTCAAATAATAAAGCTAAGAGCACAATTTCCAGATTATGCAATTAAGACAATTCGTCTTGATAATGCTGGTGAGTTTACATCCCAAGCCTTTAATGATTATTGTATTTCAACTGGGATAACAATTGAGCATCCGGTTGCTCATGTTCATACACAAAATGGTCTAGCAGAATCATTGATCAAACGCCTCCAATTAATTGCTAGACCAATGCTTATGAGAACAAAACTTCCCATTTCAGTATGGGGTCATGCTATTTTGCACGCAGCAGCACTTGTGCGGATAAGGCCCACAAGTTATCATAAAGTCTCCCCATTGCAATTGGCTTTTGGTCAGGAGCCAAATATTTCCCATCTTAGGATCTTTGGTTGTGCGATATATGTTCCAATTACTCCACCACAACGCACAAAGATGGGTCCTCAAAGAAGGTTGGAGATATATGTTGGATATGAATCTCCTTCTATTATAAAATATCTAGAGCCGGTGACTGGAGATTTATTTATGGCAAGATTTTCTGATTGCCATTTTAATGAATCAGTATATCCAACATTAGGGGGTGAAAATAAGCAGCTGAAAAAGAAGATAGATTGGAATGCATTATCACTGTCTCATTTAGATCCTCTAACAAATCAATGTGAACAAGAGGTTCAAAAGATTATTCATTTACAAAATATTGCAAATCAATTGCCAGATGCATTCACTAACCTACCAAGGGTGACTAAGTCACATATTCCAGTTGTTAATGCTCCAATTCGAGTTGATATCCCGATAAAACAATTAATTAAAGCAAATGAGTCTAAGCCATGCTTGAAACATGGTAGACCAATCGGTTCTAAAGATAAAAATCCTCGAAGAAGAAAAGGAGCAAGTGATCAAAGTGAACATAACACAGAGGTAGTGGCTCAAGAATAGCCCCAAGACATAACAAATGATAAGACCTTAGGGGAGGTCAAGGTACCTAAAAATAATAAAAATGAAGAGATATCAATAAGTTACGTCTTAACCGGGAAAAGATGGAACCGAAATAATATTGTTATCGATAACATTTTTGCTTATAATGTTGCTGTTGAAATAATGCAACAAGATGAGGATCTTGAACCAAAATCTGTCAATGAATGTAGACAGAGAAATGATTGGCCAAAATGGAAAGATGCTATCCAGGCAGAGTTAACTTCACTTGGAAAACGTGAAGTTTTCGGACCCATAGTTCGAACACCTGAAGGCATAAAGCCAGTAGGGTATAAATGGGTTTTTGTGCGAAAACGAAATGATAAAAATGAAGTCGTTACATATAAAGCACGACTTGTGGCACAAGGGTTTTCCCAAAGGCCTGGAATTGATTATATGGAGACATATTCTCCTGTAGCGGATGCTATCACCTTCAGGTCTCTCATAAATATGGCAGTACAAGAAAAACTTGATATGCATCTAATGGATGTTGTTACAGCCTATTTGTATGGATCATTAGACAACGAAATTTTTATGAAAGTACCTGAGGGATTTAAAGTGCCAGAAGCATATAAACATTTTTGAGAAACTTGTTCAATAAAGCTTCAGAAATCTTTATACGGATTGAAACAATCAGGACGTATGTGGTACAATCGCCTGAGTGAATACCTGTTGAAAGAAGGGTACAAGAATGATCCAATTTGTCCCTGTGTCTTTATAAAAAGGTCTGGATCTGAATTTGTTATAATCGCCGTGTATGTTGATGATTTAAATATCATTGGAACTCCTGGGGAGCTTCCAAAAACAGTAGACTGTTTGAAGAAAGAATTTGAAATGAAAGATCTTGGAAAGACAAAATTTTGTCTTGGTCTACAAATTGAGTATATGAAAGATGGAATATTTGTCCATCAATCGACATACACCGAAAAGATTTTAAAGCGATTCTATATGGATAAAGCACATCCATTGAGTACCCCGATGGTTGTGAGATCACTTGATATAAAGAAAGATCCATTCCGACCTCATGAAAATGATGAAGAGCTTCTTGGTGCCGAAGTACCATATCTTAGTGCAATTGGGGCATTAATGTATCTTGCCAATAATTCCCGACCAGATATAGCTTTCTCAGTAAGCTTATTGGCAAGATTTAGTACTTCGCCAACACAAAGACACTGGAATGGTATTAAACATATATTCAGATACCTCCAAGGGACCATTGATATGGGTTTATTTTATTCAAATAAATCCAAGCCATCATTGATTGGTTATGCAGATGCAGGATATTTGTCTGATCCACACAAAGGTCGATCTCAGACAGGCTATTTATTTACAAGTGGAGGTACAGCCATATCATGGCGTTCGACAAAACAAACTATGGTTGCTACTTCTTCAAATCATGCAGAGATAATAGCCATTCACGAAGCAAGTCGAGAATGCGTTTGGTTAAGATCTATAACTCAACACATTCAGCAAACATGTGGTCTTTCTTCGAAAGAGAATATTCCAACAATATTGTATGAAGACAATGCTGCATGCATAGCTCAATTGAAAGGAGGATATATCAAAGGAGATAGAACAAAACACATTTCACCGAAATTCTTTTTCACTCATGATCTTCAGAAGAATGGTGAAATAGATGTACAACAAGTTCGTTCAAGTGATAATTTGGCTGATCTGTTCACTAAGGCATTACCAACCTCAATATTTGAAAAGCTGATATATAAGATTGGAATGCGTCGTCTTCGAGACATTAAGTGATTTTTCATCAGGGGGAGTAACTACACGCTGCACTCTTTTCCTTAACCAAGGTTTTGTCCCACTGGGTTTTCCTGGTAAGGTTTTTAATGAGGCAGCAAGCAATGCATATTATAAATAACTATGTACATCCCAATATTTTTGGCAGCAAGCAATGCATATTATAAATAACTATGTACATCCCAATATTTTTTCTTGTAAGTTTTTAATGAGGCACATTATCTTACATGGACATCCAAGGAGGAGTGTTATGAATAGTTTGTACATTGGATACTACTTTGGATACTACATTGGATACTACATTGGATGCTACATTGGATGCTCATGTTGTGAATAACTTAAAGATTAAATTTCCTATTTTATGTCCATCATCTTTACTTTTTATGCCTATAAAAGGCCATGTAATTGCAATGAAAAATTACACCAAAGTGAAAGAAGAAAACACTTCTTCATTCTCTCTATCTCTTCTTGTTTACATTTTACTGCATTGCTTTTATTTTATAACAAATACAACATTCTATTGAGGAGACTATTAGGTATATCCATATCCTAACTGCGAAATCATTCTCCGAGCTACGGGCTTAGAAATAAGTCATTTCTAATTATACGCTAATCTAAACACGATTTTTCCAAGCGTAATATTGAGTGAATTGGTTGCCGTAACAATTCACAAGTTAAAACTAGAAGTAGAGAAACAACCAAAAATGATAATTCGTATTAACAAGAATTTAATCAACAACAACATACCCAGTGTTATCTCACACCGTGGGGTCTGTGGATGGTAGTGTGTACATAGACCTTACCCCTATAGAGAACTTGTTTCCAATAGACCCTCAGCTCAGAAAATAATTTAATCAACAAACTGTTGAGTTCATTCATGATATTTTTGCTAGTTGACTGGATTGTTTGTATCAATAGCATGCTACCACAGTATTATCTCCATATCTACAATATATCAATTCTATATCCCTATGGCATTGAATGTATGATGAATGAATATAATACAACATTCTATTGAGGAGACTGTTAGGTATATCCCTATCCTAACCGGGAATCATTCTCCGAGTCACGAGCTTATAAATAAGTCATTTCTAATTCTACACTATTCACACGATTTTTCCAAGCATAATGTAGATAGTAGGGTGAATTGGTTGCCATTACAATTCACAAGTTAAAACTAGAAGTAGAAAAACAACCAAAAATTATAATTCGTATTAACAAGAATTTAATCAACAACAACAATAACATACCTAATGTTATCTCACACTGTGGGGTCTGGGGATGGTAGTGTGTACAAGACCTTACTCCTACATTGTGAGGATAAAGAGGCTGTTTCCAATAGACTCCCAGCTCAGAAAAGAGTTTAATCAACAAATTGTTGAGTACTTTAAGCTTATTTTAGCTTAAAAGAGGGTGAATAAGAAACGGAAGGAAAATAAAATATTTGAGTTTCTCTCCTTGACAAAGGGACATTGTCCCATATTGGAGGAGGAAAAGACTTTTGATGGGTATATATACAATTGCTCTTCTTCTAGGTCTTAAAGAGTTAAGAAGAAGGCAAGCCTCGCGCCGTCGTTGTCATCGCTCGGCTAGGCTTCGGCTTCGGTCAAATGATCGATGCAAGCCTCGCGCCGTCGTCGTTGCTCGCTCGGCTTAGGCTTCGTATTCGGATTCGATCAAATGATCGACTGATTGATTAAGTTTTTGGACTAAATTTATTTGTTAATAGTAAATATTAACGTAATATTATTAAATATCCATTTTTGTAACGGAAAATTAATATTAAATCCAAACTGTCCATTTTTTGTAAAGGAAAATAAAGTTTCCTCTGCCCCGCCCATTTTTTGTAACGAAAAATCTGCCCGTTTTAATTTGTGTAAATGGCCATTTACGTTATGGCCATTTTACGTAATAGACCTTTGAAGAGTTACACCTCTTCGTTTGAACTCAACAGGTTGGAGCTATAAATAGTAGTCCATTCTCTCAGATTTCCCATATGAAATTCTGAATTCTCCTCCGTTCTTCTACATTGTTTTAACTACAAAGAAAGCAACAGTAAGTGTGATTTGCTACCAATCATTATGTTCGCTGAAACACTAGAGTTTGAAGTACCGCTACACCAGTGTGTAATTCGTTCTATCTTGGGAGAAAATAATCTACAACCTTGGGTACTAGGAGGGGATTAAGTTTCTTACTGTGAATTCAGTGGACTGGGATTAAATTCTGCTTCTTTTACATTTCTGTTTATATGTTATTTTATCTTCTCCAGAATTACTTTACAAATACAGTTTACTAACAAGCTTAAGGAACTTAATTATTTTTTGTATTTGTCTTATACTCACTGTTCTGGAGATTACAAACTTTGTGGTTTTCTACTCCATTGGAGATTAAAATCTATGTGATTTTAATGTTTGTTTGTGTCATTATTTTACAGAAATGACGAATGACAACGGGAACCAGACTGTTCCTATGGTTACTGCCAATGCATCGACAAGCCGAACAACACCAGCATTGGCACCGGCAGAAAAATCTGGAAAAATTTCCGGGATTGATTTCAAGCGGTGGAAGCAGAAGATGTTCTTCTACTTGACGACTTTAAGTCTACATAAGTTCATTAAGGAAGATGTTCATGTTCTGCTCGATGAAACTCCAAACAATGAATGCTTTCTCGTGACTGAGGCGTGGAAGCATTCTGATTTTCTATGCAAGAATTACATTCTTAGCGGACTGGAGGATGATCTGTATAACGTTTACAGTAATGTGGAGATGCCAAAAGAATTGTGGATTGCTCTTGAAAGGAAATACAAAACGGAAGATGTCGGGTTAAAGAAATTCGTTGCCGCTAAATTTTTGGACTACAAAATGGTAGATAGCAAGTCTGTTATTACCCAAGTCCAGGAATTACAAGTGATTATTAATGATCTCCTTGCTGAAGGTATATGTCAATTTAATACTGATGTTGAAAGTTTTAATTATATTGTTTTTACTAACAGAATTTTCATTGAAAGTCATGTCATCAATGAAGCATTCCAAGTTGAAGCGATGATTGAGAAGTTGCCTCCTTTGTGGAAGGACTTCAAAAGCTACTTGAAACACAAATGCAAGGAGATGTCGCTTGAAGATCTAATTGTTCGGTTGAGAATCGAAGAGGACAACAAAGCTGCTGAAAAGAAAGGCCGTGGAAACTCAACAATAATGAGAGCAAACGTTGTTGAGGATGCTCCTCAAAATAATAGAAAGAGGAAGAAGGCTTCTGGACCGAAAAGCAACCCAAGAAAGAAGTGATTCAATGAAAATTGCTACAACTATGGGAAAGCTAGACACAAATCTACAAATTGTCGTGCTCCAAAGAAAGACAAGAAGAAGGGTCAAGCAAACATGGTTGAAAAGTACGAAGATGTTAATGACTTGTGTGCTATGCTTTCTAAATGCAACCTGGTGGGAAATCCTAAGGAGTGGTGGATTGATTCTGGAGCCACTCGCCATGTTTGTGCTGTTAAAGAAATATTTTCTCCATATGCTCCTGTTGGACCCGAAGAGACACTTTCTATGGGAAATTCTGCAACGGCCAAAATTGAAGGATATGTCAAGATATTTCTAAAAATGACTTATAGCAAGGTGGTGACTCTGAACAACGTTCTTCATATTTTCGAGATTAGGAAGAACTTAGTCTATGCTGGATTTCTAGTTAAGAAGGGGTTTAAGTGTGTTTTGTATCTGATAAGGTTGTAATAAGTAAGAATGAGATGTTTGTAGGAAAAGATTACCTCACTGAAAGCCTTTACAAACTGAATGTAATGGTCGTTGAAAATAATAAAATATCAGCTTCTTCTTACTTACTTGAGTCAAATTGGCATATACGTTTGGGACATATCAATTATAAAATCTTACGGAAAAGGATTAATTTGGAAGTATTGCCTAAGTTTGAATGCGACAAATCAAAATGTCAAATATGTGTGGAATCTAAGTATGTTAAACATCCTTATAATTCAGTTAAAAGGAATTCAAATCCTTTAGACTTAATTCATACAGATATTTGTGACATGAAGTCAATACCATCTTGTCACACCTCCTTTTTCACTACCACCCCCCGGAAGAAGGGCGTAAAGGAGTTTTTCCAATTAAAGAACAATCGCAACGAGATTTGATTATTAATCATTCAGAGTCGCCACTTGGGAGATTAATGGTGTCCCAAGTCACCGGTTGGATCCCGAACCGAGGAAATTTATGACTCTGTTAATAGTCCGCGAACCAGAAATCCGAGTAAGGAATTCTGTTAACCCGGGAGAAGGTGTTAGGCATTCCCGAGCTCCGTGGTTCTAGCACGGTCGCTTAACTGTTGTATTTAATTTTATCTGATTTTAATACATGCTAGCTTATGTGCCTTTTATTAATTTTGAACCGCTTTTTATCATTATTTTTAAAGAATTGCGACGTCATGAAAACGCGTTTCGAACCACGTCGCAATCAATGCACCCGTAGTTATCTACATATTTCGACTTCGTCGAGATTTAGATTTGGGTCGCATCAATGCACACCCGAGTTTAGGAATTAGGTACCACAGCTACGTCACGGGAACCGTACCCGTAGCTATGATGAATTATTTAAAATGCACCTAAAGAAAATACGGATGTTTAAAGGTGTTTTCTATACTGAGTTAATATTAATGTGAGGGCCATGTCTTGACCGATGTTCAAAGAAGTAAGGTTCAACCAAATGTCTATGAAATTGACTCTTAATCAAATATAATGCCGAATTCATTTTAAAAGGAAGGCAGTTTGGACCTTCTTTAATCACTGGGCCAAGTACTAAGTAGCCTAAATAATTGCTTGACTTCTCAAATGGTCCAGAGTAAATTGATTCCTCCTATAAACCTTATGGCCCAAATATTTCTTTTACATTAATGTACAAAATCACCAACCAAATCAAGATAAACTAATCAGCGAACCAACCCTCTTATTAATCCATTAATAACTTTCACTAATCCAATATTATGCTAATAATGAAAAGACCAAGGATCAAATACCTGTATGAAATTAATGAACCAACTTCTCACAGTACTCCATAAAAGAAAAGACAAACAACCATACAATCTTAAAATACCCATTTGATATACCAATTCCGAAATAATGAGCATGAGCGTATCAGCAGGAGAAATCAAACAAACAATATCAACATTCATGACACAAAATCTGAAGGTCAGAGGAAAAGTAAAGTTTGAAGTGTGACCTTTCAGGTGAAGACGTTCGAATCGAACGGAGTTCAGCAACCCCAAAGAAAACAAACGGATCCAACGGATTCAGCGAGCATGCGCTGTAACAGGACTCGATCTCAACAGGAATGTTAAACCAAATGTAATTACAAACTTGAAACTCAGTCGATAAACTCAAACAAACTCTCTACAAGCTAAGGAGAACTACACTTATCATTTCTTATATCAATCAATAAAGCAACATACACGATAATAAATTTGAACCGAGTGTGGATAACTGCTAATGCAGCCGCAGTAAATGGATGTCTGCTCAAGTATGCCGTGACATTTAGCAAGTAGCAATTTTAACACACAACGGCTCGCAACAAACTTGAAAATCTCCCGGTATAACATATATCAAAGTTCTCACAAGCAGAAGCGAAATTTCGAAACTGTATATGTTTCATTTCTCAAATCAGAAAAGCGACGATAACAAGTCTCATTTACCACATAAACGTAAATCCAATTTATAACAACTGACTTTGAGGTCTATTGAAAGAATAAAAGATAAATCAACACAAAACATGAACCTGAATATTCAACAAGCTTGAAGCATTTTAATTGAAGATTAAAGGAACTAAGGTTCTTACCCGATGAACAAGCAGAACAAACTATCGACGAAACCTCAAACCGGAAAGCTCGACTCAGATGAAACTACGTCGGTTTTAATGAAAAATCCCCGAAAGATGTAACATCTAGCCGGATCTGTTGCTGGAGCGTTCAGCAGTGAAACAAAGTGGGAAAAGCAAGGGATGAGGTCGTTGTGGTCGTAGCTGGTCGTCGGCGATTCCAAGAGACAACGAGAGATTTCTGGGTGAGCAACCACTCTCTTTTCTGTATATGGCTGTGGGCGTGTGTAGAGAAGATGGCTGGTTCTCGACGTCCGTCGAAGAAGATGACGACGTGAAGGGGTGTTGTCTTTGTGTTGTGCAGCTTGGTCGGCGTTTGGAGGTGGGGTGCGACGGGGAAGATGATGTGCGGGGGGTGGGGTTGTTTGTTTTCACGCAGATTTTCCCAGCTCCTCTTTCGTTTTTTGTTTTGTTTTTGCGCAGCCTTCAGCTGCGTTCTTTCCTAGCTTCTCTCTTCGTTTCTTTATTTCATGCGCAGCTGCGTTCCTTCCCCAGCCCTTTTTTCGTTCTTTGTTTAGTCTTTTAGGCTTGTTTTTATAGTGTAGAGTCTAGGGTTTTTGGGTAGGGTTTTTAGGTTAAGGGGTGTGGGCCTAGGAGTTATGGGCTTGGCAATTGTGGGCTAGGTCCAAAATTAGGCCTAAAGCTGGGTTGCTCGAACCCCAGCTCTATTCTTTTGCCGTGAATCAGATTAAAAATATGCGCCCATTTATTAATTAGTCCTACTATTAAAACAATTTATTAAAACAAAACTAACCATTAAAAAAATCTATTTTTTTGTATTTTCAAACAATATATTAAAAATAAAAATACGATACTATTTTTATATTTTTCTTTTGGATTAAAAATGATTACAAATATTAATGAACTTATTATTATATTATTATTATTATTTTGTTGTAATTTTTGTTTTCTTGTACTAAAATAAATTGAAAGAGTCAAAATTACTTAAAATATCTATATTATGCCTAAATTAAATATTTTACGCTAATATATAAAAGATCTTGGGGAGGGTCAAAAATCACATGTCTACAGCTGCCCCTCTTTGACTGGAAACGTACAGAGTTTTCAGACAAAGACTGACTAGACAGGTTTTTGACCCGACCCTTATTTGGAGAGACAAAGACTAAGAGAGAAGGGAGTGTGACCGAGCCCCGGTATCTGAGCTGCCTACATATCCTTGGCTATAAAGGAATCAGGCCACGTGTAGTTCAGAAATGAGTGAGATGATGGAGTATACCGAGGTGGAGAGCCGGTCGAGGTGCCGTTCCGTCAAGGTTTCGGTCTGCGGTCTGTCGCACCTCCTTTTTCCGGCACCGCGAGGGGCGCAAGGGAGTTTTTTCCAATTAAAGGACAATCGAAACGGGATTTGTTTATTTATTTCAGAGTCGCCACTTGGGAGATTTAGGGTGTCCCAAGTCACCATTTTAATCCCGAATCGAGGAAAAGAATGACTCTGTATTACAGTCCGCGAACCAGAAATCCGGATAAGGAATTCTGTTAACCCGGGAGAAGGTGTTAGGCATTCCCGAGTTCCGTGGTTCTAGCACGGTCGCTCAACTGTTATATTCGGCTTGATTATCTTGATATAATACATATTATAGACTTATGTGCAAATTTTATCCTTTAGCCGCTTTTATTATTTTTATTTATTGTTATTATTTTACAGAGAATTGCAACATTGTGAAAACGTATTTCAAACCACGTCACAATCAATGCACCCGTAGTTATTGGCACATTTCAACTCTGTTGAGATTTGGATTTGGGTCACATAAATGTGCACCCGAGTTTTAAGAAAATTGAATTATTAAAAGGCGCGCCTAAAGCGACTAACTTATCATTTACTTTGGGTAGGACAGTGAAATTTTGCTAAACGGTCCATCCCGAAGTCTAAGCAATTTTAAAGCAAATATTTACCGAGGGCCCCGCAATTTTGTATTTTTATTCGGCGAGGCTCATCTCATTCTTATTTTTAAAAGGAATTTGCAACGTCATGGACATGCATCTCGAACCACGTCACAATCAATGTACCCGTGATTAGATACACATTTCGACTCCGTTGAGATTTGGATTTGGGTCACATAAATGTGCACCCGAGTTTAAGAATGTAATTTAATTAAATCGCGTCTAAAGAGTCTAACGCATTATTATCTTTGGGGGAGGTAGTGAAATTCACTAAACAGTCCATCCCAAATTCTAAGTATTTATTATGACCAATTATTGAGGGCCCCGCAATTTGCATTTTTATTTGGCGAGACTCGTCTCATTATTTTAAAAAAAGGATAATCTTAGAACGACTACATTTTTTATTTTTCGTTTTTCTCTAAAATAAATGAAGAAAAGATCCTACTTTATTTACATACTTCGAGTTATTATAGTTATGTTTCGAAAGTGAGTCGTTTAAAGAGTTTACATGGGCAGCGCATAGAATATTCTACATACAGACAGTAAAAGAAAGAAAAGACTACATTAAACTACAACTTCAAATCTTTCACATTTTTGCATTCATGCTTCGAGTGGCTTACAAGATGAACCAGTGTATCAGTTTGTGTACCTGGTATTTGGAAAGCAAGGAAAGAAGATGAAGATCAGTAGAAGCAGCAGTAGTGTAAATACACAGCAACAACAGCAACCCCGGCAGCAATTCGACTCAGGTTCAAGGCCCAGAAAACTTTGAAGAAAACCGAACAACTCAATAGAACAAAACCAAAAGTATGTAAACAAACTAAACAACAACAACCCACGCGTGTATTAAACCCGAAACTTCTCACTTTGTTTTTGTTATCTTTTTAAACTCTACCACACTCTCTTCGGATTTTCAGAATGTATTCCTCTCTCCCAAAATTCTCCCAAAAACCCTCTTTCTAAAAATTCTCCTCCTAAAATCTCTTAAAATTCCTCCCAAAATCTCTCCCAAAATTCCCCTATTTCTAAAAATTCTTCTCCCCCTCCCCCCTTATATACAAAGCAAGACCCCCTTTTACCTCTTTCACCTTTAACTTTTATTATTACTCACACTTTTACTTTAGTAAAAGTAGTCAACGTGGCCCCCCCGTGTTCCCTCTTTTGAAAAGTAGTCAAAGTGGGCCCCCGTGTTCCCTCTTTTTGAAAAGAAGACATTATTACCCACCTTTTCCTTTTTGCTTTTATCATTATGTCTTGTTCCCACCATAATTAAATAATCTGCAATTTGTTAATTCCCGTATTACCCCTAAAACTACTGTTACTGCCCTGATTCAAAATCTGTTATAATTTCAAAAATCTGTCCAAATAACAATTATCGCACATTTAAATTGCAATTAACTATAAAAATCACACAATTTAGACGTTAAATGCTAAAAATGCAACGTACATTATTTTTATGATTTTGTAAAACAAACTTAAATAAATACTAAATGCAAATGCGACATATTTTTGTAATTTTTTATTAATTTAACCAATAAACACGCACAGACAGAAATACAAATAATTATCAAAAATGCCACAAAAATTCTAAAATTGCACACAAAGGAAAATTGTTTTATTTTGGATTTTTTGGGAGTAATTCTCTCATAGGGCAAAAATCACGTGCTTACAGCTGCCCCTCTTTGCCCGAAGACACGAAGGGTTTTCGTGCAAAGATAAAGTGAGCGATTTTTGCCCATCCGAATACTCCGTGTGAAGCATTTTTTTTTTGGAAAAGGTTTAACCGAACCTTTGCTTCAAAGGTTTCCTACATATCCCTGGCTAAAGGGGAATCAGGTTAATGTAGTTCGGGAAGTTTTGGTAGCTGGGACTACCATGGGACTGCAATGTTACTGTTGTTGCATGCTATTACCACTGCTTACCGATCTCCTTGTTACACCGTGCTTAAAAGAAAACAAGAAGCTAGGCTAGACTGCAATTGGTTCTTGTTGCTTTGCTTTCTTGTCTTCTCGCATTTCTTACGGTGCTTTTCTTCCGATGTTTTTCTACCTTTTGACACATGCACTTGAGTTTGTGCTGGGACCTCTTGTTGCAACCTTCTGCTTCCTAATGTTGGGAATTTTTATTATTTCTTGCTGGGATTCCTGTTGTAACCCTCTGTTTTATTGTCCTATGACTTGATCTTGAAATGTATGTCTCTGTTGTATGGGCAGGCTCCCAACTTTAATACTTGAAAATTAATGCTGAATGTATTCCTCTGTTATATGAGCGGGCTCCCAACTTCAACACTTGAAATGAAAAGACTGAAATGTATGCCTCTGTTCTATGGGCGGGCTCCCAACTTCAACACTTGAAATGAAAAGACTGAGATGTATGCCTCTGTTCTATGGGCGGGCTCCCAACTTCAACACTTGAAATGAAAAGACTGAAATGTATGCCTCTGTTCTATGGGCGGGCTCCCAACTTCAACACTTGAAATGAAAAGACTGAAATGTATGCCTCTGTTCTATGGGCGGGCTCCCAACTTCAACACTTGAAATGAAAAGACTGAAATGTATGCCTCTGTTCTATGGGCGGGCTCCCAACTTCAACACTTGAAATGAAAAGAAAAGTATGTTTCTGTTCTCCAGGCGGACTCCTGATTGCTAAATTTAAAATTGAATGTCTCTATTCTCCAGGCGGACTCCTGATTTTTGAAATTTAAACTGTATGTCTCCATTCTTCAGGCGGACTCCTGACGTCAAACTTGAAAAGTATGTCTCTGTTCTCCAGGCGGACTCCTGATTGCTAACTTTGAAATGGAATGTCTCTATTCTCCAGGCGGACTCCTGACTTTTAAAATTTAAACTGTATGTCTCTGTTCTTCAGGCGGACTCCTGACATCAAACTTGAAAAGTATGTCTCTGTTCTCCAGGCGGACTCCTGATTGCTAAATTTAAAATTGAATGTCTCTATTCTCCAGGCGGACTCCTGATTTTTGAAACTGTATGTCTCCATTCTTCAGGCGGACTCTTGACGCCAAACTTGAAAAGTATGTCTCTGTTCTCCAGGCGGACTCCTGATTGCAAAATTTGAAATTGAATGTCTCTATTCTCCAAGCGGACTCCTGACTTTTAAAATTTAAACTGTATGTCTCTATTCTTCAGGCGGACTCCTGACATCAAACTTGAAAAGTATGTCTCTGTTCTCCAGGTGGACTCCTGACAACTTTAAAATAAAAATGTCATTCCTTTCTTTAGGTTGGCGAAATTTCAACAACTTTTAAAAATAAAAAACGCCTTTCCTATGAGTAAAAATAAACTTAGGAGGAAATACATCTCTTATGGGTAAAAACAAACTTAGGAGGAACTGCATCTCCTATGGGTAAAACAAACTTAGGAGGAAATGCATCTCCTATGGGTAAAAATAAACTTAGGAGGAAATACATCTCTTATGGGTAAAAACAAACCTTAGGAGGAAAGGCATCTCCTATGGGTAAAAATAGACTTTAGGAGGAAATGCATCTTCTATGGGTAAAACTAAACTTAGGAGAAAATGCCTTTCCTATGGGTAAAACTAAACTTTAGGAGGAAATGCCTCTCCTATGGGTGAAACTAAACTTAGGAGGAAATGCCTCTCCTATGGGTAAAAATAAACTTTAGGAGGAAATGCATCTCCTATGGGAGAAAATAAACTTAGGAGGAAATGCGTCTCCTATGGTTAAAAAAAACAAACTTAGGAGGAAATGCGTCTCCTATCGGTAAAAACAAACTTAGGAGGAAATGCCTCTCCTATGGGTAAAAACAAACTTAGGAGGAAATGCCTCTCCTATGGGTAAAAAAAATAAACTTAGGAGGAAATGCCTCTCCTATGGGTGAAACAACAACATAGGAGGAAATGCCTCTCCTATGGGTAAAAATAAACTTTAGGAGGAAATGCATCTCCTATGAGAGAAAATAAACTTAGGAGGAAATGCGGCTCCTTTGATTAAAAAAAACAAACTTAGGAGGAAATGCGTCTCCTATCGGTAAAAACAAACTTAGGAGGAAATGCCTCTCCTATGGGTAAAAACAAACTTAGGAGGAAATGCCTCTCATATGGGTAAAAAAACAAACTTAGGAGGAAATGCCTCTCCTATGGGTGAAACAACAACTTAGGAGGAAATGCCTCTCCTATGGGTAAAAACAAACTTAGGAGGAAATGAATCTCCTATGGGTGAAACTAAACTTAGGAGGAAATGCCTCTCATATTGGTTCAACAACAACTTAGGAGGAAATTCCTCTCTTATGGGTAAAATAAACTTAGGAGGAAATGCGTCTCCTATGGTTAAAAAAAAAAACTTAGGAGGAAATGCCTCTCCTATGGGTAAAAACAAACTTAGGAGGAAATGCCTCTCCTATAAATGAAACTAAACTTAGGAGGAAATGCCTCTCCAATGGGTGAAACAAACTTAGGAGGAAATCTCCTATGGGTAAAAACAAACTTAGGAGGAAATGCCTCTCCTATGGGTAAAAACAAACTTAGGAGGAAGTGCGTCTCCTAGGGGTAAAACTAAACTTAGGAGGAAATGCCTCTCCTATGGGTAAACCATTTCCTTATTCCTGAATTATTTACTTACCTGTGTTGTCTTCCCTCGAAACTGCTGGGGATTATTTTGCTGGGGATGAATTTTCCTTTTCTTCTTTACCCACTCTGGGTTGTCCGACCCTCTTGAAACTTGGTCAAAACTCTGTCGAGGATGTTTCTACATCTCGATGATCAGCTGGGGATAACACTGCGAACTGCTGAGTAACCCTGCTGGGGCTAACACTGCTGAGGATAACTCTGCTGAGTAAATATGTTATCTTACTCCTTCCAAAATTACCTCCTTTTAAGTAGGATGCTTCATTCCTCTGCAAACTACTTCCCTTATTTTTCTTTTTTTTTTCTTGCTAGCTTCTTCCTTCGAAGACTACCTCCCTTAAGACTCGTTTTGCCTTTCCCCGAAAGGAACCGCTGAGGATACCGATTTTCACTAAACTTGTGTTGTACTCCTCGAGACTGTTGGGGATAACACTGTTGGGGAATTTTATCCCTTCAAATCGATGCTTCATTCTTCTAGAAGCTGCTGGGGATGATAATGGCTTTTGCTTTTTCTAAACACAAGTGTCATCCCTTTGTTCTGTCTGCTGGGGAACAACTTCCTCCATTGAAACTTATTATATTGGGGGCAACACTGGTTCAAAGACCACTTCCCTTGAGACTGGTGTTATCCTTATTCTTCCTCGAATGGGTACCTGATTTCCAGAAAATTTTCCAAATGAAAGAAAAATTTTCTGCCCCAGTTTGACAATCTCCCTTATGACATGTATTTCTATCATCAATGCCATTTCCTTTACCTGTTTCAAATTAAACAAAATTTGTTAGTTTAAAACACGGTGGTTGGTTGTGATACTCCTACTGGGGATGACTTTACCTTTCTCCTTCCTTGCTCTGCGTTCCACAACTTGTTGGGGATGATATTATTTGCTGGGAATGATCCCTTTCTGCTGGGGATATCCCTCTTCTTTTGTGGCACAGCTCGGAAACTGGCATTTCCCTGACATTTTAGTCTCGCATGAATTTCCCAAATCATGCTCATTGCTCTCCCTGATTTGTCCATGGGCCTTGGCCTTGAGGTTTAATAACCTTTGATTTCGGCAAGGATATCCCTCTTGACACTCGTCGATCCTTTTGTCAATTCCCTTTTGCTGGGGATATCTTTCTTGACACTGGCCTCGCGCCTGTTCCTTGCTGACTATACCACTTGGATGTACTATTCAGATCTCGTCTTGCATAATTGGAAAGTTGATGGCCTATTTTGAAGTCATTTCCCACTTATTCTAACCAGACAGACTCTACCGGGGAAATTTTCTATGAAAGGAAAAGATAAAAGGGAACAGAATAAAAGACAAAGGAAAAAGATGACTCTTTAACAAAAGATACTATAAATAAAAACCTATCAAACGCAGACACCGACTCTAATGGTCATGACATGCACATGTGGCCTATCCTCCGCCGTCAATCGTCTTTCAAGACCTTCAATTGGCAATTCCCCATCTGATTCTCAATCTTATTCGACTTGTAGTGCCCGAAGGGTTTTCACTATCAAGCCTCTCTCATTTTGGTTTTTCTCTCAGCTTTCATCGCCTTATGGTGTCCGTGAAGATTTTCACCGATAAGACTCTCTCATTTGTATCACTTTCCCGCTGGGGATTTGGAGTGTTGCCGGTATGACTCTCTCTGCTGGAGATTAGAGTTCTTTCTGCTGTGGAACAGAATGTTATGTTCGCCGGTAAGACTCTCATTTGTCTGACTTGACATCTTTTGTAGACTGGTCAGAAGGTCTTTCTTTGGACCGTAATGTGGGTTTTTGTACAGGCTAGAAAGAAAGGGTATTAAAGGCTCAAAAACAAAATAAATTTGGGGTTTAAAATTACAACCTTCGGAACCAATTTTGTTTACAGCAAGCGCAACCCTTGCCCCAGATTTTTTTTGCTTGGGAATTATTTATTATTTTTTATTTTTTTTTAATTTTTATTACACCATGCACACTGTGACCATTGTGGCCATTATGCACCCTATGACCGAGCCGTGAAGCGCCTACGTATCCTCTTTGAGGAATCAGGTCAAACGTAGTTCCCAATTCCTCTTTTTCATTTGACTCTCCTTTTTTTTTTTCTGTTATCATTTTTCTTTTCTTTTCTTTTCCTCTTTTTTTTCGTTTTGTCGTTTTCTTTTCTCTTTTTTTTTTCTTTTTATCTTCTATGTTTTGTGTTTCTAACCTGTTGTTACCGATTCCGAATGAGGGGTATGAAAGAAAATAAATAAGGCTCAAAAGGGGTAACGAAGGATAAAGTGTTTGGGTAGCAGAACAAAATGCCTTCGTCATTCCAGTCTTCAAGACATGCCAAGTGCAAACAACATAATTAAATAATAGATTTATAGTCTCTTCCGATGGTGCTGGACTTGACAATTATGTTAAACATTTGCTTTTCCCTTTGTCATTTCAAAAGCACCGTTGGGCGACACTCTCATTATCATGAATGACCCTCATGCCAATTTGGAGAATCTTGCTTTCAACTGTTTTATTTGTGTTTTCCTTGCCCTAGTTCCACATGACTCGGGATCCAAATAATCTCAAACCGTTCTTATTTCCTTTAAATGCTTTGATCACCTTCCCAGGGTTTTATGATTAACTTTTAAGATTAGGCCCAAACTGGGTGCGCATGTCATGTCCCTAGAATCGGCATTGAACAAAAATGATAAAAGGACTAAACAAAAAGATGACTGGAAATAACAAAAGACCGGCTTTGTATTAGACTACCGGCGAAATGGTTTAAATTATAAAACAAACAAAACAACCAGAATAAAATCCTAACACAAACTGGACAAAATTCAAACAAACTGCTATGAAAAAAATGGAAAGATAAAAAGGTTTGACATAGGACAAAATCCAAATTACAACCTTAATAATCCGGACAACAGAAATGACAACAAAATAAGCCACCAAATACTTCTTTTTTGTTAACCAAGGAACGGAGCGTCCTCCCACTTTAGCGAAACTGGCATCTCAGCCACTGAGCTTTGCATCAGTATTGCCAGACCATTGCCAACTTCAATATCATCACCCTTAGTCAACAAGTTCCCAATAGGACTTGAATGCTTCTGTCATCACGCCTGATCCCCGCAAAGCGTGCTTTTGGATCTTGTATTTCCAGCTTACCACAAACCAACCACCTTCTTTCTTTGTGATTCAAAATAAAACAGGTTAGAATGGACTCAGTCGGTCCTCATTATTGACAACATCTTCTTTTCTTTTCTTTTTTTCGATTTTTTTTTCATTTTTCCATTTTCATTTCTTTTTTTTCTTTTTCTTTTTCATTCTCTTTTTTTTCATTCTCTTTTTTTTTTTTGCTTTTTTTGTTGTGGTCGAATCTTATGGAGATTGCATACGTATCATGACCCCGCATGAATCAGACCTTGCGTAGTGTAGTTCGGACCCAATAAAAGATAAACAATACTAAACATTTTTTTTCCATATTATAACAAACTGGGTTTCAAAGGTTTGAAGATGACCTACAAACTAGAAAATCAAACAACCCACATATCTTAATTAGAAGATTTACAAACTCCAAAAACAAATGGCCAACTTCCTTTCTCCGTTTGACAAATGCAACCGAACGGTTATTTTTGCAAACGTGGCCCCTTCCAAATTCCACATGAATTTTGAGGCCGAGGAGGATTATTTTATGAAACTTTATAAAATTGTCCGTTCTTTTACGAAAATAACCTTTCGACAACTGAAAGGTACTCTAAGGCTATTTCGGCAAGAACGGTTTAAGACGCGGACGAAGCTGGCTCAACTTATTTTGACTAAAAATTCAAACGGTATTCGCCTGACCGATGACTCTTTGTTTTTTTTTCTTTTCAAATTACAATAAAAACCAGGTGAGGCGAACACAGCCTTTCAGCGCCTCGGGGATGAAAATTTTTAAGGCTGTGTGGGTCAATTGGACCGAAAATCCTAAAAAAATGACCCAAGGTGGTTGTTTATACAAAGTCAGCCTTCTGGCGTCCCTTTCGGGAACATTCGGCTATATTTGACAAAAACAACATCACCCGACTTGTTTATGACTCTTTTTATCATTTTTCAAAAATAGAAAACTCAATATTGCAAACACGGACTTTCAACGCCTCGGGGACGAAGATTTTTAAGGCTGTGTGGGTCAACTGGACCAAATCCTAAACATGACCCAAAAGGTGGCTATTTATGCAAAGTCAGCCTTCCGGCGTCCCTTTCGGGAACATTCGGCTATGTTTTGACAAAAACAACATCACCCGACTTGTTTATGACTCTTTTTATCATTTTTCAAAAATAGAAAACTCAATATTGCAAACACGGCCTTTCAACGCCTCGGGGACGAAGATTTTTAAGGCTGTGTGGGTCAACTGGACCAAATCTTAAACATGACCCAAAAGGTGGCTATTTATGCAAAGTCAGCCTTCCGGCGTCCCTTTCGGGAACATTCGGCTATGTTTTGACAAAACAACGTCACCCGACTTCTTCATGACAAAATTAAAATTTTGACATATTTTTTTTTTAATTTGTTTTTGGCTATTTTAGCAAAATGTGGGGTTGGACCCGATGAGGGTTGCCTATGTATCTCACATCCGGTGAGAATCAAACTCGCGTAGTTCGGGCAAGTAAACTAACTGATTTTGAAAACAAACATATTTTCCCTTTTTTTTCTTTTTTTTTTTTTGAAAACAAAGCAAACTAAAATAAAGGACTTTTTCCTACACACTTCCTGCTTTTTTTTTGGGTAAACAAATAATTTTAAAAGTAAAATATATTTCGGCAGAGTTCCAACAGTACTTGGACACTGGGTTTTTCTAAAATAATCAATTAACTCCCTAACTGTTATTTCTCTCTTTTTCTCTTTTTTATTTTTTTTCAGTTTTCCAACGTTCCCGAGATTCAAAAACCGGTCAACATGAGGGTTCAGAATAAATGCACAGCACAAATAGGATGCATCAGGATGGTCTTTTCATTTCAGGTTGCTAGTCCTAGACGGACCCAACCCCTGTGTTGAGTCCCCTAAGTCAAATGCAACATGATGCAAATAATCGTTCCTACTAGGGATCCGTCATGAAGTCATGTTATTCTATGTTCAAAACCTGAGTCGGTGTTCTAGACTGTGTACCCGAGCGGACAACTCAAGTCGAGGAGGGGGCAACTTACCGGGAACCAAAAGGCCATCCGGCTTCGTAACTTATCCAAGCCTTTTTTATTTCAGGGTATGACACTAACAGAATAGGGAGTCTCAACCAGTAAGCACATCCCCGGAGGTGAAGAGAGAAGGGTTCGGTACAGTTTATATATGCAGTCAAATAATATCAACGCGGTAAAAGTAGCATCTAGCACATTAGGCTCAAACATGTAAAAATCAGATAAAGCCAAATATAACAATTTATCTAAGCTCGAATTTCTAACCCTGAACCAGTGGTTCTGGGTAAATAGTCCCCAGCAGAGTCGCCAGAGCTGTCGCACCTCCTTTTTCCGGCACCGCGAGGGGCGCAAGAGAGTTTTTTTCCAATTAAAGGACAATCGAAACGGGATTTGTTTATTTATTTCAGAGTCGCCACTTGGGAGATTTAGGGTGTCCCAAGTCACCATTTTAATCCCGAATCGAGGAAAAGAATGACTCTGTATTACAGTCCGCGAACCAGAAATCCGGATAAGGAATTTTGTTAACCCGGGAGAAGGTGTTAGGCATTCCCGAGTTCCGTGGTTCTAGCACGGTCGCTCAACTGTTATATTCGGCTTGATTATCTTATATAATACATATTATAGACTTATGTGCAAATTTTATCCTTTAGCCGCTTTTATTATTTTTATTTATTGTTATTATTTTACAGAGAATTGCAACATTGTGAAAATGTATTTCAAACCACGTCACAATCAATGCACCCGTAGTTATTGGCACATTTCAACTCTGTTGAGATTTGGATTTGGGTCACATAAATGTGCACCCGAGTTTTAAGAAAATTGAATTATTAAAAGGCGCGCCTAAAGCGACTAGCTTATCATTTACTTTGGGTAGGCCCGTGAAATTTTGCTAAACGGTCCATCCCGAAGTCTAAGCAATTTTAAAGCAAATATTTACCGAGGGCCCCGCAATTTTGTATTTTTATTCGGCGAGGCTCATCTCATTCTTATTTTTAAAAGGAATTTGCAACGTCATGGACATGCATCTCGGACCACGTCACAATCAATGTACCCGTGATTAGAGACACATTTCGACTCCGTTGAGATTTGGATTTGGGTCACATAAATGTGCACCCGAGTTTAAGAATGTAATTTAATTAAATCGCGTCTAAAGAGTCTAACGCATTATTATCTTTGGGGAAGGTAGTGAAATTCACTAAACAGTCCATCCCAAATTCTAAGTATTTATTATGACCAATTATTGAGGGCCCCGCAATTTGCATTTTTATTTGGCGAGACTCGTCTCATTATTTTAAAAAAAAGGATAATCTTAGAACGACTACATTTTTTATTTTTCGTTTTTCTCTAAAATAAATGAAGAAAAGATCATACTTTATTTCAATACTTCGAGTTATTATAGTTAAGTTTCGAAAGTGAGTCGTTTAAAGAGTTTACATGGGCATCGCATAGAATATTCTACATACAGACAGTAAAAGAAAGAAAAGACTACATTAAACTACAACTTCAAATCTTTCACATTTTTGCATTCATGCTTCGAGTGGCTTACAAGATGAACCAGTGTATCAGTTTGTGTACCTGGTATTTGGAAAGCAAGGAAAGAAGATGAAGATCAGTAGAAGCAGCAGTAGTGTAAATACACAGCAACAACAGCAACCCCAGCAGCAATTCGACCCAGGTTCAAGGCCCAGAAAACTTTGAAGAAAACCGAACAACTCAATAGAACAAAACCAAAAGTATGTAAACAAACTAAACAACAACAACCCACGCGTGTATTAAACCCGAAACTTCTCACTTTGTTTTTGTTCTCTTTTTAAACTCTACCACACTCTCTTCGGATTTTCAGAATGTATTCTTCTCTCCCAAAATTCTCCCAAAAACCCTCTTTCTAAAAATTCTCCTCCTAAAATCTCTTAAAATTCCTCCCAAAATCTCTCCCAAAATTCCCCTATATCTAAAAATTCTTCTCCCCCTCCCCCCTTATATACAAAGCAAGACCCCCTTTTACCTCTTTCCCCTTTAACTTTTATTATTACTCACACTTTTACTTTAGTAAAAGTAGTCAACGTGGCCCCCCGTGTTCCCTCTTTTGAAAAGTAGTCAAAGTGGGCCTCCGTGTTCCCTCTTTTTGAAAAGAAGACATTATTACCCACCTTTTCCTTTTTGCTTTTATCATTATGTCTTGTTCCCACCATAATTAAATATTCTGCAATTTGTTAATTCCCATATTACCCCTAAAACTACTGTTACTGCCCTGATTCAAAATCTGTTATAATTTCAAAAATCTGTCCAAATAACAATTATCGCACATTTAAATTGCAATTAACTATAAAAATCACACAATTTAGACGTTAAATGCTAAAAATGCAACGTACATTATTTTTATGATTTTGTAAAACAAACTTAAATAAATACTAAATGCAAATGCGACATATTTTTGTAATTTTTTATTAATTTAACCAATAAACACGCACAGACAGAAATACAAATAATTATCAAAAATGCCACAAAAATTCTAAAATTTCACACAAAGGAAAATTATTTTATTTTGGATTTTTTGGGAGTAATTCTCTCATAGGGCAAAAATCACGTGCTTACACGGTCCCTGTTATTAAATCAAAAATCAAAAGATGAAAAAGACTAGCTAAGCCTATCGACTACGAGTTACAAGATCCCTATCTATAAGTCTTCTGAAGCTTGATCTTGAGTCTTGAATGGTTCTTCATACAGACTTTAGATTTGAACCTTGACACTTGTTAGCTGCAGGTGCTAGCTCGTTCTTCTGCAGCTTTTGGGTCAGGACCGGACATGTAGTGCTTGGGACCTCGGCCATGTCTTGAGCAGCTCACATCCTTCATCAACTTCTGAATTGCTTTCTGAATTGAATTCCTTTTTTTCCAGGTAGGTCCCTGATTGCTGAACTTGAAATTGAATGTATTCCTCTGTTATCCAGGCGAGTTCCTGATTGCTGAAACTTGAATTGTATGTCTCTGTTCTCCAGGCGGACTCCTGACTTCCGAAACTTGAAATTGAATGTATCACCTCTGTTATTCAGGCGGGCTCCTGACTACTGAACTTGAACTGAATGTATTCCTCTGTTATCCAGGCGGGCTCCTGACTTCTGAAATTTGAGATGTATTCCTCTATTATCCAAGCGAGTTCCTGATTTCCGAAACTTGAACTGTATACCTCTGTTCTTCAGGCGGGTTCCTGACTTCAAAAAGACAAAGAAATCGATTGAGAACTAAAAATTTGAATTGTATCACCTCTGTTCTTCAGGCGGGCTCCTGATTGCTGAAACTTGAATTGTATGTCTCTATTCTCCAAGCGGACTCCTAACTTCCGAAACTTGAATAGTATGCCTCTATTCTTCAGGCGGGCTCCTGACTTCAAGAAGACAAAAATCGATTGAAAACTAAAATTTAAATTGTATCACCTCTGTTCTTCAGGCGGGCTCCTGACTTCTGAATTTTGAAATTGTATGCCTCTGTTCTCCAGGCGGGCTCCTGATTTTCTGAATCTTGAAATTGTATGCCTCTGTTCTCCAGGAGGGCTCCTGACTCTAACATGGACAAAGAGATTGATTGAAAGCTAAACTGAGTTTTATCATCTCTGTTTTTCAGGCAGGCTCCTGACTTCTGAATTTTGAAATTGTATGCCTCTGTTCTCCAGGTGGGCTCCTGATTTTCTGAATCTTGAAATTGTATGCCTCTGTTCTCCAGGCGGGCTCCTGACTTCAAAAGACAAAAGGTCTATTGAAAACTAAAATTTGAATTATATCACCTCTGTTCTTCAGGCGGACTCCTGATTGATGAATTTGAAATTGAATGTTTTCCTCTATTATCCAGGCGGGCTTCTGACTTCACAAAAAATAGACAAAACAAAGAAAACTTTCTGCCCCAGTTTGGAAACTGGGTGTTTGTTACCCCATACCAATAAAAACTAAAACTTGAATTGTGACAAGACTGAAATGCAACTTTTAAGAATTTGAAAAAATTTAAACTTTATCTTAGGTGAAAAATTCATCAGACTAAGATTTTCATCTTAGGAGAAAGATTCAACAGACTAAGATTTCTTTATCTTTATCTTAGGTGAAAAATTCATCAGACTAAGATTTCTTTATCTTTATATTAGGTGAAAAATTCATCAGACTAAAATTTTCATCTTAGGAGAAAGATTCAACAGACTAAGATTTTTGTCCTTATCTTAGGTGGAAAATTCATCAGACTAAGATTTCCATCTTAGGAGAAAGATTCAACAGACTAAGATTTTTATCCTTATCTTAGGTGAAAAATTCATCAGACTAAGATTTTTATATTAGGAGAAAGATTCAACAGACTAAGATTGTGACTCTAGGAGATAATTCATCAGACTAGGTCCATTTTGTGTGATCTCGACTTTCTTAATTTTCCAAATTCCAACTTCCTTTCTTTTCAAATTCTGCCTTCTTTTCTTGTTCCCAAATTATGCCTTCCTCTTTTTTCTCTCTTTTTTCGATTTCTGCCTTCCCCTTTCTTTAAATTATGCCTTCCTTTCTTTCTCCTCAAATTCTGCCTTCATCTTTCCCAAATTATGCTTTCCTTTCGCTTTTCCAACTTCTGCCTTTATCTTAGGTGAAAGATTCATCGGACTAAGATTTTTATCTTAGGTGAAAAATTCAACAGACTAAGATTTCTTTATCTTAGGTGAAAGATTCAACAGACTAAGATTTCTTTATCTTAGGTGAAAAATTCATCAGACTAAGATTTCTCTTAACCATTTTCCTTCAAAATTTGCTTTATCTACCCACTAACTTGAATTATCTTCTTTCAGAACTACTTTCCTAAAAACTAGTGTTATCCTCCTTCATGTTCTTCAGATGGGTACCCGAAAAAACTTTTAACATGACAGAAAATTTTCTGCCCCAGTTTGGTAATCTTCCTGTAGCATATCTTTCTGCTATCAATATCATTTCCATGCCCCTGTTTCAAATCAAAGAAAATTCTATCAGTTTAAAAGTACGGCGGTTGGTTGTGGTACTCCCGCTGGAATGGCTTTCCTTTTCTCCTTGCCATGCTTTGCGTCGTCCGACCATCTTTGAAACTTGGCTAATAACTTCCGCCCTTCTTGACGACTATCTCTTAATTATTAGTTCTAGTCTTCTTATCTAACCCCATATGTTTTCTGAAAATTGATTCTTCTTGAAGGTCTTGCATGTTTACTGATTTACCGCTTTCCCCGTCATCTGTGTCACTGAAATACCCTTTTTCCCCTGTTCAATCCCAATACCCTCTATTTGTTGCATTATTCCTGAACCGGCATCTACCAAACTTTGTGTTTCATAAGGATCCCAAAGTATGTGGATTATTACCAGCTTAGTGCTCTTGTTATTTTTCTGACTTGTGACCCCATTTTGTGCAATTGGAAAACTAGTGGCCAATTTTGAAGTCATTCCTCACTTGTTACAACCAAAAGGCTCAGAAAGGGGAAATAAACAAAACAAAAGGAACAGAGTAAAGGACAATAGAAAGAGATGATTCCTAACAAGAAAACTACACAGTAGAAACCTATCGGATGTGGATACCGACTCTAATGACCTTGACATGCACCTGCGACCTACTCTGTTAAGCAAATATGATGTTCAGCTCTTGTTGTTCCTTTTCGCCGTGAAACTGGGCTTCATTGCTCCACTTATCCGATTTGATTCGCATTCCTTATTCGGCTTGTAGTGCCCCAAAGGGTTTTCACCATCAAACCTCTCTCATTTCATTCTTTCTCACAACTTACTGTCGCCTCAAGGTGCCCGTGAAGGTTTTCACCAATAAGACTCTCTCATTTTTTATTTCTCTCAGATTTCATCACCTTGCGATACCCATGAGGATTTTTATCAATAATATTCTCTTATTTTTATTTTACTTGTTTGGACCGGAGTGTTGCCCCTGACAAGAATTACCTTACCTGCTTGACTTGGCATTTCTCAAAGACTGATCAGAAGGTCTTTCTTTGGACCGTAATGTAGGCTTTTGGATGGGTTAGAAAGAAAGGGTATAAAAAGGCTCAAAACAATTTCAAAGTGGGTTAAAATTACAACTTTCGGAATCCAACTTCTCATAACAACCACAATTTCTGCCCCAGTTTCTTGCTTGGGGATTTTTTTGATTTCTATTTTGGTATGACTGAACCTCAGAGAGGCTGCCTATGTACCCTTTCGGGATCAAGTCAAACGTAGTTCACGTCATAGAAACTACGTTGTTGCAATTTCCTTTCTCTCTCTTTCTTTTTTTTTCTTCCTTTTCCTTTCTTTTCTTCATTTTCCTTTCCTTTCTTCTCTTTCTTTCTTTTCTTTTCTTTTCTTTTCTTTTCTTTTCTTTTCTTTTCTTTCCTTTTCTTCTTTTTTTTTTCTTCTTCTTTTCCTTTCTTCCTTTCTTTGTTTCTTTCTCCTTTTCCTTTCTTCCTTTTCCCTTTTTTCCCTTTCCTTTTATTTTTCCTTCTTTTTCCATTTGCGTATCTCCGGCACTTGCATTTCTTTAATTGTGTCGTTGATTCCGAAAGAGGGGTATGAAAGAAAACAAATAAGGCTCAAAGAGGTTGACAAAAGGGTAAAGTATTTAGATAGTAGAACAAAACGCCTTCGTCATTTCAAACTTCAAAATATGCCAAATACAAACAAGTACAATCAGAATAAAGAAACCATACACATCATCTCTTGACCGCATCGGAATTGACGGCCATTTTCACACATTTTCCTTCTACATCTGTCAGATATAATGTGCCATTCGACAACACTTTTACTCTTATTACTACGACCGGCCCCCTGTCAATTTGGCCAACTTGCTTTTACGGGGATTTTTATGTTTTACTTGCCCCAGTTTCACATGGTTCGGGCGTCAAACAATCTCAAAATGTCCCAATCTGTTCTCATTTCCTCAAGTGTCCTTATCATTTTCAAAATGGTCTCATTGCTTCGCAACTTTTGAAGATCAGACTGAGAATTATGCGTGCATGTCATGTCACTAGAACCGGCAAAAGGCAAAACAAAAGTTAGAAAAGAACTAAACAAAGAAAATGATTGGGAGTATCAACAGATCGGAATTTGCATTAGACAAACGATGAAATAGTTCGAATAACAAAACAAAAACAAAACAAACTGGATTGCAACCCTAGAATGAACTTAAACAAACCTAGACAACCCTAGACAAACCACTACGACTAAACAAGCTAGACAAAAATGAAAGGATAAGAGGGTTTGAACACAAGACAATATCCGGATTACAACCCTGCAAATAATCTGGACAACAGAAATGACAGCCAAATGGACCACCAAAGCTCCTCCCCAACTGACTTAGGAATGGAGCGTCTTTCCAATTACGAGCACGGCATCTTAGCCGCTAAGCTACGCATCCATATTGCCATGACCACTATCTGCTTCAGTATCTTCAACTTCAGTAACAAGTTCCCAAAAGTATTCTCATACCCCATGTCACCGGGCATCATCCCCACCAAGTGTGCCTCCTCATGTAAGGGATGCAGCGTGATATTCTGGGTGCCACTGTCTTGAATCAAATTTTCCTGGATCATCCTTTCTATCTCTCTTTTCAAATCCCGACAATTTTCCACATTGTGCCCCAGAGCATTGGAGTGGTATTCACACCTTTTAGATGAGTCAAAGCTTCTCGCACGTCGGTCCACCTGATTTGGAGGAATGGGTGCAATCATGTCATGTTGTTTTAACTTTTGACAAAGGCACGTGCCATGTCATCCCAGACGTACCGGCAAGATATGATGATCCAAAAACCATTCAGATGCTACTCCCGTGAGGCTTTCCCCAAAATAAGCTATAAGTAATTCCTCATTTCTTCCCACACCTCTCAATTGGTTGCAATACCTTTTCAGGTGGGCTATGGGGTCTCCATGTCCATTGTACTTTTCAAATTTGGGAACCTTGAAACCAGGCGTCAAGTAGACATCGGGGAACATGCATAGATCTCTGAAGGCAACACTCTTTTGACCTGCCATTGCTTGCGTGTTTTTCAACCGTTGTTCTAATCTTTTTACTCTTTGGGTTATTTCTTCCTGTACTTTCTTTCAGGCAGGCTTCTCTATGTTTACAGGTAGCTCAAACGAGTACGAGTGGTACTCGGGAGAGTGGTACTGTTCTTGCTGTGTAGCAAATTGTGACTCGTGACAAGACTGTCCTTGGCCATTGGCCCAGGCTTGACACATTTTGGTCATTTGTTGTTTCAGTATTCTATTTTCCTCAACCACAGCAGACCCTTGTTGAACCCTCTGACCCTGAGTCTCTTGAGCACTAGTAACAGCTTCGATGTCAGTTATCATTTTCCTTGGATCTTGTGTTTCTAGCTTACCACAACCAACCATCTCACCTTTCTTCACAATTCAAAACAAAACATGTTAGAATGGATTGAGTCGGCTCTCATTATTAACAACATCTTTTCCATTTTTTATTCAATTCTTCTTTTCCATTTTTCATTTTTCATTTTTTTTTCTCTTTTTGTTTTGGTTACGGTCGAATCCTATGTGGATTGCCTACGTATCGTGACCCCGCATGAATCAGACCGTGCGTAGTTCTTGCAAATAAAAGGTAAACGACAATAAAACATTTTTTGGAATTTCCCATTTTCATAATAACAACAAAACTAACCAACTTAATGATGAAATACAGACTCGAAAATCAAAAGACCCATATACTCTAATCAAAAGAAATACAAACCCCAAAATGACAGATTCCTTTCCCTATATGTCAATTTTGACCCAAAATCTGAACGGTATTCATTTGACCACTGACTCTTTTTTTTGTTTTTTTCCAACTTAAAATAAATGACCCGGTATTGCAAACACGGCCTTCCTGCGCCTCGGGGGCGAAGATTTTAAGGCTGTGAGGGTCAAAAATCAAAATACGACCAAAGGTGGCTGTTTATGCAAAGTCAGCCTTCCGGCGCCCCGTTTGGGAACATTTGGCTATTTTTGACAAAAACGGCATCACCTGGTTTATTTATGACAAAATTAAAATTTTGATATTTTTTGGTTATTTTTGCAAAGGGGAGGTTGGACCCGATGAGGGTTGCCTACGTATCTCACGCCCTGTGAGAATCAAACCATGCGTAGTTCGGGCAAATTAACCGAACTATTTTAAAACACGACACTTATCCATTTTTATTTTTGGCATTTCATAAGCGAATAAAAACTATTTTTAGAAACGAGACTCTCTTTTTTTCTTTTTTTTCTTTTCAACAAATAAAACGGCCTATCTTTCCAAGGTAAAAATAATAGACTCGTTTTTTCTTTTTCATTTTCCACAGACAATAAAACAACCTGTTTTCCAAACTAAAAATAAAAGACTCTTTTTCCTTTCCTTTTTCAACAAATAATGAAATAACTTATGTTTTTCCAACTAAAACAAAATTTTTCTTATCCTTTTCCTTTTCAACAACCCACTTTCCAAAATAAAAGACTTTTTTTTCTATTTTTTCTTTGCTTCTTTTTTTTTTAGCAAAACAAAATAAAATATTTTCCTTTTTTTTTTGTAAAAATTTCGGCAGAGCTTCGCCAGCAATTGGTCATTGATTTTTTTTTATTTCTAAAATAATCAATTAACTCCCTAACTGATATTTCTTATTTTTCACTCTTTTTTTTTCTTTCAATTTTCCAACATTCCCGAGATTCAGAAACCGGTCAACATGCAGGTTCGAAACAAATATATGTACAGAGCAAGTAGGATGCATCAGGATGGTCTTTTCATTTCAGGTTGCTAGTCCTAGACGGACCCAACCCCTGTGTTGAGTCCCCTAAGTCAAATGCAACGTGATGCAAATAAGCGTTCCTACTAGGGATCCGGCATGAAGTCATGTTATTCTATGTTCCAAACCTGGGTCGGTGTTCTAGACTGTGTACCCGAGCGGACAACTCGAGTCGAGGAGGGGGCAACTTACCGGGAACCAAAAGGCCATCCGGCTTCGTAACTTATCATGCCTCTTTCTTATTTCAAGGTATGACACTAACAGAATAGGGAGTCTCAACCAGTAAGCACATCCCCGGAGGTGAAGAGAGAAGGGTGTCGGCACAGTTTATACAATTCAGATAATATCAAAGCGGTAACATTTAACACATTCAGCACGAAACATGTATGAAAATCAGATATAATCAAATACAACAATTTTTCTAAGCTCGAATTCTGAATCCCTGAACCAGAGGTTCTAGGTTCGACTCCCCAGCAGAGTCGCCAGAGCTGTCACACCTCCCTTTTCACTACCACCCCCCGGAAGAAGGGCGTAAAGGAGTTTTTCCAATTAAAGGACAATCGGAACGGGATTTGATTATTAATCATTCAGAGTCGCCACTTGGGAGATTAATGGTGTCCCAAGTCACCGGTTGGATCCCGAACCGAGGAAATTTATGACTCTGTTAACAGTCTGCGAACCAAAAATCCGAGTAAGGAATTCTGTTAACCCGGGAGAAGGTGTTAGGCATTCCCGAGCTCCGTGGTTCTAGCACGGTCGCTCAACTGTTGTATTTAATTTTATCTGATTTTAATACATGCTAGCTTATGTGCCTTTTATTAATTTTGAACCGCTTTTTATCATTATTTTTAAAGAATTGCGACGTCATGAAAACGCGTTTCGAACCACGTCGCAATCAATACACCCGTAGTTATCAACATATTTCGACTTTGTCGAGATTTAGATTTGGGTCGCATCAATGCACACCCGAGTTTAGGAATTAGGTACCACAGCTACGTCACGGGAACCGTACCCGTAGCTATGATGAATTATTTAAAATGCACCTAAAGCAAATACGGATGTTTAAAGGTGTTTTCTATACTGAGTTAATATTAATGTGAGGGCCATGTCTTGATCGATGTTCAAAGAAGTAAGGTTCAACCAAATGTCTATGAAATTGACTCTTAATCAAATATAATGCCGAATTCATTTTAAAAGGAAGGCAGTTTGGACCATCTTTAATCACTGGGCCAAGTACTAAGTAGCCTAAATAATTGCTTGACTTCTCAAATGGTCCAGAGTAAATTGATTCCTACTATAAACCTTATGGCCCAAATATTTCTTTTACATTAATGTACAAAATCACCAACCAAATCAAGATAAACTAATCAGCGAACCAACCCTCTTATTAATCCATTAATAACTTTCACTAATCCAATATTATGCTAATAATGAAAAGACCAAGGATCAAATACCTGTATGAAATTAATGAACCAACTTCTCACAGTACTCCATAAAAGAAAAGACAAACAACCATACAATCTTAAAATACCCATTTGATATACCAATTCCGAAATAATGAGAATGAGCGTATCAGCAGGAGAAATCAAACAAACAATATCAACATTCATGACACAAAATCTGAAGGTCAGAGGAAAAGTAAAGTTTGAAGTGTGACCTTTCAGGTGAAGACGTTCGAATCGAACGGAGTTCAGCAACCCCAAAGAAAACAAACGGATCCAACGGATTCAGCGAGCATGCGCTGTAACAGGACTCGATCTCAACAGGAATGTTAAACCAAATGTAATTACAAACTTGAAACTCAGTCGATAAACTCAAACAAACTCTCCACAAGCTAAGGAGAACTACACTTATCATTTCTTATATCAATCAATAAAGCAACATACACGATAATAAATTTGAACCGAGTGTGGATAACTGCTAATGCAGCCGCAGTAAATGGATGTCTGCTCAAGTATGCCGTGACATTTAGCAAGTAGCAATTTTAACACACAGCGGCTCGCAACAAACTTGAAAATCTCCCGGTATAACATATATCAAAGTCCTCACAAGCAGAAGCGAAATTTCGAAACTGTATATGTTTCATTTCTCAAATCAGAAAAGCGACGATAACAAGCCTCATTTACCACATAAACGTAAATCCAATTTATAACAACTAACTTTGAGGTCTATTGAAAGAATAAAAGATAAATCAACACAAAACATGAACCTGAATATTCAACAAGCTTGAAGCATTTTAATTGAAGATTAAAGGAACTAAAGGTTCTTACCCGATGAACAAGCGAACAAACTATCGACGAAACCTCAAACCGGAAAGCTCGACTCAGATGAAACTATGTCGTTTTAATGAAAAATCCCCGAAAGATGTAACATCTAGCCGGATCTGTCGCCGGAGCGTTCAGCAGTGAAACAAAGTGGGAAAAGCAAGGGATGAGGTCGTTGTGGTCGTAGCTGGTCATCGGCGATTCCAAGAGACAACGAGAGATTTCTGGGTGAGCAACCACTCTCTTTTCTGTATATGGCTGTGGGCATGTGTAGAGAAGATGGCTGGTTCTCGACGTCCGTCGAAGAAGATGACGACGTGAAGGGGTGTTGTCTTTGTGTTGTGCAGCTTGGTCGGCGTTTGGAGGTGGGGTGCTACGGGGAAGATGATGTGCAGGGGGTGGGGTTGTTTGTTTTCATGCAGATTTTCCCAGCTCCTCTTTCGTTTTTTTTTTGTTTTTGTGCAGCCTTCAGCTGCGTTCTTTCCCAGCTTCTCTCTTCGTTTCTTTATTTTATGCGAAGCTGCGTTCCTTCCCCAGCACTTTTTTCGTTCTTTGTTTAGTCTTTTAGGCTTGTTTTTATAGTGTAGAGTCTAGGGTTTTTGGGTAGGGTTTTTAGGTTAAGGGGTGTGGGCTTAGGAGTTATGGGCTTGGCAATTGTGGGCTAGGTCCAAAATTAGGCCTAAAGCTGGGTTGCTCGAGCCTCAGCTCTATTCTTTTGCCGTGAATGAGATTAAAAATACGCGCTCATTTATTAATTAGTCCTACTATTAAAACAATTTATTAAAACAAAACTAACCATTAAAACAAATCTATTTTTTTTGTATTTTCAAACATTATATTAAAAATAAAAATACGATACTATTTTTATATTTTTCTTTTGGATTAAAAATGATTACAAATATTAATGAACTTATTATTATATTATTATTATTTTTTTGTTGTAATTTTTGTTTTCTTGTACTAAAATAAAGTGAAAGAGTCAAAATTACTTAAAATATCTATATTATGCCTAAATTAAATATTTTACGCTAATATATAAAAGAACTTGGGGAGGGTCAAAAATCACATGTCTACACATCTCGCAGTGGATAGAAGTATTTCATAACTTTTAATGACGACAGTACTTGATATTGCTATGTTTACTTACTTAATAGTAAAGATGAAGCAATAGACACATTCAAGCAATACAAAAAATGAAGTTGATACACAATTTAACAAGAAAATCAAAATGATAAGAAATGATAGGGGTGGTGAATATGAATCTCCTTTTGAAGAAATATATTTAGAATATGGAATTATTCATCAAACAACATCCCCTTACATGACCCAATCCAATGGGATTGCGGAAAGAAAGAATCATTCATTAAAGAAAATGATGAACGCATTGTTGATAAGTTATGGTTTGCCACAGAATTTGTGGGGGGAAGCCATTCTTACGGCTAACCGGATACTAAATCGAGTACCCCATAGCAAAATGCAATCAATTTCATATGAAAAATGGAAATGAATGAAGCCGAATCTGAATTATTTTAAAGTGTGGGGGTATTTGGCAAAAGTGCAAGTTCCTAAATCCAAAAGGGTAAAAATAGGACCGAAAACCGTTGATTGTGTTTTTATAGGATATGCGACCATTAGTAAAGCATATCAATTTCTGGTTCATAAATCAGAAAATTCCGACACTCATAATAATACGGTTATAGAATCAGATAATGCTGAGTTCTTTGAAAATATATATATCTTTATAAATAGGAATGTGAATTGATTGGTGAAGGATCTAAACGACCTCGGGAATAAACAAAAGAAAGTACATTTAATCAGGAAGATCCAAGACGAAGTAAATGTCAAAAAATATCTACTTCATTTGGACCAGATTTTGTGACTTTCTTATTGGAAATGAGCCTCGAACATCTAAAGAAGCTCTATCTTCTTTGGAATCATTATTTGGAAAGAGTCATTCAATAGTGAAATAGAATCCATATTGATCAACCATATATGGGAATTGGTTAATCTTCCTCCTGGAAATAAACCGTTGGGTTCTAAATGGATTTTTAAGAGGAAAATGTAAGATGATGGCACTATTGATAAATATAACGCAAGACTTGTGGTCAAAGCTAGGTATAGACAACGAGAAGGTCTTGACTATTTTGATACATATTCTCCAGTTACAAAAATTACGTCCATACGAATGTTAGTAGCATTAGCTGCAATTTATGGGCTTGAAATTCATCAAATGGACATTAAGACGGCCTTCTTAAATGGAGATTTGGAGGAAGAAATCTACATGGAACAACCTGAAGGTTTTGTAGTTCTAGATAAAGAAAAGAAGGTATGTAAACTTGTTAAGGTCCTTTACGGACTAAAACAAGCACCCAAACAATGGCATGCGAAATTTGACCAAACAATATTGTCAAATGTTTTAAGATAAATGAATGTGATAAATGTGTGTACATTAAAAATGTTCTAAATCACATAGTAATTGATTGCTTATACCTGGATGATATGATGATAATGAGTAATGACATTACCAACATAAATGCTACTAAGCGTATGTTAACTAGCAAGTTTGATATGAAGGACTTAGGAGTTGCTGATTTAATTTTGGGCATTAAGATCCATAAGAATCCTCAAGGTCTGACATTGTCACAATCTCATTATATTAAGATAGTACTTGAAAAATTCAAGAACTTATATTTTAAAGTTTCAAAGACTCCAATTGACATGAATCTTGCACTAGCAAAGAACAAAGGCCAAAGCATATCACAATTGGATTATGCTCGTGTGTTGGGATGTTTAATATATATCATAAACTGTACACGACCAGATATAGTTTGTACTATAAGTAAATTGAGTCGATACACGAGTAATCTAGGCCAATCTCATTGGATGGCAATGAAACGAGTTTTGGGGTATTTAAACCATACCTAGGACTTTGTTTTGCACTACAGTAAATTAAGTATTCTGCAGTGATGGAGGGATACTGTGATGCAAATTGGATCACCGATTCAACTGATTCTAAGTCCACAAGTGGATATATATTCACTATTGGTGGAGGAGAGGTATCTTGGAAGTCGTCCAACCAAACTTGTATTGCCCGCTCTACAATGGAGGCTGAGTTCATAGCCTTAGATAAAGCCGGTGAAGAAGCTGAATGGCTCCGAAATTTTATGGAAGACATTCCATTTGTCTCAAACCATTGGCACCAATATGCATACATTGTGATAGTCAAGCGACAATTGGAAGGGCTGGGAGCGTTATGTATAACGGTAAATCTCGTCATATACGACGAAGACATCAAACTGTTAGGCAATTACTCTCTAGAGGAATTATTACGATTGACTATGTAAAGTCAAGTGATAAAGTGTCGGATACACTTTCAAAAGGCCTAATTAGAGAGGTAGTTGAGAAATCATCGAGGGGAATAGGACTATGGCCGAGAACAAGTCATTATGACGGTAACTTTACCTAGAAGACTGGAGATCCTAAGATCTAAGTTCAAGGAGATCAAACAAAGTCATTAATGACGGTTCAACATTGTCAACTAAAATTTTGGTGCATTCTCGTGATGAGATAATGTTCAGTACCAAGAATAAAGCATTAAGGCTTTTAAATAATTTCTAAATTTGATACAGGGTATATCAAATAGTGTATCTACGGGATGACAAGTTTAAGAATCACCTATGTAAGTGTGGAGTGTTAGCTGCTTCAGGGAGAATTTGTAAAGCTAATTCTCTATGCACTTATAAAACCAGGCAGTATTCATGGCTGAAACGAGCACAACAATGAGAACCAAAGACGGTTAAGGATTGATTGTGTGACTTATGGTTGTCTAGGTATATACCAAAGTTTGACGGTTCAAAGATATCAAATCTACCGATTGACCGAGTATATCCGACAGGAGTTCACTACGGAAAGTTCAAAGGGAAACCTACTTATCCAGATGCAATTAATCCTTGCTTGCGAATCACACAATTTTTCATGCATATTTTCGTGATATAGCCATCCCCGATTCATGTGGGGAATTATTGTGTTTTTAAGCTTATTTTAGCTTAAAAGAGGGTGAATGAGAAATAGAGGAAAAATGAAATATTTGAGTTTCCCTCCTTGACAAAGGGACATTGTCCTATATTAGAGAAGGAAAAGACTTTTGATGGGTATATATACAATTGCTCTTCTTCTAGCTCTTAAATAGTTAAGAAGAAGGCAAGCCTCGTGTCGTTATCGTCGTCGCTCGCTCGGCTTCGGCTTCGGCTTCGGATTTGGATTTGGTCAAATGATCGATTGATTGATTAATTTTTTGGATCAAATTTATTTATTAATAGTAAATTAGTGTAATATTATTAAATATCTATTTTTGTAAAGAAAAATTAATATTAAATCCAAACTATCCGTTTTTTGAAACGGGAAATAAAGTTTCCTCTGCCCGTCCGTTTTTTTGTAACGGAAAATATGCCCATTTTAATTTGCATACCAGACGGTGTTCATGGCTGAAACGAACACAACAATGAGAACCAAAGACAGTTAAGGGTTGATTGTTTGACTTATGGTTGTCTATGTATATACTAAGGTTCGACGGTTCAAAGATATCAAATCTACCAATTGACCGAGTTTCGACATAAGTTCAATACGGAAAGTTCAAAGGGAAACCTACTTATCCAGATGCAATTAATCCTTGCTTGCGAATCACACAGTTTTTCATGCATATTTTCGTGATATAGCCATACCCGATTCATGTGGGGCATTATTGAGTTTTTAAGCTTATTTTAGCTTAAAAGAGGGTGAATGAGAAATGGAGGAAAAATAAAATATTTGAGTCTCCCTCCTTGACAAAGGGACATTGTCCTATATTAGAGAAGGAAAAGACTTTTGATGGGTATATATACAATTGTTCTTCTTCTAGCTCTTAAATAGTTAAGAATAAGGCAAGCCTCGCGTCGTTATCGTCGTCGCTCGCTCGGCTTCGACTTCGGATTTGGATTTGGTCAAATGATCGATTGATTGATTAATTTTTTGGATCAAATTTATTTATTAATAGTAAATTAGCGTAACATTATTAAATATCTATTTTTGTAAAGAAAAATTAATATTAAATCCAAACTATCTGTTTTTTGAAACGGGAAATAATGTTTCCTCTGCTCGTCCGTTTTTTTGTAACGGAAAATATGCCCATTTTAATTTGCATACCAGACGGTGTTCATGGCTGAAACGAATACAACAATGAGAACCAAAGACAGTTAAGGGTTGACTGTTTGACTTATGGTTGTCTAGGTATACACTAAGGTTCGACGGTTCAAAGATATCAAATCTACCAATTGACCGAGTTTCGACATAAGTTCAATACAGAAAGTTCAAAGGGAAACTGACTTATCCAGATGCGATTAATCCTTACTTGCGAATCACACAATTTTTCATGCATATTTTCGTGATATAGCCATTCCCCATTCATGTGAGGGATTCTTGAGTTTTTAAAGCTTATTTTAGCTTAAAAGAGGGTGAATGAGAAATTGAGGAAAAATAAAATATTTGAATTTCCCTCCTTGACAAAGGGACCTTGTCCCATATTCGAGGAGGAAAAGACTTTTGATGGGTATATGTACAATTGCTATTCTTCTAGCTCTTAAAGAGTTAGGAAGAAGGCAAACCTCGCGTCGTCGTCGTCTTCGCTCACTCGGCTTCGGCTTCGGATTTGGTCAAATGATCGATTGATTGATTAATTTTTTGGACCAAATTTATTTATTAATAGTAAATATTAACATAATATTATTAAATATCTGTTTTTGTAACGGACATTAATATTAAATACAAACTATTCATTTTTTGTAACGGAAAATAAAGCTTCCTCTTCCCGTCCATTTTTTGTAGCGAAAAATCTGCCTGTTTTAATTTGCGTACCAGGCGGTGATCATGGATGAAACGAACACAACAATGAGAACCAAACGTGGTTAAGGGTTGATTGTGTGACTTATGATTGTCTAGGTATACACCAAAGTTCGACGGTTCAAAAATATCAAATCTACCGATTGATCGAGTATGTCCGATATAAGTTCACTACAAAAAGTTCAAAGAGAAACCTACTTATCCAGATGCGATTAATCCCTGCTTTCGAATGACACAGTTTTCACGCATATTTCTGTGATATAGCCATTCCCCATTCATGTGGGGAATTGTTGATTTTTTAAAGCTTATTTTAGCTTAAAAGAGGGTGAATGGAAAATGGAGGGAACATGAAATATTTGAGTTTCCCTCTTTGACAAAGGGACATTGTCCCATATTGGAGGAAGAAATGACTTTTGATGGGTATATATACATTTGCTCTTCTTCTAGCTCTTAAAGAGTTAAGAAGAAGGCAAGCCTCGCACCGTCGTCGTCGGTCGCTCGGCTTCGGATTCGGATTTGGATTTGGTCAAATGATTGATTTATTAATTTTTTGGACTAAATTTATTTTTTAATAGTAAATATTAATGTAACATTATAAAATATCCATTTTTGCAACAGAAAATTAATATTAAATCCAAACTATCCGTCTTTTGTAAAGGAAAATAAAGTTTTCTTTGCCCGTGTATTTTTTGTAACGGATAATATTCTGTCACGACCCAAATCTCGGTCGTGATGGCGCCCAACACACTACTAGAAAAGCCCAACCATTATTCAACACTTAACCCAATTTATCAAAAATAGCGGAAAGAAATATCAATTAAGCAAGATTAAAGTACTGAAGATTTTAACAAAATACACAATATAATCTCACTAGGACCCGGTGTCACGAATCTGAGCCTCTAGAATACAGAATATCATCCTAATACATGGTATATCCAAAGTCTGATAATGCGGAAATAAAGAGATAGGATAGGAGGGAGAAGATCAATGGCTGCGAACGTCGTGCAGCTACCTCGATACTCCTAGAGGCTGGATCTACTGAGCCTGAGACTGCCCTGGATCTGCACACAAGGTGCAGGGAGTAAAGTGAGTACTCCGACCCAGTGAGTAATAAAAGTAACTACAGTCCGAAGATAAGAAAATCCAGTAAATACACAAAGTAAGCTAAAATCCAAATATACAGCAACATATGGAACTGAGCAGCTAAACACCAGTATAAATACAAATACATGAATGCAATGCAATGCATATGATGGTACATTCCAGTACCCACTGCGGCGTGCAGCCCGAGCCATCCATATTTATTTATCGTCGACGGCGCTCACTGGGGGTGTGTACAGACTCCGGAGGGGCTCCTACAGCCCAAGCGCAATATCTTGGTCAGTCATTGTTACCTGACCGGTCAGCCATTGTTACCTGACCAATTTATATCATACAGTGCCATTGTTACCACTGTTCAAGTATATCATCCAGTGTCATTGTTACCACTATTTCAAGTATATCACACAGTGTCATTGTTACCACTGTTTCAAGTATATCACACAGTGTCATTGTTACCACTGTTTCAAGTCACTTTATAATCAGTCCAGAAAATAATATAATAAGCCCCTTGGGCATTTACAAAACAGAAGTTCCCAGCCCGGAATACATTTAAAAATATCATTTAAGTTTTCAACACTTAGAATTATGGCTGAGTTTGCAAAACAGCATTTAAAACCTTGGACTGAAATTAAATGATATGCAAATCATGCTAAGCAGTAATATCAATCCTCGAAGGATTTTACAAATCGGCACAAGGCCCCAAACATGGCATCAAGCCCAGTAATATCAATGAAGTATGTGTATCAATCACCAGTATAGTATAAACATCACACGGGGTGGACCAAGTCACAATCCCCAGTAGTATCCGACCCCGCACTCGCCATGGAGTGCGTGTCACGCCTCAATATAGCGTTACGATGTGAAAGTCCGGGGTTTTAAACCCTCATAATAGCATTTACATCTATTACTCACCTCTAACCGGCCGTAGACTAGTTCGCAATGCCCTTTCCTCTTGAATCGACCTCTTCGCGCGTCGAATCTAGTCAAAATCACAATGAATACGTTACAATAGGCTAAGGGAATATAACCCAATCGAAAAGACTCGAAAAATGTCGAAAATCCCGAATTAGCAAAACCCGAGCCCCGGGCCCACGTCTCGAAATTCAAAAAATTTTACATCAATACGACCCTTATCTCGCCACGAGTCTATACATACCAAATTCATAAAAATTGGAGTTCATTTGACCCCTCAAATCACCATTTAATTTTCTTAAGTTTCAAGCCCTAAACCACCATTTTTGTCCATAAATTACTTGAGTTTTCAGCTCTAATCCATGTATTTAACTTGGAAATAAGTAGAAACAACTCACCTTTGATGCTTGATGAAATCCCCCTTGAAATTCTCTCCAAAATAATCCAAGCCAAATGAAAGAAATGAAAGAAATAAGCCAAATCCGTGTTTAAAAGAATCTGCCTGTGCTTCATCGAGTTGTACCTTGCACTTGTGCTATACAAGTTGTACATCCTATTAAAATTGTTCCTTGTCGGACATCTTCTGTTTAAACACCCATAACGTCTTGTATAAATATCCAATTGATAAACGATTTGAAGATTTAGAAACTAGACTCAAAGATCTTTAATTTGATAGGTTGTACACCATATAACTCTTTATATATCCTGAGATATGAGCTTTTAAATCGGCTCCATGAAATCAGAAAATTTCTGGAGAAACTGCTCCACGAGTCATCTTTAATCAATCATAACTTTCTCTACAAATGTTCAAATTACAATTTCTTTATCTTTCTGGAAACCAGATACAAAGGGCTACAACTTTCGTTTTTAAATCATCTCAAAATTCCTTGTATATCAAAGGATATAGGTCTCCGACGTACGCTCCACGACTGCACGTTGCTGTCCAAAGACAGCTTAGCAGCAGAAATTGCAGCAGCTTTTATTTTCACTAAAAAGGCTCTAACTCCATCATACAAACTCGGAAGTAGACGATTCTTTTTCCTATGAGTCACAAATAATAATACGAACACACCCTTCAATCGAAACTCAATTCGGAGCTCGTTTGCCTAGTTTAATACCCATTTCGCTCATTAAACAATTAACTCACATTTCACGTCAAAAACTCAATCGCAACTTGATGAAATTAAACCAAAATTTCCAGATCAGTCCTATAATTCATGATTTAAATTTTGGAAGTCTCAAAATCAAATTTGGATCTATAGAACTAAAAATGGACCCTTGGATCATTACATGCTTATGCTCAAAACGGCAAAAATCTTCCAAAAACTCTTCCAAAACTTATCCGAGCCTCATGGGACCCCGACCAAAAATGCCAACATAATTCATAACATCATTAAAACCTGCTCAAATCATCAAAACACCTCAAACAACATCAAATTACCCAAAACTCATCGAATTCAAGCCTAAGTTTCGAAAAACTTCCGAAAATACACTTTCGATCAAAAACCCGACCAAACGATGTCCGAATGACCTGAAATTTTGCACACATATCACAAATGACATAACAAAGCTACAGCAGTTCTCGGAATTCCATTCCAACTCTCGGATCAAAATCTCACCTATCAACCGGAATTCGCCAAAATACTAACTTCGCCAATTCAAGCCTAATTCTACATCGGACCTCCAAAATTACTTCTGATCACACTCCTAAGTCACAAATCATCCCCCGAAGCTAACTGAATCATAGGAATTCAAATCCGAGCCCTCTAACACATAAGTCAATATTCGGTTGACTTTTCCAACTTAAGCTTCCTTAAAAGAGACTAAGTGTCTCAAACCTTACCAAAATTATTCCGGAATGACTTCAAATTTTGCACACAAGTCACATTCGACATTACGGACTTGCTACATCGTTCGGAACCTCATTCCAACCCCGATATCAAAATTTCCACTTCCGGTCGAATTTTCTCAAAAACCTTCAAATTTCTATATTTAGCAAAATGACTTCAAAATGACCTCCGGACATCCGAATTCACTTCCGATCGTGCTCCCAACTACAGAATCACCATACGGATCTATTCCTAGACTCGGAATCCTAAACGGACATCTATAACACTGAAATGCCTTCCAACCCAAATTTATGAAATTTTCTAAAGTACTAACTTTCACAATATACGACGAAATGCTCACGGGTTACCCAAAACCAAATCCGGACATACGCCCAAGTCCAAAATCATCATACGAACATGTTGGAACTTTCAGATCCCAATTCCGAGGTCGTTTACTCAAAATTCTAATCCTAGTTCATTTCTTCAATTTTAAGCTTTCAAAATGAGAATTTCCATTTAGATTTGACTCCAAACTTCCTGAATTTTAATTCTGACCATACACACAAGTCAATATACCTGAGATGAAGCCGCTCATGGCCTCAAACTGCTGAATGACGCGCCGGAGCTCAAAATGACCGATCGGGTCGTTACAATCTCCCCCACTTAAACATACGTTCGTCCTCGAACGTGCTGAGAACTACACTGAAGTAGTCCAAAATCACTTGTTTAACACATCATGCACCTTCCCATGCTACCACTACTCCGTTGAGCACATTAGCTCGATAATTCTGTAGATATACTTATTTATTCAAGCAAATAAGCCATTAGGCCCAATTCCAACATCCTGAATTTCCCTGCCAAGCCTGTTTCCATCATACGACCACCATATCAATCTCCACACGCTGTACCCAAACATGACTGCATAACTTTGCTGAATTCACACTTTGCATCACTTACTCATAGAACCACAATAACATTCTTTAAACATAATGGTCGAAATTCCACGAATCTGATGCTCCCATTGCATCTCATGATCTACACAGGTCTTGCTCTAGTTTTTTTTTATATTTTTTTTTCAACACCGATACGACTGAAGAGATGTGCCGAAATTCACAACCAACTGCTGAATCAACAATTCATTGGATCTACACTCCTGACAAGTTCCATTACCTTGTCCCAAACCAAAGAATGATCTTTGCTCTATAATATACTTCATATAATCAGTTTGCACTGACCCCAAATCTAGTAACCTCGTCTCACCCAGTACGAACTGCTCAGGCAATAAGCCACCTCAGACATAATCAAAAATCCCACAAGACGCCACAATGTGCCAGTATGCTATCAATTCGAACGCGATACAAAAGGAAGGCGAACTCTAGAAGGAACTACTCAACTCGCACACTAACATAGACTTCCTCAGAAAACAGGAAAACAGAACACACAAAAGCAAATATGGGCACTGAACTGAACATCACAATGTTGCGGCGTGCAACCCGATCCAAACAATATACCCATGGCGGTGTGCCACCCGATCCACATATAGAACTCACATAAGGAGATATACGTTGAGTTGAATAGCTCATCATATCAAAATACCGAACATCGGTCATAAACACACTAAGGTGCATAATATCATTCCCAAGGAAACATATAGCGCTATAGGCTACAAACTCAAGCACAACTGAGGTGCGATACATGATCTAAGTCTCATCCTGCTCATATAACATCACCGCTGAGCGGAACCTCAACACATAAGGAATTTACCAAGCCGTCTCACAACTCATACGGTGCAATATATCTTTACATGAATTAACTGACCACGAAATAAGACTGCGACTATCCTTCCATAAAGAGCGCATTGCTGAAATAAACACAACTGGCCTGACGTAAGGCTCACTTCCACATTTAAATCTATCCACCGACCTCAAGTCGATCTTGATCGTGCCAAGCTAGGCCAATAATCTTTCACAGGTCCATAACCCAATAAACAGAGTGCCCTCCAGGCATAATTTCTCAAATGGATGATATTACCAAAATCCTCATACTTGGTTTAAATTTCTAATTAATCAAGTGACTACATGTCACACTTATACAATATTCCCGTGGGACAAGCTCCCACCATCTTCCGAAATAATTAACGGGTCTGCACATCCAAACCACCAGCTGCACTAACGCTGAAAAGCGATCAAGAATCCCTAACCAGGATGCAAAGCCTTTCTCACAGAATACCGACCTCAGGTGATACTGACGTCAATACCCATCTTACTCAAAACACTGAAACTCATATACTGCTCATCCGAGATCGTGACATCACAGTCATTGACCAAACTGCAACCTTGGTCCTTACTTCAAATTCCATACCACTCACTGCACCTCACGTGCCAATATACGATAGACGCGATTTCCATCACAACTCTGGAACCGCCGATAGGCTAATACTTCATCACATAAGACTTTCCATTTAACTCACTTCAGGAGAACTATAGCAGCATACAGGCGAATCCTCATAATCGTCGAATATGCCAATCTCTAAGTAGTTGTCCAAGCCACCATAACACTTTCTGGGATCCGCCTACTCATAATAGGCCCTAACAAAAGCATGCTTCAGAATAACATCAATCACTGCGGCCAACAAGCCTCACATGCATAACTCGATCACGCTGGACGAACCGATCACTGACACCAGTATACCAACTCAACTATGGCTAATCAATCTACTTCCTTCCAATTTATCCTTGATTGCCTTAGAAATAATAATATCTCCCTTTAACACCTAACTTATTTCAACCAAACTCACCCCGAGTGACCTTAAATCACGAGACCATGCTGTCTCAAATACCATGACCATTTCATGTCTCTCAAATGCTACACCGCAAGTCAAAACATCATAGAACATTCTGTGCCTTTCTTCATAAGCTGCTTCAAAAGCTTGACTCTTAACCGTACTTATAGACTCAAAATCATTAGGCACCACACTTTACCTCTTGAATTAACTAGGACCGCTATTGAGAGCCACCCAGCTCTGACTTGGCCCCGAATGCAACCAACTCTACTGAATTTTATAACATATGAATACCCTCTCGATAAAGCACCTAGAGGGATCACTTCCCTCGAAGCCTGCACCTATACGAGGCATAAATCATGAATCTTCCCTCAAGTCTGAACATGAGCCAATAAGGCTAACCATAGCATGCATCCAACAATTCATTTACTCAAATTACCACTCATGGTCCTTTTCCGTAGCTGCAATAACCCACCAATACGCCAATAACCAGAATTCACGCAGGTAATAAACCGTGCAATCAGCTAATCAACAGCAAGCTCCCCAACTTGGCTCGAAGCCATAGATCACAACACATATACTCTATTGCTGTCGTAATATCATGGTGAGATTAAACTCACTCCATCATAAGCTCGTGGAAACACGAATCATCTGGAATTTTAACTCTTCTGCAATTCTTGCATTTACTCACACAACAGCTAAGCCCACTTACTAAGTCCTAAATTTTTCAAAAATTTTGGCAGAGCCTCCTTTGTAATTGGTCCTATCCACCTGCCAGAGAATCACCAAAACCATCCTAACAACACATCCACAACTTGACAAAGCATCACAATGCATATCAATTACATAAATCTAAATTGATACATGGACATGCGTTGCACCTATTTGAATCATAACACATAGAAAATACCCTTCAACCCTCCATTATTGGGCTATTCAATCAAGTAGGAACATATTCTTCCTTTAATATTTTCGACCTTCGAGGTGGTCTCCTTGACTCAACGATTTCGTCATAATACATTTACGGAAGCGATCTCAGCTCCCAGACTTATCTAACTAGGAGACACGAAAAATATTCTTCACGCGCCCATAACTCGAGCTACTCAACAAATCACAATAAGAAACGAATCACTTAACAGTTCATCTACTATCCAGTAGGCTTCTTCGCCACTACTAAGTCATAAAAATACACCTCGCAACACTAACATACTCATCACGTGGATATCCAACCGCCATTCCGGCTAACAAGGACAATAATGAACATATGAGTTCAAAACACTTGCTCACAAAATCAACACCTCAGTGCTCAAGCCATTGGCAAAGATTTGGCCTCAAGTCCTCCTGACTGGTCTAACTTCAAACTCACAGAGATTACACCTCGCCCCTCGATCAGGGAATCAAAAGCCATCGAGACACATCTGATACTGAGCGCCCGTTGGTGCATACGATCACGCGGAAGGAATTTCAAAAGTTTCTTTTCAAGCTGAATCGAGGACGCACGATAAGAATTCAAGAATGTGAAGTTTTCCTAAAGGTTCTGCAGCCTCCCGAGGATAAGTACAGACGTCTCCGTACCGAACCGCGAGACTCTACTAAACCAGCTCATGACTCGTGAGACCAAGTAACCTAGGCTCTGATACCAACTTTGTCATGACCCAAATCCCGGTCGTGATGGCGCCCAGCACACTACTAGGCAAGCCCAACCATTATTCAACACTTAACCCAATTTATCAAAAATAGCGGAAAGAAATATCAATTAAGCAAGATTAAAGTACTGAAGATTTTAACAAAATACACAATATAATCTCACTAGGACCCGATGTCACGAATCTGAGCCTCTAGAATACAGAATATCATCCTAATACATGGTATATCCAAAGTCTGATAATGCGGAAATAAAGAGATAGGATAGGAGGGAGAAGATCAATGGCTGTGAATGACGTGCAACTACCTCGATACTCCTAGAGGCTGGATCTGCTAATCAACTGGATCTACTGAGCCTGAGACCGCCCTAGATCTGCGCACAAGGTACAGGGAGTAAAGTGAGTACTCCGACCTAGTGAGTAATAAAAGTAACTACAATCCGAAGATAAGAAAACACAGTAAATACACAAAGTAAGCTAAAATCCAAATATACAGCAACATATGGAACTGAGCAGCTAAACACCAGTATAAATACAAATACATGAATGCAATGCAATGCATATGATGGTACATTCCAGTACCCACTGCGGCGTGCAGCCCGAGCCATCCATATTTATTTATCGTCGACGGCGCTCACTGGGGGTGTGTACAGACTCCGGAGGGGCTCCTACAGCCCAAGCGCAATATCTTGGTCAGTCATTGTTACCTGACCGGTCAGCCATTGTTACCTGACCAATTTATATCATACAGTGCCATTGTTACCACTGTTCAAGTATATCATCCAGTGTCATTGTTACCACTATTTCAAGTATATCACACAGTGTCATTGTTACCACTGTTTCAAGTATATCACACAGTGTCATTGTTACCACTGTTTCAAGTCACTTTATAATCAGTCCAGAAAATAATATAATAAGCCCCTTGGGCATTTACAAAACAGAAGTTCCCAGCCCGGAATACATTTAAAAATATCATTTAAGTTTTCAACACTTAGAATTATGGCTGAGTTTGCAAAACAACATTTAAAACCTTGGACTGAAATTAAATGATATGCAAATCATGCTAAGCAGTAATATCAATCCTCGAAGGATTTTACAAATCGGCACAAGGCCCCAAACATGGCATCAAGCCCAGTAATATCAATGAAGTATGTGTATCAATCATCAGTATAGTATAAACATCACACGGGTGGACCAAGTCACAATCCCCAGTAGTATCCGACCCCGCACTCGCCATGGAGTGCGTGTCACGCCTCAATATAGCGTTACGATGTGAAATTCCGGGGTTTCAAACCCTCAGAATAGCATTTACATCTATTACTCACCTCTAACCGGCCGTAGACTAGTCTGCAATACCCTTTCCTCTTGAATCGACCTCTTCGTGCGTCGAATCTAGTCAAAACCACAATGAATACGTTACAATAGGCTAAGGGAATATAACCCAATCGAAAAGACTCGAAAAATGTCGAAAATCCCGAAATTAGCAAAACCCGAGCCCCGGGCCCACGTCTCGAAATTCAGAAATTTTTACATCAATACGACCCTTATCTCTCCACGAGTCTATACATACCAAATTCATAAAAATCGGAGTTCATTTGACCCCTCAAATCACCATTTAATTCTCTTAAGTTTCAAGCCCTAAACCACCATTTTTGTCCATAAATTACTTGAGTTTTCAGCTCTAATCCATGTATTTAACTTGGAAATAAGTAGAAACAACTCACCTTTGATGCTTGATGAAATCCCCCTTGAAATTCTCTCCAAAATAATCCAAGCCAAATGAAAGAAATGAAAGAAATAAGCCAAATCCGTGTTTAAAAGAATCTGTCCGTGCTTCGTCGAGTTGTACCTTGCACTTGTGCTATACAAGTTGTACATCCTATTAAAATTGCTCCTTGTCGGACACCTTCTGTTTAAACACCCATAACGTCTTGTATAAATATCCAAATGACAAACGGTTTGAATATTTAGAAACTAGATTCAAAGATCTTTAATCTGATAGGTCGTACACCATATAACGCTTTATATATCCTGAGATATGAGCTTCTAAATCGGCTCCATGAAATCAGAAAATTTCTGGAGAAACTGCTCCACTAGTCATCTTTAATCAATCATAACTTTCTCTACAAATGTCCAAATTACAATTTCTTTAGCTTTCTAAAAACATTATACAAAGATCTACAATTTTCGTTTTTAAATCATCTCAAAATTCCTTGTATATCAAAAGATATAGGTCTCCGAAGTATGCTTCACGACTGCACATTGCTGTCCAAAGACAGCTTAGCAGCAGAAATTGCAGTAGCTTTTATTTTCACTAAAAAGGCTCTAACTCCATCATACGAACTCGGAAGTAGACGATTCTTTTTCCTATGAGTCACAAATAATAATACGAACACAACCCTTCAATCGAAACTCAATTCGGAGCTCGTTTTCCCAGTTCAATACCCATTTTGCTCGTTAAACAATTAACTCACATTTCACGTCAAAAACCCAATTGCAACTTGATGAAATTAAACCAAAATTTCTAGATCAGTCCTATAATTCATGATTTAAATTTTGGAAGTCTCGAAATCAAATTTGGATCTCTAGAACTAAAAATGGACCCTTGGATCATTACATGCTTATGCTCAAAACGGCAAAAATCTTCCAAAAACTCTTCCAAAACCTATCCGAGCCTCATGGGACCCCGACCAAAAATGCCAACATAATTCATAACATCATTAAAACCTGCTCAAATCATCAAAACACCTCAAACAACATCAAATTACCCAAAACTCATCGAATTCAAGCCTAAGTTTCGAAAAACTTCCGAAAATACACTTTCGATCAAAAACCCGACCAAACGATGTCCGAATAACCTGAAATTTTGCACACACATCACAAATGACATAACAAAGCTACAGCAATTCTCGGAATTCTATTCCGACTCCCGGATCAAAATCTCACCTATCAACCGGAATTCGCCAAAATACTAACTTCGCCAATTCAAGTCTAATTCTACACCGGACCTCCAAAATTACTTCTGATCACACTCCTAGGTCAAAAATCATCCCCCGAAGCTAACCAAATCATCGGAATTCAAATCCGAGCCCTCTAACACATAAGTCAATATTCGGTTGACTTTTCCAACTTAAGCTTCCTTAAAAGAGACTAAGTGCCTCAAACCTTACCAAAATCATTCCGGAATGACTTCAAATTTTGCACACAAGTCACATTCGACATTACGGACTTGCCCCATCGTTCAGAACCGCATTCCGACCCCGATATCAAAATTTCCACTTCCGGTCGAATTTTCTCAAAAACCTTCAAATTTTTATATTTAGCCAAATGACTTCAAAATGACCTCCGGACATCCGAATTCACTTCCGATCGCGCTCCCAACTCCAGAATCACCATACGGTCTATTCCTATGCTCGGAATCTCAAACGGACATCTATAACACTGAAATGCCTTCTGTGAGCACGTGATTTTTGCTTCAAGAGACAATCGCTCCAAAAGAAATAAAAAATAACAATAATTGATCTCGTTGTACAATTTTGGGATTTTTACATGGCACTTCGTTAATTGTTTATGACTTTGGCCCATTTTTACTTTATTAAAACAAAATACAAAAAAATGTACGTGTCATGCATAATCTGAACCGTAACATGGTTGTTAAATAGAAAAGCATAAACAGACATCTTTGTCCGTGATTTTGTTTTGTTTGATTTTTACCTGTTTTGAATTATTTTAATGTGTGTGCAATTAATTGTATTAAGTGTTTATTTTAATTTGATTTTACTTAGTTTTGTATTTTTATAATAAAAAAAAGAGAAAAAAAAGAAGCCTTTCCTTTTTCCGGATTTGGGCCAATTTGTTAAAATTGGCCCAAACAAATAATGCCCAAACCAGGCCTGCCCGGTCCAGTCCGAGTTGATACCCAGGGTGTCCAAACGACACCATTTTAATCCAGCCTGATCTGGGCCGTTGATCTCAGATTGATCAATGGCCAAGATCACATTTCCCATACCCACGAACAAAACCCGACCCGTTCCACCCGGACCAACCCAAACCCCCTTTAGTTGAAACGACACCGTTTCCCCTAAGCCCTTAGATCCAAGCCATTGATTTCAGTTGATCCAACGGCTGAGATCAACCCACCCATTCCATATATAAGCCCTTTAACCTTACCCTGCCCCCCATCTGATACCCCAGCTCCCGTCTTCACCATCTTCCCCATCAAACCCTAGAGCCGCCCCTGTATCCTTCACCATGAAAGCCGGCGGCATGGACACCGGTGACCCTACCCTCAACACCATAGATGCTCCTAACCATCCTGAACCCAAATCCACCAACCACACACCTCGAATCCCATCCCACCTTCTCGAATCTTCATTTGAAGATTCGAGTCGGAACCCGATTTACACCAACCGACCCCAGCTTCACACCAGACACTCCCCAGACCCCTCGTGACCAAACCATGCTTGGTTTGGTCCGAATCTGATCAGGGAAGCATAAATCCCAGATCTGAGTTTTGGAACTTTGTGATTCTTCGTCACTGGTCCATATCCGTTCAACCGAAGAGATTAAGGTCTAATGGACTTTAATCTGAGAAACACTTCGATTAAAGTCCGTTCAGCCTTAAGAAAGGTCTGTCCGAGTCCGAGTTAAGGTTTTGATTTTTCAAGGTTTAAGGTGAGTTTCTTTCTTTTCTTTATTTGTTTTTGTCCATGTGATTGTTCTAAAAACTGTCCATGTTTGGTGGAATCTGGTGTTTTGAATTTTATTAACTGTGTCCTGTCCACCTTGCCCGAGCCTTTGTGTTTGATTTGTTTCTTTCTTCTACTTGTTCTGATAGTATGTATGTATGTATTTGTTGTGCAATTAGTTGAATTCCAAATTTGTACTGATTAACTGATTCCTCGAAGCACAATTCTGCTCAGTCAATGTAATGCGAACCTTGTTTGATACTGTTAAATGTCGGATTTTTGGCTACGATTGTATGTGTTATAACTAATATAGTCGAGTCGACATGTGTCGTCAATTAGTTTCAACTGTCTGAACAAAAAATAAATCGATTTGCTTCTGTTGAACATTGCCTGAATCAATTAAGAACCAAGTTCAGTTACTTATAGTTGTTAATATGATTTCGGAAACCTAAGGCTTGGTCTGTAATTGAAATCTGAGTTGATGGCATGTGCACTTGTGCACAGCATGTGCATTGTGCACAGCCTGTTTCCTGCATAAAAGGGCTTTTGATTTAAAAATGGTTAGACAGCATATGCTGTCAGATATATTCTACTGCCCATACTTTGCTTTAGTTTAAGAAGTATTAAATCTTTTAAAGGGTAAATCTGCCAGGGAATATTGATGGGGGTTAATACTTAAATAACTAAGTGGAACTGAAAAGAAGAGGGCACATGGGAGGGATGTTCTTTTGGGGTCTAACAGGCTGCTAAAGGGCTGAGGTTTAGGCTTATAAAAGGGGGGCTGGAAAATACATACAGGACACAGAAAAGAGAGGGGCACACGGTGAGGAATAAATTGAAAGAAAGAGAGGGTGATACAGATTGAGAGATATACACACATACACACATAGAAACAGACATTGACAAGAACAGAGTGATTTGAGGGGAGAACATTTTGAGAATTAAAGTGAGGAAAACAGAAAACTGGAAAAGAATTCTCTTTGATGACACAGACAGGCAGGATCAGAAATTACATCTTTGATTGCTATCTTGATTTCACTAGTCTTGACCTGTTTGTGCAACATTGATTTCTTCCAAATCCCAGCTGAGTCTGCTTGATTGTTGTCGTTTTACTCGAAGACTTGGTCTAGTTGAGTATTCCCAGTTGAGGTCTTGATCCCACTTCAATTATTTCGTGTGTTTGTTGCTGCTGCTATTCTGTCCCTGTTGCTGCTGCTATTCTATGTCCTGCTGCTACTGTTAATTCTGTTTCCTGCTGCTGCTGATTTCCCCATCTTCTTCCTCTTCTCCTTTGCATTTTCAGTGTTTCCAGGTACACATTTCAAATCCCACTTTGGTGTTAACTGTAACAGTTCAAAAGCATGAAATGAAAGGAGTTCTTGAAGAAAATTTAGATGTCTGTTTTGTAATGCTTGTGGTATATTGACTTCTGTTGTATAAATTGATTAGTGTGATTCAGTAATGAAAGATTAGTTAGATAATACTTAATCAAGTTTTAGCCTCTTGCATCTTAGTTTATAGTTGTTTGCCAGTATAAGATGTAATGGTACAGTATATAGAAGGCATGGAGAATTGGTATAGATTTTTGACTGGATTCCCGTTTAACTAATGACATGCATAGAATAGAATATTTCCACCTTACACAAATGTTCCTCGTTTATTTTTAGTTTTCCTTTATCATAACCCGCTAGGCAGCATATAGAAGCGCGTTCGAATCCCCGCAAGTAATGAGACATAGTAGTTAATTCCCTTAAATTCAGCCTCAATAAGTCTAGTTAAATTCAATTCAAGAAACGTTTGGACGCAAGTATAACATTGGGTCAATCTCGAATGTAATTTCTTTGTCCAATTAAAGCATGTTTCACAAGTTATGACATCCCTCCACTTTGTAAATAATTAATCAGAAATTGATAAGAATCCGGATTAGGCAAAAGCATATAGTTAAATTAGCATGTCCCTTTTCTTTTAGTTTTAGGGACAAATGCATTAGAAATGTAGCCACTTTAGGATATCCTTTCTAAAATAGAGACGAGCCTCGCCAAATAAAAATGCAAATTGCGGGGCCCTTAATAAATAATCATAATATTTAGAATTCAGGCTAGGCCGTTTAGTGAATCTTATGGCTTTTCCACCATATAATAACGTGTTAGACTCTTTAGGCACGGTTTAAGTAAATTATATTCTTAAATTCGGGTGCGCATTGATGTGACCCAAATCCAAATCTCAACGGAGTCAGAATGTGTCGACGACCACGGGTGCATTGATTGTGACGTAGTTCGAGATGCATTTTCATGACGTTGCAATTCTATAAAAATAAATGATAATAATAAAAGCGGTTTAAACTTAATAAAAGCATGTAAATCATAACATATATTTAAATTAGATAATTAGCCATTATAACAATTTAAGCGACCGTGCTAGAACCACGGGATTCGAGGGTGCCTAACACCTTCCCTCGGGTCAACAGAATTCCTTACTTAGAATTTCTGGTTCGCAGACTTCATTTGGAAAAGTCGAAAATTTCCTCGATTTGGGATTCAAGATAAACCGGTGACTTGGGACACCAAAAGCCAAACCTTTCCCAAGTGGCGACTCTGAATTAAATAAATAATCTCATTTCGAATATTGTCACTTAAATTGGAAAAACTCCCCTCGCGCATTTACCCTTCGGGGCCGGGCGCTCTATAACACTGAAATGCCTTCCAACCCAAATTTATGAAATTCTTCTAAAGTACTAACTTTCACAATATACGCCGAAATGCTCACGGGTTACCCAAAACCAAATCCGGACATACGCCCAAGTCCGAAATCATCATACGAACATGTTGGAACTTTCAGATCACAATTCCGAGGTCGTTTACTCAAAATTCTAATCCTAGTTCATTTCTTTAATTTTAAGCTTTCAAAATGAGAATTTCCATTTAGATTTGACTCCAAACTTCCTGAATTTTAATTCTGACCATACACACAAGTCAATATACGTGAGATGAAGCCGCTCATGGCCTCAAACTGCTGAATGACGCGCCGGAGCTCAAAACGACTGGTCGGGTCGTTACATATTCCTGTTTTAATTTGTGTACCATGGGGTGTTCATGGCTGAAATGAATACAATAATGAGAACCAAAGGAGGTTAAGGGTTGATTGTATGACTTATGATTGTCTAGGTATACCCCAAAGTTTGACGGTTTAATATCGATTGACCGAGTATATCCGATATAAGTTCACTATGGAAAGTTCAAAGGGAAACATACTTATCCAGATGCGATTAATCCCTGCTGACGCATCACACAGTTTTTCATGCATATTTCCGTGATATACCCATTCCCTATTCATGTGGGGGATTGAGTTTTTTAAGTTTATTTTAGCTTAAAAGAGGGTGAATGGGAAATGGAGGGAAAATGAAATATTTGAGTTTCTCTCCTTGACAAAGGGACATTGTCCCATATTGGAGGAGAAAAAGACTTTTGATGGGTATATATACAATTGCTCTTCTTCTAGCTCTTAAAGAGTTAAGAAGAAGGCAAGCCTCACGCCGTCGTCGTCGTCGCTTACTCAGTTTCAGATTCGGATTTGGATTTGGTTAAATGGTCGATTGATTGATTAATTTTTTGGACTAAATTTATTTGTTAATATTAAATATTAATAAAATATTATTAAATATCCATTTTTGTAACAAAAATTAATATTAAATCTAAACTATCCATTTTTTGTAACGGAAAATAAAATTTCCTCTGCCCGTCCGTTTTTTGTAACGGAAAATCTGCCCGTTTTAATTTGCATAAATGTCCATTTACGTTATGGCCGTTTTACGTAACTAACCTCTGAAGAGCTACACCTCTTCGTTTGAACTCAACAGGTTGAAGCTATAAATAGCAGTCCATTCTCTCAGATTTTCCATATGAAATTCTGAATTCTCCTCCTTTCTTTTACATTGTTTTAACTACAAAGAAAGTAACAGTAAGTGTGATTTGTTACTGATCATTATGTTCGTTGAAACACTGGAGTTTGAAGTACCGCTACACCAGTGTGTAGTTCATTCTATCCTAGGAGGAAATAATCCACAACCTCGGGTAATAGGAGGGGATTAAGTTCCTTAAGGAAACACTGTGAATTCAGTGGGCTCGGATTAAATTCTGTTTCTTTTACATTTCTGTTTATATGTTATTTTATCTTCTCCAAAATTACTTTACAAAAATAGTTTACTAACACAAACATCAATATTCATGTCAATCGCAATCCATAACTAGAATATTTAGCTACTCATAATCAAGCTACACATTATATGAATATTTTAGGAGTTGTTTTTAGCATTCAACTTTTTCCTACCATATTGTGTTGTTTGGGGGGCTGTTTTAGATATTAAAAGGCTACGCGTTGCGCCCATAAAGAGGACAGTGTAATCATGTTAGGGGATGGAAATCGAAGGGTTCGGCGATACGTCAAGTGTTGAGGTTGTGCGGGCTTGGTGCTTGTCTTGTGCTATGGCCTACTGCGACACGGCCCATCTCCTCCGCCCTGAAGATCGTGTGGCGACACCCAATGCGGGAAAGTCAGGCGCGGCTCACGCGGCGAGCTGTTATCCCCCGCGGTCAACCTGGGGCGTGATGCGCCAGCGAGCCTTTCCGAAACTTTTTCGTCTCCTTATTGATTTTGGACTTGGTTAACTTTTGCCTGGGGTTTATCCTACCTTATAAATACGGCCTAAATTCGTTTTTGAGGTGGTTGGATATTTTTTTGGAGGCAAAGTGGCTTATGGAGGACTTGTGGAGCACGAAATCATAGAGTGCGTATTTGTATTTTGGAGGCAAAGTGGATCATTATGAAATGTACATAAAAATACACTTTGCCTCCAAACTCATAGTGGATATTTACCTTTCATAATGATCTAAAACCCCTCCACAGTACCTTGGCAATCACTTGTATCATTCTTGTTAACTAACGATCTGTAACTCTTTTAACAGTACGTTGGAAACTCGATATATAAAGTGTCAACTCGTAATTACACGAGATAGCTCTTATTTGACTCATGAAATTGATAACATAGAATTGACATACTTTCATGATTCTCAACTTCATGGCTCACTCATAGGGAACAATAAAAGAAAGTTGTGTCGTAGCGGCGAAAGAAGAATTAGCCTTATGTATCTCAATTTCCAATTCTGAAAAAGTATGATGACTCGACCCTTCCTTTGGAACGTTAATATAATCTACCATAAAAGAGTATACGAAACTAACATTAGCAACTAATCACAAATGTGGGCCCCACAAAATACGTAGGGGGTGAAGGTTTTTGGCTGCCTCGCCGGCCTTTCTTTAATTTTGCTCAACTTCTTCGTTTTTGGTGCCATTTCGTGCAACTTCTTACCGCTTCACATTTAAATAATTTTATATATCAAACAATATAATTAAACTCAAGCGTCGCACGAATCATCGATGTTGCATCAAAATGTAGGGGGATAATATCATAAAATATAAAATTATAACTAAACATCATTGCTAAAGAAGATATATTCTTACACACAACTTGGGGTCATGCCTAGCCCCATATTGCAATGGTGGTTTTTTGTTAATAAAAAATACAGTTTTGCTTTATGGATTGCTTGATTCTGCAGTACTGTCCTGTTAGTTATTGGCTAATAATATTTCTAGAGGATCTCAATGTCTTTTTAGTTTTGTGATTAACAACTTATTTAAAAAAATTGTCACAAGTTCTATTACCACATGAAACAGGGGAAACTTTGTTCGTTTAATGGGTTGAATGGCTTGAAGGCTTGCTCTTTGCGCTGATCAGAAGAACCATTAAATTTCCCCTCTTCTTTAATAGCTTCTCTAATAGACTTCCCAATCTTCTCAAGAGAAGTATGCAACAGGTCTTTTTTAATGCTTGACGTTAGAGGTGCCAATTTTAGCCCAAACAAACCGATTTAATCTGTCCAGCCTCCAAGGTTGGGCCAGTTATTGACCCGTCCATTTGTTGAACTCGTCACATTTTGATCCAATATGTATCTACAAAGTTCACCCGTCCCCCCTTACTTACCCCCTATCTCATGTTTATAAACTTCATTACAAATCACACATTTTAAATAATCCTTATTATCTTCGGTCTAGTAAAAAAAATTCCAACACTCACTTCTCATTCTTCGGTTTCTCTTAATTGGGAGAGGCGGCCTACTTATATTATGGCATGACATATTAGTTTGTCTAACAAGTGGTATTTCAAGATTATCAGGTGACTTAATATTATCTAAATCATCATCTACATTTATATCCTCAGGTGATGTTAGAAATATGTGTGTTACTAGTACTACAAGAACCACCTTTTATTTTTTAGTATTACCACTACCACCTTTATTACATTTTTTTTTTTGCTGCTCTAAGTATGTCCATTGTGCAAATTAAATTAAAATAACTAAATTAATAATTTTAAATAATAAAATAAATAAAAACCAAAGAAGAGAAAGAGATGGACGAGTGCATCGAGATGCCACACTAATTTTGAATTTGAAACTCGCAAATTGCAATAGCACACTTCAAGTCTTCACTTGATAATTATAATTTCGTAGTAACAACTGTAATTAAAAATTGAAATAAAGTTGGAATAGTAATTAATTGATAGTAATTCAAGAGAGAATATAGCAAATATAAAGAATACAGAGAATGAGAGATTATTGTGAGAAAAAATAAAGAAGAGGGGAACTATTTATACTTTTAGAAGGTTAAAATTGTAATTTTTCAATTATTAGGGTGGAGGCTATTTTTTAATGGTGGAAGGCCGAATGGCTATTTCAGCAAAAAAAAAAAAAAAAAAAAAAATCGGTTGGCCAACGGGTTCCCTAGATTTTGACCGTTGCCAATTGTCTTGTCTTATTTTCTTAAAAAAATATTACCCTTAAGCGGGCCGAAAATAGATGGAAAGCAAACAATAACCAGTAAATAGATGGAAAACAAACAATAACTAGGGGTGGGTGTTCGGTATTTCGGTTCGGTATTTAAGAATTTCGATTCGGTATTTCGGAATTCGGTTTATCAATTGTGTATACCAAATACCATACCAAAATATTTCGGTACGGTTCGGTATTTCTTATTTTGGTTCGGTACGGTTTCGGTTTAACAATCAATGAATAATCAATGCTAACAGTGACATGCACAATTGAAATTTTCACTCTAAAAGAATCCGTTTTCCGATATATAACAGTGCACAACTGCACATGGCTGATCTGATGGCACATGCAGTCATGCACAATTGAATAAGTAAAAAGCAAAAGCTGAACAAGACAACAACTTCTTTACAATCTGGCAATCTGCAGTTGCACACCAGTATACTATATATCATATTATACAATATTACAATCTGCATTCTGCACGCCAGTATTAGTATACAAGTGAAAAGCAAAAGCTGGCCAACTGCACAATGCACATTACACAACTATATTAAACAACTTAAACACAGTTGACAGTTCAATACTGCAATCAACTGGCCAACTGCACATTACACAACTTAACACTTAACACAATACACAATTGAATCTGTACACAACTACACAACACATTACACAACTTAATACTTAACACAGTACACAATTGAATCTGTACACAACTACACATTACACAACTTAACACTTAACACTTAAACACAATGCAATAAAAACACAGTGCAACAAAAACAGTCTTAACACTTAAACACAGTGCAACTGGCCAACTGCAACAGTCTTAACACTCTTAACACTTAAACAGTTAAACATAGTGCAACAAAAACAAAGAGGGCATCCCTCAACAAACAGTCTTAATTCTTAAACATGAATTCCAGGAAGACGCGCAAGACAACGCTTAATATGCTTCCTTAAACCAATTGTTCAATTCCTCTTTGGATTAACATTATATACTTGACCACAATGTTTGCACTCTACTTTGCGAACTTCTCCGTTATCTTCTTTCACCACAAAGTATTCCCAAATATCGGAGCGTTGAGCAGTAGCACGGGGCATGATTGCACTTGAACCTAAAAAAAATATAAATCATAAGTTAGAATATTACATTTTGATGATAATAAAACAAAACTACAAAATATTAAGTATATCATTATCACCAAACAAATAGAGTATTAAACTTACCACTCAAGATGTAAGTTGCAACTATACATCAAACAATGCTAGTAGTGCTTCCATTATTTTCCATATCTAAAGATAATACGACCAAATATGTCATACAAATGAAAAAACATGATATATTATTTTGAATTAAAATACACACAAAATATTAAACCTTACCAAGCTCGAGTTCCTCAAGATACTTCAAGTCTTCTTCAACACTAATAGGATTCTTCTCTTCTCTAAGCCAATCTTGAACACAAATAAGAGCTTGCACACATCAGATTCAAGAGGACCTGCATTACCACCATCTTCACAAAGATGAGAACATTGATAAGCAGAAAATCCATCATAAAAAAGATGCAACTTGTCAAAGGCCTTTTCAAAGTGTTGTGCTGTATCCAACATCAAATAGGTGGAATTCCACCTGGTAGGAACATCCAAACACAACATTTTGGTACATTCTACCTTTACATGTGCACAACACTGTTTAAACTTTAAGGTCCTTGCAGGCGAAGATCTCACATAAGTTGAAAATTTATCTTTGTTTGACTATTATCTTCTGCAATTTTAAGTAGGTATTCTTTGCATCTAAGCAAATGATTCTTCAATCCTGTTGTTCCATTCTTAGATGAATTAGCAGCATAAGCTTGTTTACAATATCGACATCGTGCTTTCCCAACCCCATTAACCTCAAATTTATCAAAATGGTTCCAAACGTCAGACCTAGATTGCATTGCTTTCCTTTTCTTGGAATCTTGAGTATCAATGGTGTTGGTGTTACTATCTACCGTAATAGGTAAACTTTCACTAGGACCAACATCACTTACTTTACTTGTATCTTCCATATATATAAAATTAAATAAATATAAACATAAATTAACAATCAACAAATTAACTACCTTGCTATTAGTAATGCTGAGAGAATGTAAATATGAGAGTGCACTTTTAGATTTTAGTTATTTCAAACTAGCTATAAGTAGCTTAAACTACCATGTTTCTGCTTAACGAATTAACAATATCTTTCCAACAGATGCAGCAACAGTCTAATGTAATTGCAGCTAAGCAAAAGCTAAAAAGGCTAAAGAAGCCATTAACAATATCCTTTTCTAGCCATCTATAAATAAATAAAAAATCATGGCCATTACTACTCAAGTGACAAGTCCACAATTATTTAAATCTTTCCAAACCAGCAACCATAGGAATGTCACAACAAAGAAGACTAACAGTGAATTCACTCAACTGTCATCATCCTAAAGTGTCTATCACAAGAAAAATGCAAGGAAAGTTCTAAAAATCAGACCTAAACAAAGTAATCATATGGTAAGCCTAACACATAGTCGTGTACTCACAACTGTTAATATACAAGCAAATGAATTAAACAACATGAACGTTATACAGATGATATTTTCCTACTAAAGGGAAAAGCTCGGAATAGCAGTTCATTCAATCAGCAGTACAACCAAAAGAAAACAAAACATACCTTTGAAATTGAAATTGAATCGAGCTCGGAACACTGGAACAGGACAGCAGCGTCTTCGACACTTCGTTTACCCGGAATTTGTGAGGAGTGAGGAATCGACTCGAGCTGGAAATCGCCGCCTATAACCCTAAATTAGTTTGATGCAAAAAATCAGAAATTAAAAAATTTATGCGTCTGAACTCTGAACTCAAAAAGTTCAAAACTTAAAAATATAAAAACTCAGAAAAAACCTCAGAGAGTACTGGGATGAGAATGAGATGAGATGAGACTTACAAAACTTACAAAAGTAATGAAGTTAACCGGTGAAGATGAGATGAGACTCGAGCTCGACTGTCGACTGGTCGTAAGTCGTAACTCGTAGACTCGCAGTCGATTCTCGATGATATCCTAAGCCCTAATGGCTAATGCCCTAATTTGATTCAGATGCCTAATTTGATTCTCGACTATTAGACTGTCTATTAGAGAGGAAGAGTAATGGGCTTGGGTATTAACTGACTTGGGTAATTGAGATTGGGCTTGGGAGTTGGGGGAGTTGGGCCTGGGTAGGACGCCGGGACGGTATGGGCTTAGTCTAATATATATTATATAGGTAATTAGGCTTAGATATAGTCATATATATTATATAGGTTCACCAAATTTTCGGTATTTCGATTTACCGAAATTGTAAAATTATAATACCGAGAACCGAACCGAAATATCGAAATACCGAAAAAACCGAAACCGAAATACCAAATTAATTTGGTTCGGTTCGGAATTCGGTTTTTCGGATTTTATGCCCACCCCTAACAATAACCAATAAATAAGGACTGGCAGTATGAAAACAGAAAGATAGTGTGAACATAACATTGACCACTAGCAGTCTAAGACAAAATTCTATCAGACTAGCCTCACACTGATACGAGTTAGAAATATGCTCAACTACTTCCTAACCTACAACCTTAATACTCGACCTCCACAGCCTCCTATCGAGGGCTATGTTCTCGGAGATCTGAAGCCTCACTATATCCCGCCTGATCACTTATCCCCAGTACTTCTTAGGTCGCCCTCTACCTCTCATCGTACCCGCCAACGCCAACCACTCGCACCTTCTTAGCGGGGTATCTGGGCTTCTCCTTTGTACATGCCCGTATTATCTAAGCCTCGTTTCCCGTATTTTGTCATCCATGGGAGCCATGCCCACCTTCTCCCGAATATCTTCATTCCTAATTTCATCCATTCTAGTATACCCGCATATCCACTTCAACATCCTCATTTTTGTTACTTTCGTCTTATGGATATGTGAGTTCTTAACTGGTCAACACTCAGCCACATACAATATGGCCGGTCTAACCACCGCTCTATAAAACTTACCTTTGAGTACGGTGGCACTTTCTTGTCACACAAGACTCCAGATGCTAACCTCCATTTCATCCACCCCACCTCAGGTGTATGAAATCCTCGTCGATCTCCCCATCCCCCTAGATAACTGACCCAAGGTACTTGAAATTGCCTCTCTTGGGAATGACCTGCGATCCAAGCTTTACATCCATGCCAGCTTCCCTCGGCTCGGCACTGAACTTGCACTCAATTGACCTACATATGAGAAAATTAATATTAAAAAAAATCGAAAGAATACGCTCCCCTAAAATAAAACTCTCGTAATGATTACATTGTGGATGCTATTATATTATTGTGTGAAGGAAGGATTCTTAATTTGTAGAGGCCACAACATTTTCCTCTAAGAAATAAATCTGTCAAATATGGAAGAGATCTATATTTTTCTTTTAGGAAAAGTAAAACCAATTATGGTAAATTTTTTATCCTTCCTTCAAGAAAAGGTAATATCAAATTTGGTAAAAAAATCATGACAAAATTCTAACAATTTGGGCCATATCAGATCGAACCGGGTCGATAACGGGCCAATCCAGCCCGATTAACACCTTTAGTTTGAAGGCAGGACAACCAATATCTAACAAGGCACCCTCTTGTTATGGAGCGTTTTATCCTTTTAATATGAATTTTTTTGTGCGAATCCGAATTAGTCGAACTTCAATGCAGATATTAAATATCGGATAAAAGTAAATAAAATACTTTAACTCTGTACAGTGGAATGGACTGTTACCTAATTGAGTCCAGCTCAAAAGTTTATTACTGAATGACTAAAGTGAGACAAAACTTTATTATAGTTATTCTATACAAGTACTTTTTCTAAGATCGAGCATTCTAGTAAAGTTAAATCATTGAGCATCAGCAAATGTTTGTTTGATCACACTCTTCAACATTGCCGTCACACCATCTCCAGCTTTCCTATCTCAGCTAGCTCCTCCATTTCTGTAATTCTGTACAGAACCATATAGCTAAAGAACTATCTAGCAATTAATTATCTGCAGCCACTCTCGTAATTGAAGGTAATTATTATTATTATTATTATTATTATTATTATTATTATTATTATTATTTTTTATTATTTTTTTGGTTTTTGCTGTCTATATATCTATCTATATCTATATCTATACTATATTAAAAGTACGAAGACCCTTAGCGAAATGTCGTTCGTCTTTTTTACCCTCTAAAAATAAATTTTACATTGGACATAATTGTAATTTAAGTTGCTTTCCTAATAATTAGGGTATTTGAATCACCTAAAATTTTAATATTTCCTTATTGAACTAAATAAGAAGTCCTAATTACTACCGTGAGTTTAAAAATTGACTTTCTTACATAACATATATAAATTAATAAGAAAACGTGAGTTTCTTAAACTTAATAGAATACTTTTTATTTATGAAATAATAGTTACATACAATAAAGGACTAAAATTTAAAACTAATGTTTTTTCTTTTCATTTCAAACTTGATCTTTATCACACATAAAAATATATTCTGAAGTTCCTCAATTTTATGTTAAATATTATAAGAAACATTTCATATAATAGTTATTTAATTAATTTTTTTAAAATTTTAGAGCTTAAAATTAATTAAAAGTTACTTATTAATTTATTTCTTATATGAACCATGGAGGAAGTTAAAATTTGTTTTTTCTTTTGATTTCAAACTTTGTATAAGTCTAACGCGTAAACTATATATAAATGATAAGAAAATAAAATAAAGGTAAAACAAAATGATTTAAAAAAGAAGAGGTACGAGTTCTTGGACAATAGAGTATTTAGTTCACTTTTTAAAAATAACAAGACTATTTCACTAATAATATTATTCAATATTATACTTTTAACTTTCAAAAGTTTTAAATACACTATTATACTTATGAGCAATGTTGAGCAGAAATCAATAAAAGACGTAAAATTAACAAGATAATTTATGAGATTCTTTAATTTTTAATCCATGTCACATTTAGCTAAATATGAGTGAGTTTATTAGCTAGATTTCAATTGTAGATTCTCTTACTAGCTTTTTTTTTTTAAATGTCCCTTTTTCTTTATTATTGTACTTTGATTTTGTGTTAATTTAAAGTTCGTAGATTATTAGTTACCTGAATATATGTTGTAAATTGTATCCTGCAAGATTATTTAGATTTTCAAAGTTCTTGCCCGTGAAACTGAAATTCTGAAATTGTAAAGTTGAAATAAATTTTAAGTTAAATTATTTATGTTGAGGACTCATAAGATATTTCTTTTAATTATTGAGTTAGTTATACACAATTAATATTCATGATCATCTTAAGGAACTTACACTTTTATTTTATAACTTAGTACTATATTTTAAATATTATACTCATTGAGACAGGATTCACGTGCATCGCGCGTACTCTAAGACGAGTAATATATAAATGAAACTTGGAGCAACGATAAAGTTGTCTCCGTGTGACCTATAGGTCACGAGTTCAAACCCTGGAAGTAGCCAATATTGCTTGCATTAGGGTAGGCTGTCACACCCCTTGAAGTGCGGTCATTCCTTGAATCCTGCATAAATGCAAGATGCTTTGTGCACTAGACTATTTTTTTGTTTTGTCTATATAAAATATTTTTTTCTTTAAATAGTTTCGGTCTTCATACCACTGATGTAGAAGAACAAGGACGAAAAAAAGATTGGTTTTCTTAGATTCTCTTTTTATTTTTGACCTGAATAATATGAATTTGTATGGATAAACTGTGTATTAAAGAGTACTCCTACTATTGAGTCTAATATTGCTAACATAGTTAAAAGATGTTAGTTGAAAGTTGCGGGACAAGGATGCATATTTGGACTGTTACATACATCTGAGAAATCTTCGTTAACTTGAAACAAAAACTTTCGTAGGTCAAGAATTGGCAATCTATCTAAATCTAAGGCGAGCAATCGGTTCTAACATTGTTATATTTACTTCCAACAGCTGTAAAGAGACCAATCTAATTGACATGGAGAAGGTTCTGACTGGTGAAAGAACTACTGCTCATGCAACGACATCAATCGATGAGGAAGTAGTAGAATTTGAGGATGATGCACATAGTATAATTCAACAATATAATTGACTGGAGGAACAAAGGAAGTAGACGTTGTCTCGATTGTTGGAATGCATGGATTAGGCAAAACAACTTTGGCTAGAAAGGTGTTCAATCATTTTATTGATAATATATAGACACTTTGACGTCCGAGCATGGTGCTCTATATCTAAGGAATATAGTTTGATGAAGGTGTTCTTGCAGATTCTTAAACAAGTCATAGGCAATTTGGATGATATCAAAGATGAAGACATGCCTGACAAGTTGCGAAAGAATATAATGCGCAGGAGATATCTCATTGTATTAGATGATATATGGGAAGTTAAGGCATGGGAAGAGTTGCAATTATCTTTCCCACATGATGAAAATGGAAGCAGAATACTGGTAACAACTCGAAATGAAGAAGTGGGTTGGCAGCTTAAGCACCATAGTAATCCATATTCTCTTAGATTTCTCACAGTGGATGAGAGTTGGGAATTATTCCAGAAGAAAGTATTTCAAGGAGAGATCTGTCCCCCCGAGCTACTCAGAGAAGGACAACGAATTGCCAAAAATTGCAAAGGGTTACCACTTGTGATCGTCTTGATTGCTGGAACTATTGCAGAGAAAAGGCAAGCCTCTTTATGGCTTGAGGTCGCAAACGATTTAAGTTCCCATGCTTCAGAAGAGCAAAGCATGAAGATAATAGAGTCAAGTTGTGACAATTTGGAAGACCATTCAAAGCCTATCCTTCTTTACATGGGGTTGTTTCCAGAAGACCACAAATTTCCAGTATCCGATTTACTAAAATTGTGGATGGGTGAAAGTTTTGTAAAAGTTGTGGATGGGTGAAAATTTTGTACAGGTAATGGACACAGAGAACATGGAGGAAGCATCTAAAATTTGTTTGAACGATCTAGTGAACAGAAGCCTAGTAGTGGTTACTAAAAGGAGAAGTACAACAACAACAACAACAACGACCCAGTATAATCCCACAAGTGGGGTTTGGGGAGGGTAATATGTACGCAGACTACAAAAAAACAAGTTTAATGGTGAGATAAATTGGGTTATTGCAGTAAGTCACTTCAGGATTCAGCTCTCAACATTAAAAAACAAGTTAGAAGAGACCACAGGATGTGACAGTCTCCAAGTTGATGCCCCGTATCGTTAAATAAAGGTGAGGCCACTAGTATGGTGCACTAAGCTCCCTCTATGCGTGATGCGCGGGGTCCAACCACAAAGGTCTATCTATGAATAAAGGAAAGTGATTTCATAATTATGATACAGAGTTTTTGGCAAAAATCATCCTTGAACTATATAGCCCAAACCTAAAGTACATCCTTGTGATGCCTTAGTGAACAAAAAAATCCTTATGCTATTTAAGCTATTGCAAGAATCATCCTTCCGTTAATATTTGACAGGAAAACTAACGGCTAACTAAGCAAAAGAGCATGCCAAGCACGTAGGTAGGGGTGGCAAAATGGTTAAAAGAAAACAATTAACCACCCATATTATCCACTAAAAAATGGGTTGGATAATGAACTTGTTTAAAACGGGTCAAATATGCATAAGAACCCTATTATCCATTTAGAAAATGAATAACCAATCGGTCTAACTTTTACATTTGTAAAGCCTCAAATTGGAGGTTCCTCAAGTTAGGTAGACTAATAATTCTCCCAAAAGTGATCATATGCAAGAAGTCATGGATAATATGGTTACCAATATTATCCGCCGGCTAACCCGTTTTTTATCCGTATTAAATATGAGTCGGGTTGGATAATTTATCCGTTTTCGACCCGAACCATATCCGACCCAACCTGCCCGTTTTCCACTCCTACACGTGGGTTTTCCGCTAAATTGTTCAAGAATGCCCCTCCTGCCTAATCGTCTACCACCTTCACCAAAAAAGACTAAGGCATCAAAAAATAAAGTTTCTTTCCATATGAAATTCAGAGAATTATCTAGGGCAAACTCCTGAGCAAAAAGAGAAGCAAGGGCTATTTTTTCATGCCTCACAAACAAGGTAAATAATCAATAGTCAAAAAGTTAGAGATTTTTCAATTCTATTACTACGATTTTTGCTATTTCTCAACTGAATTAGTTTTGTTAATGTATTTGGCTTCTTACTGTACGTCTTCTTTGTCACTTTAATTTGAAAGGGATTACTGCATGTGTAAAGGACAATTAGAAGTAACCAACTCCCTTACCTGTTTGTTAAAATGTCAAACAAATTTACTAATGTTATTTCTTTTCTCGTTCTGGTTTGAATAATCCCAATGTTGCACTCATTTTTCCCCAAAAGAAAATATTGGAGAAGAAGATATTAGTTTAGAAGTTCTTCATCCAGAATTAGAATTGTTAATTTCGGGAGTCTACATTAGATAACTACATTTTCTGCCGCAAAAGAAAATATTTTTCTAGTTACAAGGTTACATCAAAGACCATTTCTTCACAGAGATATGCAATGGGAGTCAATTGACACCCCTTCGCCGGAAAATTACACTATATAAATATGTTAAATTCTTAATTTTATGTGTATATACTATACGTTGACTCCCCTTGATTTTTTTGTGTGCTTACTTATTTATATTTTGACTCCCCTTAGTTAAAATCCTGAATCCGCCACCGGCAGCAACACTAGTGGAATAGCATAATGTAAGATCCTTCATGTGATTCAAAAACTCTCAGGAAATTGAAGGGGTTGATCGCGAAGTACAATTTAAAGATCGTTGCAGCAATGAGAAGCAAATTGGAGAAATTGGATGTCGTGGTTAAACAAGAGCATCGAATAGTCTTAAAATTCGAGAGGAAAAATTGAGGCAAAATCTGATTGTACTATTCCTTATTTGCAGTTTTATATTAAATTTGTTATGTATGTACAAGTTCAATAAAAAGTAGTCTTATATTAAAATAAGTATGCATATACTACAATACCATTGATTAATTAAAGATAAAAACCAGCAACATAACACCAACGCAGAAACCAGTAGCTTTTTAATAAGAAATAAAAAAACTTCAAACACCAGAAAACGAATTAAAGACAAGAAAGTATCAATATTTCTTCAATATAATAAGAAGGCAAAATTCTTCAAGAATTTTTATTTTGTCGAGATGATGGAAAGATACAACTTTTTTGCATGACCAACGATGCACCTCTTCTAACCTGAAAGAACAAATTAAAACACTAAATATGACTCTCTTTAGTTGTAAACTGTAATAAATAATAAAAACTGAAATAAATTTTTTTACCGGTAGCTTTTCAACGTTATGAAAATTTGACGCTCCCTCAGCCATAATGGAGTCCAAACTACAAGGGTAGTTTGATGGATGAATTTCAATAGCATCTAAGGAAGAAGTGCAAGTTCTACTGTTGTGGGCAGGCCTGCCACATTTCTTACAATCAACTGATTTTGGTCTCTTTTTAACTTCGTCCTACTAGCTCCTTGCTCATCACCTTTTGTTTTCTTTTCTTCCCCTATCCCTTCAAAGCCCTTGTATAGATTGGGCGCTAGCGCTTTACTAATATAATAAAAAGTCAGGCTCTTCTGCTGAGAGAAGTCTTTCCATCTTAATTTTTGTTTCCTTCCTTTCTTCTTCTTCAAGTAAGAAGGTGGCAATGGTGGAGAATTTGATGACTTAGGCCAATAATCAGGGCCATTCATATTCAATATGAAGACTTCATAAATTTTTCTATATGTCTTGATCTTGTAGCAATCATCAACATAGTCTAGAACCTCATCCTTTTTCAACCAATCCGATATAGCATACTTACAAGGAATTCCCGAATGTTCTCATTTCCTACAGCTACATGTTTTCTTATATAAGTCAATAACCCAAGTATTACCTTCGATAGGTCCAATGACTTCATAATTCCATGTTTTTTACTTTTTAGGAATATAACTAGCAACATCCTTCATCATAGTTTTGGCCAACATATTCTTAATAGTAGGACAAATATCACTCAAATTTCATTTTTTAGCTTTCTCTATTTGAATTAATTCTAGTCATGAGCAAGTGCCTAATGGTATCTAAAAGTTTCAGAGTTAGCCTCACATAAGTTTTTCAAAAGAATATCGCACTTAGGAAGCGAAGAGAAATGTGATCTTGACCATTCACTTTGCAATTTAGTAGAAAGCCATTTACATGCATTTTTATCTAGAGTCTGTTTGGAAAGTCACCCTGTAATTGGAATTAGAATTGGTGTAATTACTAGGGTAGTAATTACACAATTGTGTAATTACGACAACCTGTTTGTTTGTCATAGTATAATTACATGTTTACTGTTTGGTTGCGCAAGTGTAATTACACAATTAGATTAAATTTCAAATTAAATAATTACGAAACTTAAGAGTTAATATAATAAATATATGCCTATAAATTTTTATAAGTATAAATGATATTATATTTGGTATTTAGGATGTATATTTTTTTCTTGAATATACATTAATTTAGTAATCATATATCTATAACTAATATATATATATATATATATATTAATAATATTTTAGATACTTATAAAAATTAAAAATATACATTTTGTAAGAACATCATGGAATTCATGTTTGATCAAATAAGTTAATATTTTTAAATACAATGTAGTAACATTATTCAAATGTTTCACAAAACTAATCTATCAATTCTAACTAAAAAATGAACAACATGCAATGTGAGCCAATACTACTAAAACAAGTAAATTAGAACCATGAATATAATACAATTTCAAATTTTTTTTAAAAAAATAGTTTAACATATGTCAAATTCCAACATAATAATAGTAAGTTCCACTGCAACTTAAAATTAAGAACATGATAAGCTTATAACCACATTTAACAACGAAATTCCACTTTAATTGCATCACTCATTATATGCCAAGTTTGACAATGACTCATTATTTCTAATATTAGGAGGTGTAATTTCAAGAAATAAAATAAGAAAATAAATAAAAAATAGAATATAAGCAATTACATGGAATCACAAGAAGTAAAGATAGAGAAATAAAAGATAAACAATGTACAAAGAAAAATATATTTTAAAATTTTAAAAGAATTAAAAAGTAAAAATAAAATTAAAAAATTAAAATAATAGAAATAAAAAGTTATAAATAAAAATAAAAACAAAAATGAAAGAAACTAAAAAGCAACCTTGTAATTACACAATGTAATTACCACCAATTCTCACCTCCCCCTTTAGAATTGGAGAGTGTAATTACACCCCTCCAATTACACCCAATTTCATGTTGATCAAGTAATTACTTGGCCAAACAAACATGTCAAACTGTGTAATTACACCCAATTACACCCAAATCCATTTCCAACGTGGCTTTCCAAACATGCTCCTAATTCAAATAAAACAGTCATACAATCAATCTCAAGATCATTCATCAAATAGGTTAAGAACCATTGCATGTTTCTTTATTTTCCTTCTCGACAATTGCATAAGCTATTATTGGAAAAATATTGTTATTCCCGTCTAAAGTAACTGCTGACAGTAATTGTGCCCCATACTATGTTGTAGTCTCGTCGTTATGCATTAACAAGAAAATATTTTTACGTGCTACATATTTTCACACACACATACATATATTTAATGAATTAATTGTCTTTATTTTTCTCTTAAATTTTGTGTTTCTCAAATAACATCATATTAAAAGTTATGCAATTAATGAAGTTAAAATTGATCACGGGAAACGATGTTCAAATACTCCAGCACAAACTAGAAAAAACTAAATGATTTTTCCCCACCTATTAACTGTTTATCAACAAAATTCCTTTGTATATGTATTGAGGAAGAAAATATGTATTACGACAAGTAATTGAACCGTGTGCAAGCTGAAAAATAAATTGGAAAGAATAAATAGCTGCGGTTATTGACTTATATCACATAGCAGTATGTTTAATTCACTACCACCAAAGGAAGTGATAGGGTGGTAAGTACTCAACCATTACATAAATACTAAAGGATGGAAGACTAAAAATAAAATTAGCATGTACTAATTAATACACACGTTGATATAATCAAAAATTTGTGTAGCATGACCCCAAAGCACCTAAAAAGGAATCATAACGAAGAATGAATATCGATCACTAGGATGTTTTTTATGGACCTACAAAAATTCAGACCAATCAGAGCCCGTCAAAAAAATTCTATAAAATCAGCATGTATTAAAAATTGATATAATCACAAATTCATATTGTAGGACCACAAAATGTAAAAATGAACCCGAAATAGTGGCAAAGAGATGTTAGTAACTGAGTTATTTTCTATGGACCTACAAAAATTAAGGTCAATCGAGTTTGTCAAAAACATTTTACAAATCAACATGTACTAATACACATGGAAACGTTGATATAATAAAAAAAATCCGCATTGCATGATCTCAAAATACAAATAATGAATCCAAAAGTCACGACGAAGCAATGAGTATTGATCACTAGGCCATATATGGACCTATAAAATTTCAGGCCAATTGAAGTCCGCCAAAAAAATATACAAATATGAGCATTTACTAATACATACAAAAAAATGGATGTAATCACAAATTCGTACCACAAAACGCAGCAAAATGAACCCGAATGTCATGAAAAAGTAGTGAGTATTTGTCATTAGTCCGTTTTCTATGAACGTACAAAAGTTCAGGCCAATCATAGCCCATCAAAAAAATTATATAAAATTACCATGTACTAATACACACGAAAAAGTGGATATAATCACAATTTTATGTTGCATGACCGAAAAACACCAAAACATAAACTCCAAAGTCATGGAGAAGCGATAAGTATTGGTTACTAGGTTGTTTACTATGGGCCTATAAAATTTAAGGCCAATCAGAGTCCGTCAAAAGAATTCTACAAAATCAGCATGTATTAATACACACGAAAAAGAGGACATAATCATAAATTCGTATTGCATAAACTTTAAACGCCATAAAATGAACCCGAAATTCATGGCGAAGTAATGCGTATTAGTCACTTGGCCAAAAAACATAGTCATGTCGAAGTGATGAATATTGGTCACCAGGTAGTTTCCTATGGACCTGAGAAATTTCGGAGTAATCGGAGTCCGTAAAAAAAAATCTACAAAATTAGCAACACACATGAAAAGGTGGATATAAATTCGTGTTGCATGACCACGAAACGCCATAAAATGAACCCCAAAGTATGAAAATATCACTATTGTTCATTAGGTTGTTTCTTGATAGCCCACAAAAATTTTAGGCGATTCGGAGCCCGTTGCTCGAATTCATGAAGATGGTATAGATATTAGCACACGAAAAAAGTAGAAACCATCCTGACTTCCTGTTTTATGGACCTAAAACATCAAAAACGAGGTATGGTCATGGCAGAGCGTTGACTAATTCTCATTAGGCTGTTTTTGATGGGCTCACAAAATTTTTAGCGATTTGGAACCCGTCGCCCGAATTCATGAAGATGGCGTGGACATCGACACAAAAAAAATTGGAAGTCGTCCTATATTCTTGTTTTACGGCTCTAAAATATCAAAAAAATGAGGAACGCTCATGGTGAAGAAATAACTATTGTTCATTAGGTAGTTTCTGATGGGCCTACAAAACTTATGCGATTCAGAGCTAGTCACCCGAATTCATAAAGATGGCATGAATATTAGCACACAAAAAATTAGAAATCATCTTGAGTTCCTATTTTATGGCTCTAAAATCCAAAAAATAAGGAGCGGTCATGGAAAGAACAATGATTATTGTTCATTATGTCGTTTCTGATGGGCCCACAAACTTGTAGACAATTCAGAACTGTAGCCCGAATTCAGAGGGCTTGAACATTATCATTAGAAAATTAGTAATCGTCCTAAATTCCTATTTTATCGCCCTAAAACACCAATAAACAAGGAAAATCATGAAAAAGCAATGAATATTATTCATCAGGTCATTTCTGATTGGCCCACAAAATTTTAAGCAATTCGGAGTCCGTCGCCTGAATTCATGAAGAATGGCATCGACATTAGCACACGAAAAATTAGATATAGTCCTGAATTCTTGTTATATGGCCCTAAAAACCAAGAAATGATGAACAATCATGGAAAAGCAATGACTATTGTTCATTAGCTCGTTTCTTATTTGGCTCACAAAATTTTAGGCGATTCGGAGCCCGTCGCCGAATTGATGAAGATGGCATGGACATTAGCACATGAAAAATTAGAAATCATCCAGAATTCCTAGTTTATATCCCTAAAATGCTAAAAATAAAGAACGGTCATGGCAAAGTGATGACTATTGTTCCTTAGGTCATTTTAAATGGGCCCATAAAATTTTTAGGTGATTCAGATCCTGTCAACCGAATCCATAAAGATGACATGGACATTAGCACACGTAAAATTAAAAATGATCTTGAATTCTTATTTTATGGCTGTAAAATACCAAAAAATAAGGAACGGTCATGGTGAAGTAATGCCTATTATTTATTAGGTCATTTTTTATGGTCCCACAAAACTTTAGGCAATTCGGAGCCCGTCGCCCGATTTCATGAAGACGGCGTGGATAAGCACGCGCAAAATTATAAAATTGCCCTAAATTCCTGTTTTATCGCCCAAAACACCAAAAAACAAGGAAAAATTATGGCAAAGTAATGACTATTGTTCATTAGGTCAATTCTTTTGGGACCATACAATTTTAGGCGATTCAAAACCTATCACTCGAATTCATGAAAACTGGCGGGACATTAATTAGCACACGAAAAATTAGATATCGTCTTGAATTCCTATTTTATGGCCCTAAAACAACAAACAATGAGGAACACCCATGGTTAAGCGTTGACTATTGTTCATTAAGTTGTACTTCGGCTCACAAAATTTTGGGCAATTGGGAGTGTATCGCCCGAATTTATGAAGATGGCGGGGACATTAGCACACAAAAAGTTAAAATTGTCTTGAATTCCTCTTTTATAGCCCTAAAATGCCAAAAAATAAGGAACGAACATGGAAAAATGATGAAAATTTTTCTTTAGATCATTATTTATGGGCTCACAAAATTTAGGCGATTCGGAGCATGTTGTTCGAATTTATGAAGATGGCATGGACATTAGCACATGAAAAATTGTAAATGGTCATGGATTCCCATTTTGTGGCCCAAAAATGCAAAAAAAAATGAGAAACGTCCATAGAGAAGCTATGATTATTGTTCATTAGGTCGTGTCAAATGGACCCACAAAATTTTAGGCGATTCATAGCCCGCCGCCCGAATTTATGAGGAAGGCGTGGACATAAGCACATGAAAAATTGAAAATCATTTAGAATTCCTGTTTTGTGGCCATAAATCCCCAATAATGAGGAATAGTCATTTTGAAGCAATGAATATTGTTCATTAGGTCATTTCTGATGAGTCCATACAATTTTAGGCGATTCAGAGCCCGTCGGCCGAATTCATGAAGATTTGGTGGACGTTAGCGTTTGAAAAATTAGAAATCATCCTGAATTCCTAGTTTATGGCCCTAAAATGCCAAAAATAAGGAACAATTATGAAAAAATCATGACTATTATTCATTAGGTGGTCTGTGTCTGAAGGCTCGGGCCCATGGAGAAGGCGTGGATTATAACACACGAAAATCTGGAAAACGGGTAGAATTCTTGTTTTGTGTCCCTAAAACGCCAAAATACGAGGAACGACCATGGCGAGGCGGTGATTATGGTTCATTAGGTAATTTTTGGATGGTCTGGAAAAAATTTAGGTAGTCTAGGTCCGGGGGCCCGGGCCCATGTTGAAGGCATGACCTATAGCACACGAAAATCTAGGAATCAGGCGAAATTGCAATTTTATGGCCCTAATACGCTAAAAATGAGGAACGGTCATGGCGACACGGTGACTATAGTTCCTTAGGTCATTTTTTATTCCCCCATAAAATTTTAGGAAGTTAGTGTCCGGGGGCTCGGGCCTATGAGACGGCGTGGGCGATAGCACAAGAAAATCTGGATATTGGGCAGAATTCTAGTTTTATGGCCTTAACATGCCAAAAAACGAGGAACGGTCATGGTGAGGTGATGAGTATGGTTCCTTAGGTCATTTTTTATGGACCAGAAAAATATAAGGGGGTCCCAGTCTGGGGTCCCAGGTGCATGCAGAAGGATTGGGCTAAATAACAGGAAAATCTGGTCCGGGGGCGGCATTTCATTTTTATGGCTCTAAAATGCCAAAAAATGAGGAACTGTCATGGTGAGGCTGTGACTATTGTTGCTTAGGTCATTTATGAAGGCTGGAAAAGTTTTAGGCAGTGTGTGTCTGGGGGCCCGGGCCCATGGAGAAGGCATGGGCTATAACGCACGAAAATCTATGAAACAGGAGGAATTCCAGTTTTATGGCCCTAAAACACCAAAAAATATGGAATGGTCTTGGCAAGATGGTAATTATAATTACTTAGGTTGATTTTGATGGCCCGACAAAATTATAGGCGGTTCCGGGTTTGGGGGCACGGGCCCTTGCAGAAGGAGTGTGCTATAGCAGACGAAAATCTGGGAATCATGCGAAATTCTAGCTTTATAACTTTGAAACACTGAAAAATGAGGGACGTTCATGGAGAAGCAATGACTATGGTTACTTAGGTCTTTTTTGATTGCGTGGAAATTTTTTAGGTGGTGCAGGATAGGGGCTCGAGCCCATGCAGAATGGTCTTGGCGAGATGGTAATTATAGTTACTTAGGTTGTTTTTGATGGCCCGACAAAATTATATGCGGTTCCGGGTTTGGTGGCACGAGCCCTTGCAGAAGGCGTGTGCTATAGCAGACAAAAATCTGGGAATCATGCGAAATTCTAGCTTTATAACTCTGAAATACCGAAAAACGAGGGACGTTCATGGCGATGCAATGACTATGGTTACTTAGGTCTTTTTTTATAGCCTGAAATTTTTTTAGGGGGTGCAGGATAGGGGTTCGAGCCCATGTAGAAGGAATGGGCTATTGCACACGAAAATCTGGGAATCGGGCGCAATTCCAGTTTTATGGCCCTGAAACGCTGAAAATGAAGAAAGGTGATAGCGAGGTGGTGTCAATGGTACTTAGGTCGTTTTTGATGGCCCAAATAGTTTTTAGGAGGTACTGGTCCGGGGGCCTGGGCCCATGCAGAAGGCGTAGGCTATAGCACACGAAAATTTGGGAATCGGGTGGAATTCTAGTTTTATGATGCTGAAAGGCCAAAAAATGAGGAACGGTGATAGCGAGGTGGTAACTATGGTTCCTTGGGTCGTTGTTTGGTGGCCCGGGCAAATTTTTGGTTGTTCGAGTATTGGGCTCGGTCTCATGTAGAAAGTGTGAGCTATGACACACGAAAATTAGGGAATCCTGCGGAATTCCAGGTTTATTGCCCAACAACAACAAAAAAATGAGGAACAATAATGAATTGGTAGTGACTACGGTTCCTTAGGTCATTTTTAATGGCTTGAAAAGTTTTTTGGCAATCGGGGTAATTTTTGTCGGGCCCATGCAGAAGGCGTGGATATAGCACACGAAATAACGAGGAACGTTCATGGCGAGGTGGTGACTATGGTTCCTTAGGTCATTTTTATGGCTTGAAATGGTTTTAGGCGGTCTGAGTCTGGGGGTCCGGGCCCATAAGAAGGTATGGGCTATAGTAGATGAAAATTTGGGAATCGGGTGGATTTTCAGTTTTATAGCCCTAAAATGCCAAACAGCAAGGGTCGGTCATGGCGAGACGCTGACTATCATTTCTTAGGTCATTTTTTGATGGCTCGGAAAAATTTTAGGCGGTCCAAGTCCAGGGCCCTAGGCCATGTAGAAGGAGTGTGTTATAGCACATGAAAATCTAGGAATAAGGCGGATTTCCCATTTTATAGCCCTAATACGCCAAAAACGAGGAACAATCATGGTGTTTACCTTGAAAGTGGTAATTACAATTAGATTTAATTTTGTGGTTCTAAAAATATGTGATCTATATTTATGCTAGTTGTTAGGTAATGGATGATAAGTAAAAGACTTGGAAACAAGATAATAGCTTGAAAACAATGTGATAATCAAACCGAATGGCTAATAATCGGGGCCTCGAGCTTGCATATTCGGGACCTCGAGGTAGAGTCAGATGCCCTGCCGAGGGTAGCCGATGGAGGATTAACAGTTAAGGTAGGTTTGATGGAAGCCTTTTATGACCAATAATGAGCAATAAATGAAGAACAATAAATAGAATACAATGAATATAAGCAATAAATGGAAGTAATGTGATCAAGAGAATATGTTAGAAAGCAGAAAGAATGGCCTTGTATATTTAATATTGAGTATTAGTTCCCTTACAAAATGACAAGGGCCCCCTTTATATATGAGGGGGAATCCCAACATAGTACAAATGCATTTATTACAAAGATACATGGTTAGTACAGCTATTTAATGTCACGGTACGAGCTTGAGCTAGCCAGACAGACTAGGTCAGCTTTAGTCACATGCCTTGGGAGCCTCCCACTTTTTCACCATAACTATCGGTCTGTACTACCTCGAGGCTAGACGTCGATAATCCCTCGGGTGTTAATCTCGACCATAATCTCGAGCCTATGGAAATGTTCTTACGAGGCATCGTAACGATCGAAAATTGGACCCTACGATTTTACCGTATACATATAGTCCCCACATTTCTTAGAGTGAAATGATAAGAAATGACTTTGATATCCATCTCGTCGAACTTCTCGTGATGATGCCATACTTTTGACGTAAGACTTTGTGATAACTAATGTGTCCCATCAATTCACCTTTCCAAAATCATTTAATGTACCGCCGATTCATATTCTCCAAAGTTATAATATCGCTGCCGGTCCAATTCCCAAAACGCATTGATTGCGCCTGTCGGTACGTCTTTTAAAGAAATTGATTGTGTCGTCAAGACCCCCAACTTTGAGTTGAATGAGAGTATCGCTTCAAATTTTTAGAATGAAACTTAGCCTTTCAGACCCCGTCGGTAGTCCTCGAGGGGGAACTTGCTCGGATGCCTGAGAATAAAGATGGTTTTTAGGCTTTCAAAGGCAGTCCCCGAGTGAGAGTTCGCTCAAGCTCGGGCGACTTGAAAATTTGTTTCAAATTTAGAGTGAAGATAGCCTTAAGGAGTTATAGATAGATCCCGATAAGGGTACGCCTGGACTCGGATAGTCCCTAGGTTAAAGTAACTGAGAGAACGTTTAACTTGATTCGAAGGCGAAAGATAGCCCTAAGGCTTTATTGGTAGTTTTTGTGTGAAAGTTGGCTCTGGCTTAGGTAGCTCAAGGGCCAGCGGATCGGGTAGATGCCTCGTATTTGCAATAGCAGAAATCCTAGAGGTAGGGTACCACCTCGATGTCAGGCCCATATGAGTAGGTCTTTAGATGTTATCTTCTTTTTTACAGAGGTCCTCGAGATCGGGTACCATCTCGAGGTTTGTAATGATATTAATGGCTCCTTGGAGCATATACTCTTCTTGGTGGAGGTCCTCGTGATTGGGTACTATCTCAACGCTTGTAATGATATTAATGGCTCTTTAGAGCATATCTTCTCCTTGACATAGGCTTTCAAGATCGGGTACCATCTCGAGACTTGTAATGATGTTAATGGCTCTTTAGAGCCTGTCTTCTTCTTGACAGAGGTCCTCGAGATCGGGACCATCTCGAGGCTTGTAATGATGTTAATGGATCTTTAGAGCCTGTTTTCTTCTTGATAGAGGTCCTCGAGATCGAGTACCATCTCGAGGCTTGTAATGATGTCAATAGTTTCTTGGAGCCTATCCTCTTTTGACGGGAATCCTCGAGATCTGGTACCATCTCGAGGCTTGTAATGATGCAGGGAGCTTTAATCCCCAAAGCGTAGCTCAGCAGCATTAATTGCATGACATGGTTATGAAACAACCAAGGCAATCCCACTGGTACATTTTCCCCAAGCAAAAAATGGCTTAGTCAACAATTTTGATTAGCCTTTGAGGCAGGCGGATAGTCACCGCTTTCTTCATATATAGGGTTATCTTCCCTCTTTTGAGGATTTCACTATTCTAAGTAATTATCCTCCTTTGTATAGTTGTTCCTTCCTGCGTTGGGCCCTTCACCATTTTAACTTTGAAGCCCTTGCTCAAATTCCTGCTCCAATTCCCTGGTTTTGCCACAGTTATGGCTGCTACTTCAGGGTCCACTCGGCAAGGATAAGGGAGTTCTTCCTCTGGGTCCTGCGTGGTTGGTGGTGCGCCATTGGTTCCAGGCGAGCCAAACTCTTGACATTTTGTTTCAAGGGGCGACTTTCCGTCAGAAAAACCTCCCAATGTTCGGGGTTATTGGGAGTATGCCTCGAAGTTTATTTCTTTAATAGGAGAGGGGCACCTTGAGTTAGTGAGGAAAGATTATGGGGGGGGGAAGTAGTACTGTGGGTACCTTCCCCAGAAGAGAATATCATGGATCATGCCGAGGGGTTTCTGAAAGTATACACGTACCTCTTTACGCTGGGTCCCCTTGATGGGGTCGTGCTCGACTTCTGTAGAAAGTACTAGGTTACCTTGGAACGAATTCATCCATTATTTTGGAGGATAGTGTTGATTATGAGGTTCTTTGCGGAAGGAGCTGGGCTTGAATTCACTCTTAGCCATCTCATCAGGCTGTACCGGCCTTTTCATCATCGAGGTCTACTAACCTTACGATGCCGATTAACCATGCCTTTCGTCGTTCATGACGAAGAAGATGGGGATCGGGGATGGATGAGCCCATTCTTCAGAGTACGGACCATTGATATTATACCTGTGGAGTTTCTACCATTCCCTAAGGAATGGAATTTTACACGTAAGTGGTACACTTACGCCTTTGTTGTTTTGTTTATGGCGGAGGCGGGCCCCGTAAATGCGCCTTTCTTTCCCTTTCTGCAGAAATTTCATGGATGTCGTATAAGGTCTCTGATCTGATGGATTGGGCTCGAAAGATGGCGACCCACTCGGCTTATAATGAGCATAAGTGGCGAGCTTTGTCCAAGGGTATATGGGAGGAAAAATACCATGGTACGTGCTATGTGATTTGCTCCTTTTTTGAAAGACACTTTCTTTTTACGCGTTCTAACTCCGTCACTATAGGAATTGGAGAGTTCTTTAAGGCGAGATCGTGCCCTCTAGGAGAGGGAGAAAGATCGTCGGCTTTAAGGTCGAGGGACAATAATAATAATACTAAGCAGAAAGGGCCTTCGCAGGGCGACAATGATTATAACGAGACGAGTTCAGCCCAGTGTCACCCCATATTTTCGTACATGAAAATACACCATAAATAAATTAATGAGAGCCCAAAAATGAAATGTCACGTCCCGCAATACTACATTACGACGATGTTGCACCATGTAGTGTTATACGTTGAATTTGTCATAAGGTAACTGACATCAGTCCAAGGAAAAGATTATTTGGAGATTATAAGAATTATACTATTTCAAACAAGTAATAAGTAAATTCGTAAAGGTGAAAGGGGAAGCAAGTCAAAGAAAACGAATTTTCGTCCAAGTTTGGCATGTTGGGATAAAATACGGCTCTAGCTAAAATACTCTGTATTTATGGACTAGTACCATATAAGGTACCACATGACCATAATAATAAGTTATATAAAGTATGTGAAAAGTGAGTAATATTTTAAGTAAGTGGGAATAATTCTCAATTTTACGGGTAATTGATTAATTACCAGATAACGAAACATTACGTAATTAATTGGGGATATATTTGGATAAGGTTAATCCTTCCCCTCCACAAAAACGTGGCAGCAAAATGAAGTATTAATCAAAGCCAAGTTATGACTCTTATGTCAAGAAATTAGGTGTCCATTTTAGAGTAAGACTTATTATTTAGTCTACTTACGTGTAAGTTTAGTCTTTTGGTCATTCATGCAACATAGACTTCTACATTAGTCAAAGCTTTAAAAATGTCTACATCTAAATTTTGCTTAAAAGCTTTGTAGTACAGCCCATTGAAATCCTTTCTGCCTAATCTCGGTTACGACCTCCTCTCCCCTTTAACAAACTAAAACACTCACAAAATTGTGTCTACCATTTCGCTTATATATGCCTCTTACTTATACCCTTATCTCATCATCCATTCACACAGCAGTTTAAAAATTTCATGTAAGACATTCAAATTGGATTCACTTGGACATTGAATAATTAAGTGAGAATCACATACCTTTCTTTCTTATTTAAAACATTCCAAGAACAGACGCTAAGACAAGCTTCCAACAAAATTTCATGCGAACAAATCAATTCCACAGAGAATTATTAGCACTTTATCAACGCAAAATTTTGCGGTTCTAAAGGAGTACGGTGCAACATATTTCAAGAATATCATACGGATTTTTCCCTACTCCAGGTATGTTAAGACTATCCCTTCTTTCTTTTGGCATGATCCATACGATATGAATGAAACATACAAATGCACAAATTCCATAAATGACTCTATTCACAGAAGTATTAGAGATATCTATGTTCTTGAATTTTCATGTTTCATAATATTTTATCATCTGTTCATGGGTATCAGAAAAAAATACGAAAGTTGAAAAGAGTTTACTTTATGATATTACTCAAATGCAAAATGGTCTTATGACATTCCGAAAGATTTTATTAACATACTTTTCATGCATTGCATTCATGTACATTAACTCGTGACCAGATGGCATTATATACGCGTATATATATATATATATATATATATATATATATATATGTATATGGGATATGGGATATGGGAAAGGTTATGACGTTATATACGCATCACCACCTGATCAGCTACTATACGTTGATGATTTTTCTCACAGTGGTCGATATGATATGATGGGATGCCCTCAGAGGCTGATGATGCTATGTGTAGACATGTGATTTTTGACCCTCCCCAAGATTTTACATATTTTAGCATGTAAATATTTAATTTAGGCCTAATATAACTATTTCAACTCATTTTTACTCTTTTACTTTATTTTATTACAAGAAAATAAAAATTACAAAAAAAAAGAGTTACATATATCTAGAGTATTAGCTTTATTTTCATTTTACAAAGAAAAATTAGTTTTATTTAGTCTAGTGCAATTTTCTATTTTTTTATTTTTTTTTTATTTTTTTAAAATTAGATACTTTCAACAAATAAAGATTGAGTGTATAGTAATTTTGTCTTGCTATTTTTGATTTAATAGGAGTAGACTTTATTTTTATTTATTTGTTATAAACAAAATACTACAAAAAAAAAAAAGAATCCATCAATTAGCCAACTTTGTAACAGATTTTCAAATGCACGTACACATATTCCTTTTTCTTGAAAATCACGCACACACATGACACACCTTCATTCCTCACCCTATATACATTTTCCTATATAGCACACGAGAGAAAGAGGAAAAAACGGGAAAAAACGGAGAGCATAAGGAAATTTTGCATTGTCTTTTTGTTGGCTAATACACCTCTGTTTCCTCCCCTTTTCTGGAGATCAAAATCAGCAAATCAACTCCTTTTCTACCATTGTTATAAGACACCCCAAGCTCCACAAAATTCAAAAAATAAACAAACCAAAAACTACCCCAAAGGAACTCCACATCCAGCCATGGAAATAAGCTAAAAACATATTTTTTCGTCACTAAAACCAACCCCAAATCAGCCCCTCTTCTTCGTTCAAAAAAACGACCCCGAAGATAATCTCAAAATAGCTCAAAAAATGAGTTGAAAACAACCCCAAAGAGCAGAAAACCTTACTGCGAAACTGCAAGAAAATCAGTCCAAAAATACCAGTAAATCACCTCTAAACACTGCCAAAAATGCAGCAATTCATCCCTTAAAATACCACCTTTTTTTTTGCACTAAAAACCAACAATGAAAAGCTCCGAGGTCAGTCTAAAATCTGTTGGGATAAAATAAATAATCTCGTCCAGGAATAATATCCACAACTAATAATAATAACACAAGAGGATAACAATGACACCAAATATTTTAGCGGGATAAAGTACAATATCCGAGTGTAGCAATATTACCATTATAATATTACAACTCAGTAGTGTCAAGAGACTACTACAACTTTGAAAGAAATAACACTCTTTATATAAAACACTTCACTACAATATTACTACCACTCACTAGTTATCTCACAGACAACAATCTGTGAATTACTCTCTCTAACTTCTATTGTTTCTCTCTTATTTTGGTGTATGTTAAAGGAGAAATGAAGCCTGCTATTTATAGGCACATTTTCACTAATCAAACCAATTTGATTGGTTAATCAATGTGCAAATTCCAGCAGCCCAATCTTAAAAAATCTGAAGTTTTTTTCTTTCGTCCATCACTCCTCTTCCTTTTATTCAATGTAGTAGGTGAGTCAATCACTCCTCTTTCTTTTTCTTTTATTCAATGTAGTAGGTATGGAATCCACAAATCTCTCCCTTAATTTTGATTTTTCTTCTTCATTCCAAGTCTTGATCTCAATCTTTGAAAAGATTCAAACTTGAGAGCCTTTATGAAGATATCTGCAACTTGATCATGAGACTTCACATATTTGAGCTCGACTTCCTTCTTCGCAATGCACTCTCTGATGAAATGATACCTTGTATCTATATGCTTGCTTCGATCATGATACACTGGATTCTTCGCAAGTGCCTGTGCTGATTTGTTATCAATACAAATCTCTATAGCTTCCATTTGTGGCAAATTGAGCTCCTTCAATAATCTTCTTAGCCAAATAGCATGACAGGTACATGATGTTGCTGCTATATATTCGGCTTCACAAGTCGAGAGAGTAACAATGGACTGTTTCTTTGAACTCCAAGAAATAACAGAATCACCCAAGAAAAATACAAAACCAGCTGTACTTTTTCTATCATCAATATCTCCCGCATAATCACTATCACAAAATCCCATAAGACTGAAATCACTAGAAGAAGAATAAAATAGCCCAAAGTTAATCGTACCTTTTAGGTAACGAAGAATTCTTCTAGTGACCTTCAAGTGAATAGAGGTAGGAGCCTCCATGAACCGGCTAACTACTCCAACTGCAAAGAGTATATCTGGCCTGGTACAAGTCAAGTACCTCAAACTTCCCACAAGACTTTTGAAGAATGTGGGATCCACTTTTTCTCCTTCATCAAACTTGGACAATTTTGTCCCACTTTCCATCGGTGTGTTCACGGGGTTGCAATCGAGCATGTTGAACTTCTTCAATATCTCCTTTGTATAGCTTTCTTGAGAGATAAAAATTTCATCCTCCATCTGCTTCACTTCTAGGCCCAGGTAATATGACATGGGCCCTACGTCTGTCATCTCGAACTCACAAGACATATCTTTCTTGAAAGCTTCAAACAAACTTGGGTTATTACCCGTGAAAATAAGATCATCAACATAAAGACAAACAAGTAAGATATCTCCATTAGTATGAACTTTAAGGTAAAGAGCATATTCATGGAGACAACGAGTAAACCCATTATTTTGAAAATATTTGTCGCTGCAGCTATTCCATGCTCGCAGGGCTTGCTTTAATCCATATAAAGCTTTCTTCAACCGCAACACTTTATCTTCATAGTTTTTGACCATGAAGCCTAATGGTTGTTCAACATAGACTTCTTCTTCAAGATAGCCATTCAAAAAGGCTGACTTGACATCTAGTTGATGTATCTTCCACTTCATTTGTGCCGCCAAAGAGATCAGCAAACGAATTATCTTCATGCGGGCAACAGGTGCATAGACTTCTTCATAGTCAATGCCTTGCCTTTTCTTGTAGCCTTTAGCCACAAGTCGTGCCTTGTATTTCTCCACATCTCCATCAGCATTCTTCTTTATTTTGTATACTCATTTCACTCCAATTGCTCGATGACCCTTGGGAAGAGTTGTTAACTCCCAAGTGTTGTTCTTCTCTTGACTTGATCTCCTCCTCCATGGCTTGTCTCCACCTTTTGTCTGTAACAGCTTCATCAAAGTTCATTGGTTCACTGTCAGCAAAGAGACAATATAAAAAATCAAAATTAGTAACTTCTTCAGTGTCATCATAGATCTCTTGAATGCTCCTTGTCTTTTGCGGCTGTTCATTTGAACTTTCTTGAGAAGAGGGAGATGCAACATTTGTTGGAGAAGAAGGTGGAGTTGTGTCCTGCACAGGTTCCACGGTCTCCGGTTCTTCTTCATCACCAAAGTATGGAAGAAAATCATATGAAGTTTCTTCCTCAGCTTCCCAATTCCATGCCAGTTCTTTATCAAATTCAACATCACGACTTACCACTACCTTGCCGCTGCTTGGGTTGTATAGCTTGTAGCCTTTTGAACTTGTATCATAGCCAACAAACACATGCTTGACACTTCGATCGTCAAGCTTTGCTCTCCCTTGATGTGGGACATGAGCATAGGCTATGCTCCCAAAGATTCTTAAGTGCTTGACACTTGGCTTTCTTCCACTCCATGCTTCTTGAGGGGTTTGATCTCTAACATTTCTTGTTGGAGACCTGTTATTCAAATAAACTGCACAAGAAACAGCTTCGGCCCAAAATTCCTTAGGCATACTTTTAGCTTTCAACATACATCTAGACATATTAAGAATCATTCGATTCTTTCTCTCTGCAACACCATTTTGTTGAGGTGAATAAGGTACCGTTAGAGGGCGACGAATTCCATGAAGTTGACAGAAGTCATTAAATTCGTTTGAGGTGAATTCGCCTCCTCTATCGGACCTTAGAGCTTTGATTTCATAGCCACCTTCTTTCTCCACAAGTACTTTGAAATTTTTAAAAATAGCAAAAGCTTCAGATTTTTGGTTCAAAAAATAAACCCAAGTCTTTCAATTGAAGTCATCAATGAAAAGCAGAAAGTATTTTCTTTTAACAAAAGAAGGTGGATTGATTGGTACACACACCTCAGTGTGGACAAGCTGGAGCGGCTTGGTTGATCTTGACATGGCCTCCTTTGGAAAACTCCTCCTTGCATGTTTCCCAAGAAGACAAGCTTCACACAATTGATTTGGATGGTTGATTGATGGTATCCCATGCACCATGTTCTTTTCTCCCATTGATTTGAGCGCTTCAAAATTTAAGTGCCCAAATTGCATGTGCCAACACCATGATTCATCTTGCACATTAGCCTTCAAACACTTTGCATCAATTGTTTTAAGATTCAGAAAAAACAATCTATTCTTTGTCATATGCACTTTAGCAATTAGAATTCCACTTGAATCTCTAAGCCAAAGATGCATATTTTTCATGTGGATGTCATATTCCTTTTCAAGAAGTTGACCCAAACTTAAAATATTACTTTTTAATTTTGGCACATAATAAACATCTTGAATTAACTTGTGACTACCATCTTTACAGGAGATCAGAATCGTACCTATCCCTTCGATTTGAACCTTTGAGGTATCTCCAAAGGACACATTACCTCTCACTGTTTTATTGATCTCCACAAACTTCTCTTTGCATCCACACATATGATTGCTTGCTCCATTGTCCAAATACCACGAGCTGCAACTATCTCTGTCTTCTTCCTTGAGTGCCATCAACAACGTTGACTCATTTTCTTCTTTCTTGTCGTCAACAAGGTTAGCCTTTTCTTCAACATTGCTACGACATTCCCAAGAGTAATGGCCAAATTTATGACAATTATAACATTCAATTTTTGATTTGTCATACCTTTGTCCATTATTTTCTTGGTAGTATCCACGTCCTCTTCCTCCTCTTTGTCCACGACCACGACCTCTGAATGTTTGGTGGATTTTAACTTCATTGTTGAATTTGCTACCATTACTTTTTCCTCTTCCATGACCTCCTCGACCTCGGCCTCGTCCTCGTCCGTTTCCTCGATAGCTTGTTTCACCTCCATAATCCTTGAAGGATGCCTGAGTTTTAAGAAGTTGCTCCAATGGCACTTCTTGTCTCCTTTTGATCTTTTCTTCGTGTGCTTGTAAAGAACCTTCCAATTGCTCCACCATCATAGAGTCTAAATATTTAGACTCCTCAATAGCACACACCACAAAATCAAATTTAGGTGATAAAGTGCGAAGGATCTTTTCTACCACACGGACATCTTCTATATCCTCCCCGTATCTTCTTAGTTGATTTACAACAGCCTTCACTTTTGAAAAATAATCCGAGATGCATTCGGATTCTTTCATTTTTAAAGCTTCAAAATCAGCCCTTAGAGTTTGAAGTTTTACCTTTTTCACCTTGTCAACTCCTTGAAGAGAATTTTGTAAAATCCCGCAAGCTTCCTTTGAGGTGGTAGCATCTGCCACCTTCTCAAACATGGCATCATCCAAACATTTTTGTTAGACGGAAAGTTGTAGGGTAAGCACATAACGAGTAACCATTTTTGTCAATTCTTCCCTATCTTTTCTTGGGTCATAATATAAAATACCACTGATAACAGTGTTAATTTCCGGTTGAAATTGATTTGACCCAGTAGTAGGGTCAGGCTGACTAGGTAGACTTGTCCCCTCGGCTGCAACTTTCATTTGAAAATTTTTAACTTTATTTTGAGTATGTATCATTATGTGTCTCCTTAAACTCCCCCCTCCTCCCCTAGTAACATTGTTAAAAGTTAACTCTTTCCCACAAGTTTTACATTTAGCTTTATTTTTTCTCTTATTTAAATAAAAAATGGTCAAACAAGAGATGTTTCGGCACGTGTAAAAGGTTATCTAGAAAAGGTAGGGGTAGCAGTAGGTTGGATCAGACAGGGCATCATTTGGATTAGTTGGGTTAACTTCAGCAACAGGACTAGTGGGTGTATCATCATCCGGTTGCGTTTCATCCAAATCTATTTCCTGCTCATTTTCTTCATCAATAGTTGGATTACTATAAAGAGAATTCATATATTCATCATCTAAGTGTTTACCACCTCCAACATTATGCACATATTGACTCTCAATAAATTGTAATAAAGTATTATCACTGTCAAGAATAGGAGCAGGTGGAGGGCAAGTATGGGGTTTGGGTAGAGGAGCCCGGGAATTAGAGGAGGAATAGATTGGACACTAGATTCACCACTATTTGATTTTTCCTTATTTTTACTAAATATTTTTTTAAGGAATAGGCCATCTTAATTATAATTATACAAAGTAAATAAAACAAACAAAACTATAATATTAAAACAAATGAGTTGGAACAAGTTTACCGAATTGACGAACAACTTATTGAAAATTAATTATCGTTGAAGACTTGAATACTTCAATACACCAACTTCACAATTTTTTACACAAATTGCAACAATAAAGTAACCAATTATAGAAGAAAATTAGAGAGAGATTGATGACTTTATGAGAAAAATAAAAGAATGAGGAGGTATTTATAGTTTAAAATAGGGAAAAAATATAATATAAAAATTTTGGGGTTAAAACAAGTTGGGGGGTTAAATGGCTATTTTACAAAGCCCAAACGACTATTTTTGCAGGCCAACGACCATATTTTAAATGTTGCAACGGTTAAAAAAATTTATGGAAAAAAAAAAAGCGTTGGGCCTGTTTAGGACCGGTTGAACCGGCCCACTTAGAACCCGGTCCCGAGACCAAATGGTCCGGTCATAACAGAACTGGCCCACTTAGCAAACCCACCCCCCTGGACTTAGCTATAGCACACTAAAATTTGGGAATCAGGTGTAATTCCAATTTTATGACCCTAAAATGCGAAAAATTGAGGAACGGTCATGGCGAGGCAGTGACTATGGTTCCATAAGTTGTTATTGATGGCCAAGAAAAAGTTTAGGCGGTCCAGATTTGGGGGCCTAGTCCCATTCAAAAGGCATGGGCTTAGCATATGAAAATCTAGGACTCGGGCGAAATTCCAGTTTTATGGCCCTAAAACGCCAAAAAATAAGAAACGGTGATGGCGGGACGGTGACTATGGTTCCTTAAGTCATTTTTGATAGCCTGAAAAAATATTAGGCAGTTCGAGTCCGGATGCCCAGGCCCATGGAGAAAGCGTGGCCTATAAACATGAAAATCGGAGAATCGGGCAAAATTACAGTGTTAGAGCCATAAAATTCCAAAATATGAGGAATGGTCAAGGTGAAGTGGTAAATACGGTTCATTAGGTTGATTTTGATGGCCCGAAATAATTTTAGGCGGTCCTGGTCCGGGGGGCTGGGCCCATGCAAAGGCGTGAGAAATAACACACGAAAATTTGAGGGTCGGGCGAAATTCCAGTTTTATGGCCCTAAAATGCTAAAACACTTGCAATGGTCATGGCGAATCAGTGACTATGGTTCCTTAGGTTGTCGTTGATGACCCGAAAAAGTTTAGGCAGTCCAGGTCCGAGGGCCCTGTCCCATATAGAAGGCGTGGGCTATTGCACACAAAAATCTGGGAACCACGCAGACTATGGCTCCTTAGGTCATTTTTCATGACAAAAAAGAGCAACGGTCATGGCGAGGCGATGACTATGGCTCCTTAGGTTATTTTTCATGTCCGGCAAAATTTTAGGCTTTCTGGGTGCCGGGTACAAGGCCCATGCAGAAAGCGTGGGCTATATTACCTAAAAATTTGGGAATTAGGCGGATTTCCAGTTTTATAACCCTAAACACAAAAAATGAGGAATGGTCATGGCGAAGCGATGACTATGTTTTATTAGGTCATTTATGATGGCCCGACAAAATTGTAGGTGGTCCAGGTCCGAAGGTGCTAGCCCATGCAGAAGACATGGGCAATAGCATCACGAAAATCTAGGAACCGGGCAGAATTCCAGTTATGGCCATAAAACGCCAAACAACGAGGAGTGGTTATGGAAAGGTGGTGACTATGGTTTCTTAGGTCGTTTTTAAAGGCCCGTCAAAATTTTAAATGGTCCGGATCTAGGGGCCCGGACGCATACAGAAGGCATGGGCTTAACAGATGAAAATCTAGGAATTAGGCGGTATTCCAGCATTTTTTGCCCTAAATTACCAAAAACGAGAAATGGTCATGGTGAGGCAGTGACTATGATTCCTTAGGTCATTTTTTATGGCCGGAAAAATTGTAGGCGTCCGAATCTGGGGTTCCCCAGTCCTATGTAGAAGGCGTGGGCTATAAGCACACAAAAATTTGGAAATCGGGATGAATTCCATTTTTATGGCCCTCGAACGGCAACAAAAATTGGAAGGGTCATGGCAAGGAAGTGACTATGGTTCCATAGGTCATTGTTTATGGCCCGACAAAATTTTAGGAGGTCCGGGTCCGAGGGCCCGAGCCCATAGAGGAAGCGTGGACTATAACACACGAAAATCTAGGAATCGAGCGTAATTCCAATTTTATGTCCCTATAATGCAAAAAATGAGGAACTATCATGGTGAGGGGTGACTATGGATCCTCAAGTCGATTGTGATGTCGCAGAAAAATTTTGGACGGTCCGGGGGGCCGGAACCATGCAGAAGGCGTGGACTATAGCATACGAAAATCGTGGAATCAAGCAAAATTCCGGTTTTATGGCCTTAAAATGCCAAAACACGAGGAACAGTCGTGGCAAGGCAATAACTATAGTTCTTTAGGTCATTTTATGGCCCATTAGAATTTTATGTGGTCCGCATCCGCCCGGGCTCATGTCGAAGGCATTGTTTATGGCACACGAGAATTAGGGAAATGGTGCGATTGAAGTTTTATGGCACTAAAATGCAAACCTGTCAAAATTTTAGGCCATCCGGGTCCGGCTGCCCTGGCCCATATAGAAAGTGTGGGCTATAACATACAAAAATCTGGGAATTAGGCGGAATTCTAGTTTTACGGTCCTAAAATGCCAAAAAAGAGGAACGGTCATGGCGAGGCGATGACTACTGATCCTTAGGTCATTTTTGATGGACTGAAAAAATTTTAGGTAGTCTGGATCCAGGTCCCTAGGCCCATGAAGAAGGCGTGGGCTATAGCACATGAAAATATGAGAATTAGACGGAATTTGTTTTCCCTAAAATGCCAAAAAAAAATGAGAAACGGTCATGGTGAGGCAGTGAATATGCTCCTTAGGTCGTTGTTGATGAACCGATAGCACACAAAATTTAGGAATCTGACGGAATTCTAGTTTCATGGCCCAAAACATCAAACAATGAGGACCGGTCATGGAGAGACAATGACTATGGTTCCCTAGGTCATTTTTGTGGCCAGACAAAATTTTAGGCAATCCAGGTCCGGGATTTCGTGCCCAAGGAGAAGGAGTGGGCTATAGCACATGAATAACTAAGAATCAGGCAGAATTCCTATTTTATGGCCCTAAAACGCTAAAACCGAGAAATGACCTTGGCGAGGCGGTGACTATTGTTCCTTAGGTAGTTTTTGATGCCCTGGCAAACTTTTAGGCGATCCAGGTCCTGGTGCCGGACCCATGAAGAAGGCGTGGGCTATATAGCACACGAAAATCTAGGAATTGGGCAAAATTCCAGTTTTATGGCCCTAAAATTCCAAAAAAGGAACAATAATGGTGAGGTGTGGGCTATATAGCACACGAGAATATGGGAATTAAGCGAAATTCCAGTTTTATAGCCCTAAAATGCTTAAAAAGAGGAACGGTAATGGTGAGGTGATAACTATGGTTCCTTAGGTCATTTTTAATGGCCCGACAATATTTTAGGCAGTCCGAGTTCGGGGGCCCTGGCCCATGCAGAAGGCATGGGCTATAGCACACGAAGATCTTGGAAAGAGGCGGAATTCCAGTTCTATGACCCTAAAATGCCAAAAATTAAGGAACGGTCATGGCAAGGCGGTGACTATGCTTCCTTAGGTAGTTGTTGATAGCCCAGTAAAATTTTAGGTTGCCCGGGTCTGGGGTCCCTGGCCCATGTAGAAGGCGTAGGCTGTAGCACACAAAAAATTGGGAATCAGATAGAATTCTAGTTCTATGGACCTAAAATGTCAAAGAATGAGGATTGGTCATAGCGAGATGGTGAAGATGGTTCCTTAGGTCGGTTTTGATGGTCCAAAAAAATTTAAGGCAGTCCATGTCCGAGGTCCCGGGCCCATGGAGAAGGCGTGGGCTATAGGACATGAATATCTAGGAATGAGGTAGAATTCCTGTTTTATGTCCCTATAATGCCAAAAACGAGGAAAGGTCATGGAGAGGCAGTGACTATGGTTCCTTGGGTAGATTTTGATGGCCCGGAAAAATTTTAGATGGCCCGAGGGTCCGGGCCCATGCAGAAGGCATGGGCTATAGCACACCAAAATCTAGGAATCAGACAGAATTCTACTTCTATTGCACTAACACGCCAGAAAATGAGGAACGATCATGGTGAGGCAGTGAATATGGTTCCTTAGGTCATTTTTGATGGCCCGATAGAATTTTAGGTGGTTAGAGTCCGCCCGGGGCCATGCCGAAGGCGTGGTGTATAGCAAACAAAAATTTGGGAAATGGGTGGAATTGTAGTTTTATGGCCCTAAAATGCTAAAAAATGAGGAACTTCCATGGAGAGGTGGTGGCTATGGTTCCTTAGATCTTTTTTGATGGCCCGACAAAATTTTAAGCGGGCTAGGTCTGGGGGGTCAGGCCCACAAAGAAGGCATGCGCTATAACACACGAAAATATAGGAATTGGGCATAATTCTAGTTTTATGACAGTAAATGCCAAAAAACGAGGAACAATCATGGAGAGGTGATGAATATGGTTCTTTAGGTAGTTTTTGATGGCCCGACAGACTTTTAGGTCGTCCTAGTACCCGGGCCCATGTAGAAAGCGTGGGTTATAACACAAAAATTTGGGAATTAGGCTGAATTCCAATTTTATTGCTCTAAAATGCCAAAAAAAAGGAAAGGTCGTGGCGAGGTGATGACTATGGTTCCTTAGGTTGTTTTTGATGGCCTGAAAAAAAATTTGGCTGTTCGAGTCCAGTGCCCGGGCCCATGCAAAAGGCGTGGGCTATACGAAAATCTGAGAATCAGGTGGAATTCCAGCTTTATGGCCCTAAAATTTCAAAAAAAAAAGGAACAGTCATGGCGAGGCGGTGAATATTCTTCCTTAGGTCATTTTTTATGGCCCGGGTTCAGAAGACGAAAGCTGTAGCACACGAAAATTTGGGAACCAGGCGGAATTCTAGTTTCAAGGCCCAACAACGTCAAAAAATAAGGAGCGGTCATGGAAAGATGGTGGCAATGGTTTAGGTATTTTTGATGGCCCGATAATATTTTAGACGGTCTAGGTCCGAGGGCCTTGGTCCATGTAGAAGGTGTGGGCTATAGCACACGCAAATCTAGGAAAGGGCAGAATTCTAGTTATATGGCCGTAAAACACCAAAAAACGAGGAACAATTATTGTGAGGTGGTAACTATGGTTGTTTATGTCGCTTTTGATCGCCCGACAAAATTTTAGGCGGTCTGAGTCAGGGGGTCGGGCCCATGCAGAAAGTGTGGGCTATAGCACATGAAATCTGGGAATCGGGCGAAATTCCAATTTTATGGCCCTAAAACGCCAAAAAAATGAGGAACGGTCATGGCGAGGTGGTGACTATGGTTCCTTAGGTCATTATTGATGGCCCAAAAAAATTTTAGGCGGTTTGGGTCTGTGGGACCAGAGCCTATGCAGAAGTCATAGGATATAACACATGAAATCTGGGAATCAGGCAAATTCCAATTTTATAGCCCTAAATTTCCAAAAAATGAGGAACCATCATGGAGAGGCGGTGACTATGGTTCCTTAGGTCAGTTTTTATGGCTTGGCAAAATTTTAGGTGGTCTGAGTCTGGGGGCCCCATCGTATGCACCAGATGTGGGCCATAAGCACATGAAAATTTGGGAATCGGGCGGAATTCCATTTTTATGGCCCTCAAACGCCAAAAAAAAAGAGGAACGGTCATGGAAAGGTAGTGACTATAGGTTCTTAGGTCATATTTGATGGCCCGACAAAATTTTAGACAGTCTGGGTCCGAGGGCCCAGGCCCATGGAGAAGGCGTGGGCTATAAAACATGAAAATCTGAAAATTGGGCGTAATTTCAATTTTATTTTCCTATAATGCCAAAAATCAGGAACGATCTTGGCGAAGCGATGACAATTATTCCTTAGGTCTATTTTGATGTCCCGTCAAAATTTTAGATGGTCTGGGGCCCAGGCCCATGGAGAAGTTGTGGTCTACAACACACGAATATATGGCAATCAAGCGTAATTCTAATTTTATGTCCCTATAATGCCAAAAACAAGGAACGGTCATAGCGAGGAGGTGATTGTGGTTCCTTAGGTCATCTTTGATGGCCCGAAAAATATTAGGCAGTCCAGGTCCTGGGGCCCAAGTCCATTAGAAGGTGTGGACTATAGCATATGAAAATTTGAAAATCGAGCAGAATTCTAGTTTTATGGCCCTAAAACGCCATAAAATGAGGAACATTCTTGGCGAGGCGGTGACTATGGCTCCTTAAGCTATTAGAGGTCTGTAAACAGTATGTCTAGTTGGATAGTATGTGGCCTTGCCGGCTTCTAGTTTTGAGATGTATAGTTGTCTATAGTAGCCTTGTCGGCTCACCCTACGTATGTTGTACGTATATGTATGTATGCCTTTTTGGGAAGATTTCCTTCATGTACATTATTCTCATAATTCAGCAGATGTTATTCAGGTTTATATCTTAGACGCATGTTTAGGGGTGTTTGACAGGTAGGACTCAAGCACCCGTCGCGGCCCATCAATTTGGATCGTGAAAAACGTTGTATCAGAGCAGTTATGTCCTAGGGTTGTCTACAGACCGTGTCTAGTCCTGCGACGTACTGACACATCCTGACCCGTGCTATAGTCACGCCCTGCCATGACATGCGATATCCTGACACGTCCTGACCCATGTTGTGGCCATGCCCTGCCATGTCCTGCGATGTCCTAACCCGTGCCATGGCCACGCCCTGCCATGTCTTGCGACGTCCTGACACGTCCTGACCTGTGCCATGGCTATGCCCTGCCATGTCCTGCGACGTCCTGACACATCCTGACCCATGTCATGGCCACGCCCTGCCATGTCCTGCGAAGTCCTGACACGTGCCATGGCCACGCCCTGCCATGTCCTACGACGTCCTGACCCATGCTATGGCCACGTAATGCCATGTCCTGCGACGTCCTGACACATCCTGACCCGTGTCGTGGCCACGCCTTTCCATGTCCTGTGACGTCCTGACACGTCATGACTCGTGCCATGACCACACCGTGTCAAGTCCGGTGACGTCCTGACACGTCCTGATGGCCACGCCTTGCCATGTACTGCGACATCCTGCGTTGTGCCATGGCCACGCCCTGCCATGTCCTGCTACATCCTGCAACATGTCATGGCCACGCCCTGCCATGTCCTGCGACGCCCTTCACCGTGCCATGGCCACGCCTTGCCATGCCCTTGACATAGGCCTTGGCCTCTCAAGAGACACCCCGAAAAACCTCTACTTGCGACGTACCATTGGCACATTGCTCTTGGCTTGTGCCTTGGTCTCGCACCGCGACGCCTCAAAAAATCTTTATTTGCCAACTTGTATTAGCACATCACCCTTGTCATAGGCCTCAGCCTCGCAAGCGACACACCGAAAAACCTCTACTTGTGATATTGTATTGGCACATCGCCCTTGGCATATGCCTCGGCCTCGTAAGCAACACACCGAAAAACCTATAGTAGTGAAATTTGCTTTAGCCTTTCCCTTGACATGACTAAGTGTCAAGTCACATTGGCCACTTAATATACAAATAGTATATGTTTTAAGTTCTTAAGGACTTGTTTGATTTTCCAATACTTAGTATAATATAGCATCAAGGGAGGAGTAAACCTCTTTTCAGAAAAGTTAGAAATTGATTGGACTAGAGGGGGAGGGATGAATCGGAGCAACAAAGGGCTGAATCTCAGTGGATCGTGGCAGCAAGGCCACTCTGCCACTTACAATACCTCGTCATGTATTTAAGTTATCTGGAAAGGATTCTACCCGCCGCTTGATGGAAATTGTACTTCAAGGCGGCCACCGCGGCTATTCCACCGCGATGACTTAACCAACGACACTTTCCCTTGGGGGCCAAAGGCCCCTACTGCGTGTCTGTAAGTGGACGGTGGGCGCATGCATCGCTTCTAGACCGGATTCTGACTTAGAGGCGTTCAGTCATAATCTAGCGCATGGTAGCTTTGCACCACTAGCTTTTCAACCAAGCGCGATGACCAATTGTGCAAATCAACAGTTCCTCTCGTACTAGGTTGAATTACTATTGCGACACTGTCATCAGTAGGGTAAAACTAACCTATCTCATGACGGTCTAAACCCAGCTCACGTTCCCTATTGGTGGGTAAACAATCGAATACTTGATGAATTCTGCTTCACAATGATAGGAAGAGCCGAAATCGAAGGATCAAAAAGCAACGTCGCTATGAACGCTTGGCTGTCATAAGCCAGTTATCCCTATGTTAACTTTTCTGACACCTCTAGCTTCGAATTCCGAAGGTCTAAAGGATCGTTAGGCCACGTTTTCATGGTTCGTATTCATATTGAAAATTAGAATCAAACGAGTTTTTACCCTTCTGTTCCACACGAGATTTCTATTCCCGTTGAGCTCATCTTAGGACACCTGCATTATGTTTTAACAGATGTGCTGCCCCAACCAAACTCCCCACCTAACAATGTCTTCCACCCAGATCGGCCTGCAAGTAAACCTTGGGTCCAAAAAGAGGGGCAGTGCTCCACTTCTGATTCACATAATAAGTAAAATAACGTTAGAAGTAGTGGTATACTGGTTTTTCACTTTCGTCTTTCGGCTCCCACTTATACTACACCTCTCAAGTCATTTCATAAAGTCGGATTACAGTCAATCTCAACAGGGTCTTCTTTCCCCGCTGATTCTACCAAGCACGTTCCCTTGGCTGTAGTTATGCTGGATAGTAGACAGGGATAGTGAGAATCTTATTAATCTATTCATGTGTGTCACTAATTAGATGACAAGGCATTTGGATACCTTAAGAGAGTCATAGTTGCTCCCGCCATTTACCCGCGCTTGGTTAAATTTCTTCACTTTGACATTCAGAGTACTAGGCAGAAATCACATTACGTAAACATCTGCAGGGACCATCGCAATGCTTTGTTTTAATTAAACAGTCAGATTCTTCTTGTCCTTACCAGTTCTGAATTGGTTGTTCGACGCCTGGGGAAGGCCCCCAAAGGAACCGTTCCCAGTTTTTCCCCCGGTTGGCACGCGGCGACCCGCTCTCGCCATGGGAGCAGCGTGCGTATTCCACCGACAACCAATGGGTTTGAGACTAGGACCCTCATTCCCAGCCCTCAGAGCTAATCCTTTTCCCGAAGTTACAGATCCATTTGCCGACTAACCTTGCTTACATTGTTCCATCAACCAAAGGTTGTTCACCTTGGAGACCTAATGTGATTATGAGTACGACCGGGCATGGACGGAACTCGGTTCTCCAGATATTCAAGGGCTGCTGGGGCGCACCGGACACCACGCGACGTGCGGTGCTCTTTAAGCTGCTGGACCTTGACTCCGACTGATTCGTTTCCAGGGTGGGCATGCTATTAAACAAAAAGATAACTCTTTCTGAGGCCACCGCCGACATCTCTGGACTTCCTAACATTGCTGTCAACCGCCACATCTCGGTTCAAGAATTTTAACCCGATTCCCTTTCGGATTACGCGCGAAACGCGCTATTTCTTAGGGTTCCCCCGACCCTTAGGATCGACTAACCCATGAGCAAGTGTCGTTCACATGGAAGATTTCCTCTCTTTGGCCTTTAAAGTTCTCATTTGAATATTTTCTACTACCACCAAGATCTGCACCGACGATCGCTCCGCCCAGGCTCACGCTCAAGGTTTTGCAGCTACCGCCACGCCCTCCTACTCATCGGGGCCATGAACTTGCCCCGACGGCCGGATGTAGGTCACGCACTTAAGAGCCATCCATTTTCGGGGCTAGTTGATTCGGTAGGTGAGTTGTTACACACTCCTTAGTGGATTTTGACTTCTATGACCACCGTTATGCTGTCTTAATCGACCAACACCCTTTGTGGGATCTAGGTTAGTGCGCAGTTTGGCATTGTAACCCGGCTTCCGGTTCATCCCGCATCGCCAGTTCTTCTTACCAAAAATGGCCCACTTGGAGCTCTTGATTTCATGGCATGGATCAATAAAGAAGTCGCGTCGTCCTACCTATTTAAAGATTGAGAATACATCAAGGGAGTTGTGACCCCGAAGCCTCTAATCGTTGGCCTTACCCGATATAACCCACACTCAAACTCCAGTTATCCTGAGGGAAATTTCAGAGGGAACCAACTACTAGACGGTTCGATTAGTCTTTTGCCCCTATACCCAAGTCAGACGAATGATTTGCACATCAGTATCATTGCGGGCCTCCACCAAATTTTCCTCTGGCTTCATGCCACTCAGGCATAGATCACCATCTTTCGCGTCCCGAGTGTCAGAGAGCAGGTGGAATTTCAAAGAAGGATGAAATGCATCTCACAACTATTCTTGAGGTTCACATATTTGACGTGTGGGGCATTGACTTCATAGGACCTTTTGTGAGTTCATGTGGAAACACATACATTCTGGTGGTCATTGATTATGTTTCCAAATGGGTTGAGACCGTGGCTTTACCCAACAACAAGGCACAGAGTGTGGTGGCTTTTCTCAAGAAGAATATCTTTACTCGGTTTGGCACTCCTAGAGCAATCATCAGTGATGGGGGTTCTCATTTCTACAATAAGTCATTTAACACTTTGCTTGCAAAGTATGGTGTCAGTCACAAGGTTTCAACCCCTTACCATCCTCGGGCTAGTGGGCAAGTTGAGGTCTCCAACCGGGAGATTAAGAGCATATTGTCAAAGACTGTCAATACAAATAGGACTGACTGGTCAAAGAAACTGGATGATGCCTTATGGGCTTATAGGACTGCTTACAAGACTCTGATTGGTATGTCTTCGTACTGGTTGGTATTTGGAAAAGCTTGCCATCTCCCAGTTGAGTTAGAGCATAAGGCCATGTGGGCTTTGAGAATGTTAAATCTTGAATGGGATGTTGCAGCAAATCTTCAGGTGGAGCAACTCAATGAGCTTGATGAGTTCTGGTTTCATGCCTATTCTAGCTCGTCCTTGTATAAGGACAAGATGAAGTACTTACATGACAAGTATGCCCGTAGCAAGGAATTCAAGGAATGTGACTTGCTTCTCTTATTCAACTCCCGGTTATGACTGTTCCCAGGAAAGCTCAAGTCAAAATGGAGTGGACCTTTTGAGGTGGTGCTTGTAACTCTGTTTGGTGATCTTGATTTGAAAAACAAAAAAGGTGAAATCTTCAGAGTTAATGGGCACATAGTGAAGCACTATCTTAGAAAGTTTGATGAAAGCCACGTGTTGGCAATGATCCATCTCAAATGATTGATGGTAACCTGCGTCGTGCCGCGATGTTAAACCAGGCGCTTCTTGGGAGGCAACCCATGCATTTTTCTTCTTTTTGATTTTCTTCTTAGTGTAGGATTTGTTTTTGACAACTGGTTGTGAGATGTGTGTAGGAATGTTTGATGCAGCGCGAGACTAAGTTGGAAAAACTTTGGCACAATCTGAAGTTGGATCGCTGACAGCGCTCCATTTTCCACGATTAGCGGTGGCCAGTTCGCGGAGGCGTAATTTGATGGTGGACGCGGAATTGAAAAGTTCAAAATGGGACTTCTCTAAAGTTTCATCCGAGACCACGATGCATTTTTGCTGTCAGCGGTGCCTTTCCGCAGCCGCGTGCCATTTTCCGCCCTCAGAGGCAATTTCAATCAACCAGCCCTTTTGTTCGTCAAAAGCGCGGACCGCGATGATATTCCGCGGCCACGTCAGGTGAGTTCTGTGGATCCCAGTGTGTTTTCTATATATAGGAGGTCATGAGACCTTTACCTTTTTGATCTCTTCACCCTCAAGCTAAAATTTTATTGTTCATCCAAGCCCTAATCCGCACACACAACGAATTAGAAGTCCACTCACATTACTCATTACTCAACTAGTAATTTTAATTCATAATTGTTATTTAATTTGTTCTTGTTTTTTTTTCTTTGTTAGTGTTGCTTCTTCTTCCTCTTTTTTTTAATTCTAACTTAGGGCCCATTAGTGTAATTAAATTAGGCTTAAATAGTTAGGATTGATTGCTGAATACCTAGTGGGGTTAACAATGTAGATGATATGCGCTAAATGCATGAAAAAATTGAAACCCTAGGTTAACTCAGTCTTCTTCTGAATTCCGCGGTCGCGGATGTATTTCCGTGGTCAGCATCAGTGCAAAAGCTGAGTTGGATGCTTTGAAAGCCGCGGTCAACGATGGCACATTCCACTGGCAGTGGCCCTACCTCCGCGGCCGTGTTGCGTTTCTCGCGATCAGTGGTGCGCATGTTCAGAGAAGTAAATAATATGGGTTCGCGGCCACAGTTGTTTTTCAGTGGACAGCGGTGCAACTTCCATAGCCGCACCCAATTTTTCCGGCTCAGCAGGACCATAGAATTAGAGGATGGGTAGTCTGATCCTCATACAGTTTTCCGCGGTCAGCGGTGCTCATTCTATGGTCGTGCTTCTTTATCCGCTGTCAGCGGTTCTGAAAGTTGTTACACCACTATCAATTGTTCATCTGCTTTTCTTTACTGCTTCTTCTAACATCAATACTAACGAGCTTTCACTGACTATGTATGCATACAATGGTTAAACCAAAAGGTGGCACTAACAAACAAAAAGGAAAAGCAGAATCCTCACGGAGTAGGGGACGAGGACAAATCAAGTTACCCCTAGCAGTCGGGCTATCAATTGGAAAGATGCGAAAAAGTATCAAAGTTGTAGACAGAGCTGCATCCCACTCCGAGGGGAGTGCATATGTTCCCTCCCGGGAGGCCTTAGAGAGTGACTTTGTGCCTACACATGTACCAGACTTCCTGGGGAGATTTAGATTGAGAGACGTACCTACACCCCCAGCCTCTCTTACTGCTCATATTTCATCTGAGTCGTCCAATGGCTCAGCGGAGAGTAGTGAGTCCTCAACATCAGCATCTCCTACATCTTCTTCACCTGGACAGAACCCCATAGATGTAGATGCTAAGACACTTGCTGACGGGAGAGGGGGGGATACCCAGACTGGAGGCTTGGAAAGGACAATAAACCCATAGGTGTGGCAGCAGAGGTTTGTCTGTGAGCAAGCATATCACAAATTCAGGGAGTGGTGGCCTCAAAGGTCACTAATACATGAGAGTCAGTTTATAGAGCGAGATCTTCTGCCCACAACCCCAATGTGAAGCAGCACTTTGATGAAAGAGTGGGGTGGAAATACTTCAAAAGCAGGGTGTCGGATGCTAATGAGCACCTAGTCAAGGAATTTTATGCCAATGTTGCCCACATTAAAAAGGACCCATTTGTGACTAAGGTGTGGAACCTGAAGATCAAGTTTGATGGAAATACTCTGAACGACTACATTGGTTTTAATGATGAGGATGAGTCATTGTACTTAGAGAAGGTGGCAATGGATGAAGCGGCCCGCCCGTGGTTGGAATCACTACTTGCTCTCCCGGATACTACCCTAGCTTGGTTGGTAGCAGGGGTCCCTATCTATAGGAACACCCTAAATTTTGAGGCAAAGGGTTGGGAGACTTTTGTTTCCAGCAGATTAAACCCCATTACTCACGACAGTGACATGCCGGTTTCCCAGGCGATTATAGTGGCGTCTATCATGGCGGGGTTCTCGATCAATATCGGGAATATCATGTCCAGGGTGATCACCAGAGTGGTCAATAAGGGTGAGAGATCCTACCCATTTACGAACTTCCTCACCATGCAATTGGAAGATCAGGAGGTTGAAAAAAGGAATTCCGATACCAAGGTGAAACCCAAGAAACCCTTCTCATGGTACAGCCTTCAGGGTCCAGGAAACCCAAAATCCAAGGGCAAAGCTACTACTTCTACTGTCCAGTCTCAAAAGCTAGTAGTAGTGGTCACTTATCCTGAGTCTCCCACTGCCATACCACAGCCTTCTGCCGAACCTTCTACTTCCAGACCTTCCTCAGTGCCCTCCTCGTCAGCATACCCTTTGACTGCACATAGGTTAAACCATACCCTCTCCAGTATCAACTACTGGATGCAGGCAACAACTTCTAAGTTGTCTGTACTATCCAGTTCAATGGCAGCCCAGTCAGTTCCCGCACAGCCCCAGGTGCCAGCTTCAGTGGAGGAATCTCTCAAGGAGCTTTTGGATAGCCAGAAGAAGCTCCTGGACAACCAGAAGCTCATCATGGATGCTCTTGCAATTCAAGGAAAATCAATTAAGGAGTTGAGCAAGTAGACAAAGAAGCTGAAAAAGATTCAGGCCTCAAAGGAGTCCATGAAGCTGTTGAGAGGAGAGGTGGAGAAGATGAAGTCAGCTGGCGGCCTACCATTGGAGCTATTAGTACAAGACCAGATTCCACCAGCTCAGACAGAGCAGATATCGGAGTAGGAGGCTGATGGCAAGCCTACGAGGAGACGATTGATTCCTCGGGCTGATGACTTGGAGATTCATCTGGAGGACCTCGAGGGAGGTGTTTCAGGCCAGCCACAGGACCCCAAGGGAGGTAATCCAGGGACCCAGCCACAGGATCATGTATATGGTAAAATTGTAGGGTCTAATTTTTGGTCATTATGATGCTTCATAAGCATGTTTCCATAGGCTCGAAATTATGGTCAAGATTAACACCCAAGGGGTTATCGACATCCAGCCTCGGGGTAGTGTAGATCGATAGTTATGATGAAAAAGTGGGAGGCTCCCAAGGCATGTGACTAAAGCTAATCTAGCCTATTTGGCTAGTTCAAGTCCATACCGTGGCATTAAATAGTTGTACTAATCATGTATATTTGAAATAAATGCATTTGTACTATGTTGGGATTCCCCCTCATATATAAAGGGGACCCTTGTCATTTTGTAAAGGGCTGATACACAATATTGAAAATACAAGAATATTCTCTTTGCTTCCTAACATATTATCTTTATTTCATTACTTGCATTTATTGATTATATTCATAGCGTTCTATTTATTGTTCTACATTTATTGTTCATTATTGATCATAAAGAGCTGCCATCGTAGCTCTCATAACTGTTAATCCTCTCTCGACTTCCCTAAGTCGTGCATCCGACTTGACCTCGAGATCCCATATACGTCGACTTGAGGCCCCAATTCCCGACCATTCGGTTTGGTTATTACATTATCTATAAGCTCTTATCTTATTTTCTAGTCTTTCACTTAGCATTTATTGCCTAACAACTAGCATAAAAGTAGATCACATATTTTTAGAACCAGACAATCAAATCTAATTATAATTACCATTTTCAAGGTAAACAGTTTGGCGCCCACCGTGGGGCTAAAAATAATAGTGATTATTTTCTTGTTGGTTTACTACATAACGCAAGTTACCTTTCACACTTTTTCTTGTCCAGGATCTTTGATTTCAGGTCAAAAATGTCTAACTCAGTAAACGCACATGAAAACAACAATCTTGAGGACCATGGAGAGAATGGTGTGGATGTTCCAGGTGTTGGTGTACCACCACGAAACCCTGAGAATGCACCAGAACCAATTCTTGTAGACGTGGTCTCGCGGAATTCTCAACACGTCGAAATAAGCTCCCACACCAATAGGAGCATACACTAGGAATATCAACAAGAAGCTCCAAAAACCTCGGCTCAGGAAGAACAAGGGGTTAGCCTTCACGTCATCTTCGAAATGTTACAAGCACAACAACTGGCGATTGCTCAGCTGCAAAGCCACCAAAAGACTCCCAACATGGTAGCTCCAGAAACGGCTCCCCGAGTCAAGCAGGTACTGGAAAGATCAAGCAACAATGGGTCAAAAGCTGACCCCGCCATCATAAAGATGCTCGAGGACCTCACAAAGAGGATAGAGTCGGGCGAAAAGAAGATAGAAGCCAACGACAAGAAGGCAGAGACCTACAACTCTAGGGTCGATCAAATTCCGGGCGCACCTCCAATTCTGAAAGGTGTAGATTCGAAGAAGTTTATACAAAAGTCGTTCCCACAGGAAGCGGCCCCAAAACCCATTCCAAAGAAGTTCAGAATGTCCGACCTTCCGAAGTACAACGGAACCTCGGACCCCAATGAGCACGTCACTGCTTACACTTGTGCAGTGAAGGGAAACGACCTAAAGGACGACGAGATCGAGTCTGTCCTACTAAGAAAGTTCGAAAAGACACTTTCAAAAGGGGCAATGATGTGGTATCACAACCTGGCCCCAGACTCGATAGATTCATTTGCCATTCTGGCATATTTTTTCGTAAAGGCACATGTTGGCACCATTAAAGTAGCTACAAGGAAATCCGACGTCTTCAAAATCAACCAAAGGGAGAACGAGATGTTGCGAGAGTTCGTATATCGCTTTCTAATGGAATGAATAGAACCACCACAGGTCTTCGACGACTGGGCGATGCAGGCCTTCACTCAAGGTCTGAAGGAGCAAAACTCGGTAGCTTCGAAACAACTGAAGCAGAACTTAGTCGAGTATCCTGTTGTGACTTGGTCGGACATCAACAACCAATACCAATCAAAGATCAGGGTCGAAGATGGCCAACTAGGAGTCCCCTCGGGCTCGGTATATCCTAGTAGGCTCGGCTAAGGAGCCAAAGCTGAATAAAGAGAGATACCAACCATACACTAAAGATAGAAGAAACACCCCAAGGCTCAACATACCCTACAATGACCGAAGGATGGATCAAGGCCAGAATCCTCGGGGACTTGTTTGTAGAGCTAGATTCGATAGGCACACAGGGCCGACGGAGGCGCCCCACTTGTCGGAATACAACTATAACATCGATATTTTAGACATCATGTTTTCCATCAGTAAAATCAGAGACACCAAGTGACCAAGGCCTATACAATCAGATCCTTCAAAAAGGGACCATAACTTAGTGTGTGTATTTCACAACACGCACGGTAAAATGACCGAAGATTGCCGACAACTCCGGGAAGAAGTAGCCCGACTACTCAGCAAAGGTCACCTCCGGGAGTTCTTCAGTGACCAAGCCAAAAATCAGTTCTGGGAAAGAGAGGCAACCAAAAAGAGTGAAACCGACGAGCCACAACGTGTTATCCACATGATCTTTTGAGGTATCGATGCTCCACAGGAACCCATGGTCCGGAGAACAAAAATATCCATCACCAGGGAAAAACGAACTCAAGACTATATACCCGAGGATGCCTCACATTTAGCGATGAAGACATCGAGGCTCTATCTCAGCCCTATAACGACGCACTGGTAATTTCTTTTCTTGTAAATACATTTCAAATTAAACGTGTACTTGTGGATCCAGGTAGTTTGTCCAATATTATCAAGTCGAGGTTGGTAGAGTAGCTCCGACTACTTGACCAAATTGTGCCCGCCTCTCGAGTCATCAATGGGTTCAACATGGTGAGCGAAACAACAAAAAAGTAAATCACCATCCCAATCAATGTGGCCGTCTCAACCCAAAATATCGAATTCCATGTCATCAAAGGAGACATGAGGTACAATGCCTTGTTATGAAGGCCATGGATACACAACATGAGAGTAGTACCCTCCACCCTCCATCAAATGATGAAATTCCCGATAAAGGATGGGATAAAAACCATCTACGGGGAACAGCATGCAGCAAAAAAGATCTTCGCGGTCCACGATGTGGCACCGACACCAATACCTCCACCATCGAAGGAACCTAAGGATAAACAAACAGTAAAATAGTGATAACAAGTTACATTCTTAGCTATGCCCGACTAAACAAAACGAAGGACCATACCGAGTCCTCATAACAAACGATTGAATCATATCAAGATCCGAAGCGCTGTCAGTGCTAAGGTATGATCATCTCCCTTTTTCAGTTACATTTTATACTAACAAGAGTGCAGGTATCCGATTGAAACTACCGAAGCTCTTTCCAACTCGAAGGTCTTAGGTTCCAAAAGCATACGTTGCACTTTTTTCGTTCGATCGGGTTTTTATCCCAAAAAGGGTTGTACTGATAAGGTTTTAACGAGGCAACATCTATATGCTACCTAAGGAAGACTCAACAAGTATTCAAGGCTTATTTTCAATCAACCTCAAATACTAGGGGGCATCCCCCCGGAAGAACACCTCCTCGGAGAAGCCAAGATGCGCTAAATGGGGTCTCGATAGGAAAATGATGTACCGGGCCAAAAAGTCAAACAAACCATGTCCGTGTAGAATAACCGAGCCCTTAGCAGCAAAAACGTATATACTTATACCAAGTAATCGAAGAATACTTTCCCCTCCGTCAAAGCATTTCGTGTTTCTAAGGAGTTCGGTATTTTTTGCAAAAATAGCTCCAAAGCCAAAAACATCCCGAACACTCGGGGACTGGCATCAAAAAATCGAAGCTAAGCCCTCAATGAGGCAACATCAAGTTTACAAAATGGCTCTAGAGCCAAAAAACATCCTGAGCACTCGGGGACTGGCATCAAAAACTTGAGGATATATGACCTCCGGGTCGGAAGATTAGAACTCTTAAGCCCTCGATGAGGCAATACCAAGCTTTCAAGGAATGGCTCCCGAGCCAAGAAACTTTTGACGACTCGGGGACTGCCGCAAATCGCCACCCCCATCGACTTATCAAAAACCCAAGGCCATAAGACCCCATGTGGGCAGCCTCGGTCTTGTAAGACCTATATAAGGCAACAACAATATCTGTAATACCTCAAACAAGGCATGAACCATACTTGTACCAAGTAACCAAAGAACTGTAAGACCTCAAACAAGGCATGAACCATACTTGTACCAAGTAACCAAAACTGTAAGACCTCAAAGGCATGCAAAAATTTATAAGACCTTACAAAAGGCATAATCTCGATCTTAAAGTAAAGCTATATATCGAACTTGTAAGACCCATAAAAAGGCATACCCTCGATATAGACGCCGAAACTACTTCACTCGGGAACTAAAAGGCTCCATCCAAACATAATGACTACGGTCACAAGGCTGTACCAGCCAAACTAACGCAACTCAGGGATGCCCGACCATCGCTATAAAATTACAGGCCTTCAATTACTTCGAAAATACTTCAAAAAGAACGGGTTAAACAGGCTACCCACGACATAGGAAAAGAGCTTCGACCATGTCAGCTCCAAATTATAGGCTTCGAAACACTCAGCCACCGAGCAAAACCTCCCGAGGTGCTCAATCATCGCCATATAATGACTCATAATCGAGGTTTTTATCGAACGTGTCGAAGAGTCAGGCAAACACAATTTCAAAAAGTCCTTAACGAGGGGAAAATAAAGCTTATATAAAAGGTCATACCAACCTAATGCATAAGAGCCACTGCCGCCAGCCCATATAAAAGGTCATACCGACCCAATGCGTTAGAGCCACTACCGCCAACCTATATAAAAGGTCATACCTGTTGATATCCAATTTTTCCTTATATATTTTTAAATATGCATAAATACTTTCAAAATAGCATATATATGTATATATAAGCATGCACAAGATTTTTATAATTTTTTCCATAATTTTAAGGGTTTAAATTGATTTATTTTCTCCCTTTTTACTCATAAAATACCCAATAATTATTCCCCAAATTATTGTTATGATGATTTATTAGTTTAATTTCTATACTTATACCAAAATATGGTTAATATAATTTTTATGCATTTTTATAATTGCATTTGGTATTTTTAAAGCTAAATTGCATATAATTGCAATGTTAGCCCATTTAGTGTATAATTACATTTTTGTGCGTAAAATTGGTCCCTATATTTTTAAAATGATAATTACATATTTTAAATCATTTTGGTATAGAAAAATTATTTTCAGAAAACTATTTATTATTTATTATAAATTAAGTAGGGAAAATGGCTATTTAAATTATAGCCAAATTTGGCTTTCAATTGTAGCCCAAATTGAACCCACTCCCCAACCCAATTTCATACCCAATTAACCCGACCTAGACCCTATATACACCTACCCAAACTCGGAACCCATCTACCCAGTCAAATCCTGACTGTTGATCTCCTAGATCAACCGGGGAGATCAATGGTTCACACGGCCCCTTTCCTCTTTTAATTCCTTAGACCACCCTAATCCTAGTCATTCTTCACAGCCCTCCACCTTCATATGCTCTCGTCTCCTCTCTTCTCTCAACCTAACCCTAATCCCTCTTCAATCGTCGCCTCCCTCTTAGGTCTTCTCCCTCTGTTTCTTTCTATGTTTTACACTATTCTAAAACCTCTTTTGCAAAAATTATCGATTGCGAGTTGTTTTACTTTCTTTTAAAAGTTAGGGTTTTTGGAACTTTTTCTACACTCTGTTTAAATCGATTATCCATGTTTAAACCTCTTTCCTTTACATATCTTGGCTGATTCTGTGTTTTTTTCTCCTTTTTCAACTCGTCTATGTTGAAAACCCCAGTTCTTGGTCTTAACCCTGGGTTTTGAGTTTGTATTTGACAATTTGTTCGTCTAATATATATGTTTGCCTGCTTCTCATGAATCCCTGAGTCTTGTGTGATTTTTACCCTACAATGCCCATTAAGGTTTCTAATTTCTGCTTCTTTCGCCAATACTATGTTTATTCTGTTAACTCCTCTAATTAGTGCTATGTTCTATACGAATCCCTGATTTTGTGTGATTTTTATCCTATTGTGCTATTAGGGTTTCTGATTTTACCTCTTCTTGCCTATTGTGTGTTTATTCTGTTTTTTCATAGAAATTTATGGTAATTTCCCTTAAAATTAGTACTATTGTCCATCGGAATCCTTGATTCCCTATGATTGATATCCTTCTAATCTGTTGTGATATTCTATACTGATTTTCAACCTCTTAGTCATTTTCTTGCCTTACTTTATGGTCGATTATGTTGTCAACTGACTCTTATGTTATTTCCTTAATTGGAATATTATGTACCTGAACTTAATTGCATGTTCTATACTTGCACTATATTGAAATTATTTCCTTATGCGTTATATTCCATGTCTTATGTGATCTTTTTACTTATCTGTCTTTACCGTTTGAAATTAACTCCCTTAATTAAGGGACTACTTCTACTAATTTTATACTAATTGATACCTAGTTCCATAACTACTGCTTGACTTTGATTCTTACCTTATTATTCTGCCTAGTTTTAGACTATATATAGGCTCTCTCATTAACACACATAGGACACGAACTCTTGAACCCTGCAAAGTGTTCGTTCGGGGTTCCCTCAGGAAATTTATTGGGATTCATTGTCACTCGCCGTGGGATCGAGCTAAATCCGACTAAAGTCAAAGCTATTCAGGAGTTACCACCACCTTAAAGCAAAAAAGACGTGATGAGATTCTTGGGACGGCTCAACTACATCAGTCAATTCATAGCATAGTCCACAGTAATATGTGAACCCATCTTCAAGATGCTGACGAAGGATGCCGAGACAAGTTGGACCGAGGATTGTCAGAAAGCTTTTGACAAGATTAAGGAATACCTGTCCACACCGCTAGTTCTGGTTCTGCCAGAACCAAGACGACCTTTGCTACTTTATCTATCCGTGTTAGATGGAGCCTTCGGATGTGTTTTAGGACAACATGATGAGATAGGAAGAAAGGAGCAAGCCATATATTACCTGAGTAAGAAATTCACACCTTATGAAGCATCGTATTCTCTACTTGAACGCACTTGCTGTGCTTTGACCTGGACAGCCCAGAAATTGAGGCATTATATCTGTGCCTATGCTACATACCTCATATCCAGGATGGATCCTCTGAAGTACATATTTCAGAAGCACATGCCTACTAGGAAGTTGGCTAAATGGCAGATACTACTGAGTGAGTTCGACATCATCTATGTAACTCAAAAGGCAGTCAAGGGACAAGCATTGGCATATCACCTCGCTGAAAATCTGGTGGGAGGAGAATACGAACCCTTGAAAATTTATTTCCTAATGAAGAAGTATCATTCGTAGGAGAAGACATTACTGAAGCATATGATGGTTGGAGGATGTTCTTTGACGGAGCTGCGAATTTCAAAGGAGTAGGCATTGGAGCAGTTTTGGTATCAGAAATGGGTCAGCATTATCCCGTATCTGCTAAACTCAGATTTCCCTGCACCAACAATATGGCAGAGTATGAAGCTTGTATACTAGGGCTCAACATGGCAATCGACATGAACATTCAGGAGTTGTTGGTGATCGGTGATTCAGATTTGCTTGTGCACTAGGTACAAGGAGAGTGAGCCACCAAAAATTCTAATATATTGCTATATTTTCACCATGTGTAGGAATTGAGAAAGAGGTTCACAAAGATAGAATTCCGACATGTGCCTAGAATTCAGAATGAATTTGCCGATGCATTAGCCACTTTGTCATCAATGATGCAGCATACAGATAAGAACTACATTGATCCCATTCCGGTGAGGATCCATAATCAGTCGGCATATTGTGCTCATGTCGACGAAGAAGCATATGGAAAGCTTTAGTTCCATGACATCAAGGAGTACTTATCAAAAGGAGAATACCCGGAGCATGCAAATCACATTCAGAAACGCACACTCCGGAGATTGTCAAATCACTTCTTCCACAGCCGAGGAAACTTGTATAGAAGAACTCTGGATTTGGGTTTACTAAGGTGTGTCGATGCAAAGGAAGCTTCTAAGATACTTGAGGATGTGCATGTTAGGACCTATGGTCCGCACATGAATGGTTTTGTCGTGGCCAAGAAAATACTCAAGGCAGGTTACTTTTGGATGACCATAGAGACAGATTGTGTTCAGTATCTCTGCAAATGCTTTCAATGTCAAATGCATGCCGACATGATAAAAGTGTCGCCAAACGAGCTCAATGCAACAAGCTCACCTTGGCCATTCACCGCCTAGGGAATGGATGTTATCGGTCCGATTGAGCCCACTGCTTCGAACGGACACCGGTTTATTCTGGTAGCCATTGATTACTTCACAAAATGGGTAGAAGTTGCATCTTACAAAGCTGTAACCAAGAAAGTCATCACAGATTATGTCAAGGATCATATTGTCTGCCGATTTGGAGTTCCTGAGTCCATTATTACTGACAATGCCGCCAACCTCAACAGTGATCTGATGAAAGCTATATGTGAAACTTTCAAAATCAAGCACAAGAATTCCACCACCCACACACCTCAGATGAATGGAGCTGTAGAAGCCGCCAACAAAAACATTAAGAAGATACTAAGGAAAATGGTAGAGAATCACAAGCAATGACATGAGAAGTTACCATTTGCTTTGTTAGGGTACCGCACTACAGTTCATACGTCAACCGGGGCAACCCCCTACACATTGGTTTATGGTACAGAGGCTGTCATCCCAGCCGAGGTTGAGATTCCTTCTTTAAGAGTCATACAGGAAGCTGAGCTCAGCGATGCAGAGTGGATAAGGAGTCGCTATGAACAATTGGCCCTTATCGATGGAAAGAGGATGAACGCAGTATGCCAAGGCAAACTCTATCAGAACAGAATGTTTAGAGCTTTCAACAAAAGAGTCAAACCAAGACAGTTCGCACCAGGGCAGCTGGTATTGAAGAAAATCTTCCCGCATCAAGATGAAGCCAAAGCGAAATTGTCTCCCAACTGGCAAGGTCCGTACATGGTTCACAGGGTCCTGACAGGAGGAGCACTCATACTAGCAGAAATGGATGGAGAAATCTGGCCAAAACCAATCAATTCAGACACAGTCAAGAGATACTATGCCTAGATTATTTCACATTTCTTTTCCGATGTAATTGAACTACGCTTGACCTGATTGTCGTTTAAGAGGGATACGTAGGCAGCCTTATGGGTTTGGTCATATCATAATAAAATTTTCATTTCCCCCAAAATCAGAAACTAGGGCGGAATTTTGAGGAGGGTCCTCAAAATTCTGGAGCAAGTCCAGCCAGCGCCATCACATGCCAGGAAGTTAGTAATCAGTCAAGAATTAGGGCAAAATTTTGAGAAGGATTCTCAAAATTCTGAAGAAGATTCATCAGGGTCCGTCATCCGCAAACAGTTAAAAATCATCTACCAAACTGGGGCAGAATTTTAAGGAGGACCCTCAAAATTCCAACATAAGAGAGCTGCAATGCCTTTGAAATGTGTCGCAGTCGCTAGTTCATCAAAAAATTACTTGATATATCAATACGCTTCCAAAACGATTCTCTTTTATCAATGATTGCATATTTTTCGAATATCCTATTTCCATAACAGTCAGGTGCTACCTATGGGAACTCGAAGGGGGCTTCCAGAGCGGAGCAGAGCAAGTCCGGTAGACGAAGCAAGAACCAACCTCTCCTCATAAAACTTACGATTTTTCTTTGAACGCAGGCACATTTGACGTAACGGTAGCATTCGCGAAACCTGTATACACAAAGCAAATTCACCATCCATCCGGCCATCAAATATTGAATATATCTCCATCTAAGACATACCCTACCCTTATCTACTATTTGCTCTTTGCATGAGTCTAATCTCTGACTCCATATTTGCATGAGTCTAACCCTTAACTCCATATTCGCATGAGTCTAATCTCTGACTCCACATTTGCATGAGTCTAATCTCTGACTCCACGTTTGCATGAGTCTAATCCTTGACTCCATATTTGTATGAGTCTAATCTCTGACTCCATATTCGCATAAGTCTAATCTCTGACTCCACGTTTGCATGAGTCTAATCTTTGACTCCATATTTGCATGAGTCTAATATCTGACTCCACGTTTGCATGAGTCTAATCCTTGACTCCACACTTGTATGAGTCTAATCCCTGACTCCATATCTGCATAAGACTAAGCATTGTCTTCCATTTGCATGGGACTAAGCCCTGTCCCGAATCTTGCATGAGGTAAAGCTCTACCTCCATATCTGCATAAGGCTAAGCATTGCCTTCCATCTGCATGGGACTAAGCCCTGTCACGAATCGTGCATGAGGTTAAGCTCTACCTCCATATCTGCATAAGGCTAAGCACTGCCTTCTCTTTGCATGAGGTTAAGCTCTACCTCCATATTTGCATAAGGCTAAGCATTGTCTTCTCTTTGCATGAGACTAAGCTCTGCCTCCAATCTTGCATGAGTTTAATTCCTTGCCTCCTCATTTGCATAAGGCTAATCCTTGCCTCCCCACTTGCACGGGACTAAGCATTGTCCCTCTTTGCACAGATATTGCTCTATTTCTACTACTATCTACTTGTTTTTCAATCGGGCTAAGCTCTTCCCTCCATTTCACAAGACTAAGCCTTGTCTTGTTACATCATACTATTGCATGGGCTGAAACATCGCCAATCTATCTGATGGCGTCATAGTCTAAAGGCATCATTCTCATAGCCGGAAGACACTATGCCATGGCCTGAGGATCTCTCGAACTTGCATATCATTATTCAAAGGCGTCATGGTTCGGAGGCACCATTTTCATGGCCCGAGAATACCATTTCATGGCCTGCAAATCCCTTACTAAATAATTCATGGCCAGGGACGTCATGGTCCAAGGACGTCATCTTTAACCATTCAAAGACAACCTTCATGGTCCGAAGGGAATTTGCATCATGTTTAAATTTTCGCAAATACGTTTGTAGCATCTTTTATCTGCAGGTAACTAGTAAGCAATCACTATCCTAGCAGGAGCAATCTCGCTCCAGTTCCCTCCAACCATCCTGAGCCTTAACCGCTCACCATAGCCGCTTTCGCATCTCGTGTTCGTTCTTGCAATAATTTCATCGGCCTACTCCGCGGGTAAATCCAGAACTACACATGAACTGATTCCTTTAAAACCAAGGATATGTAGGCAACTCGAAAATCGGAGTCCGGCCTCGGTCTTTCAAAACATCCCATCCGGTCAAAATTAGCCATCATTTCTTTACCCAAAACTTTTTCATCCTTCCCGGGTAAAGAGGGGCAGTTGTTGATACCCAATTTTTCCTTATATATTTTTAAATATGCATAAATACCTTCAAAATAGCATATATATGTATATATAATCATGCACAAGGTTTTTATAATTTTCCATAATTTTAAGGGTTTAAATTAATTTATTTTCTCTCTTTTTACTCATAAAATCCCTAATAATTATTCCCTAAATTATTGTTATGATGATTTATTAGTTTAATTTCTATACTTATACCAAAATATGGTTAATATAATTTTTATACATTTTTATAATTGCATTTGGTATTTTTAAAGCTAAATTGCATATAATTGCAATGTTAGCCCATTTAGTGTATAATTATATTTTATGTGCGTAAAATTGGTCCCTATATTTTTAAAATGATAATTACATATTTTAAATCATTTTGGTATAGAAAAATTATTTTCAGAAAACTACTTATTATTTATTATAAATTAAGTAGGGAAAAATGGATATTTAAATTATAGCCAAATTTGGTTTTCAATTGTAGCCCAAATTAAACCCACTACCCAGCCCAATTTCATACCCATTAACCCGACCCAGACCCTATATACACCTACCCAAACCCGGAACCCATCTACACGGTCAAATCCTAACCGTTGATCTCCCAGATCAACGGTCCACACGACCCCTTTCCTTTTTTAATTCCTAAGACCACCCTAACCCTAGCCATTCTTTATAGTCCACCGCCTTCAGATGCTCTTGTGTCCTCTCTTCTCTCAACCTAACCCTAATCCCTCTTCAACCGCCGCCTCCCTCACCGGTCTTCTCCGGTGACCACCTTTCAACCCCAAGCCTCCAATGGTTCCCTCATCGCCTTGCTCATCCTCTCTGAGGCGTTCCAGGGCTCTGGTCCATGCCGACTTGTATCTAGGGTTACTATTTTAGCTGTTCATGGCTTCTCCGGTGTGATTTTGAGAAAAATCACGCTACATTTGTTACGATCTTTGAAGTTTATAGCAGGTTCTTCCGTTTCTATTTGGGTTTCCTTTGAAACCCTAACTTTCGTTTGTATCTCTTAGATCTGTGCTATTGTTAACGATTCGTGTATGTTTCTTTTTATGTTTTACACTATTCTCAAACCTCTTTTGCAAAAATCATCGATTGCGAGTTGTTTTACTTTCTTTAAAAGTTAGGGTTTTCGGAACTTTTTATACACTCTGTTTAAATCGATTCTTCATGTTTAAACTTCTTTCCTTTACATATCTCAACTGATTCTGTTTTTTTTTTCTCCTTTTTCAACTCGTCTATGTTGAAAACCCCAGTTCTTGGTCTTAACCCTGGGTTTTGAGTCTGTATTTGACGATTTATTCATCTAATCAATATGCTTGCTTGTTTCTCATGAATCCCTGAGTCTTGTGTGATTTTTACCCTACTATGCCCATTAGGGTTTCTAATTTTTGCTTCTTCCGCCTAAACTATGTTTATTTTGTTAACTCCTCTAATCAGTGCTATGTTCTATACGAATCTCTGATTTGTGTGATTTTTACCCTACTATGCTATTAGGGTTTCTGATTTTACCTCTTCTTACCTATTGTGTGTTTATTCTGTTTGTTCATAGAAATTTATGGTAATTTCCCTTAAAATCAGTACTATTGTCCATCGAAATCCTTGATTCCCTATGATTGATATCCCTCTAATCTCTTGTGATATTCTATACTGATTTTCAACCTCTCTGTCATTTTCTTGCTTTACTCTATGGTCGATTATGCTATCAACTGAATCTTATGTTATTTCCTTAATTGGAATATTATGTACCTGGCCTTAATTACATGTTCTATACTTGCACTATGCTGAAATTATTTCTTTATGTGTTATATTCCATGTCTTATGTGATCTCTTTCCTTATCTGTCTTTACCGTTTGAAATTAACTCCCTTAATTAGGGGAGTACTTCTACTAATTTTATACTAATTGATACCTAGTTCCATAACTAGTGTTTGACTTTGATCTTACCTTATTATTCTGCCTAGTTTCAGACTATATGTAGGCTCTCTCACTAACACACAGGACACGAACTCTTGGGGTTCAAAACTATCTCTCACACTTAAAAATCTCTGCTCTCTCTCTTGTGCTACTTGCTACTGCTCTAAGTTAGCCGGCTGCAAGCCAAGACTAACCATTTGTGTTCTCTTGTTCTTTCATTCTGCTTACTATACTCTTCACTGGTATGTCCTAGTTTCAATTCAAAGTTCCAATAACAATATGATTCTCTTATTGTTTTAGTTCCTCTTGTTTCTAGTTTGCTTCTATTTGTGGTTCTGTTGGGAAACTTGTAGTTGAGGGTTATATTATTAGCATGTCTTCCCCTCCCCTTGAGATTAGTATATTTCCCCTTCTGTTTGTTTCTGAACATGTCTACACTAGTCATCTCTTACTTGTTATATGTTTACCACCATGGATCTCCCAAATTCCTATTCCCTTGCATGTGATTCTGTTCTTTATGTCTAATTTTGTGACTATGTCTAGATAGCTACTTCTGGGCATGACTATTAATTCACAGGTCTTGCTTAACTATGTGTCCTATGTATTCCCAAACCCCTTTACCATGTTTGTGACTACCAAACTTGCCTTGATGCTATGACCCCTAGCTGTGTATAAACCTATCCTAAGGTGTTTGGACATTGTTAACTACTCCAATCTCTTTTTCAAACAATCTCTGTTGCTTTACTAAATTACTTTCAAAAAGACTTTTGTTAAATACAGTTTCTTACTAAAACACTCAACTTGTGTCCATCACTTTTCACTCTACTCTTAGTCAATAAGTTCTGCCCCCTCTAGTATGTATACTGCCTTGGGATCCTTTTGAGAACCCTCTGAACTCTGGCATACTGAGGCTGGCCTTTCCATACTACACTTTTTCAATCTTTGGTTACTAAGTCTAGGTGTAAGCACCGCCCAGAATCCTTGAGATCCTTAGGGAACTTTGATGCATCTAGACTCCGATTTGTCTATTGGAATTGAGACATATGAGGTCATTGGAGGCTTTGGGAAATTTGGGCGTGATTGAAGGCTCCCTATAGAATAGCTTCTTGATTTTCTTTTTTTTACTTATGTAATTCATTCATTGACCTGTAATAATTTGTAAACAGATATTGGGGTATTTAGTAAAAAAAGGGTGGGTAGATGCATACTTTATGGGGTAATACGGGTAGAAATCATGCTCCTAGGACCTTACCTTTAAAATCTATTTGCTCTACTAAATAGAAAACATGCTCATAGGACTTTACTCTTTAATCCGATTGCTTTGCCAAATAAAAATCATGTCCATAGGACTTCACTTTTAAGTTTGTTTGCCCTACCAAATAGAAACCATGTTTATAAGGTTCTACATCTTGTCACGTCTAGAAACCATGTCTACAGGATTCGGACAATTTCGTAATAAGAATCATGTTTTCATTGTCTTAAAATCAGATTAATAGTAGATGTCATGCCTATAGGACCTAACCTAGATTCAGTTACAACAAGTGTTATGTGTGCAAACCGTTAAAACCAGTATTACGCCTAGATATCATGCCTATAGGGAGCCCTACTCGCAATTCTATTTGTTAATCTAATTTAGTCTAAATAACTCAACTTGATCGCGCCTAGTTTATTTCTGAATTGGTTTTATTTAAGTATTAAGTATTTCCTGAAACAAGTTCTTTCAAACTGCCTCAATCTCACTAGATATCATGTCTATAGGTATTAAAGGAGTCCATGTCAAAACCTGCTTTGTTTATGCATTAATACAGACATCAGTACTCCGCGTATAGGCAAGCCCTTAGGGCATTTTCAAAAATTGCATCTCTGAAACTGTCTCTATTGCTTAATGTTTTCTGATTCTAACAGGCTTTAAAAAAGAGTCCATAGGAAACTGCTAGGGTATAACTTCTGAGTCTAAAAAAAGAGGTTGTTTGTCTTTCTACATATTCACCTAGATATCTTGCTTTAGGACACTGTCTAATAGAAGACCTTAACTGTGCTTGAGTCGTATTGCTTATATGTTTGTTTTGAGGAGGAAACTCTGATCCCCTAATTGCTCCTTTTGTATGTTGAAAGTCCTAAGTGTTTTTGATTTTCGCCTTAGAATTTTCACCTTTTAAAACCTTAGGGGTATGTCTAGAACCACCCATAGGTCGAGGTCCTAACTCCTCCAGGACCATTAACAAGGGACGGGTAGCAGCACGCAATAGAAATCGTTGACCAAACACTCGCTTTGCATGACCAATAAGGGGATAGGAAGGATAGACATGGGATATAATGACTACGTGCTAATGTTACGTGTAGCCCCTCATTGAGTGGTGTTTACCGGACATTGTGTGGGGTGATCCTATAGGATAACAAACCTAGGAACCCTTTTTACCAAATCCCTTCTTTATTTAAAACTTTGTTTTACAACTTGTCCAAACCTTTATCTTACTACTTGACTTATTCTAACGTGCTTTACCTACAACCTATTTGATTCAACTGTTTACTTGTAATGGACTAATTTGTGAATATAAGTTCGACCAGGACCCACAGTTGTGGACCAAGAGGGGTGCCTAACACCTTCCCCTCGAGGTTACTTCGAGCCCTTACCCTAATCTCTGGTAATGTAACCAACCCAAGAGTTAATCGCTCTAGGTGCCCTAACGCACTATAATCCGTTAGGTGGTGACTCTTCAAATACCCAAATTCCCAAAAGGAAATGAGTCATTACACCCCGTGAATGTCGAAACTTGGACTTCTCCCCATAAAAAGGTAGGAAAAGGGGGCACAACAATACCGACCCAATGCGTAAGAGCCACCGCCACCAGTCCATATAAAAGGTCGTACCGACCAAACACGTAAGAGCATAAGGGCCAGTTTTAAATTCAAAAAATTAAGGGTCAATGAGCTCGAGTCGAAACCCAACTCGGAGACTGAACCGGAAACAATTAACTAAATATGCCTAAGAGCAAAAGCATAAGATCTCAAACGCTGGCTTATACTAAAAGATCGTACCGACCGAGCGCGTAAGAGCCTACGGGCCAGCCCAATGAGCCCCAAGGTCATTCTATGAATCTGAGGATTTCCTTTTAACTCAAAGACCAATTCATCTGGCTAACGGCTAACAAAGGGAAGTATATGAAAAATAAAACTGTGAGGTTTCCTTTTATACATATATGTGAGAGAATACAAGCTTAATTTACAAAGTTCTTTGAAAGAACTATACACAAAACAAGAAAGGAAAGGCCAAATCTACGTCCCCCTCGAGGACTATGGTCTGTCGGCCTCTTTCTCACCATCTTCGGCATTGGACAGAAGGAACTTAGCATCATATTCGTCTGCTTTCTCCTGCTTTATCTCTTTCGAGAGATCGAAGCCCCTAGCATGAATTTCCTTAAGGGTTTCCCTCCGAGATTTACACCTCATGTACTCTTTATTCCTACTCTCCTGGTTGAGAGCCCCTTAGCTCAACACGAGCGTCGGCAGTGTCCTTCAAATAGACAGTTACCTTCTTATCAACCTTAGTTCGGATTACTTCGGCTTCAGCCCGGGCATCCACGACTTCGGCCTTCATCTTCAGGAGCTCAGACTCGAGCCTTGAAATCATGTCCATTCGGACCAAGCTGTTCTCGTGAGCGTTGTGAAGTTGCACTTCGAGGGCGGAAGCCTTGGCCAAAGCATCTTTCTTAGTCGATATCTGGGTGTCCACACGAGCCTTTAGATCATCACGCTCGCACTTGGATTGACCAACTTTGCTCCTAAGGCATTCCAGGTCCTCCGTCTTTTTCTACAACTGAAGTAAACAAGACATTAGCTTCAGAAGGTAGAAGAAGAAACACACACTCCCACAAAACAAAGATTACCTGCTCCTCGAGGTAGCTTTCGTAGTTTAGACTTCGACTCGCCTCATATTGCAAGTGTGCCAACTCGTCTTCCCTTTCACCACAAAGAAGCCTGAGGGATTTCTCCGCATCCACGGCTTCTCACAACCTGGTCTCACGATGGAGCAGCTCAGACTTGAGCTTGTTAAGAGCCTATGAAAGAGAAACTCGATAAGAGAGTAAAAATTACAAAATTATAAAACCAATACGAATGGCCAAAACTCACCTTTGAGTAGAGCCTCTGAGCTTCCTCGAAAGTTGAGCACACATCTACTAGTTTGGCTCCATCTACCTCAATAGAACCGCCCCCGGTTGGGATACAATCGCCCGATATATGCGGCCCCTGGCGTCGAACATCCCTCGAAGTGCCTTCGAGGGAAGTCAACGATAGGGAACCCTCGTTCCTAGAAGTACCTTCGATAGTAAAAGAAGACGGTAGTGGAGGAGGGATCATTTTTCTAAAACCAGAAATCTCGAGCACTAGAGGTTCGGTTGATATGCCCTCTCTAAGCCTCCGGGCTGGACTCATCTGGCTATAATCATTGTCGCCCTGCAAAGGCCTTTTTTGCTTATTGTTATTATTATTATCCCTCGGTCCTAAAGCCAATGATCCTTCTACCTCTCATAGAGGGCATGATCTCGCTTCAAAGAACTCCCCAATGCCTACGCTGATAGAGTTAGTACGCAAAAAGAGAAAGTGCCCTTCAAAAAAATGAGCAAATCACATAGCACATACCATGGTTTTTTGCCTCCCATCTACCCTTAGACAAAGCTCACCACTTATTCTTATTATAAGTCGAGTGGGCCGCCAACGTCTGAGCCGAATCCGTCAGGTCGAGGACCTCGCACGACATCCATGAAATTGCTGCAGAAAGGAAAAGGAAGGCTCATTTAAGGAGCCCACCTGATGAGATGACTAAGAGTTAATTCAAGCCCTGCTTCTTCCGCAAAGAACCTCATCATCAATACTACCCTCCAAAATGACGGGTGAACCTGCACCAAGGTAACCTAGTACTTTTGACAAAAGTCGAACACAACCCTATCAGGAGGGCCCAACATAAAGGGGTACGTGTACACGTTCAAAAACTCCTCGGCATGATCCTTGATGCTCTCTTCCGGGGAAGGTACCCGCAGTACTACCTTTACCCCCAACCACAAAATGCCCAGAGGATGACTTGCCTGGCACCAACGGCACACTGCCAACCAGGCAGGAACCAGAGGCGGAACTCCGTTCTCTTTGTCGAGCGGACCCTGACATAGTAGCCATGACTGTGGTAAAACTAGGGAATTGAAGCGGGAATTTGAACAAAGGCTTCAAAGTTGAAATGATTAAGGACCTAACGTAGGAAAGAAGAACTCTATAAAGAAGGATAACTACTCAAAATAGCGGAATCTTCAGAAGAGGGAAGACAACCCTATATATGGAGAAAACAGCGACTATCCTCCTACCTCAAAGGCCAATTAAAAATGTTGACTAAGCCATTTTTTTGCTTTGGGAAGGTGTACCAGCGGGATTGCCTTGGTCATGCAATTAATGATGTCGTACGACGCTTTGGGGATCAAAGACCCCCACATCATTACAAGCCTCAAGATGGTACCCGATCTCGAGGATTCCTATCAAAAGAGAAGAAAGGCTCTGAGGAGCCATCAATATCATTACAAGCCTCAAGATGGTACCCAATCTCGATGATCTCCGCTAAAAATGAAGATAGGCTCCAATGAGCCATTGACATCATTACAAGCCTCGAGATGGTGCCCGATCTCGAGGACCACTGTCAAAAAGACTCCAATAAGCCATTGACATCATTACAAGCCTCGAGATGGTACCCGATCTCGAGGACCTATGTTAAAGAAGAAGATAGGCTCTAAGAAGCTATTAATATCATTACAAGCCTCGAGATAGTACCCAATCTCGAGGACCTCTATCAGGAAGAAGATAGGCTCTAAGGAGCCATTAATATCATTAAAAGTCTCGAGATGGTACCCGATCTCGAGGACTTCTATCAAAAAGAAGATAAGCTCTAAAAATTTACTCATAACGGACCTGATTTTGAGGTGGTACCCTACCTCGAGGATTTCTGCTATTGCAAATGCGAGTCATCTACCCGATCCTCTGGCCCTCAAGCTACCTGAGCCCGAGCCAATTTGCGCTTGAAAACTACTAATAAAGCCTTAGGGTTATCTCTCTCCTTCGGATCAAGTTAAACGCCCTCTTAGATATTTTAATCTAGGGGCTATCCGAGTCCAGGCGTACCCTCATTCGGGATCTATCTATAACGCCTTAAGTCTATCTTCACTCTAAATTTGAAACAAGTTTTTAAGTCACCCGAGCTTGAGCAAACTCTCACTCAGGGACTGCCTTCGAAATCCTAAAGGCTATCTTTATTCTCAGGCATCCGAGCAAGTCCCCCCTCGAGGACTATCGATAGGGTCTGGAAGGCTAAGTTTCTTTCTAAAAATTCGAAGCCCTACTCTCATTCAACTCGAAGTCGGGGGTCCCGACGGACTAAGCTCGTATCAATTCAATTCGGGTTGAGCCTGAGGAACGACAAAGGGCTCCATAGGATATCGTATTAACCAATCGAGGACTAGGGAAACACTTACACCAGGACCCGGTATTCAGACCAATCGGTAGAGACATGCACTCAGATTCTTCGTAAACGCAAGTAAAAGAAAATCCGGCATAAATCAAGTACAAAATTAAAGAAACACTTTTTCATTAATAAATGATGATTACAAAAACACATGAAGGATACTTACACATGATTACAAAATCCCACGAAGGGTCCTTACACATAAATAGAGAAGCTAAAGAAAAAAGAAAAAAAGTATATAATAGCTACAAGCCTAATTTGCTGCCGGGGGTACATCCTTAGGGGCACTGTCTTCAAGAACCGTTCCCTCGGGGCCTCCTCTAGATCTTTCAAACGCTATCTTCAAGATTAAAGAAGAAGCAGAAAATGATGAGGAAGAACAAGAAAAAGATGAAGAAGAAGTAGAAAAAGATGAGGAAGAAGCAGTAAAAGATGAAGAAGTAGCTAAAAATCTAGCGAGTATGGGTCTCGCCAGCACTACTATTGTAAAGCTACTTCATGAGACGTTGCACCGATGCGGGATGCAACAGTTAGTAGATGGCACCACCACACTCCACGAAAAGCAAAAGGAGCGAGGCGCCGCATCGGGTAATTAGGGGAGATGAGTAGAAGTTCGTAGTCCGCATAACCTTTAATGCGAAGATAATTTGAGATTTCTCTCTCATTACCTCTGCCCAACAACAACAACAACAACAACAACAAATCAGTACAATCCTGCTCAGTAGGGGAAAGCTCTGGGAAAAGGCCATGGCATAACTGATGAGAACACTGCCATGTGACCTTAAGGCCGCGGGCTTCAAACATGGGAGATAACAGTGGATGAGGATGAAGAGAAGAAAGGGGTAAAAGGTTGTTGAAGAACATTTGAATAATGTTTTGGTTCAAGATGGCTTCCATTTATAGAAAGGGTAGCAGCGTAACCGATGGTGCAATCAATGACTTTGAAAGACGTACCGACAAGCGCAATCAATGCGTTTTGAGAAATGGATCGGCAACGATATTATTTCTTTGGAGAATATAAACGGACGGTACATTGAATAATTCTGGAAAGATGAACCGACGGGATGCCTCAGTTATCACGAAGTCTTACGTCATGAGTATGACATCATTGCGGGAAGTTCGAGGAGATGGATATCGAAGTCGTTTCTTATTTTTTCACTCTAAGAACTGCAGGGACTATCTATATACGGTAATATCGGAGGGTCCAATTTTCGGTCATTACGACGCTTCATAAGCACATTTCCATAGGCTCACAATTATGGTCGAGATTAACACCCGAGGGGTTATCTACATCCAGCCTCGGGGTAGTGTAGATCGATAGTTATGGTGTAAAAGTGGGAGGCTCCCAAGGCATGTGACTAAAGGTGACCTGGCCTGTTTGGCTAGTTCAAGTCCGTACTGTGGCATTAAATAGATGTACTAACCATGTATCTTTGTAATAAATATATTTGTACTATGTTGGGATTCTCCCTCATATATAAAGGGGACCCTTGTCATTTTGTAAAGGGCTGATACACAATATTGAAAATACAAGAACATTCTCTCTACTTCCTAACATATTCTCTTGATTTCATTACTTGCATTTATTGATTATATTCATAGCGTTCTATTTATTGTTCAACATTTATTGTTCATTATTGATCATAAAGAACCGCAATTGTAGCTCTCATAACTGTTAATCCTCTCTCGATTTCCCTAAGTCGGGCATCCGACTTGACCTCGAGGTCCCGTATACATCAGCTCGAGGCCCCGATTCCCGACCATTCGGTTTGGTTATTACATTATCTACAAGCTTTTATCTTATTTTCTAGTCTTTCACTTAGCATATATTACCTAACAACTAGTATAAAAATAGATCACATATTTTTAGAACCATACAATCAAATCTAATTGTAATTACTATTTTCAAGGTAAACAGACCCCATGTAGACAGAGGACTCATAGGGAGTTTTCTTTACTCTCTAACCCCTTCCTTGATCTTATTTTTTGCTATTAGCATTGAGGACAATGCTAGTTCTTATTTGGGGGGAGGGGGGTCCTACTTTGATTTGTGATACCGGGATGTAAATATGACAATTATTTTTCTTTTATTATTATTTTTCACTTTTGGTATGTATATAACTTCACCATTTATTTTACTTTTCATTATTTTTCAATCTTAGTTTGTATATAAAGTCACTTTCTCATATATGTATTCATTCCCCGTTATGTATATTCATCTAAATTCCCTATTGTACATATTCAGTTTACTTTTCGTATTTTACTTCATCACTTCTTTTGAAATTTTCTTTGATAGAAAAGCTTCTTATTTCATTTAGTAGTTTCTTTTTCAGTTCGTAGCTTCTTATTTTTACAAGTTTTCGTAATTATAAGCCTTTAGTTTTCTTAATGACACGGTTCTTTCCAAAGGTGGAGTTTGTGTGAACCGGGTGGCTCTTCCCGATGATGGATGGCATGACAGCCTTCTTAAGTTTTTGAGTCTGTTTTCTTTTCATTTTTGTGTAAATAAAAGCTAGTGAACAATAGTGCCTCAGGCAAAGCTTCACTTGGGCCTAACACATTTACCTTTGACCTTATGGTTAAAAACAAATTGGTGTGTATAGGATGGTGATAGTTGTGACCTTGAGACTCTTGTGTTGAGTAAACAATCGTCGAGTGGTTTCTCGGAACCATTTGTGTTGCTCAAATCTTAGCTAAGGTTGTTGTGGGCCCTCGAGTCTGTCTCTTTAGAAATCCTATAGCTTGTGTGGTGAGGTATTAATTTGCAAGTCCAAGTTTCGTGCCAATAAGTCTAGAACTTACCCTGAATATTTGTCTAGGCAAAATCATAAGTGTAGTTTGACTTGAGAAATGATTATAGTCTCTCCTTGATCCTAATTAAGACTTGAAAACATCCACAACCCACCAATATTGATATCCCTAGTCAACCCCGTTGAGATATAACCCTTATTCTTTCAAAAACCATGATACAAGCCTTTATCTGCTCTAAAATGATCCTCTCTTGACACATGTTCTTTCCTTAGAACAAATTGGCAAAATTATAAGTTTGGGGGATGAGACGAGTAGGCAAAAGTGATAAAAGGTACAAAAAGGGAAAAAGGGAAGGGAAAAAAACAAAAAGTCAATAATGAACAATGTGGAAGAAATAAAGGGATTCAATAAAAGCAAAGATGAAAGGCTTGGAAAGACTAGAAAGGAGAAGAAGGATTGACATGAACAAGAAAGAGTGACAGTGTGTCTCTCTAGTCTCCTAGGGAAGAAGTAAATGGCTCAAAGAGTCAAGAAATGTGAGCCAAAATGAAGTAAATGAAGTGCTTAAGGAAATATGAAACCTTCATAGACCAATATATCATCCTTGAACCAAAAGCCTTCATCACATTCCTGCAAAAGCCCTATATGATATTGAGTTGAGTGAGCTCACATTAGTGGTGACACGTATAAGGGGCAAGCTTATGGTACTTAGAGCCAGACTTGTGACCTTCCTTTGAGAGAGATGAGTGCATTTTCCACAATCCTCGTTCTCAGTGCTATAATCTAAAAGTGAGGTTTGCTTATGGAGGGTTGAGGAGTATGAGTTTGGGTTCCACAATGACCAATGTAGTAGAAAGAGTTTCCTTGATGAGTTGAGTCAACTCTTGATGCTTTTGTGTCGCAATAAAGCCATGGTACTAAAAAGGTTGTGTATTGTTAATGATGTATTTGAGTTGAGGGTAATTGTTAGTCTCAATTGATGATTGATGAGGTTACTTTAGGACAGCTGAAATTTTCCTTTCTTTTATCTTGAGGAGGTGGGAATTACTTTTTTTGCTTGAAAAGCAAAAGCTTAAGTTTAGAGGAGTTGATAATTAGGGATTCTAGCCAATTTTATGCTCCTTTTTGCTTAGGTTTTGATTAGAAGTACGTACAAGTATTCTCGAAAGCTAACTTAGTGTGCTTGTTTGCAGTGTTTGGTCAAAAAGAGACAAGGAAGTCATAACCAGCTCAAAAAGGAGTGAAACATGCACAAGTTCAAAGTTGAAATCAAAGGAGCGTTGACATCGAGAAATAGCAACGGACGCGAAGGGCCTACCGCTGAGGCGGTCCTGATGCCGCTCTCAGCGGTTTGAGGATTTAGAGAGTGATTCTGAAGCTTAACAGTCACCGCTGCCTGTGGTGAAATTGTGCGACAGTGGTATCATCTAACGCGACCTCTCACCCTCGGCGGAATGAAGAATCAGAGAATATTAGTTGGGAGATCAAATTGAAAGGCTCCGCGATCATATTTCGTGGCCGCGGTTGAAGGAGCGCTGAGTCGGGTGTTTTTCCGCTCCCAGCGAACTCAAGTTTAGAACCAGCTAAAAAAGAAGAATCGCAGTCTGTGCTTGCTTTTGCGTGGCTGCGGTAGTCATAGTGCTTAGACGACTTATTTTCCGTTGTCAGTGGAATCTCCGTAGGGGCAATTTTGTTTGAAAAATTTAACTGTGTTTATGTAGTTCTTTTCAGATTTTAGGGCATCTGTTATTTTGTGGAGCATGTGAACAGCCACTTTTTACCTTTTTGAGTAATTTTAGAACATCTTTAGCAATTAATCTTAGATTTTACTCTTGTAATTACTTTTTATGGCTTATATTTCATCTCCATCTTTGATTTCTTCTTTGATTATGAGTAGCTAAACCCATTAGCTAGGGTTGTGACCCAACCCTAGTATGGGTCTTTAATTTTAGGGCTTAAATGTTTATGGGTTAATGATATTTAGCTTGATTTATGCTTTAATTGTTGAATTGGTGGTTGCAAACACTGATTTGTGCCTTTTTGACGTAGGCTCTTCTTGAGAAAGATAGATTAAGTCTAGGAAATTCAGGCTAACAAGGAATTGGGGTGCATTCAAGAGATTGATAGCCCCAATTAAAGGGTTCAACATAGAGATAGTAATACCCGACTTGAGCCAATTTCGCTTGCATTGTTTAAACACCCAATTGGGCTTGAGAAAGCCAATTAGGGCAAAGTCACTCAAACTACTGAGAGGTATAGAGTGAGTAATTATGTGCAATGGTTATATCATGATCCCAATCACAACAAGTTTGCCCTAAGTTTTAGATCATGTTAGATACGCACCTAGGTGTAAGTCACTTCCCTAGTGCCTTTTTACCAAATAAGAAAACCTTACAAAAATATCATACTTAGCTTACTTTCATTCTTCATTAGTGTCAAAAATAGAATAGTGACCAAAACAAAGCATGATTGGAAGTGCAATTAAGAATATTGCACATAGCTAGATTAGATAGAAACCCAATTCCAAACCAATATTAGCTCTCTGTTGATTCAATCCCGACCTTTCAGGTAAAAGCTGCATCGACCACTCTTGTCATTCTATAGTGGTATAGGGTTGGACCCGATCAAAAGGCTGTGACTATGATTCCTTAGATCGTTTTTATGTCCTGGTAGAATTATAGGTGGTCCGAATCTAGAGGGACAGACCCGTGTAGAAGGCATGGGCTACAGCATGCAAAAATCTGGAAATTGGGCAGAATTCTAGTTTTAAGGGCCTAAAACACCAAAAAATGATGAACGGCCTTGGTGAGGCGGTGACTATGGTTCCTTAATTCATTTCTGATGGCTCGGAAAAATTTTAGGCAGTCCGAGGACCTAGGCCCATGCAGAAAGCATGGGATATAGCACACAAAAATCTGGGAATCGTGCGGAATTCATATTTTATGGCCCTAATATGCCAAAAAATGTGGAACGGTCATGGTGAAGCAGTAGATATGGTTCATAAGGTCATTCCTTTATGGCGCCGCAAAATTATAGGCGGTCCGAATCCGGGGGCTCGGGCCCATGCAGAAGACGTGGGCTATTGCACATGAAAATTTGGGAATCAGGCGGAACTTTAATTTTATGGTCCTAAACCGCAAACAAAATGTGGAATGGTCTTGGTGAGGCGGTGACTATTGACCCTTAGTCATTTTTGATGGCCAGGCAAAACTTTATGTAGTTCGTGTCTGGGACCTAGGCTCACGCACGCGAAAATCAGGGAATCGTATCGAATTCCAGTTATATGGCCCTAAAACACCCAAAACCGAGGAATGGTCATCGCGAGGCAGTGACAATGATTCTTTAGGTCATTTATTATGGCTCAAAAATACTTTAGGCAGTCTGGGTCGGGGGGCCTGGGCTCATGCAGAAGGCGTGGGCAATAGCACAAGAAAATTCTGGGAATAGAGCGGAATTCTAGTTTTATTGCCCTAATACGGCAAAAAAATGAGAAACCGTTATGGCAAGACGCTGACTATGATTCCTTAGATTTTTTTTCATGTCCCGACAAAACTTTAGGCGTTCTGGGGCCAAGAGCCTGGACCCATGCAGAAAGCATAGGCTATAGCACACGAAAATTTGGGAATCGGGTAGAATTCTAGTTTTATGGCCTTAAAATGCCAAAAATTGATGAACGGTCATGGAGAGGCAGCAATTATGGTTAATTAGGTCATTTTTTATGGCCCTGCAAAGAGTTAGGCGATACGGGTCTGGGGTCTTGGGCCCATGCAGAAGACTTGGGCTATAGGAAACAAAAATCTAAGAATCTGGTGGAATTCAACTTTATGGACATAAACGCCAAGAAATGAGGAACGGTCATGGCAAGTTAGTGACTTTGGTTCCTCAGGCCATTTTTGATTTCCTAGAAAAAATTTAGGTGGTCCAAGTCAGGGTGCCCGGGCCCATGCAAAAGGCGTGGTCTATAGAACACGAAAATCTGGAAATCGGGCAAAATTCTCGTTTATAGCCCTAAAATTCCAAAAAGCGTGGAAAAGTCATGGCGAGGCAGCGACTGTAGTTCCTTAGGCCATCTTTGATGGCCCGACGAAATTTTAGGTGGTCCAAGTCCAGGAGCTCGGGCCCATGTAGAAGACATGGGCTATCCACATGAAAATCTAGGAATCGGACTGAGTTATAGGTTTATAGCTCTAAAATGCCAAAAAATGAGGAAAGGTAATGGCGAGGCAGTTACTATGGTTTCTTAGGTCATTTTAAATGGCTCGGAAAATTTTAGGTCATCATTCTCCAGGTTCGATGTCCCGGGCGAATGGAGAAGGCGTGGGCTATAGTATACGAAAATTTGGAGATCAGGCGGAATTCCTATTTTATGGCCCTAAAACACCAAAAGTTGTGGAACGATAAAGGCGAGGCAGTTACAATGGTTCCTTAGGTCATTTTTGATGGACCGATAAAATTTTAAGCGGTTTAGGTCCGGGGGCCCGGAACCATGCAGAAGGTGTGGGCTATAGCACACGAAAATCTAGAAATCAAGCGGCATTCCTATTTTGTGGCCTTAAAACGCCAAAAATTAAGGAACGATCATGGAGAGGCAATAACTATGGTTCCTTAGTTCTTGAATTCCCAGTAAAAGTTTAGGCGGTACGGATCCGGGGGCTCGAGCTCATGCAGAACGCGTGGGCTATAGCACGCAAAAATCTAGGAATCAGGCGGAATTCCAGTTTTTTGGCCCTTATATGCCAAAAAATAAGGAGCGGTCTTGGCAAGTTAGTGACTATGGTTCCATATGTCATTTCTGATTGCCTGGAAAAAGTTTTCGCAGTACGAGGACCCGGGCCCATGCAAAAGGCGTGGGCTATAGCACACAAAAATCAGGAAATCTGGAGAAATTCTAATTTTATGGCCCTAAAATGCCAAAAAATGCAGAACGGTCATGGAGAAATGGTAGATATGGTTCCTAAGGTCATTTTTTATGATTTCAGAAAATTCTTAGGCGATCCGGGTCTAGGGGCCCCGGCCTCATGCAGAAGGCATGGGATATAGCCTATGAAAATCTTGGAATCGGGCGGAATTCTAGTTTTATGGCACTAAAATGCCAAAAAATGAGGAACGGTCATAGAGAGGCGGAGACTATCGTTCGTTAAATCGTTTCTGAAAGCCCGAAAATATTTTAGGCGGTCCAGGTCTGGGGGCTTGGGCCCATGCAGAAGACGTGGGCTATAGCACACGAAAATTAAGGAATCAGGCAGAATTCCAATTTTATGGCCCTAAAGTGCCAAAATAATGAGGAATGAACATGGAAAGGTGGTGACTATGGTTCCTTAGGTCATTTTTGATGGCCGGCAAAATTTCAGGTGGTCTGGTTTTGGGGTCCCGAGACCATGGACAAGGCGTGGGCTATAACACACAAAATTTTGGGAATCGTGCGTAATTCAGCCCTAAAATGCCAAAAAATGTGGAACGGTCAAGGCGAGGTGATTACTATGGTTCCTTAAGTCGTATTTAGTGGCCCTGAAAAATTTTAGGTGGTACAGCTTTGGAGGCACAGGCCCATGCAGAAGGCATGTGCTAGAACACGAAAATTTGGGAATCGGGTGAAATTTTAGTTTTATGGCCCTAAAATGCCGGAAAAATGGTGAATGGTCATGGCCAGACGGTGACTATGGTTCCTTAGGTTGTTTTTGATGGCCCAAGAAAATTTTAAACAATCCAGATCCGGGGGCCCGGGCCCATGAAGAAGGCATAGTCTATAGCTTACAAAGATCTGGGAATCATGTAAAATTCTAGTTTTATGTCCCTAAAATGCTAAAAACAAGGAATGGCCATGGTAAGGCGGTGAATATGGTTCCTTAGATCATTTTTAATGGCCCGGCAACACTTTAGGCAGTCTGAGTCTAGGGCTCATACAGAAGGTGTGGGCTACAGCACACGTGGGAATCGGCCATAACTCCAGTTTTATGACCCTAGAATGCCAAAAATGAGGAACGGTTATGAAGAGGTGGTGTCTAGGGTTCCTTACGTCATTTTTGAAGGCCCATGCAATAGGTGTGAGCTATAGCACACAAAAATATGGGAATCAAGCGAAATTCTAATTTTTGTCACTAAAACGCCAAAAAATGAGGAACGATCATGGAGAGGCGATGATCATTGTTCTTTAGGTCGTTTTTGATATCCCGGCAAAACTTTAGGCTATTCAGGTCTGGGGCCCCAGGCCCATGCAGAAGAAATGGGCTATAGCACAGGAAAATCTGTAAATCGGGCTAAATTCAAGTTTTATGGCCCTAGAATACAAAAAACCAAGGAACGGTCATGGTGAGGCGGTGAATATGGTTCCTTAGGTCATTTTTTATGGCCCAAAAAAATATTAGGCGGTCCGGATCTGGGGTCCCGGGCCCATGTAGAAGGCATAGTCTATAGCTTACGAAAATCTAGGAATCAGGTGAAATTCTAGTTTTATGGCCCTAAAATGCCAAAAAATGTGGATCGGTGATGGCCATGCGGTTACTATGGTTCCTTAGTTTATTTTTTATAGCTTGATAAAATTCTCAGGGTCCAGGGTCCTGAGCCCATGCAGAAGATGTGGGATATAGCACACGAAAATTTGGGAATTGGACGGAATTCAAGTTGTATGGCCCTAAAATGCCAAAAAATGAGGAACGGTCATAGCGAGATAGTGATTATGGTTCCTTAAGTAATTTTTGATAGCCTGGAATAATTTTAGGCAATCCGGATCAGGGGGATGGGCCCAAGCAGAAGGCGTGGGATATAGCACACGAAAGGAATCAGGCGGAATTCTAATTTTGGAGCCTAAAACAGCCAAAAACGAGGAATGGTCATGGCGAGACGATGAATGCGGATCGTTTATTTAATGGCCTAGCAAAATTTTAGGCAGTCCAGGTCTGGGGGCCCGGGCCCATGCAGAAGGCGTGGGCCTAACAAATGAAGTTTTGGGAATCGGGCAGAATTACAATTTTATGGCCCTAAAACACCAAAAATTACGGAACGATCATGGCGACACAGTCACTACGGTTCCTTAGGTCATTTCTGATAGCCCGAAAAAATTTTAGGCGATCTAGGTTCGGCGTCTTGGGCCCATGTAGAAGGCGTGGGCTATAGCACACGAAAATCAAGGAATCAGACGGAATTCTAGTTTTATGGCCCTAACATGTTATAAAACGAGAAATGATCATGGCAGGTGACTATAGTTCCTAAGGTCATTTTTTATGGCCCTACAAAATTTTAGGCAATCCAGGTCTAGGGTCTCGAGCCCATGCAGAAGGCATGGGCTATAGTAAACAAAATCTGGGAACTAGTGGAATTCCAGTTTTATGACCCTAAAACACCAAAAAACGAAGAACGGTAATGGTGAGGCACTGACTATGGTTCCTAAGGTCATTTTTTATGGCCCAGAAAAATTTTAGGTGGTCCGGGTCCAGGGAACCGAGCCCATGCAAAAGGCGTGGGCTATAGCACACAAAATCTGGGAATCGAGCGAAATTCCTATTTTATGGAACTAAAAGGCCAAAAAATAAGAAACGCTCATGGCGATGAGGTGAATATGATTCTAGAGGTCGCTTTTGATGGCCCGAAAAAACTTTAAGCTATCCGGGTCTGCGGGCCCGGGCCCATGTAGAAGGCGTGGGCTATAGCACATAAAGATTTTGAAATCGCGCAGAATTCAGTTTTATTGAATTAAACGACAAAAAACGAGGAACATTCACTGCAAGGCAGTGACTGTTGTTCCTTAAGTTGTTTTTGATGGCCCAAAAAAAAATTTCGGCAGTCCGGGTCTGGGGGCTAAGGCCCATGGAGAAGGTGTGGGCTATAGCTCACGAAAATCTAGGAATCGGGCAAAATTCTAGTGTTATGGTTCTAGAACGCTAAAAATGAGGAACGGTCATGACGAGTCAGTGACTATGGTTCCTTTGGTCATTTTTCATGACCCGGCAAAATTACAGGCGGTCCAGGTATGGGAGCCTAGGCCTATGCAGAAGGTGAGCGCAATAGCACACGAAAATCTAGCAATCAAGCGGAATTTTAGTTTATGGCCCTAAAATGCCAAGAAATGAGGAACGGTCATGGAGAGGCGGTGACTATGTTCTTTAGGTCATTTTTTATGGCCCCATAAAATTTTATGCGTTCTAGGCCCATGAAGAAGTTCTGGGTTATGGCACACGAAAATCTTAGAATCAAACGGTCCAGTTTTATGGCCCTAAAATGTCAAAAATGAGGAACGGTCATGGAGAGGCGGTGGCTATGGTTCCTAGGGTCATTTTTTATAGCCCAGCAAAATTTTAGGCGGTCGGGGCCTATGCAGAAGGCGTGGGCTAAGCAAACGAAAATCAAGGAATCCGGCAAAATTCTAGTTTTATGGCCCTAAAACGCCAAAAAATAAGGAACGGTCATGTAGAGGCAGTGATGATTGTTCTTTAGGTCGTTTTTGATTGCCCAGCAAAATTTTAGGCGGTCCAGGTCCAGGGGCTTGGTCCCATGCAGAAGATGTGGGCTATAGTACACGAAAATCTGGGACTTGGGTGGAATTCAAGTTTTATGACCCTAAAACACCAAAATATGAGAAACTATCATGGAGAGGCAGTGCCTATGGTTCCTTAGGTCATTTTTAAAGGCCCGTCAAAAATTTTAGGCGAACCGGGTTTGGGGTCCCTGGCCCATGTAAAAGAAGTGGGATATAGCACACGAAAATCTAAGAATCATGCGGAATTCTAGTTTTATGGCCTTAAAATGCCAAAACATGAGGAACGGTCATAGCGAGGCAGTGATGATGGTTCCATAAGTCATTTTTGATGGCCCAAAAAAATTTTAGGCGGTCTGGTTCTAGAGTCCTAGGCCCATGCAGAAGGCGTTGGCTATAGCACACGATAATTTTTGGGAATAGGGCGGAATTCCATTTTATGGCCATGAAACATAAAAACGAGGAACGGGCATGGCGAGGCAATGATTATGGTTCCATAGGTCATTTTGATGTCCCGGAACAATTTTAGGCAGTCCGGGTCTGGGGGCCTCTGGACCCAGGCCCATGCAGATGGCGTGGGCAGAAAGATTTGGGAATCGGGAGGAATTCTAGTTTTATGGCACTAAAACGCCAACAAACAAATAACGATCATGGAGATGATGTGCCTATGGTTATATAGGTCATTTTTTATGGCCAAGCAAAATTTTAAGCGGTCTAGGCCTGGGGTCCCGGGTCCATGTAGAAGGAGTGAGCTATATCACACTAAAATCTAGGAAATAGATGAAATTCCAATTTTATGACCATTAGGGCCATAAAACATGAGAAATGGTCATGGCGAGGCGGTGACTATGGTTCCTTAGGTCATTTTTTATGTCCCGACAAAATTAAAGACGGTCCAGGACCGGGTGCCCGGGCCCATGGAGAAGGCATAGGGCACACGAAAATCTGGGAATCGGGCAAAATTCCAATATTATGGTCCTAAAACGCCAAAAAAGAGGAACGGGCATGGCGATGCGACGACTATGGTTCCTTAGGTCATTTTTGATAGACTGGCAAATTTTTAGACAGTTCTGGTCCAGGGACCTAATCATGGAGAAGGTGTCGGCTATAGCACATGAAAATTTGGGAATCGGGCGGATTTCTAATTTTACGACCCTAAAATGCCAAAAACCAAGAAACGGTCATGGTAAGGCGGTGACTGTGGTTCCTAGGTCGCTTTGGATTGTCCGAAAAAATTTAAGGCGGTCCGGGTCTCTGGGCCCGTGCCCATAGTACACAAAAATTTGGGAATTGGTCAAAATTCTAATTTATTGGCCCTAAAACGCCAAAAAACAAGGAACGGTCATGGCGAGGAGGCGACTATGGTTCCTTAGGTCATTTTTTATGGCCTAGATAAACATTAGGCGGTCCAGGTCTAGGGGCTCGGGCCATCCAGAAGGTGTGGGATATAGCACAAGAAAATCTAGGAATCGGGTAAAATTTCAATTTTATGGCCCTAAAATCCCAAAAAATGAGGAACGGTCATTGCGAGGTGGTGACTATAGTTCCTTAGGTCATTTTTTATGGACCGATAAAACTTTAGGCAGTCTGTAGGCTTGGGACCATGTAGAATGCATAGCATATAGCACGCAAAAATCTTGGAATCGTGCGGAATTCTAGTTTTCTAACCCTAAAATGCCATAGAAGGTGGAACGGCCATGGGCAAGTGGTGACTGAGATTCTTTAGGACATTTTTATAGCCCGAAAAAATTTTAAACTATCAGGGTCCGGGGGGCCTATGCCGAAGTCGTGGAATATAGCACATGAAAATTTAGGAATCGGATGGAATTCAAGTTTATGGCCATAAAATGCCAAAAAACGAAAAAATGGTCATGGCGAGACAATGATTGTTCTTTATGCCATTTTTTATGGCCCGAAAAAATTTGAAACGGTCCGGGGATCTGGGCCCAAGTAGACGACGTGGGCTATAGCACACAAAAATTTAGGAATTAGGCGGAATTCCAATTTTATTGCCCTAAAACGCCAAAAAATGAGAAACGGTGATGGCGAGGTGATGACAATGGTTCCTTAGGTAATTTTTGATGGCCGCGGAAAATTTTAGGCATTCCGGGTCCAGGGGGCCGGGTCCATGAAGAAGGCATGGGCTCTAGCACATGAAAATTTAGAAATCAAATGGAATTCCAATTTTATGGCCCTAAACACCAAAAAACAAGGAACGGTCATGGTGAGGCGGTGACTATGGTTTCTTAGGTGGATTTTGACGGCCCAAAAAAATTGTAGGCAGTCTAGGTCTAGGGTCCTATGTTCATGCAAAGGGCGTGGGCTATAGCACATGCAAATTTGTAAATCAGGCAGAATTCCACTTTTATGGCTCTAAAATGCCAAAAAAATGAGGAACTACTATGGCGAGACGGTGACTATGGTTTTTTAGGTCATTTCTGATTGCCCGAAAAACTTTTAGGCATCTTAGGCCATAGTTCCTTAAGTCATTTTTGATGGCCCAAAGGAGGTTTAGGTGGTCGAGGTCCGGGGGTTAGGACCCATTGAAAAGGCATGGGCTATAGCACACGAAAATTTGGGAATTAGGTAGAATTCAAGTTTTATAACCGCAAAAACCAAAAAATGAGGAACGGTCATAGCGAGATGGTGACTATAGTTCCTTAGGTCGTATTTGATGGCCCAGAAAAATTTTAAGCTTTCCAGGTCTGGGGGATCGGACACGTGGAGAAGGCGTGTGCTATAGCACAGGAAAATCTGATAATCGGGCGGAGTTTCAATTTTATGGCCCTAAAACACCAAATATGATGAATAGTCATGGCGAGGCGGTGGCTATGGTTCCTTAGGTAGTTTTTGATGGCCTGGCAAAATTTTAGGTGGTTCAGGTCTGGGGGCCCGGGCCCATCCAGAAGGTGTGGGCTATAGCATACAAAAATCTAGGAATCGGGCGAAATTCTAGTTTTATGGTCCTGAAACGCCAAAAAACGAGGAACAGTCATGGCGATGCGGTGAAAGTGGTTCCTTAAGTTGATTTTGATGGCCCAGGAAACAATTTGTCATGGCTTCGCCATGACATTTCCTTATTTTTTGATGTTTTAGGGCCATAAAACCGGAATTCCGCTTGATTCCCAGATTTTTGTATGTTATAGCTCACGCCATCAGCATGCATCTAGGTGACCAGACCCGAATCGCCTAAATTTTTGCCGACCCATCAAAAGCGACCTAAGGAATAATAATCATCATTTTGCCATGACCACTCATCATTTTTTGGCATTTTAGGGCCATAACATTGGAATTCCGCCAGATTACAAAATTTTTGTGTGTTATAGCCCACGCCATCTGCACGCATTCGGGCGATCAGACCCAAATCTCCTAAAAATTTATCGGCCCATCAAAAATGACCTAAGGAACAATAGTCATCACTTTGCCATCAGCGTTCCTCAGGTTTTAGCTATTTAGGGCCATAAAACTGGAATTTCGCCCGATTCTTAGATTTTCATGTGCAATAGCCCACGCAGTCTACATGCATCCATGTGACTAGACCGAAATCGCCTAAAATTTTGCCCGCCAATAAAAAAGGCATAAGGAACAAAAGCCATCTCTTCTAGATGATCGTTCCTCATTTTTGGCATTTTAGGGCCAAAAACTGGAATTCCGCCTGATTCCCAAAATATCTTGCGCTATAGCCCACACTATCTTCGTGCATCCGGACGACCGTACCCAAATCGCCTAAAATTTTGACAGCCCATTAAAAACATCCTAAGGAACAATAGTCATCGTTTTACCATGATCGTTCGTCATTTTCTGCCATTTTTGGGCCATAAAACTTGAGTTCCGCCAGATTATGAGATTTTCATGTCCTATAACCCATGCCATCTGAATTCATCTGCGCGACCAAACCCGAATCGCCTAAAATTTTATAGGTCCATCAAAATTTATCTATGAAATAATAGTAATCGCTTCGCCATGACTATTCCTCATTTTATGGTGTTTTAGGGCCATAAAACTAGAATTCGACCTGATACCCAGATTTTCATGTACTATGGCCCACGCCATCTGTCGTGCCCCTTTTTTTCCTTGCAGGAGTCCGGGTTTCAATGTTTGTGGGGTAATTACTCGTTTCCTTTTGGGAATTTGGGTATTTGGAGAGTCGCCAGCTAACGGATTATGGTGTGTTAGGGCACCTAGAGCGATTAACGCATGTAACTAGTTTGCATTACCAGAGATTAGGGTAAGGGCTCGAAATAACCTTGAGGGGAAGGTGTTAGGCACCCCTCGCGGTCCACAACGGTGGGTCCCGGCTGAACTTAAACTATGTGAATTAGTTATTTTAACAAATAAACAGTTTTAACACATACTTGCAAATAAAGGCATGTTTTGACATTCTAAGTACAAGTATGATTCAAGTAATGAAAACAAGGGAAAAGGTTTGAATAATTTGCACATATATAAAGAAAAGTAAATTCATTTAAACAACGGGAGTTGGGAAATAGGGGTCCTAGGTTGGTTAGCCTACAGGATCATACCCACACAATGCCCGGTAATCACTCCTCAATGAGGGGCTACACGTGACATTAGCACGTAGTCATCATATCCTTACTACCCAATTCCCTCTCCTTGGTCATAGCCTAAAGCGTTCTAATAACCTTGAAAGATATCCTATGCATGCACTACTCGTCCCTTCCTTGTGGCCCTAGAGGTATTTAGGACCTCTAATTTAGGTAGTTCTTGACCATCCTAAGGTACTTAAAGGAGAAAATCTATGCGTCGACCAAAACAATTAGGATTGTATTAAAGAAGGAACAATTAAAGGCTCACATTTTACCTCCACAAATAGAACAAGTAAGTGCACGTCTCAAACAATAATTTTCAGATATTTAAGAGGAACTCTAGAACGGGATATCTAGGTGATAAAAGAATATGCAATATTAAGTTTGGACCAAAGTGTGAAAGACCTATTCAGCTTGCCTACTGATTTTAGACCTGTTGAATATAAGCAGTCACAGATAACAGAACATACTTTTACAGTTGCAGGATTTTTAATCGCCTTATAGGCTTGCCTAGGCGTATAATAGTGATATCCTATGAGCATGGTATCTAATCATTAATCAGGAATGCAGTAAATCAGTAAACAATTTAAATGGGTAATTTGGATCTTATAGGCAGGCTTTCTAGTAATATTATTTAACGCAGTGTAAAGAAACGAGTAGGTTAGTTAATCTGATTCAAAACTTATAGGCGTGAGTCAAAGTTAAACTGATATTAAATCTAACTAAAACTGATTTTTTTAGATCCTATAGGCATGATTTCTGTAAACTGATTTTAGATCCTATAGGCATAATTTCTACTATTAAGTTGATTTCAGGCCCTATATGCATGGCTTCTAATTATGTAAAAAAAGTAAAGCAATCAGAACTTATTTAAACCAAAGCAGATCCTAGGCATATTATCTAACGAACACATTTGAATCGAAATAGAACCGATAGGCATGTTATCTAACAAATACATTTGAATCGAAATAGACCCTATAGGCATGTTATCTACCCAACTTTATCCACAGTATACAACTACCCTCCATTTTTACTAGTCACACCAATATGTATTTACAATTAATTATTACAGACCAATGATTGAAAAAAGGTTACATAAATAGAACAAAATTTAAGCTATAGGGAGCCTGAAGTAGGCCCAAAGTGATTTCCAAGCCTCCATTAGTCTCAAATGCCCAAAGTTCCCGGGCAGTGCTCACACCTAGACCTTTCTCAAATAATAACTGATTTATGTGCAGTGTGGAAGTACCAGCTCTGATATGCCAGAGTTCAGAGAGATCTCAAGGGTATCTAAGCAGTACACATACCAGAGGGGCAGGACTTAATAATCTAGGAGTAAGTGAAAGTGCATAATGGTTTGAAAGAGTTTAATAGACAGTATAAAGAAAGGTCTTAGGAGTGAAAAGAATTCCTGAAAACCTGTACTGATTTAGTGATAAAATAATTTGAAGAAAGTATGAAAAACAATATGCAATCAGAACACAAGTCATAGAACAAACGAGCTTTAGGAAGTACTTTGGCAAAGCTTTCACACAAGGAAAGAGGGGTTGGGAATACAGGGAATACTCCTTAATGGAGCACATAAAAACAGGATGCATAGAGTTCTTAAGGGGTTCTACAGAACTAGTAGGGTAGATAGAATGCAGGTCATGCAGCAAAGATCACAGCAGAAACATGTTGAGGACATCTAAACAACACAGCTAGAGCCACTATAGGGATATTAACTAACTTAGCAGGAGTGAGGCAGAACAGGAAAGGACTTAAATGGGCATGCTAGGCAAGTATTAACAAGTGAAGGCATGCTAATTGCACAAAAGCAGAGTTTAGGCATGCTAGATAAAAAGTAGACAGTCAAACAGGCTAGTTACATATGTAGACATGTTAAACAAGATAGTAAACAAGCAAATAAAGTGGAAACATGCTAATCACATATTTGAATAGGCAGTATTTGGCATGCTGGGTAAGGAGTAAACAGAAGCAAGAATGGACTCAAGCTATATGAACTAAGGCAGTAAATAAACACATAGGTTAGATTATTAAAATTAATCAGAAGCATACCTAGTTAAAGAAAGAAAACACAAGATGTGAGAAAGGTATTGTGTAATTTCCAGCCCTGGCTTGCAGCCGGCTAGAATAACAGAGATCACAAGTAGCAGAGAGAGCAGAGAGAGACTTTTTTTATAGTGTAAAAGTGGTAGTTTCTGAACTATTGTTCCGGTTTTGAAGTGAGAATATGTAAGGGCATATCTAGTAATCAAGAGTTAAACAAAATAAGGTAAAGAATCAATTATATAGCAATTAGGGAAATTTACAGAGTAGGTAATTAGGGGTGAATGAACATGAGTTCAATTAAGGAAACAATTAGTAAGAATCAGCAAGTAACATCGTTGATTCAAAAAAGGCAAGAGAAAACTAATTAAGGCAAGAAGTTCAATCAAACTGAGTGAAGAAGCAAGAATCAAAGGTTTTGTTAAGGAAAAGAGTTCTAATCAAACCAAAAATAAGAACTTCAAAATAGTTAAGGGTTTAAATAAGGAGAAAATCACGTAATGAGTCAGCAAGTATCGCAAACAAAATAAGGCAAGAAAGGAATAGTCAGGATTTGACACATAATTTTAACGAAACAAATTGGTAAATCAAGGAAACAACACTGATTTAAGGAGAAAAATATAAGTTTACCATGAATAGCCAAAATGAATATAGACATATAGAATCAGTAGAAAAGTCGAACCAAGAACCTTAGTAGAGGCATATCAGGATAAAAATCACAAGACATCTAATTAGGCTAAAGAAAAACCATAGGAACCAAAGCATAAGACAAAGTCAGTACACAAGTAACTCAGAAGCCAAACAAAATATTGAAAAAGAATTAGGGTTTTTAGCATAAACTAGTTAAGGTTAAAGCAAACCTGTACGAAATCGGTTAAACTACATAAGAAATAGAAGATTAAACATTCAAATCATCAAACGTTTTGGAGAAAGGAATTTTTGGGAAACCCTAGTTTTGAAAAAATGGAAAATCATTTGAAAATCAAACAGTTCTTATAAAACTCATGTGAAATAGGTCTAAACCATCTCAGATATGTATAGATATAAGAAGTTCAAAAGGAAGAAATTAGGGTTTCGAGAAGAACAACACAAAGATTAAGAAGTAGGCTTAGAAATCCCTAGATCTAAGGCGACATAGGAAGATCTTACTCGAAATCGAACTGAAATAGCCTGAAACGGGCGAGAAAGGGTCATAGATGCGAGTGGACTGACCCTGGTCCCTCGAGGACCTTAGGGATGGCAATACCAACATAAGGGAGGTCATTAGAGGCCTGATGGTGGTGGGGTAACACCATGAACGGCAGCAGATGAACGGTGATGAGGGTGAGCTAGGGTTAGGACTTGAGAGCTTTTGAGAGAAGAGGGGATCAGATATCGGTGTGAGAGAAGGGGAAATTAAAGGCTTGGGGGGTCATTAGGTTTAATTTAGGTTCAGATATCTGAACCGTTGATCAAAATGATCAACGGCCTGGATTTGGCCGGGTATTGGGTCGGGCAGATGGGTATTGGGTCGGACAGAGGGGTATTGGGCCTGGAGTTTTTGGGCTGGTTTATAAGGGGTTAAAATTGGGTTGGGCAATTAGGCTAAATTTGAAAATAGGGTCCATTTGTTAAATACCTTATTTAATTGATAGAACAATTTTAAAAATAACTAATTGGTTGTAAAAAATTATTTTTGTGCCTGGAAATATTTTACGTTAATTACTTAATATTTTAAAAATATAAAAGGCTATTTTCCGGTCAAATATATAATAATGCATGCATAGGCTATAGTTGTAAAGTAATTATAGTTGGATTCTAAAAATACAAATATGGATATTTGTGAAATAATTAAAACTTGGTACAAATTCAAATAATAGAATTAAGCCACATAAATTATTATAAACTATTTGTGATGCAATTTAGTGATTATTTTATAAAATAAATGCTGGGAGAAATTAGTTAATATATTTAAAAATGTAGAAATTATATGAAAAATACTAATTGATACCCAGGCATAGTTTTGAAATATTGTGGAAAAAATTAGGTATCAACAGCTGCCCCTCTTTAGCCGGGAAGGATGAAAAGATTTTTCGGGTAAAGAAATGATGGCCAATTTTGATCGGATAGGATGTTTTGAAAGACAAAGGCTAGACTCTAGTCTTTGAGCTGCCTACATATCCCTGGTTTTACATGAATCAGGTCACGTGTAGTTCTGTATTCATTGGCGGAATATACCGATGAAGTCATAACAAGAACGGACACGAGATTTTGGAATGGATGCAATAGTGGTTACGATGAATGGTCTAGGTTTGAGATAGTTGAAGGAACTGGAGCGAGGTCACTCCCACTAGGATAGCGTTTACTTGTTGGTCACCTGCAGATAAAGAGATGCTACGAACATGTATTTGTGCGAAAATTTAAACATGATGCACAATCCCTTCAGACCATGAAAGTTGTCTTCGGAAGGTTAAGGATGATGTCCTCAGACCATGATGTCCTGGGCCATGAATTATTTAGTGAGGGATTCGCAGGTCATGAAATGGTATTCTCGGGCCATGTGGGTGGTGCCTCCGAACCATGACGCCTTTGAATAATGATGCGCAAATTTGAGAGATCCTCAGGCCACGGCATGGTATATTCTGGCTACGAGGATGATGCCTTTTAGACTATGACGACTTTGGATAGATTGGCAATATTTCAGCCCATGAGATGCAATAATATGATGTTAACAAGATGAGGCTTAGTCTTGTGAAATGAAGGGCAGAGCTTAGCCTGATTGAAAAAGCAAATAGATAGTACTAGAATAGAGCAATATTTATGCAAGGAGGGATAATGCTTAGTCCCATGCAAATGTGGAGGCAAGGATTAGCCTCATGCAAATGTGGAGAAAGGGATTAGCCTCAGCAAATGTAGAGGTAGGGATTAGCCTCATGCAAGTGTGGAGGCAGGGATTATGGAGGCAAGGATTACCCTTATGCAAGTATGGAGGCAGGGATTAGCCTCATGCAAATATGGAGGCAAGGATTAGCCTCATGCAGGTACGGAGGCAAGGATTAGCCTCATGCAGGTACGGAGGCAAGGATTAGCCTTATGCAAATATGGAGGCAAGGATTAGCCGCATGCAAATAGGGAGGCAAGGATTAGCCTCATGTAGGTATGGAGGCAAGAATTAGCCTCATGCAGATAGGGAGGCAAGGATTAGCCTCATGCAGAGATGGAGGCAGGGATTAGCCTCATGTAGATATGGAGGCAGGGATTAGCCTCATGCAGACATGGAGGCAAGGATTAGCCTCATGCAGACAGAGAGGCAGGGATTAGTCTCATGCAGATATGGAGGCAGGGATTAGCCTCGTGTAGATATGGAGGTAGGGATTAGCCTGATGCAAGTATGGAGGTAAGGATTAGCCTCATGCAAGTATGGCGGCAAGGATTAGCCTCATGCAGATATAGAGGCAGGGATTAGCCTCATGCAGATATGGAGGCAGGGATTAGCCTCATGCAAGTATGGAGGCACGGATTAGTCTCATGCAAGTATGGAGGCAAGGATTAGCCTCATACAGATATGGAGACAGGGATTATCCTCATGCAAATATGGAGGCAAGGATTAGTCTCATGCAAGTATGGAGTCAAGGATTAGCCTCATACAGATATGGAGACAGGGATTAGCCTCATGCAAATATGGAGGCAAGAATTAGTCTCATGCAAGTATGGAGGCAAGGATTAGCCTCATGCAGACATGGAGGCAAGGATTAGCCTCATGCAAATATAAAGGTAAGGATTAGCCTCATGCAAGTATGCGAGACCGGGCTTAGTCCCATGCAAAGAGTGAGTAGCAAATAAGAGTAGTATATTTCTTAGCTGGAGATATATTCGGTGTCTGATGGTCGGATTGATAGTGAATTTGCTTTGTGTATATATGTTTGTGAATGTTATCGCTACGTCAAATGTGCCTGCGTTCAAAGAAAAATTGTAAGTTTGGTAAGGGGAGGTTGGTTCGTGATTCTGTTTGCTGGCCTTGCTTTGTTCTGTTCTGGAGGCCTTATTTGAGTTTACCTGGGTAACACTTGACTGTTATGAAAGTAGAGTTTTCAAAAATATGTAATTGTTGATAAAATAGAGTTGTTTTAGAAACGTATTGAAATATCGAGTAATTTTAGATGAACTAGTGAATGTAACGCATTTTAGAGACACTGCAGCTTCCTCTTGTTAGAATTTTGAGGGTCCTCCTCAAAATTCTAACCCATCTTGGTAGATGATCTTTCGGCCGTTTGCGAACTTTGTTGAACCTTCCTCAGAATTTTGAGAATCCTTCTCAAAATTCTGCCCTAGTTTCTAAATCGATTTCTGACCATCTAGTATATGTTGGCATTGGCTGGACTTGCTCCGGAATTTTGAGTGTCCTCCTCAAAATTCTGCCCCAGTTTCTAATCTTGGGGAAAATTGAAGTTTTATTATGGTATGACCGAACCCATAAGGCTGCCTATGTATCCCCTCTTAAATGGGAATCAGGTCAAGCGTAGTTCAATTATATCATATGAGTAAATGTAAATAGTCTAAGCATAGCATCTCTTGATTGCATCTGAATTGATATGTTTTGGCCAGATTTCTCCATCCATCTCTACAAGTATGAGTGCTCCTCCTGTTAGCACCCTATCAACCATGTAAGGACCCTGTCAGTTGGGAGAGAATTTCCCTTTGGCTTCATCTTGATGTGGGAAGATCTTTCTCAGTACCAGTTGTCCTGGTGCAAGTTGTCTTGGTTTGACCCTTTCGTTGAAAGCTCTAGACATTCTGTTCTGGTAAAGCTGACCGTGACATACTACGTTCATCCTTTTTCCGTCAATAAGGGCCAATTGCTCATAGCATCTCTTTATCCATTATGCATCGCTGAGTTCAGCTTCCTATATGATCCTTAAAGAAGGGATCTCTACCTCGACTGGGATGACAGCTTCGGTACCATAAACCAGCTAGAGAGTTGCCCCGGTTGATGTGCGAATCGTAGTGTGGTATCCTAACAAAGCGAAAGGTAGTTTCTCGTGCCATTGTTTGTGGTTTTCTACCATCTTCCTTAGTATCTTCTTGATATTTTTGTGGTCGGCTTCTACGGCTCCATTCATCTGAGGTCTATAGGTTGTAGAATACTTGTGCTTGATTTTGAAAGTCTCACACATGGCTCTCATCAGATCACTGTTGAAATTGGCGGCATTATCGGTAATAATGGACTTAGGTACTCCAAATAGGCAAACAATACGATCTTTGACAAAGTCTGCGACAACTTTCTTGGTTACGGCTTTGTATGACGCAGCCTCTACCCATTTTGTAAAGTAATTAATGCCTAATAGAATAAATGTGTGCCTATTTGAAGTTGTGGGCTCGATAGTACCGATAACATCCATTCCCTAGGCGGCAAATGGCCAAGTGAACGTGTGGCATTGAGCTCATTTGGCGGCACCTTTATCATATCGGCGTGCACTTGGCATTGGTAGCATTTGCGGACATACTGGACGCAATCTGTCTCTATGGTTATCCAAAAGTAACTGGCCCTAATTATCTTCTTTGCCAAGACAAAACCATTCATGTGCGGGCCACAGATCCCAGCATGTACGTCCTCAAGTAGTTTAGAAGCCTCTTTTACATCGACACATCTTAGCAATCCCAAATTGGGAGTTCTCCTATACAAGTTTCCTCCGTTATGGAAGAAGTGATTGGACAATCTCCGGAGCGTGCGTTTCTAAGTGTGGTTCGCATGCTCCGGATATTCCCCTTTCGCCAAATACTCCTTGATATCATGGAACCAAGGCTTTCCATCCGTCTCTTCCTCGACGTGAGTACAGTAAGCCGGTTACTTATGGATTCTCACTGGGATGGGATCAATGAAATTCTTATCTGGATGTTGTATCATGGATGACGAAGTGGACAAAGCATCGGCAAACTCATTATGAATTCTGGGCACATGTCGGAACTCTATCTTCGTGAACCTCTTTCTCAATTCCTACACATGGTGCAGATATGGCAATATCTTGGAATTTTTGGTGGCCCATTCTCCTTGTACCTGGTGCACGAGCAAATCTGAATCACCAATTACCAATAACTCTTGAATATTCATGTCGATTGCCATGTTGAGTACCAGTATGCAGGCTTCATATTCTGCCATGTTATTGGTGTAAGGAAATTTGATACCAAAACTATTCTAGTGCCCACTCCTTTGAAATTTGCAGCTCCGTCAAAGAACATCATCCAACCGTCGTATGCTTCGGTAATGTCCTCTCCTACGAATGATACCTCTTCATCAGGAAAATACGTTTTCAAAGGTTCATATTCTCCTCCCACCGGATTTTCAGCAAGATGATCTATCAATGCTTGCCCTTTGACTTCCTTTTGAGTTACGTAGGCGCTATCGAACTCACTCAACAGATTCTACAATTTGGCTAACTTTCCAGTTGGCATGGGTTTCTGAAATATGTACTTCAAAGGGTCCATCCTGGATATGAGGTATGTAGTATAGGCACAGAAGTAATGCCTCAACCTATGGGTCATCTAGGTCAAAGCACATCAAGTGCGTTCTAGCAGAGAGTACCGTGTTTTATAAGGTGTGAACTTCGTACTCAAGTAATATATGGCTTGCTCTTTTCTCCTTGTCTCATCATGTTGTCCCAGAACACATCCGAAGGTTCCATCTAATACAGATAGATAGAGTAGCAAAGGTCGTCCCGGTTTTGGCGGGACCAAGACTGGTGGTGTGGACAAATACTCCTTGATTTTGTCGAAATTTTTCTGACAATCTTCAGTCCAGCTTGTTTCGGCATCTTTCCTCAGCATCTTGAAGATGGGTTCATATATAACTATGGACTGTGCTATGAAGCGATTGATATAGTTAAGACGTCCTAGGAAGCTCATCACGTCCTTTTTGCCCCTAGGAGGCGGTAATTCCTAAATAGCCTTGACTTTAGATGGATCCAGCTCGATCCCTCGACGACTGACAATGAATCCCAGTAAATTTCCTGCAGGGAACCCGAATGCACACTTTGTGGGGTTCAGTTTCAAGTTGTACCTCCTTAACCTGTCAAAGAAATTTCTCAAGTTTGCTATGATCTGCGGCCCTCTTGGATTTGATAATGACATCATCCACATACACCTCCATTTCTTTGTGTATCATATCATGGAAGATGGTTTTCATGGCCCTCATGTAGGTAGCCCCAGCATTCTTTAGACCAAATGGCATCATCTTGTAGCAGTATACTCCCCATGGTGTAATAAAAGCGGTTTTCTACGTGTCTTCTTTATCCATCCAGATCTGGTGATAACCCGTGAAGCAATCTACAAAAAATTGTAGTTCATGCTTGGCGCAATTATCAATCAGGATATGTATGTTTGGCAGTGGGAAGTCATCCTTGGGACTTGCTTTGTTTAAATCCCGATAGTCAACACATACTCTGACTTTCCCATCTTTCTTCGGTACTAGCACAAGTTAGCTAACCAGGTTGGGTACTCAACAACCCTGAGAACTTTGGCTTTGATCTGCTTGGTAAATTCCTCCTTGATCTTCAGGCTCATATTTGGTTAAAATTTCTGGGTTTCTGCTTTACTGGCGGTCGCATGGGATTAGTAGGCAACTTATGAGCTACTATAGACGTGCTCAAACCGGTCATGTCATCATATGACCATGCGAAAATGTCCTCATATTCTTTTAGAAAATGGATGTATTCCTCTTTCTCTGTTGGAGATAAGTGAATGCTGATGCGATCTCCTTGACGGTCTCGGTGTCCCCCAAATTTACTGCTTCGGTTTCGTCCAGTTTGGACTTCGGCTTATTCTCAGAGTTTTCAACTTCCCTGACAACTTCCTCAGGTATCTCGTATTCTTCATCTGAATCACTATTCTTATGTTGTGTTGCCTCATTGTATGTCACGGTCACTGGTTCATGAGGAAAAGTAACAATAACGTTGTAGAAAGAAAAATATGAAAGATCATAATAAATAATAAAGAGCAATGCATTTGATTAATCCAAAAGAGTAGGCTCGATGAATTGAGCATTTATTTTGAAACAAGTGAATCTTAAAAACAAATTACTGAAAATCTTAAATGCCTAGAATGGCTATAGGAATAAAATCTGCAAAGCTACCCAGGGACTCAGCGGGCCCGGGATGGTGTGGCGGTCTAGTTCCTGAGAACATCTCCCTTCTCCACAATCTAAATAGTGAGGCCTTCTTTCTTCCTGCTCCTCAATTATTGCATTGTAGTCCATGTCTTCATCCTCCAAGAACAGATTCCTCAGCCCCGCTAATGCTTCTTCTTCTGCAGTTTCCCATATTGTGTCAGCTTGGTGAAAAGTCTGATCCAGATGTGGCACCAGTTGCTCGAGAGGATAATAAGATCCGCGCCATGGAGGCGACCAATCATCATACTTCTGCCATGTATACTGATATCCTAGCCTGAAGGTAGTACCGTGACGCTTCAGCTGTATCGGCTTAGTAATACCCTGGAGATTCTTTCCAAGCCCTTTGCCGGGTTCATACCTGGACCATGCTAGTATGTTTTTTATTTTGCTACTCCACCATTTGTCCATTTCAACGGCATTGACACATTCGATGTGATGATAGGTTTCTCCTCCTAACCTTCCTTTGTTTCCAATAACCAGGATGGTTTGACTGGTGTAAATAGGGTTACTCCCATCTTCGTGAATGATCACTTCCTGATGGTTCTATTCGAATTTCACAGCTTGATGTAGTGTGGAAACCATGGCCCTGGAATCATGTATCCATGGTCGGCCTACTTGAAGATTGTATGAGGCTGATATGTCGAGCACCTGAAATTCAATGTCGAACAAAGTTGGCCCCATCTGTAGACAAAGATTAATTTCCCCAATCGTGGCCCTTTGGGACCCATCAAAAGCTTTCATATTCATGCTCCCTACCCGTATTTCGTGGAATCCTTTGCCCAGTTTTTTCAGAGTATCCAACGGACAAATATTGAGGCTTGAACCTCCATCAATCAAGACCCTGGCAATGAACTTGTCTTCAATTTCACTGTGATATGTAATGCTCTGTTGTGATTCAACCCCTCAAGCAGCAACTCATATTCGTGGTTATCTTATGACTTTCCATTACCTACCCTACCATATTGGCCATCTCTCCGCAGGTGATATTGTTGGGCACGTAGGCTTCACTCAACACCTTCATCAAAGCATTCTTATGTGCCTCTGAATTTTGCAACAGTGACAATATGGATATCTGAGCTGGGGTTTTGTTCAAATGATCAATGACGGAATATTCCCTTGCTTGCACTTTCCTCCAAAGGTCATCTAGTCCTATTTCAATTACAGGCTGCTTGGTAGCAGCATCCTTACTTGGTCTTCCCAAGTGTTCAGGTGTATAGATTCTCCCGGTCCTGGTCATTCCTTGTGCAGCATCGGATTCCTCCATCTTTGTCTTCCCTTTTTGCCTAGCCTCGTCAACAAAATCCTAGGGTATTACTTTTAGTCGAAAGGAGGTGTGGTTGATATTGTCACCGTGAAAGGTGTGGCCACTTTCATTTCAAATGGAACAGGGGTGGCCGCAGGCGGAGCTACCTCTACCTCAAATGGAACTAATGCAGTTATCTCAACTTCGAGTGGCGACTGAGTCTGTACTACAATGGGAATAAGTGTGACTACAAGCTTAAAGTCATCGGCTTCTCGAATAAGCCCAATTGACCCCTCAGGATCCCATTCCTCATCCATTTTTATCACATGTATCCCGCCACCCTTATGATTGGGGAGGGGGTTGACATTAGATGCAGCTTCTTTGGCCTATATAACCTTGTTGTCAATCAGAGTCTAGATCTTATCCTTCAAGGTTCGACACTCATCAATGGTGTTCCCTTTCATACCAGAATGGTATGCACAGGTTTTGTTTGGGTTAACCCATTGGAACGGATTTTCTAATGCCACAATGGGAATACGGGTAATGTAACCAGCGGCTTTCAACTTTTCATACAGCTGGTTGATGGGTTTAGCAATAGCAGTGTACTGTCTAGGTGGCTTGCAGTCAAAGTTTGGTCATGGTCTTGGAAAGTTTTGGCGAGTTGGAGGTGATTGGAAATTAGATGGTTGGGAATTATAAGTATGATAGGCAGTAGTTGGTTGGGAATATCTGGAAGATGAGGGTTGATATGTGGGTGGTGGTGCATGGTATATGGGTGGAGGTGTCTGATATGTGGGTGGAGGTGTTTGATATGTAAGTGGAGATGCCTTGAGCCACCATTACCGCCCCAACGTCTCATTTCTTTGATATGCCGCATGATTGTAACGCCTTGTTTGTGACCTATAATGCCTCAAAGTTTGTCACCATCCCGCTCTTGATTCCTTCTTCGATTCTTTCTTCAATTTTGATGATATCAGAGAATTTATGATTTTCAATAACCATCAACCTTTCATGATATTGTGGATCATGTGCTCTGACGAAGAAGTTGTTCACATGTTCCTTGTCCAAAGATGGCCTGACTTTGGTCGCTTCCGACCTCCAACGAGTAGCATACTCGCGGAAAGTCTCGGTGGGCTTCTTATTAAGGTTCTGGATGTAGAAAATATCTGGTGCATTTTCTATATTAAACCTGAATCGATCCATGAAATCAGACGCCATACTCACCAAGTTGGGCCATTTCTTAGGATCATAGCTGATGTACCAGGACAAAGCATCTCCCATAAGACTTCTCATAAAGAGCTTCATCGGAATCCTTTCATCCTTTCTGACCCCAACAAGGTTGTCACAATAGGTCCTCAGATGAACCCTGGGATCACTCGTACTGTCAAACATTTCGAATTGAGGAGGTTTGTAATCCTCTGTATGTTCTACATCTTGCTGTATGCATAGGTCTTCATAATTCAAACCTTTTATTCCTTTGCCGCCTTCGACAACCTAAACTCGACTTGTCAACTTATTGAGTTCTTCAGCCATGTTTTTTTATGAGCAGGTCCTTCTGGAGGATTATGGTATATAGGAGATTGGTTGGATAGAGTGAGGGACAGTTTCGACGTATATGGGGTTGTTTTGGTGAGTGTCAGGTGCCTGGTGTAGTGGTGGTCATTGGTTGAGTTTTGAGGGTCAGGAATGGGTTTCGGTGTGTTTTGGGGAGTGTGATAAGTGTTGCTTGGTGGGTACTGAATTGGTTGATGGTGATGTTGTGGCAGAGTTGGTATTGGTAGGGGATTGAGATTTTAGGGTGGGGTTGCGTATTGATGCGGTGCATGGGGGTTTTGCGGATGTTGGTTTGGTGTGTTTTAGGGAGGTGCTGGGTTCTTTGCGTTTTGTTGGTTGATGTCGGGGACATTTAGGGTGAGTGATAAGTTTGCCAAGTTGCGGACCTGCTCAAGCTTTCCTTGTAGCTCCAATATCTTTTGTTCCAACCAAGACTAGATCATTTGGTGTCGGAGTACTCCGACCGTCTGAAGTTTCTGCGTTCTCAGCATTATCCTTTCGAATACCACTTAAGTCGTCCATTTTTATTTTTCCTTTGCCTTTTGTATTACTTGGAGGAGGAGGAGGTTGAGGGCCTCTAGATTTGGTGTGATATGCTGACAATGCCAGTATGAGCGAACCAACCTTAGAGGATGGGAATATGAAATAAAGAAAAACAAAAGGTAAACAAGTCAGTAAGGATTCTGAAATGTGAATTCGCGTCCTAATTTGGAAACCCCGTTGTGCCCAAGGTAGGCCTAGCAACAAATAAATTTGGAGAAATTTAGTGTCAATAATTGCCTCATTTCATTAATGTAAAAGTAAATGAACCAAAACGAAACTAAATAAGATAATGTCACTAATGGCTTTTGGCCTTATTAAATTTGAAAAGCAAGTAAATCTAATCTATTTGGTCTTAGAAGGACCCTCTCCAGACTGGATGCTCTTGTCGATCAACTCTCTCAACTCGTGCAGGTTCAACAGCAGGAATGCCCTTGTAAGATGCCCTCCTTCGTTTCCTTCAGCGTTTTCGCAGTCAGTGACCTTTTTTCTCGTCTTCCCTTCCAACTCCATTAAACTGTACTCCAGATATTCTAGCCTTTTGCTGGAGTTAACAGCTCTTTCTTTCCACTCGTTAATCATCTCCATATCAGCCTTATACAGTGCCATATGCTCGGCTTCAAACTCTCGGACTCTTTTTCGCAGCTTGTTGTACTTCACCCCAGCCTCAACAACCTCGTCTATGACTCTGTTTCTTGGCCCAACCCTTGGATCAACAACCTCAGTTATGTTGTCCTCCAACCACGAAGGGTAAGTGTATGAGTGGCCCGCATGATATCGGTCTGGCTCAATAGTATCCTTCTCTACAATAATCTTCAAGGTCCACATGTGTTGCGCTTCATTCTTATACGGGATGGCATCACCTTGGAAATTGGCTCTGAAGTGAAACATTTTAGCGACCCGTGGTATGATTTGTCTCCTGCCTGCTTGTCTCACAACCCTAAGAAGAGCGTAAGGGTATATGCCCCTCAACACAGTCAACACCAAGTGCAGAAAATCCCTGGATCTAATGATGAATTCATCGGTAGGGAACCACTCAAACATCCACTGGACTTGATCCTTGGTCAAATTTTCGAAAAGCTATACCTATCCCACAGCGTCCTCTGGCTGAGCAAACATGTATGGAATATAGTTCATTCTTTTGGGATGAAGGAAGTCTATGTGATCATTCCATGGCCTTCGCAGAAATTCATGACGATATTGTCCCTTTTGGAGATGTTCCAATAACCAGAACTGTAGCAGCAAGTTGCAACCCTCGAAGAACCTGAACCCCTTCTGACATCGCTCCAAAGCCCGGTACATGTCTGCAACGATCATAGGGATGATAGTGTATGTCTCACCCTCGATCCCGTCCATCAGAGTTTTGGTCACCATGGCTAGCCTAGTATAGATCATATCCCCTTGGATTGGGAATACCATCATGCCCAAGAACCACATAATAAACACGAAGACCCTACGATGAATCCAACCTAAAGAAGTGACTGAGAACTCATCATCAAAAATACGGTAGGAGCTGTTGTGACTGTATCTTTCATAAAGGAACTCAAAAGGTATGTAGGAGTCCTTTAGGGATTTCAAGTTGTCATTTTTCTTCAGCCCCATAATTTTCCATTGTTCCCAAAATGGAACACAGCCCTTTCCTTGTCCCAAAACATAGTTGCAACCTTGATCAGCATTTTGTTGGGCTGAAGGTCCAACAGAGAAGGCAAGTTTTCTAAGACTCGTTTCATATGATTTTGGTCACATAAAGGAAGATCCCTCTACCAATCTAGCAAAAGTGAGGGTATACTACTGACCATACCAAATATGGGGATTTCGTGCCTCATTTTCTACAAAATAAAGAGAGTTAAGCCCTTTCCCCCTCCAGGTTCGTATATTTATACAGTAATGATTAGCATATTGGCACTAATTTCTCCAAATTAATGCACATAATCGTGGTTACGTTCGTTGGGATTATGGAAAATCCGATGGATTTTTGGACAAGGCTTGTCTTAAAGGGTTATTATGTGGATAACAAATTAACCCGGCTAGGTTTGACCATGATGCATGTACAATTAACCAGAGTAAGGCTGCTATAGAGGACTAGACTAGAACCTCAAGTGGACAACTCGAAGGGGAAAGGCATGGAACCGTCGAACGTATCGCTGATCGACTAGTTTTACCGCAAATATGCCTTTCCGCAGTTAAAGGGTGATATATAGGAAGAGCGCAAATACTCATCAAGCGTTGCTATAGGATTAATTACGCACGAGTGCAGTATGATGTTGAGCATGATTTATGCAATAATAAATAGCATGTTGTCAAGTATTTGCACGTAAGAAATGATAAATACGGTATTTAAATAATTGAAAGATGGTTACAGAAAGGAAAACAAAGAGACAAGTCAATTTCAGGAATAAAAGAATCATAAATGCTTGAAAATAGACAGTTAAATTCAAATAAGGGGAAAGGGTACATGGGATAGAGCATGCTTGGACTAATTCACAAAAGATAAGTTCATTATGGTAAGAGCCTAAAAATATCCCCAGCAGAGTTGCCATGTTGTCGCGCCCGCTTTTTCCCTCGTGGGAGTCCGGGTTTCGACGTTCATGGGGTAATAACTCGTTTCCTTTTGGTAATTTGGGTATTTGGAGAGTCGCCACCTAACGGATTATGGTATGTTAGGGCACCTAGAGCGATTAACTCATGTAACTAGTTTGCATTACCAGAGATTAGGGTAAGGGCTCGAAATAACCTTGAGGGGAAGGTATTAGGCACTCTCCACGGTCCACAACGGTGGGTGCCGACCGAACTTAAACTACGTGAATTAGTCATTTTAACAAATAAACAGTTTTAACACATACTTGCAAATAAATGCATGTTTTGACATTCTAAGTACATGTATGATTCAAGTAATGAAAACAAGAGAAAAGGCTTGAACAATTTGCACATATGTAAAGAAAAGTAAATTCATTTAAACAACGGGAGTTCGGAAAGAGGGGTCCTAAGTTGGTTAGCCTACAGGACCATACCCATAGAATGCCCGGTAATCACTCTCAATGAGGGGCTACACGTGATATTAGCGCGTAGTCATCATATCCTTACTACCCAATTCCTTCCCCTTGGTCATTGCCAAAAGCGTTCTAGCAACCTTGAAAGATATCCTATGCGTGCATTACCTGTCCCTTCCTTATGGCCCTGGAGGTATTTAGGACCTCTAATTTAGGTAGTTCTAGACCATCCTAAGGTACTTAAAGGAGAAAATCTAGGCGTCAACCAAAACAATTAGGATTGCATAAAAGAAGGAACAATTAAAGGCTCACATTTTACCTCCACAAATAGAACAAGTAAGTGCACGTCTCATACAATAGTTTTCAGATATTTAAGAGGAACTATAGAATAGGATATCTAGGTGAGCAGAGAATATGCAATATTAAGTTTGGACCAAAGTGTCAAAGACCTATTCAGGTTGCCTACTAATTTTAGACTTGTTGAATATAAGCAGTCACAGATAACAGAACATAGCTTTACAGTTGCTGAATTTTTAATCGCCCTATAGGCTTTCCTAGGCGTATAATAGTGATATCCTATGAGCATAGTATCTAATCATTAATCAAGAATGCAGTAAATCAGTAAACAATTTTAAACGGGTATTTTGGATCCTATAGGCATGCTTTCTAGTAATATTATTTAACGTAGTGTAAAGAAATGAGTAGGTTAGTTAATCTGATTCAGAACATACAGGCTCGAGTCAAAGTTAAGCTGATTTTAGATCTAACTAAAACTGATTTTTTTTAGATCCTATAGGCATGATTTCTATAAACTGATTTTAGATCCTATAGGCATAATTTCTACGGTTAACCTGATTTCAGACCCTATAGGCATGGCTTCTAATTATGTAAAAAAAGTAAAGCAATCAGAACTTATTTAAACCAAAGCATATCCTATAGGAATATTATCTAACGAACACATTTGAATCGAAATGGACCCTATTGGCATGTTATCTAACAAATACATTTGAATCGAAATGGACCCTATAGGCATGTTATCTACCCAACTTTATCCACAGTATACAACTACCATCCCTTTTCACTAGTCACCCTAATATTTATTTATAATTAATTATTACAGACCGATAATTGAATAAAAATTACATAAATAGAACAGAAATTAAGCTATAGGGAGCCTCAAGTAGGCCCAACGTGATTTCCATGCCTCCAGTAGTCTCAAATGCCCAAAGTTCCATACTCAATTTCATGTCTAGGTTTGTCAGAGTTCCCTAAGGACCTCAAGGATCCCGGGCAGTGCTCACACCTAGACCTTTCTCAAATAATAACTGATTTATGTGCAGTGTTGAAGTGCCAGCCCTGATATGCCGGAGTTCATAGAGATCTCAAGGGTCTCTAAGTAGTACACATACCAGAGGGGCAGGACTTAATAATTTAGGAGTAAGTGAAAGTGCATAATGGTTTGAAAGAGTTTAATAGACAGTATAAAGAAAGGTCTTAGGAGTGAAAAGGATTTCTGAAAACCAGTACTAATTTAGTGATAAAACAGTTTGAGGAAAGTATGAAAAATAATTTGCAATCAGAACACAAGTCATAGAACAAACAGGCTTTAGGAAATACTTTCGCAAACAGCTTTCACACAAGGAAAGAAGGGTTGGGAATACATAGAATACTCCTTAATGGAGCACATAAACAACATGATGCATAGAGTTCTTAAGGGGTTCTACAGAACTAGTAGGTTAGATAGAATGCAGGTCATGCAGCAAAGATCACAGCAGAAACATGTTGAGGACATCTAAACAACACAGTTAGATCACTCTAGGGAGATTAACTAACTTAGCAGGAGTGAGGCAGAACATGCAAGGACTTAAATGGGCATGCTAGGCAAGTATTAACAAGTGAAGGGTTGCTAATTACACAAAAGCAGAGTTTAGGCATGCTAGATAAACAGTAGTCAGTCAAACAGACTAGCTACATATGTACACATGTTAAACAAGATAGCAAACAAGCAAGTAAAGTGGAAATATGCTAATCACATATTTGAATAGACAGTATTTGGCATGTTGGGTAAGCAGTAAATAGAAGCAAGAATGGACTCAGGCCATATGAACTAAGATAGTAAATAAACACATAGGTTTAGATTCTTAAAATTAATCAGAAGCATACCTAGTTAAAGAAAGAAAACACAAGATGTGAGAAAGTTATTGTGCAATTTCCAGCCTTGGCTTGCAGCCGGCTAGAATAACAGAGATCATAAGTAGCATAGAGAGCAGAGAGAGCCTTTTTTAGAGTGTAAAAGTGGTAGTTTCTGAACTATTATTCCTGTTTTGAAGTGAGAATAGGTAAGGGAATATATAGTAATCAAGAGTTAAACAAAATAAGGTAAATAATCAATTATGTAGCAATTAGGAAAATTTACAGAATCAATTACACACATGAAATCAGTAAAGTCTTCCCCTTAATCAAGGGATAATCAATCATCGGTAAAAGTAAGACATATATTTAAGGAAAGAAATCAAGTAGGGTTTAGGTACAGAGTAGGTAATTAGGGGTGAATGAACAAGAGTTTAATTAAGGAAACAATTAGTAAGAATCAGCAAGTAACATCGTTGATTCAAATAAGGCAAGAGAAAACTAATTAAGGCAAGAAGTTCAATCAAACTGAGTGAAGAAGTAAGAATCAAAGGTTTTGTTAAGGAAAAGAGTTCAAATCAAACCAAAAATAAGAACTTCAAAATAGTCAAGGGTTTAATTAAGGAGAAAATCATGTAAAGAGTCAGCAAGTATCACAGACAAAATAAGGCAAGAAAGGATTAGTCAAGATTCGACACATAAGTTTTAACGAAACAAATTGGTAAATCAAGAAAACAACACTAATTTAAGGAGAAAAATATAGGTTTACCATGAATAGCCAAAATGAATATAGACATATAGAATCAGTAGAAAAGTCGAACCAAGAACCTTAGTAGAGGCATATTAGGATAAAAATCACAAGACATCTAATTAGGCTAAAGAAAAATCATAGGAACCAAAGCATAAGACAAAGTCGGTACACAAGTAACTCAGAAGCCAAACAAAATGTTAAAAAAAATAGGGTTTTTAGCATAAACTAATTAGGGTTAAAGCAAACCTATACGAAATCGGTTAAAATACATAAGAAATAGAAGATTAAACATTCAAATCATCAAACATTTTGGAGAAAGAAATTTTTGGGAAACCCTTGTTTAGAAAAAATGGAAAATCATTCGAAAATCAGACGGTTATTATAAAACTCATGTGAAATAGGTCCAAACCATATCAGATCTGTACAAATCTAAGAAGTTCAGAAGGAAGAAATTAGGGTTTCGAGAAAAACAACACAGAGATGAAGAAGTAGGCTTAGAAATCCCTATATCTAAGGCAACATAGGAAGATCTTACTCGAAATCGAACCGGAACAGCCTGAAACTGACGAGAAAGGGCCATAGATGCGAGTGGACTAACCCCGGTCCCCCGAGGACCTTAGGGATGGCAATACCAACATAACGGAGGCCATTAGAGGCTTGATGGTGGTGGGGAAACAACATTAACGGTAGCAGATGAACGGCGATGAGGGTGAGCTAGGCTTAGGACTTGAGAGCTTTTAAGAGAAGAGAAGAGAAGATGTCGACGTGAGAGGAGGGGAAATGAGAGGCTTGGGGGGTCATTAGGTTTAATTTAGGTAAGGGTGAATCTGGACTGTTGATCAAAATGATCAACGGCCAGGATTTGGCCAGGTATTGGGTCGGGCAGGTGGGTATTGGCCTGGGGTTTCTGGGTTGGTTTATAAGGGGTTAAAATTGGGTTGGGAAATTAGGCTAAATTTGAAAATAGGGGTCATTTGTTAAATACCTTATTTAATTGATAGAACAATTTTAAAAATAACTAATAAGCTGTAAAAAATGATTTTTGTGCCTGGAAATATTTTACAATAATTATTTAATATTTTAAAAATATAAAAGGCTATTTTCCGGTCAAATAATGTAATAATGCATGCATAGGCTATAGTTGCAAAGTAATTACAGTTGCATTCTAAAAATACAAATGTGGATATTTGTGCAATAATTGAAACTTGGTACAAATGCAAATAATATAATTAAGCCAAAAAAATTATTATAAAATTATTTGTGATGCAATTTAGTGATTATTTTATAAAAAATGCTGAGAGAAATTAGTTAAAATATTTAAAAATGCAGAAATTGTATGAAAAATACTAATTGATGTCCATGCATAGTTTTGAAATATTATGGAAAAAATTGGGTATCAACACCATCTGCATGCATTCGGATGACCCGACCCGAATAGTCTAAAAAAATTTCGGCCCATCAAAAGCGACCTAAGGAACAATATTCATTGCTTTGCCATGACCGTTCTTCTTTTTTGGCATTTAACGGCCATAAAAATTGAATTCTACCCGATTTCTAGATTTTCATATTATAGCCCACACCATCTGCATGCATCCAAGGGACCAAACTCGAATCGCCTAAAATTTTGCCGGCCCATCAAAAATGACCTAAGGAACAATAGTCATCACTTTGCCATGATTGTTCCTTGTTTTTTTGGCGTTTTAGAGACATAAAACTTGAATTCTGCTTGTTTTCGTGTGTTATAGCCCACGTCATCTGCATGCACCGAGTGATTGGACCCGAAGCACCTAAAATTTTGTCGGCCCATAAAAATGACCTAAGGAACAATAGTCACCGCTTCACCATGCCCATTCATCATTTTTGGCGTTTTAGGGCCATAAAAGTTAAATTCCACCCGATTCCCACTTCGAGTCCTATAGCCCACACCTTCTGCATGCATCCGAAAGACTGGATCCGAATTGCCTAAAATTTTGTTGACCAATCAAAAACGACCTAAGGAAGAATAATCATTGTTTCGTCATGATCGTTCCTTGTTATTAGGCTTTTTGGGCCACAAAACTAGAATTCTGCCTGATTCTCATATTTTCGTGTCATATAGGTCTTCTGCATGCATCCGGAAGACCTCATCTTAAGCGCCTAAAATTTTGCATGTTCATCAAAAATGACCTAAGGAATAATAGTCATCACTTCGGCATGATCGTTCTTGATTTTTTGGCATTTTAGGACCATAAAACTGAAATTATGCCAGATTCCCAAATTTTCGTATGCATAGCCCACGCCATTTGCATGCATCCGAGCGACAGGACCCAAATCACCTAAAATTTTACCGCCCCATCAAAAATGACCTAAGAAACAATAGTCATCGCTTCTCCATGTCGGTCCTGATTTTTTGGTGATTCGGGTTCATTAAAAAGGAATTTACAATGATTCCATGATTTTCGTGTGTTATAGTCCATGCCATCTGCATAAATTCAGGCGGCCGGCCCCAAATATTCTAAAAACTTTCAGGACCATAAAAAATAACTTAATGAACAATAGTCATCGCTTCGCAATGATCGTTCCTCGATTTTTGGCATTTTAGGTCTATGAAACACGAATTCAAGACGATTCCTAGATTTTCGTGTGCTATAGTTCACACAATCTGAATGAATTCGGGCGGTGGGCCCCAAATCTTCTATAATTTTGTGGGCCCATAAAAATTAATCTAATAAACAATAGTTAATGCTTCAACATGATCATTCCTCATTTTTTGGTGATTTAGGGCCATAAAATCAAAATTCAAAATGATTCTAAGATTTTCGTGTGCTATAGTCCATGCTATCTGCATGAATTCGGGTGGCCGGTCCCAGATCTCCTAAAATTTGGCAGGCCCATAAAAATGACCTAATGAACAATAGTCATCGCTTAGCCATGATCGTTCCTCATTTTTTGGCATTTTAAGGTCATAGAATAGGAATTCAAGACGATTCTCATATTTTCGTGTGCTATAATCCACGCCATCTACATGAATACAGGCGACCGACCCCGAATCTCCTACAATTTTGCGGTACCAATCAAAAATGACCAAATGAACAATAGTCATCGTTTCGCCATGACCGTTCCTCTTTTTTAGCATTTTAGGGACATAAGACATGAATTTAGGACAATTCCCAAATTTTCATGTACTATAGTCCACGCCGTCTTCATGAATTTACGCAAGTGGCCGCGAAACTCCTAAAATTTTGTCGTCCCATCAAAAACGAATTAATGAAAAATAATCATCACTTGGCCATGATCATTCCTCATTTTTGGTGTTTTAGGGCCATAAAACAGGAATTCATGATGATTCCCAGATTGTCATGTGCTATAGTCCACGCCATCTGTATGAATTCGGGCGACCAGCCCTAAATTTCCTAAAAAATTTCGGGCCCATCAAAAATGACCTAATTAATAGTAGTCATCACTTTTCTATGATCGTTCCTTATTTTTTGGCATTTTAGGGCCATAAAATAGGAATCCAAGATGATTCCCATATTTTCATGTGTTATTCCACATCATCTTCATGAATTCGGGAAGTCGGCCTCGAATCTCCTAAAATTTTACCATAAAATCAAAAATGACTTAATGAGAAATAGCCATTGCTATGCCATGAAGCTTTCTCATTTTTTAGCATATTAGGGTCATAAAACAGGAATTCAGGACGATTCCCAAATTTCATGTGCTATAGTCCACGCCATCTGCATGAATTCGGGCAACCGGCCCCGAATCTTCTAAAAATTTCAGGCCAATCAAAAATGACCTAATTAATAATAGTCATCGCTTCTCCATAACTATTTCTTATTTTTGGTGTTTAAGGACCATAAAACAGGAATACAAGATGATTCCCAGATTTTGGTGTGCTATTATCTACATCATCTACATGAATTCAGGCGGCCGGTCCCGAATCTCCTAAAATTTACGGGCCTTTAAAAAATTACCTAATGGATAATAATCATCACTTTGCTATGACCGCTCTTTGTTTTTTAGTGTTTTAGGGCCATAAAGCAGGAATTCAAGATGATTCCCAGATTTTCGTGTGCTATAATCTACGACATATGCATAAATTCGGGTGGCCGGTCTCGAATCTCCTAAGATTTTGCTGGCCCATAAAAAGGACCTAATGAACAATAGTCATTGCTTTTCCATGAATAATCCTCATTTTTAATGTTTTAGAGCCATAAAATAGGATTCAGGACGATTCCCTAATTTTCATGTGATATAGTCCACGCCATCTGCATGAATTCGGTAGACCGGCTCCGAATCTCCTAAAATTTTGTGGGCCTATATAAAATGACCTAATTAACAATAGTAATTGCTTCGCCATGGCTGATCCACAATTTTTTTTTGTTTTAGGGCCGTAAAATAGGAATTCAGGACGATTCCAAGATTTTCATGTGCTATAGTTCACGCCATCTACATGAATACGAGTGGCCGACCCCGAATCTTGTAAAAAATTCAAGCCCATAAAAAATTACCAAATGAACAATATTCATCACTTCACCATGATCATTCCTCATTTTTTGGCGTTTTAGGGTCATAAAATAGGGGTTTAGGACGATTCCCAGAATTTCATGCGCTATAGTCCACGCCATCTGCATGAATTCGGGCGGGCGGCCCCGAATCTCCTAAAATTTTGCAGGCCTATAAAAAATTACCTAATTAACAATAATCATCACTTTTCCATGATCATTCCTATTTTCTTGGAATTTTAGGGCCATAAAATAGGAATTCAAGACGATTCTCAGATTTTCATGTGCTATAATCCATGTCATCTTCATGAATTCGGGCGGGCGACCCTAAAACTTCTTAAATTTTACCGGCCCATCAAAAATTACTTAATAACAAAATAGTCATGGCTTCTCCATGATCGTTCCTCATTTTTTGGAATTTTAGGATGATAAAACAGGAACTCAGGACGACTCCCAAATTTTCATATGCTATAGTCCACGCCATCTGCATGAATTCAGGCAACCGGCCCTTCTTAAATTTTGCGGGCCCATCAAAAATGATCTAATTAACTATATGCATCGCTTCTCCATGATTGTTCCTCATGTTTTGGAATTTTAGGGCCATAACACAGGAATACAAGACTATTCTCATATTTTGGTGTGCTATAATCCACGCCATATGCATCAATATGGGCAGGCGGCCCTGAATCTCCTAAAACTTTGCATGCCCATAAAAAATTACCTAATGAACAATAATCATCGCTTCTCCATGACCGCTCTTCATTTTTAGTGCATAAAATAAGAATTCAGGATGATTCCCATATTTTCGTGTGCTACACTCCACGCCATCTGCATGAATTCGAGCGGCTAGCCCCGAATCTCCTAAGATTTTGATGTCCCTTCAAAAACTACCTAATAAACAATAGTCATCATTCTGCCATAATCATTCCTCATTTTTCGCATTTTAGGGCCATAAAACATGAATTCATAAAGATTCCCTTATTTTCATATGTTATATTCCACGCCATCTACATGAATTCGGGTGACCGACCCTGAATCTCCTAAATTTTGTGGGTCCATACAAAATGACCTAATTAACAATAGTCATTACTATGCCATGGTCGGTCCTTATTTTTCGGTTAGGGACGTAAAATAGGAATTCATGACGATTCCAAAAATTTTATGTGCTATAGTTCAAACCATCTTCATGAATTCGGGCGGGCGGTTCCGAATCTTGTAAAAGTTTGCGAGCCCATAAAAATGATCTAATGAACAATAATCATGGCTTCTCCATGACCGCTCCTCTTTTTTCCACCTTTTAAGGCCATATCAGGAATTCAGAACGATTCTCATATTTTTGTGTGTTATGTCCACGTCATTTTCATGAAGTCAGGTGACCGGACCCAAATCTTCTAAAATTTTGTGAGCCCATGATAATGACCTAATGAACAATTGTCATTGCTTGGCCATGACCGTTTCTCGTTTTTTGGCGTTTTAGGGCCATAAAACAGGAATTCAGGATGATTCCCAAATTTTCATCTGCTATAGCCCATGCTATCTATATAAATTCGAGTTGCCTGCTCCGAATATCCTAAAATTTTACAAGCCCATCAAAAATGACCTAATAACAATAGTCATTGTTTTGCCATGGCGGTTCCTCATTTTTTGGAATTTTAGAGCCTTAAAACAGGGACAATTCTCAAATTCTCGTGTGCTATAGTCTTTGCTATCTACAAGAATTCGGGCGGTCTATCCCGAATCCCCTAAAATTTTGCGGGCCCATAAAAAATAACCTAATGAATAATAGTTATCACTTCGCCATAACTGTTCCTCCTTTTTGGTGATTTAGGGGACATAAGATAAGAATTTATGACAATTCCCAGATCTTTGTGTGATGTAGTCCACGCCATCTGCATGAATTTGGACGGGCGGCCCTGAATCTCCTAAAATTTGGCGAGGCCATAAAAACGACCTAATGAATGATAGTCATTGCTTCGCCATGACCATTCCTCGTTTTTAGCGTTTTAGGGCCATAAAACATAAATGTAGGGCGATTCTCAGATTTTCGGGTACTATAGACTACAGTCCACGCCATCTAAATGAATTCGGGCGACGGCCTCGAATCTTCTAAAAAGTATCGTGCCCTTCAAAAATGACAACAATAGTCATCGTTTTGCCAAGATCGTTTTTTGTTTTTGGCGTTTTAGGGCCATAAAACAGGAATTCATGACGATTCCCAAATTTTCATGTGCTAGTTCATGTCGTCTGCATGAATTCAGGCGGCCCGCCCCGAATCTCCTAAAATTTTGAGGTTCATCAAAAATGACCTAATGAACAATAGTCATCTCTTCTCCATGTCTGTTTCCTATTTTTTGGCATTTTAAGGCCATAAATAAGAATTCACGACGATTCCTATATTTTCTTGTGCTATAGTCCATGCCATTTGCATGAATTCGGGCGACTAGTGTAGTTTTTCTATCTTTTGTGTTTTATTTTGTGTTTTCTTTGGTGTTTAGTATAGCTTTTGTGTTGTATTTTTTAGTATTTGATGGGAATTTTCTGGTGCTAACAATTTTTTTCTTAAAAATCACAATTTTAACGAACTTAAATTGTTAAAAATTTGATGAAAATTGGAGTGGTAGAACTTTTGCAAGCTTAAAATGCAAAATGGCCTTTTGGCCACTTAAACTTGCACCGAATTACCAACCCGACAAACGAACTTATAAGTTTTCCAATTTAGCATCTCTACTTCATAGAATGAGGAGTAATAAACACACATGTCTGGGCATGTTCCTCAATTGCTACAACACAAATGACATGTCATATGCTTAACCTTTTACAATTTGACAAGTGTAATTTGTAGGTCTCACTTTTTTAATTTTAATTTGTCAAATTTTAACCTTATTTTTTCTATTATCTTCTCCTTCACCACAAAAACTCATAAACCAGCAATAAACTCCAAAAAGAAATACTCCAAACACTTAAATGTGAAGAAGAGAGTCTTTTTTCGCCAGAACTTCATCACAAAATCATCCATCACCATCGGAGTAATGATCAAATCGGAGAAATCGATGCGATTTTCTTCTGCCAAAAATCAAGTTGTGGGTTACCTTCTTCTCTCTAAAACTTTATACTCAATTAAAGAAAAAAAAACCCTTATTCCTTTTCAACTAAAAAGTAATATCGGAAAGAATGAAGAGACCGAGGGGAAAGGCTGGGGTGAGGGATCACTAGAATTTTTTTTCCCACGTGGTTTTTCCTAGTGAGGTTTTAATGAGACACATTATCTTTTAATGAACATCCAAGGGGGAGTGTTATAAATATATTATATTATGGATGTTCATTTAGTACTCTGTTGTAAATAAGCTTCCTGAAGAAGCTTATCCATATGGGACTCCACCGTAAATATGTTTATCTATTTAAGTACTCTATTGGAAATAAGCTTCCTGAAGAAGCTTATCACTTCGATACCCGGTTATGGATAAACATTACCCCCGGTAGAAGATTATCCATACCGGGTATAATAAGCTTATCCTTTCAGTACCCAGTTATGGATAAATATTATCCCCGGTAGAAGATTATCCATACCGGGTATAATAAGCTTATCCTTTCAGTACCCAGTTATGGATAAACATTACCCCCGGTAGAAGATTATCCATATCGGGTATAATAAGCTTATCCTTTCAGTACTCCGTTATGGATAAACATTGCTCTCAGTAGAAGATTATCCATATCTGGTATAGTAGCAGCTTACACAGCAGCTTCCTTTCTTCTATAAATAGAAGAGATTTCAGTTCATTATGTACATCAGTTTGAATTCGAATAATATATCAGTTTCTCTCTATACTTGTCTTTACTTTATAGTCTTTATTTTATAACACGTTATCAGCACGAGACTCTGCCATCTCGAGCAAATATTTTGAAAGTATCTGAGGTAAGAACTTTCTTTTCCTAAATAATGTCAAATCTTTCTAAACTTGAATTTGTAGCCCTGGATATATCGGGCAAAAGCTACATGTCTTGGGTGCTTGATGCTGAAATTCATCTTGATGCGATGGGTCTGGCAGACACCATCAAAGACAAAAATCAGGCATCAAACCAAGACCGTGCCAAAGCAATGATATTCCTACGCCATCACCTTGATGAGGGCCTGAAAATGGAATATCTTACTGTTAAAGATCCAGTCATACTGTGGAATAATTTGAAAGATAGATATGACCACCTGAAGATGGTCGTTCTTCCACAGGCACGATATGATTGGACTCATCTAAGGCTACAAGATTTTAAATCTATCAGTGAGTATAATTCTGCTATGTTCAGAATTATTTCCCAATTGAAGTTATGTGGTGATAATATTACTGATCATGATATGTTGGAGAAAACTTTCACCACTTTTCATGCCTCGAATATGCTCCTGCAGCAGCAATATCGAGAGATGGGATTTAAAAAGTATTCTGAACTTATCTCACATCTTCTTATAGCCGAGCAACATAATGGGCTATTAATGAAAAATCATGAAAGCCGACCTACTGGTTCTTGTCCATTCCCTGAAGTGAATGAGACGAACTTCCACCAGGCTAAACGTGGAAAAGGTCGTGTCCCCAGTCGTGGTCATGGTCGTGGTCGGGAAAGAAACTCTAATCATGGTAATAATAATGTACCAAAGAACACTCCTCACCACCAGCAGTGAAAAAGGAAGGAACAAAAGCATGAAGCGGTGCAAGCACCAAATGCAAAAAATGCATGTTATAGATGTGGAGAAAAGGGGCACTGGTCACGTACCTGTCGTACGCCAAAGCACCTGATTGAGCTGTATCAAGCCTCCCTAAAGAAGACAGAGAAAAATGTTGAAGCAAATTTTATTTCTGAAGATAATTTAGACTTCATGCATTTGGATGTAACTGATTACCTTGCACTCCCAGAAGGAGAAACAAGTCATGTAATCGGTGGTGAATCTGTAGAAATGTAAATATTTTAATTTTTGTTATTTGTAATAGATAGTATGGTTATGTAATTGTTGTACATAAAGAAAAATTATGATTTGATAATGATGTTTACTATAATATATCTTGTTTATGTCATTTTGAAGAATATGGATAACATTATTAGATCAACTTAAACTCTAGCAGAGTTTGCAAGAAATATACAACCACAAGAAGTGGTTATATTTCGTATATCTCATTGTAATTATATTTTGTTAACTACCAGAAGTGGTATATGCCTATGATCACCAGAAGTGATAATTTAGGCTTTCTATGGTTACAATTGAAGATAAGCTACATAAATATTCTCTATATTAAATGCACGCCTCGATTTGCTCCTGAAGTAGTAAATATTTTAAAAGAAGTTGAGGCATCACAATTTGATGTGATTAATGCGCATTCAGATAATTATGTTCGATTTCCTGAAGGATGAGAACTTTTGATAATATTAATCCATTCCCTGAAGTGAATGTGACAATACTAATAAGTCGGGTAAATATGAACGCGCTCTTGATGTGAATACATTACAATTCACCTCCAGAAGAGTTAATATAATTGAGAGAATATATACTCAATATTTCGTATTTTAAATTTGCTCCTGAAGAAGTAACACAATTGAAATTGCCTCCTGAAGTGGAAAAATATTATGAAGAGGAGTTTTCGTGTGCTTAAACAATTGTTTTACATTGTTTATTTGATTGTGATTTTCTCTCATGACACCAGCAGTGTCTGAGCAATATTTGATAGTACAAAATGTATCAACAACTCCTGAAGAGCTAAATGTTTGCCTAAAGAATACATGACACCAGTAGTGCCAGATAAATATTAGATTGTGGATAATAAATGAAGGCTCTCGAAGAGCTTATATACAAATATGTCATTCATATTATATGATTATGGTCAAAACATATGTTGTAGTAAACCTGAAGTTTACTAATACAAATGGCTATCATATTGAGACTACAAATGATTGGAAGATTGATAATCTTCATGTTTCCACAATCATAGGGGGTAAAATAATATGTATGTGAGAAGTTACCCGCCTTATTCTTTAATTTGTACTATATCATGTATCACAGTAAACCAGAAGTTTACTAAAGCAAAAGTTTATGCCATAGTAAACCAGAAGTTTACTAAGAGATAGCACATGACATGATAAACTTGAAGTTTTCATTTGCCATTTTTAAATGAGCTATTTGAGAATTCAGATAAGCATATACTAAAGAACTAGAAGATTCTTCAGGAATTCTCATGTGTTGCTTGTTCTCATAATGAATTGATTATACCAGCTAAAGTTGGGACTAAGACCCCTGATTCTGAAATATATAAAAGGTGAATATGGGCCCGTTCACCTATCATGTGAACCATTTATAGGTGCATATATGAGATGGTTACATGTGTAATTATTGTCAACCTGCAGTTTGGCATTTGGAATTGCTTTTCTCGATTAAGAGCATAATTTTCAGATTATGAAATCAAGACAGTTCATCTTGATAATGCTGGTTTATATCCAAGCTGGTTTAGCATTGAATACCTCCTATTAATGGCTAAACCATTGCTTATGAGAACAAAGCTTCATGTGTTGGTCTAAGATTTTCTAAATTGCATATAGCAACACTTGTATGCATCAGATCAACAATATATGATAAGTCCTCCCTTCACAATTGGTTTAGGATCAGAAACCAAATATTTTTACTATCTTTTGTTGCGTGGTATATGATTAATTTCTCTACCATATTACACAAAGATATGTTTTCCAAAGATGATTGGGGATATATGTTAGTTTTTCTAACATTTGGGGGATGGAATAAACAGTTGAAAAATATGCTATATGAATCGATTATCATGATCCTCACTTAGAAGATAATTCAAGTCGAATGCCAGAAGCATTTGCTGATCCAAAATTAAATATCATATTTTAGCTACAAATGCTCCTATTAAAATTAAAGTCCCTGAAGGATAGAGTTTACTGTACGCATGAAGCGTGGTAGACCAATCGGTTCCAAAGGTAACAATCCTTGAAAAATAGTAGGAGCTAATGATCAAAATGATCATAATGAGGAGGAAATAAGCTCTAGAAGAGCCCACGACATAACATTTCATGAAACTCCCGAAAAAGTTCAGGTACCTGAAAATAAAGAAAGTGATGAGATCTCCACAAGTTATGTCGCTTCGGAACTGACACAAAATGATCGTCGACGATATATTTAATACAATATAGTGCACAATATTGTAAAAGATTGTGAGGATCGGACTAGCAGTCCAGACACTTGAAGATGTCATACCATTTAGATACAAGTCTTAACCTATATGACTTATTTGGCTAAATCTATATGAAGATCCTTGAAGGATTGAAAATGCCCGAAGCATATAATTCAAAGTCTTGAGAAATGTACTCGATCAAATTATAAAGATCTTTGTACGGTTTAAAGCAATCTGTGCGCGTGTGGTATAATCGCCTCAGTAAATATTTGCTGAAAGAAAGTTACATAAATTATGTTATTTGTCCATGTATTTTTATAAAGAAAATGTCATCAAAATTTGTTACACTTGCTGTTTATGTTGGTGACATAAATCTTATTGGAACTCCAGAAGAGCTCCAAGAGGGTCTTAAAAATACTTTTACATGGACAAAGTGTACCTATTAAGTACACCAATAAATATTCAATCACTTGAAGTGAATAAGGATCCGTTCCAACCTCTAGAAGAGGATGAGGAGCTCCTTGATCCTGAAATACTCTATCTCGGTGTAGACGGTGCACTTATTTATCTTGCTAATGCTAACAAAAGTGGTGCAGATCGTATTGGTAATGCAGATGCAGGTTATTTATCCGATACCCATAAAGCTCGATTTCAAACCGGCAAGCAGGAAGTGCATATGATTGAGATCAGTGATTCATTCGAGAAACATGTGGGTTGGAATGTGATAAAAGACCCACAATATTATACGGAGACAATGTTTCATGCATAGCACTATTAAAGGAAGGATTTATAAAAAGAGATAGAACGAAGAACATTTCACCAGAATTATCTACATACATGATCTTCAGGAAAATTGTGACATTGATGTGCATCAAATTAAGTTCAAGTGACAATCCAACAGATTGTCTTTACCAACATCAATTTTTGAGAATATGGTATACAAGATTGGAATGTGGAGACTCAAATATTTGAAATAAGGTTTTCTTCAGTGGGAGTAAAATGCGCGTTGTACTCCTTTTCCCTTACTAAGGTTTTTCCCACAGGGTTTTCCTTATAAGGTTTTTAATGAGGCAGCCAGCAATGCGTATTACTAAATATGTGTACTCTTTTTCCTTCACTAGGATTTTTTCCCACGTGATTTTTCCTAGTAAGGTTTTAATGAGGCACATTATCTTTTAATGAACATCCAAGGGGAGTGTTATAAATATATTATATTATGGATGTTCATTTAGTACTCCGTTGTAAATAAGCTTCCTGAAGAAGCTTATCCATATGGGACTTCACCGTAAATATGTTTATCTATTTAAGTACTCTATTGGAAATAAGCTTCCTGAAGAAGCTTATCACTTCGATACCCAGTTATGGATAAACATTACCCCCGGTAGAAGATTATCCATACCGGGTATAATAAGCTTATCCTTTCAGTACCCAGTTATGGATAAATATTATCTCTGGTAGAAGATTATCCATACCGGGTATAATAAGCTTATCCTTTAAGTACCTAGTTATGGATAAACATTACCCCCGGTAGAAGATTATCCATATCGGGTATAATAAGCTTATCCTTTTAGTACTCCGTTATGGATAAACATTGCTCTCAGTAGAAGATTATCCATATCTGGTATAGTAGCAGCTTACACAACAGCTTCCTTTCTCCTATAAATAGAAGAGATTTCAATTCATTATGTACATCAGTCTGAATTCGAATAATATATTAGTTTCTCTCTATACTTGTCTTTACTTTATAGTCTTTATTTTATAACACTTCTGTATTTATATATTTTTGTTCATTTTAATTTGTTTTATTAAAACTATTACATTCAGGCGTCATTTAGGTGTGATTTGCACGTAGTTTGGCCATGTCAGCAATATTTCTTTCACGTATGCAGTCACAGCTAAGGGTGTTCATGATTCGGTTTGGGTCGATTTTTTCCTAAAAAGAAACCAAATCAATTAAGTCAGTTTTTTAAATATTAGAACTAAACCAAACCAATTAAGTTGGTTCTTTCTCGATTCGATTTATGTCGGTTTTTCGGTTTTTTCGGTTATTTGTCGGTTTTTTCTTAAATATAAGACATACACTACCAAACACATATTTCGGCGACCACATTTTTAACGTAACACTATCAAATCAATTGCCCTTTGAGAAATCTATTATTTACCATGATATATTGATGATAATTGAATCAAATAGTGATGAATAATTTAAGGACTCAAATAAAAATATATTATTTTTAACATGAAATAGATTCTTACACTTAACAAAAGAAAACTACCAATTAAACTAGAATGTAAAGGTAAAGAACTGTAGTAAAAGTACAAACGATTAATATTTAGTATAAAAGTATACATATATATTGGTGTAATAATAAATTTAAAATAGCTACTCATATATTCGGTTTGGTTCGTTTTTTTTTAATTAAAAACTAAACCAAACCAAATTTGATCGGTTTTTAAATTTCAAAATCAAAACCAAACCAAACCAAAAAGTATGAATTTTTTTGATCGGTTTGGTTTGGTTTTCGGTTTGGTTCGATTTTCTGATTTTTATGAACACCCCTAATCACAGCCAGAGACGTTTATTACTCCTCCTTATGTAAAGAGAGGTGCTAAATTGAAAAACTTATAAGTTTGTTTATCGGATTGATAATCCGGTATAAGCTTAAGCGGTCAGTAGGCTATTTTGCGAACTTAAAAATATCCCATTTTTTATCATTTTCTCAACTAAGCGGTGTCCAACTTAGTTCCCCTCCTTCCTTTTTGCAGCGAACTCCACACTGACGGAATCAAATTGTATGTTCCTCTTTTTCACTTCATTTCTATCTTTAATTAGACCAAAACTGTTATATCCCTTTTATTAATGAATATATTATAGTAAACCGCGAATTCTACTGAATTTGATTTTGATTTGCTCTGTTTTCTCCTATTTTTCAATGAGCTTTGATTTACCACATTAATCTGCGATTAAAGTAGTACTAATAACTATCAAAAAGAATTTGTCCAGTGTTTATTTGGTCCTATAGCCCAAGCCCCGGAGACGTGATAAAATCAAATATATAGTTCGTTTTTATTTTTGTTGATTTTATATTAATTTATTTTTTATTCTTGTATTTACGGCCAATTCTCACTCCACGAACAGAGAAAAAACTTAGAAGCCATTTCCTCAAATTTCAAGCCCAACTTCATCTTCTAACAAGTACAGGTAAATTTCTATTTTTTTTTAGTCTTCTCCATCTGTAAGGTTTTTACTTAAATGGGAATTATGTAATTTCCACGGAGAAATTAAATAGAGAAGCAAATGATTGGAGACAAGCAATCGGGATTTGAGACAATGTACCAGCTTTTGTAGCTTATTAATCATGAATAAATAATGAAAATACAAGAAAATTCAGAAATTTATAGCTATATTTCCATTAATATATATATTTATACTTATTTTAGAAAGGAAATTTTGTGGAATGGCTCTGCGTTGTACTATTTTTGACAGTTTTTAGAATATGAAAGTGCATTGAGGTCGAGTATAAAAGGATAATATATTTATTATATTATTATTAAATTAATGATATTTGATCATTTTAAAGTTTATACTTTGCTCATTATAACACATCTATCTTTAAATTTTAAGAGAGTTGAACGCCAAATTATATTAAAGATAGTGGTGCCCCGTCGTCTCCAAATTCTGGGTCCGCCTTTGGTCATATATATGTGAAGTTCTGATAATGAGCTATCATTATTTTTAGAGAATTTTAACACATTTGGCTGCTCGGTCAAAATTAGTATATTATATACATCTACCAACTATTTTCTGGGCGGGCGGTTATCTAAGTTAATTTCCATTATTTATTTTTTGGTGAGAAGCACTCAACATATTTCAGTTCATTGTTGAGAAAGCTTGATATTTACTGATACTTTTTTAAAAAGTGAGATATGTTGAATAATGAATGAGGGCAGCTCGCCAGTCCGGTACACTAAGCTATGTCTTTGGGGGGGGGGGGGGGGGTTGTCCAGGGAAGCGCCGGACCCCATTGGGTCCTATATATGCAGTCTTACCTTGCATTTCTGTAGGAGGCTATTTTCGCGGCTTGAACCCGTGAGTCACGGGTCGTGACTTCATGGCCACACAACGATAACTTTTACCGTTGCGGCAAGACTCCGCTTCATATACAAATAATGAATAAGAACATAGATGTCTTAGGAAAGTAAAAGCATTGAAATTAATAGCGAGCATACTGGATATGCACTCACAATTTTGTGTTAAGGACACCAAAGAACATTTCATGTATCTTTGTTTCGAGTTTGAATGTATTTTTGCTTAATCGAAAGGGTGTAAAATCTATGTGATATTAACATGTAGTTTAAGTTTATGTACATTAATTCATAGATAGGGCGGAAAGTTAGTAATTCTATTACTTGAACTTCTTATAATGATAGAAGTGTGTCTTATTAACTTTTCAGGAAATGTTAGATGTTATTGGTTTCTGCCATGTAGGATTTACTTGTCGTGTTGCTAGCTGGATGTTCTAAACTTTTTACTAACGAAGGTATCTAGGCTAGCTTGTGCACACCTCAGGTGTTTCACCGCATACTTGTTATATCCTGCCAGTACAGATCTAGCGTAACTCTGCCCACCAAGGAGGAAGATGGAAAAAATCACTTAGGGGTTTGAACTTTTGTGTCCAAGGTTTGATCTCACTTGTTGGACCACAGGGCCACACCCTTGGGTGCAGTTGGATGTTAGAAATTTACCCTGAAGTCGACAGAAAAAATAAATAAATAAATAAATAAACAAACAAACTCAATAACTTTCGCGGATCCCATGTTTGTAATATATTGAAGGATGATAAAACAATAGCACATCATAGATGTTTTGGTTATCATGTGATATGGGAGTATCCTCACGTGGATCAGACACACATTTTGTTTATCTTGAATTCATAATTCCTTGCATGCCAATCAGTTAACCTCACAAATTTTGATGGTTGGCCCTACACTTTTCGAGCAAAAATTTAGTTAAGTAATGTGGGGAAACATTGTGGTTTTCATATTGGCCTCTGAAGGAAAAAAAAAAAAAAAATCGCAGTTTGGACCGTGGTGGTTTGATTATCCGAGCCTCACAAGATCCACTGGATTCCGAATTTTAGGAACTACCATGGTCTTGAACCATGGGAGAAAACCTCCAGTCGACAACCTTAGATTTTTATGGGAAACATAAAAAAGAGCCATAGGAAAAAATTGCTGGAATCTTTCCTTTTGTAGTTTTTATTTACGGAAAACAGCTCTTTCTCCAAATCTTGTTTACGCTTCAAATATTCAAGCGGAATTGCATTCCAACAATTTGACCTGATGCCTTGATGCACGTCTCTATTCTTTTCCAGATGCATAAATGTATGAGGATCTTCTCACTAATTGAGTCTCAAAAATGGTTTACATTCGATGGAAGGCAAAGATTATGCCATCCACTGCCATCCGTGAGAGTTGGACATATGTGGGTGCAAATCATGTTCAAAACCAGTGGAGGAAGGAGGCCTAAGAAGAAAACATATTATAGAGTAAATGAACTAGACAGAGTCATGGAGCTTCAGAAGAAACCATCATTGATTTTACGCCTAAAATCCATCATTCAATCACAGAAAAACCAATGCCTCCTTCTTAGAGACCTTGAGAAGGAAGTTGGATTTGTGCAAAAGTGGAATTTTATGGGTATAATTGAGAAATATCCTTCGATATTCCGTGTCACTGGTGGTAATAGAACTCCACCGATGGTTATGCTCGCCGAAAAAGCTGATAAAGTTGCATTAGAAGAAAGTGAAGCAAGAGCGCAAATGGAACCCATTTTAGTCAAGACTCTAAGGAAGTTGTTAATGTTGTCGGTTGATTGCATGCTGCCACTGGAAACCATTCAACTGATTGAGAATGAATTGGGCTTGCCTAGTGACTTCGAGCAGTCGCTTGTTCCAAAATACCCACAATTTTTCTCAGTGAAAGATGTCAACGGAAGAACTTTCCTTCAATTGGAGAATTGGGATTCTTCACTAGCAGTCACTGCCCGGGAGGAAAGGTTGGTGCATGAAGGGGTCCTGACTTCGAAAGTGCAGGCTAGAATATTGAAGGATGGAAACTATGTTGGCCCTTTTGCGTTTCAATTACGTTATCCTGCTGGCTTCAGGCCAAACGTGAACTACCTCAAGGAAGTGCAGAAGTGGCAGAAGATGGAGTTCCCTTCTCCATACTTGAATGCCAGAAGATTTGAACTTGCTGATCCCAAAGCTCAAAAAAGAGTGGTAGCTGTGCTTCATGAGTTCCTCAGTTTGACTATGGAAAAGAGGTTGACATCTGGTCAAATAGATGCATTTCATTCCGAGTTTCGGTTACCAGCTAGACTTCTGCTTTGCTTAATCAAACATCAGGGTATATTCTACATTACTAATAAAGGTGCCAGGAGTACTGTGATACTTAAAGAGGCTTATGATGGGTCCACTTTAATTTGTAAATGCCCTCTTTTATTGTTTAGGGATAAATTTGTAGAACTCACAGGCAGAAGAGGCATTGATTCATGTATCGGTCTTCCTTCATCGTAGGATAATACGAATATTGGTGGATAAGACAAAATCATGGTTTTCTTACAGTTCCTGAAGAATTATTACAGTGGTGCAGTTGAGGCTTATCGCTGTTGTAGGTTGTTTTCTGTTTCCCTTTTTGCATTCTGGCATCTTCTGCCTTCTGGTGCCTAGTTATCACAACGCATTTAAAGTGTCATCCCTGTTGGTATCAGCTGGTAGTTGTTTCGATACATATTTGGTACTAAGATTGATTGATACTGTATCTTGTCTTTTTCCCCTGTTTCTCGTAGGTCTTGATCAGTATTGACTGTTAATTAGTGATACCGATGATTAAGATATTGGCAGCTGTAAAGTTTGTGAAATTTGAGTAAAGCTTTTGTATCAGTTCTAAGTTGGAAAGGACAAAGCTTCCCTGATATTAAAAATTGAATCAATCATATTATTTTGACTTTTAGCTAATTTGAGGCTGTGTATTACTGATACTTATGGATAATTTTCCTAACAGATGAAATATATAGGTAAGAATGTTTAGAATTAGGAGGTAGAAATTTGGAACATGAGAAAGCCGGGAAGAGAGACACAGGGGCATGTAGGAACAAAATCTTCTTTCTAAAGGTCATAAAGTATCAGGACTGTTTATACTAAGGATATCTTAGTTATTAAGTGGTTCTTTGATCCAAACTATTATAATTTACATTGTTTTAATTTTTTTAACTTGGTTGATTTTATATTTTGTAAAGATGATAACATAGTGTGATCTTATTGAGACCTTACCAAATAATTCCTCCTATATGGTTGTATCTATAACTAGTAAACTGAGGTTAGCCAATTTGAGGTGATACAATTTACTATGATAGAATCGAAACTTAAAAAGGAAAGCCTCGTAGGTTAAGATCAAATTCCTTCTTTGTGTATGGGCTGAGGGAAAACTCATTGTGCAACTGCTTCGCATGTTTGAGCAGAATTCAGAGTTACACAAATCAAAGGATTTGGGGAAAGTAGATGGATCGCAATCAAAGTCCACAAGGTTAGTGTTTACTTATCAAAACTCTAGTTTGGTGATTTGAAGATTTCTTTCCTCTTTATTTTTAGCAGGAGGAGAATAGCTGATGTTCATTGTGAAATTGCAGGTGAAACCGCCCAGATTCTCGTAGAGTTCTTAGAAGTTGCCATTACGTCAGTTGTATTCCTCAAAGGAGTTTATCCAAGTGGTAAAAGAAAAATTGGCAGAAATTCATAGCACTAGTTTTTTTGCTCAAGCTAGATAATCTCTGAATTAGTGATCTTGTTCTCTGAAGGGGCATTTGAAAGGCGGCGTTACATGAATGTTGTGGTTCAAAAAGCTAGACACCCGGAGCTTCAACAGTATATCCATTCTACTGTCAATGGACTTCTTCCTTTCATACAAAAGGTTTATTCCATTCCCCTTCAACAGGCCCATAAAAGTCATTGATTAATTGCTCATCTTGGTTACTGGAGATGGCTAAATGTGTAAATAGATATTTCCAACTTCCCCCCTCCTCTCCCGACCTTGCCCCATGTTTTCGCTCAGGTGTCTGTAACAGAGGAACATTTTGTTGTGTGCTTGAACTTATAACAATTGTTTGATCTTGTTTGTTGGAAAAATCTTATTGCTTTTACAAGGGAAGTGAGAGATTGGTCTATAAGCTGTTATTCTTGTGCCGTCTTCGTTGTACAGAAGTAATCATGCTTTTCTACACAGGGATTGGTTGAGAGAGTGGCTGTGATTTTTTCTGATAGCAACAACGTACCTCTTGAGAGATTTGTTTTCAAGATAAATGTGAACCAGTCATATGGTTTGAAGTTGGAGGAAGCTGATCTGGAGTTCTCTCTTAAATCATTTTTGATCAAGCTTCCTTTGTCACAATCAATGATGAAAGTTCTTCCACCAGGTAACCTCTATTAGAAACTTCATTTAAAACGTCACTTCAGATCTTCTTCTAATCACATTAAATTAGTGTGTTTGTATTTACTAGATGTGCTCAAGACTAAGTATCCAAGGGAAAGGGAGGTTAAAGCTATAGAACCTTTGTGCTGAATTGATCATTTTAGGTGACATATTATCCCTGTGACATCCAACTCTAGCAACCTTATGAATTATTTTAGCAAAATAGAGTAGACAAGTGAAAAGGAGCTTATAAGGTAAATGAAAAATGTTAACGGAGAGCAACCCCTTATACATATGATATCCCACTTAAGCGAACTTAATTGAATTTCTTTAGCCGGATAGTATGCAAGAATCATACACTATGCTAGCATCTACAGCAATGTGAATCTGATGGCCGAATCTGATTCTATATCATGTCTTATGTACAAATTGATTTCTACTGTACCAACACTTTGAATTGACAAAACACTATTTCAAAGACCCCTACATGATGGACTTCATGGCCAACGAATATTTTGTTGAACAGGGGTGTGTGTGGCAAATGGTTTTGTATTGTAGCAAATATTTCGTAGTTAATCTCATCATAGGACAATACATGATTGAAAAGATGAAAAAATCTTTTTGTTTATCCATGAATAGATATATCGTCCTTTGGCTTTTGCGATTTGCCTTTGTGGGAATTAGAAGTGGGTTCCTCAACTTGTCAGCTTTTGACAGATTGCAGCTGGGAGATAACAGCTTACTTTCGGACTATCCCGCAGATTAGTACAAGCAAAGACGCCGAAATTTGGGTCCCAACAGATACCCAGCAGTGGCAGCAAGCACCTCTTATAACTCCCATTAAGTCCATGAGTAGTGAACCTCTAGGCATCCAGCTATATCTTGAACATCCAAGTCTCTCTGAACCAAAGTCTTAGAGAGACGCCATCTCAGAGGCATTTGTCGTGGAGCTTGTCCAACATCTTAAGATATTCCGTGTTAAAACCTTGACTCCGAGCTTATAGATTGCATGTGCCAACGTCGTATCTGGTGTGGTTCCATACATCTTTCTCACTTTGCCTACAGTTTTTACTACATATATTAGGTAGATTAGACATACTGAATTGTGGAGAGGGCCATTAAATTTAAGTGTGAGAACACTTGGTGCCCCAAAGGAGATATGTAAGTTATGTCCAGCAAATTATCTCTGAAGCTCCTGATATTCCTGTAGTGAACATGAAAATCCTTTTAAACTCCTTTTTTTGGCGGACATCGTTTTACACATACTAAATTGTCACTTCTGCAGCTAGCTCTGAGCTCTGAAAGAAGATTTGGCAATTGGTGTGGGGGGGAGGGGGGAGGGGTAGGTGTGGGTGGGGTGTGTGTGTGTGTGTGAGAGAGAGAGAGAGAGAGACAGAGAGAGAGAGAGATACTATTCAGTAAGGTTTTGGGTAAGAAGAAAATAAACCGTTATGCAAGTAAATTACAGGTGATAAGTTGGTTTACCATAATTTAGTGTTAAGTATCATGTGAAAGAAATTTATTCAATCTTATTGTAATGAATAATATAATTAATGGCTATCGTAAACCTTTTTTCTTATATGTAGCGTTATACTTGTACCACTGAGCACGGGCATTGCATATCCTTTAAAAATAAGGATTTTGTAAGATTTGATAAAATTGTTTGAAACCACCAAAATACCGACTAGGAAAAATCAAAATCCCCAAAATAAACAACTATTACTATACTTTGTTTGTGCAAGATGGATTTGCATTTTTCGGGAAATGACACTGTATAGCTGTTTTGAAAATAATAGTCGAAAAAATATATATTTTATATGTATATATACATTCGGTATGTTATTTACAAATATTATACACTTTTACTACCGAATATAAATAGTTTCAGACCGCCACCGACAACTGAGGTTAATGGATATGAACCTATCATAAAAGGATGTGCGTATTCCAATCTTAAGAAGCACTAAACTATGTATCAAATTACTCTAAAATTTTCAGACTGCGTGACATAACAGAGGAAAAATGCATATGCGTGTATTTTGATGATCTCATTAACCTACCTTAGTTATCTGAAATTTCCCAAGTATTTTATCTTGATAAAAGAACACTATATTTTTCATAGGCTGTATGAACAGGAGGGTTAAAGACAAGCTTAATTGAACTTGGCACGAGATGTCATGACGTAAAAATAGCACGGTATAGCTATTTTTCGGACTAGTTATTCAAAAATAGCCAGCGTTTATGAAGTCAATGAAAAATAACCACTATTTTGCTGCAACAGAGACCGGTCCAGCATAATATACTGGAGTTCGGTGCACCTGTGTATGAACTCCAGCATATTATGCTGGACCGGTATACTTTGCTAACTCCAGTATAATATACTGGAACTCCAGTATATTATGCTGGAGTTCTAGTGTACTTATGTTGGAACTCCATCATATTATGCTGGAGTTCCAGCATACTTATCCTGGAACTCCAGTATAATATGTTGGAGTTCAAGCATACTTATGCTGTAACTCCAGTATAATATACTGGCGTATTTTCCGGATTTTGAACAGTATTTTTGCTCAGATTTATCTTTATATGAAAAGTGGCTAAATTTCGATTACTTTTGAAACTGGACTATTTTTAAACGACCAGTTGTAAATCTCGCTATTTTTTAATTTCTACCTGTTATGACTTATGAATTAGTGGTTGGTCCACTGATAATGAAATCAGGGGTAACGTACGAGGGACAGTCATAATAAAAATTATAAGTATTTTTTAATATAACTAAAGGCGAAGAGGGAAGATTTGATGAGATTCTGCTTGTGAAATCCATGACTCAAGTTTTGGATCAAATCTAAGATGAAACTTTTCTCCAAATATGTGACGAAATTATTCAATTGAGTTGACATTTGTCAATTAATACTTTTAATATTTATCAATAACATTGTTATTGATGTTATTATGACACTAAATTATTGGGCTTGTTCATAGGTCAATACTCTAATACGTTTTATGTGTGTGAATTTATCCTCATATTTTTATTATACTTAAAGTAACTTTATATTTGCATGGCTTTAATATAAGTCATCACCTATCAATTTCTTTTTTCGTGAAAGGCCTACGATTTAATTATAATTGTTACAACTTAGATACTCTTGGATAATCAGCTTGAGTCCGGGTGGGATTGCCGTGACTGGAAATGATTGATAGGAATAAAACGAGTTGAATTCACTTTGAAATAGAACTTGTTGATAATCATTTTAAAATGAAATTTATGTTGGCATTGGATGTGTTCGATTACCCAGTTTGGTTTTGGACCTCTACACGGTCAAAATAGCACGGTATAGCCAGTTTTCGGATTGGTCAATCAAAAATAGCCACCGTTTACGAAGTCAATGAAAAATAGCCACTATTTTGCTGCAACAGAGACCGGTCCCGTATAATATACGGGAGTTCGGTACATTTGTGTACGAACTCCAGCATATTATGTTGGACCAGTATACTTTGCTGACTCATGTATAATATACGAGAGACTGGAGCACCGGTGCTCCAAACTCCAGCATATTATACTGGACATTTATACTTGCTGGAACTTCCGTATATTATGCTGGAGTTCTAGTGTACTTATGCTGGAACTCCAGCACATAGTTATCCTGGAACTCCCGTATAATATGCTGGATTTTAAGCATACTTATGCTGGAACTCCAATATAATATACGGGCGTATTTTTCGAGTTTTGAACAGTGTTTTCGCTCAGATTTATCTTTACATGAAAAGTGGCTAAATTTCGATTAATTTTGAAACTATGGTTATTTTTGAATGACTAGTTGTAAATCTGGCTATTTTTAAACTTCTCCCGTCCACACGTGATGAGAGGAGGGGATAAGTTACACATTTAGCCTCTCGGCTAAAAATATTTACAGCTCCTAGACGATATACATAAACTATACATATGTTATACATCTGCCGGCTATTTTTTGGATGAGAGGCTATTTAAGTTAATTTTTCTAAGGAGTATTGGCAAAGCTGGTCAGGTATACTTAACTCCATTCGTACCCCATTGACATCCATATTTGATCAATGTCACCACAATTTTTCATATACATGCAACAACAGATGACAATAACACTTAATTTCCAAAACAATGCCAGAGGTACAAGTCTCATACTGAAAGAAAGATTAACTACTTAACAAGCTACAAAAAAGAGTGTATACTGTACAAACTTATGGCAAACAGCCAAAAGATCTGAAATAGTTACAACTCACTTACCCATATGAGTTAAGATCCTACTAATCAAGGCTTCTTTCTTTCCGGTGACCGGAATGTTATGTGCAGCTAGGTAATACTTCAGCTCTACAACTGTTAAATCCTTTAACTGCAAGATGGCAAACGAAAAAAAGTGAAACTCAATATATATACTACTGAAAACTAATGGAATTCTATGATGTGCATTCTGAAAAAGAGTCAGGTTTTGATAACAGTCTAGGCCAAAGTATTTCTGAAAAAGAGTCGGGTGTTGATAAAAATTCCTTGCATACTTGAATAACTAACAGACTTCTGTGTTGCAACTAACTTAGCTAGCACAAACCATCCCTAAAATTATAGTTTGATAACATTTTGAATCTGTTGTTAAGCCCAGAACTAAGGCAAGAATCTATAGCGTAACATCATAAGCTTGAAAATGTTACCTTCCCATTATCTGCAAGGTCAGACCAGTCATAGTTGGAATATTCTTTCATAGCATTTGCTTTCCGTTTCCTAGAGGGTTCAGCTTTTCCATCAGTTTTTGCATCGTCCTCCTCATAGTTCTCTCCATATACAGAGAGCTTAAATTCTTCCAATGCTTTGACAATACCAGGCCTAGCACCCAAACGATATACAAAAGAAATGTCAGAATAACAAGTTTTCTGAACATAGAGCCAAGTTGAAAACTAAAAGAAACCAAAACCACAGAATAAAGGGACCTAAGATGGTGGAAATCCGTCACTACCTGGCCATCCCTTCTTCATCGGGAAGAGTCTCGTCTTTAATTTCAGGCATCTCGTCTTCATCAAGTGCAAGAGCTTGTAATACTGCATAATGTCTCTGCAATGCTGCAAGAAATGCTCTTGTAAGAATACAAACGGAATTTCTATATGACCCAAAATATAAACTACAATTCTTAGGAAGGAGGTGATGCATATAGAAGGGGCACTCCACTTCATACTGTTCTGTAGAAATTAAGAATGCTTGTTAATTGGAGAGGGTCTCCTATGAATTAGGTGTCCTACTTCACACTAGCATTCTTTCACGGTGATTTAATAAGAAACAGAAAATACAAAATATCCTACATGGTCTACTGTGCAATCTAAGATCAGCCTGATACATCAACTTTGCAAGCAGAACATGAATCTATATCATGAATGAATTACAAATAGTTCATTAATGTAAAGGTCATATTGTTGAACTTTTTTATACATTTTTCGTTTTCTTAATATTCTGCAGATGCAGATATATGGATTAACAGAATTTACAGACCTCTTTAAATAGCAAGAGTTTTAAAAGTTCTATTTTATTTAAAGTTTATGAGCAGATTCAGCAATTTACACCACCTCAAAATGTTTAACAAATTATATGAGGAACTTCTCTTCTTTTGGATGTCCACCTCATAATTTTACACTTATTAATTTCCATTTAATCAACTAATAGATGGATCGGATAGATCGGTCCAACCATAACATCAAGCTCCAAAAAAGGTTCCACGCCATAAAAAATTATCAGCCCACTCTTCCAATTCTAATAACAGCAAAGAGCCTTGTAAAAGCTTCCATTTGGAATAGAAAGTAGAAACTACATATAGTGGCAGCATAGAATTTTGATCAGCTTCCCCAAGTTATGAGATCTTACCAGGATTGGCAAATTGGCACACAGAAAAATCTTTGAGGTCAATCCGTCTCACTAAAGCAGAGGCCTTCTTTATCTGGTCGTCAGTCGCATGAGGTACGGAATTTGGATCAGTATGAAGCTGCAGGTATAACCACATCCGTTAGATGTAGACTTCATTATTTTTCACAAAAGAAAAAAAAATTATGACTAATCATTGAGATAAAAAACATTCTGCCTGCCTCTTCAACATGTCTGATATCGTCAGAATATGGAAGATAAATGAGATGCATCCCTGGTGGCTCGACTTGACCACTAGGAGTCGTTATTTCATCCTGCAATTATCAAAAACCAAGAAAATATATGATAAACAGTTAGAAGTTTTTGCCGATATTCACAGACAAAAGATACACCAAAAAGGGCTACTTCCTCCACCCCATTTCCACTGAGAAGTTCGAACGCGCTCAAAGTTTTACAAGGTGTCTTGACTTGCATATTATTATATTACTAAAGATAGAAAAGAATACTAATGTTACAGTCATAAGTTAGTGGGACCAGGAAAAGATCATTATTTTAAAGTAGGTGTTTTAAAAAATCTAGAAGTATTTATCAAAAAGAGAAGTGGTGTCGCCAAAACAGCCCACAAAAAAAGGCTTAGTCTAGCCACAATGATCGCGAAAGAGGTGCAGAAAGAGACCGGAATGTTGAACTCTGAAAATAAAAAGAAGAAAAACTTTCGCCTAGCATGAGGTGCCAGTAAGAATAACTACTTAAGTTTCTATCAAAATCGTAGAGGCTCCAATACCATTTGAAAGAGAACAAAAGAAGATAGGCTCTTATTGAAATTGGTAATTAAAACACAAGAGAGCTACATGCTGAGCCACATGAAGGAAAGTTCTTTTATTCTTGGAATCTGAAATTACTTTCACATAATGGTTAAGAAATCTTCGATTTAAATTCTTAAAACTCTCTTGAATTGCAAGAACAATATGATTCTTGACCTGGAAAAGTGCCAGATTACTCTTCATATCCTTCAATGCATGTCAGAGGCGATTGCTGATCCCAGCATCAGCAATCATGGGTGCATCAATGGCAGAATTATCTTACATTATAAGCTAAAAATATTTAGAGAGGGAAAAAGATATCTTACTTGTGCAACAAGAGCAACCAATTGAGGATGACTTGAATTCCCATAGAAAGCAACTGCAAAGCTGCGATGATAGTTAAAAGTCAAACACAAGAATAGCAACACGCTTCAGAAGCATAGCAACAAAAAGATGATGGATTTATTTCTAGGGTAGGGTACATATAAAATAATTAAAACTGGTATTAATGAGGAAAACGCAAGCAGAAAAATGCCCAAAAGTCAGCAAAAAGTGCCACTTAAGTAATGGTTGAGATCAACACAAACTAGTTGCAGCCTGTTTTAACACATGGCTTCAAACAAAATTCAGCACAGCATTAGAGCACAGCAGCATGCTGATAGACTTGCTTAAACTACCTAAAATAGGGTGAAATGTGAGGGAGATGAAGAAAACAAAACAGTTGCCTGAATCTACTTTAAGAAAAAGGCTGCCCAGACACACATTTTCAGATTTTAATTTTAAAAACAATCATTGACAGAAATGAAAATGAAAAACCAGTTCAAAGTACAGTGCATGAACCTTTACTGAAGAAAGAGGGCATCTAGCAACTTCTAAAATTAGATACAACAACAACAACAACAAAAAACCCAGTGAAATCCCATGCGGTCTGGGGAGGGTAAGTGTATGCAGACCTTACCCCTACCTTACCCCTACCTTATGGAGGTAGAGAGATTGTTTCCGAAAGACCTTCGGCTCAAGAACGGTGAAAATGAAGCAATAAACAAACAATAGCGACAAGAAGGTAATAAGACACGAAGCAAATGGTGCAATGTGTAATAACAAAGATCCAAGAATATGACACTACAAGAATAGAGTCAATCCTACTGGAAATAATGACACACCGTGAAATACCAAGTTTCTAGGAATAGGAAAATACAAGAGTAGTACTAATACTACTTGTAAGACTAGGCGAAACTCTAGACTGTTTTTCAACCCACAACCCTAATTCTCGACCTCCACACCTTCCTATCGAGCGCCACTTGTAGAATTAGATAATAGGTCAAGATATGCATAACTGGCACTTATCACTCCCTACTATTAACTTAAACGTATTTTTGTTCTTTTGATAACCGTGGTGTCCAGCTTGCGCGCACCTCGACTAATTCCACGGAATATTTGTCACCTCCTACCAGCAACAGGTACCAGGTAACTCTACCCACCAAGGCTTGGATAGATGAGAAGTAAATTTTTGCCTCCGCTGGGATTTGAACCTTAGACCTCATGGTTCTCACCCACATAATTGACCACTAGGTCACACCCTCGGGTGCAACTTAAACGTATTTTCTAATTCAATAAACAACATATTCAGGCATACTAACCGCTTAAGCCGCACCATTGATCTGTGGAGTGCAACGAAAAGACAAGTGCTTCCAATCATTTCCTGCCAGGGACCAAGGAGAAGCAACAGAATTGATCATCATGGAAATGACATATTCTACGAGATGGTGAGAGGCATAATTCATAATTGGTGGTTTCGAAGCGGAAAAAACGTTATGGGTTAAAACTACTAGTACCGCATAGTGCAAGTTGTTAAAGCTAAGTTTGATTAACTATGCCATATGGACATGAAGATAGGTATAGAAATGTTGAAATAAAGCATAACGTTCCAGATCAATCATCAGACTCGTTTGTTTATTACTGAGAGATTCACATGACATGCACTTTTGTCAGCTAGATGTAGTTTTAAAAGGTGAAATAATCCAATCCACTATCCCTTCTGTCAACAAGATAAACTGGCAAAAGTGTCATATGCTTTATATAAAAACTCTTACCAATAATGGTTAGACTAACATCAACCAGCATAGACAATCAACAATGAAGACTGTGAATAGCCTTTAACAATGATCATATCCCGAAACAAAAGAAGCAAAATGTAGGTGGCTTATTGAAGAAACTACCTCATCACTGGGAAAGGCAAAAGTTGCTGGCTTCAGGTTATGATAATCCTTTAAACAGCTCAAAGGCTTGAAGCCCAGAAGACGAAGATGTCCAGTTGAAACTCTCTTGACTTCTGAAAGCTCATCCACAGAAAACATGACGTTCTCGCTGAAACAAAAAAGCGAACAAGACATCAGTGAATGGTTGAAGAAGTACACCAGGGTCAAGTTGGGCTGGTCATTAGATCATTAAATAAAGCAAATGATAGCATATCATGGAAACAAAATTTGAAATTTTTCCACGATTACTAAGTTCACTACACAATCTTTTCAATATTCAAATAGTGGAGATTTATCACCCTGTTTCCAATTAAAATAGCACTGCTGGGTGCTGAAAATTTGTATAGTCTGTGGCGAGGCTTGTTGGTAATATTTGGCTTCTCTTTGGATAATCTGCATAGATATTATGCTACCTTAAATTTTTTCTCCTTTTTAGTATGTTCTGGTATTATGAGCTAATCTTTAGTGGTTAAATTTTTGAAGTTTTGTCAAAGAAACAAATTATCATTCAGACATTCACTCTAACTGTTGAAACTGAATTTTTTTTAACTGAAATTGATTGCTGACAACATACATGAATGCACTCTATATGAGTTTGCGATATCGGAAAACTCTCCTAAATTTTTTGGATCCCGAAATATGATAACACAATTATTAACAATAAAATAATATTCTACAGTGTTTATATGACAAAATGCAAAAGTCGACAAAGTCAACGGAGCATTAAGCAAAAAGAGAAGAGAGCTCACACTATTTCAAAATGAAGAGCACAATCTTCAAAACTCAGAAGTTTAACTAACATGTATGCATTCAGTACTTCTAACATCAAATTGGAACTAAAGTTATTAATTTGAGCATCCAATATAAAATAATGACAATCTTAATCGACCACTCAAAGTGGTCATCAATAAAATATACTCTCAACAGGCCATAGAAGGATAACATCAATTGCAAATTGATTTTCGATTCCCGATTTATCTACCATTATAAAAAAACTAATTTGCAGCATCCAATTTCAGATTTAAATGCATTAATAATTTTATTTTATAATAGAAAGGTTTGGCAGAAACATGTAAACTTTTCCCTCCTAAACAGATATCCTAAAATAAGGATAATAGAAGAAAGAAGCAAAAGAGAAGCGTAGAATCATAGTAGCAGAAGAAGAAAACTAGCGTACTAGAGGAAGGAGTCATTTTTTAAGAAACAGATACCAACTTCTTGTAAGATTGAAAGCGCTTTACAGGCTCCTGAATTATAGCAGCAGTATCAGCACATATGAAGGATCTCTCTGTCTGTAAACAAGAAAGAACACAGCAGAGGTTTAAAGACGTACTCTATATCAAAATCCTATCAGAAGAGCAGAACAGACATTTCATTAAATTTTCTACCAACTTCAATGACAATTGACAACTTGAAGTTATCAGAAAAATAGCCCTAGAAAGAAGGGACTTGGAGACAAGCTGACACAAAATTCCTCAATACCTTACCAAATACTGATATGACATGGCAAAAAATTGTTGTCGTTACATGCACGAACAAATATATGAAGAAAGCATTTAAGGCAATGGACAAAATAGTTCAACACCTTTAGAAATTTCTTATCCGAAATTGAGTCTTCTTCTTTTCGGAAAAAATGTCCAATATGCAACATTATGCCGTTCCACCCACTTGCAACACCATCTCAACATGCAGCCCACACCGTCTATAACTACAAATACTTCTCATCTAGTGAACCTTGTGTGAGTACGGCCCTTCCCCGAACCCTGCGTGAATGCGGGATGCTTCGTGCACCGGGCTACCCTTTTTTTCCTAGTGAAACTTGTGTGCTAGATCTAACACACCAATTAGATTCTCCAAAGACACTACTAATCCGAAGTAGAGAGTAATAACTTTTCCAATGAACTCCATAAACTCTACGAGCTTATTTGATTTCCCGTATAATAAATAGTAAGTTCAGTATAAAACCCAACATTACTAATACAACACTTGGTTGTGGTACAAAAGTTTGGATTAGTAGAACTAGTCTAACAATGTAACACAACGTTAGTATAAAAGTTGCACAAATAATACCTATATAACATATGCAGGATTCTATGTATTATTTTTTCAAGATAGAATGTGGAACAAGAAACTAGAAATACTTAGATAAGAGCACCTAAAGTGCTTTGGAAGGAGTCAGTTTAATAAATAACATCAGATAAACTAAAAAAAATCATGATCATTTTATTTAATAAAGTTGCTTGTTCGTTTTGCAATGGACTCATAGCAAGATCTCCACACGATATTCATTAATGAAGGGTAGCAGATAATATTCATTACCTGGATCTCAACATGATTGGCCCGCAAGGAAACCAAAAAAAAAATAGTTGTATGCTTGGGATGTACAGAGAAGTGAAACCAAAAACTTATCCTGATAGTTCTTTCCATAAAAATGTATAGATGCAATCACCCAACTGAATGCTGACAGAATATATAGGAAGATCGAAGGTCAAATAAGATTTTGCTTAGGACGAAATGGTCGGTGTTCTAAAGAAAGGAAACAGCAACTAATCCTCAACGAATAAGCAAAAGATAGCTGCAAATCTGTTACAGTCAGAACTTATAAAGAATCCCCAAAAAGTACAAAGGTTAGTTATGATCAATCATTCCATGAAGCTCCCTTCCACCAAAAAAGAGATGCACATGAATTCAGCAACTGAAAGAAAACTGCAAGAGAAAAAAAAAAGATTAAAAAGCAAAGCATGATGATGAAGCTAATAAGTACCGTTAAAGGAAGATTGGTCATCGAGTCAAGCCAAGTTATTGTCCCTGCAGAAAGTTAAAAAGAGGTCTGAAGATTACTTCATAGTCACCTAACAGTAATCATTACATAGTGAAAGATAGGGCAACAAAGGCAGACCAGGATTAGTTGGACGGATCAAAGCATAGGTGTTAAGTTCAATAGATAATCCATTAAAAATCACAAATCTAAGTCTTCGAACTCTGCGCTTCTTAAACATGCGTTTTCTTAGCTGGTCTTTCAGATCTTCAAACCTGATATAGCAAACATAGGGAAGGAACATGGCCAACACATTACTAGTAAATTTAGGCTCTAAAAGGATAATAAAAACTAACAGGCTCTAAGTGCATTCAACTCCTTAACACCTTGCAAACTGGCATTTATATCCAGACATCTCGATCATAAGAGAATAAAACCACAGATTTCGGAAATGGAGGAATTTTCTTTTTATAAGGAAAGGGAGGAAATTCTAAAAATGCATAAACCAGTAACATAGGCACAAGACCCGCCACCAGTCAGATTCCCAGATAAATAAAAAGCGTGTACAAAATTGAGCTGTTTAGCAACGTAGGAAGCACAGACACCAAATCTTGAGCGTCTACCCAAGTTGCATTCAACCCCCCCCCCCAAACCACCAAACACCAATCTGGTCATCCCATCTTCATGTTCTTTGGTTTTCCACATTTGAGTATTCATTTCATCAATCAAGAAAATAAATAAATAAATGAAACTAACAAGTAATATGTTGACCATTCATATCACCCATCTGGACCACTCATTTCTCTCTACAGGCACAAAATGGATGTTATTTCCCTTCTGTTCTCCTTCCAGTAAAAGACCTCTTCCTATTGCTCAAGACGACTGTTCAAATAACAAAGAAGTACATTGTACAGTAAACAACACCTATTGAAAAAGATGAAACCTGTCCTTCTTCAGTGAAGCCTGAAATTGGAAGTAGAGGAGCTTTGCTGATAGTCTGAACATTCTTCATTCTCTCTTTAGTAGTATGCTCTTTTTTACTTGCGTTATACACAAGTTGGTGAATTTTATGCCCTTTTCATGGTCAATTCCTCTAATTTTCAAAGTTTTATCTCTGTATCTATTCATGTCTGCTAAATGCTACTCAACGGAACAACCACATGGTAACTATACTTTCATATTTCATTTACCAGACTTGTGATGTCCCTACCTAATTATATTGGACGATAATCTTGTCTGTCTTATATATCTATGTCTGTCTCTCAGCAATTATTTTTCTTACATGATAGTAGCTTTCTATCAGGATTAAATCTATCTGCATCGTGGTCTAGTGATACAACAAATTCAAAGATTTTCTAATCTTTAGAAACTTCAATGGTATTATATGATTACATTGTGTTACTTATCAAAAAATATGATTATATTATGTTAAACTACATAGAAAAATACATGCATGCTTTTATAAATGCCTAGACATAAGGAGAAATGCATCTTGAAGGGACAGACAGAAAACCCTGAACGTTAATAATCTGATTCTATATCTATATATAACAAATAGGAGAGTAGTTTGCATTGAGGTTAAGCCAAGTGACAAGCTAATAAAAATCCACTAAGCAATTTTAAAACAATATCTATTATCTATATCTTTCTATATATATAAAATAGGAGAGTAGTTTGCATTGAGGTTAAGCCAAGTGGTAAGCTAATAAAAAGCTACTTGGCAGTTTTAAGACAATATCTATTAGACTACGTAATAAAAATAAATTTGAATTAAAGGATAAATCTTTTAATCTATAGATAAAGTTAGGGAATTTGATTCTTTAAAGGAAAGTTTTCAATTAATCAACTTAACGTTCTTCTAACATGAACACCCCTATGACTATTCTAAGAAGTTGCAGAAAAGAAAACTTAAGTGATTTGTTCTTCATGAACATAAGATCACTTAGAGAAATATTTTTACAACAAACAACCACCTCACTTCAGTCACCGAAAGAAAGCACGACTATTATGAAACAACCTCTTCTACTTTTGGGCTCCTTTAATGAATAATCATTAAGCATATTACAGTAGGTTGTGTTAATAACTATCAAGTCCTTCAGAAAGAGTTTTAATTTTACATGGAGATTCATCATTTGACTAGTGCTAAAATATGAGATAGCCATACATATACCAAGCATATTAACAAACTTGAATAGCTCACAACTATCCATGAGGAATTCTCAACAGTTGAAGATTTTTGTAAGGTATACCTCTCTCCTACAAGAGCCTTGAACTGAGCAAGGTCATCACCCTCCAAACCAAGTAAATCCTGAAGCCCAAGATCTTGAATTAGATAACAACGACGTGCAACTTTTAAAGGATCTAAAACATAAACAATGACCATACAGTATAGAAAAGGGAAACATTGAACTCATCATCTGGTCGACTTAGTGGAAGAAGCTCAATTGCAATACCAAGATCTTGAGCATCCTGCAACCATTAGCGATATGAGTAGAATGGTAGTATAATAGTTATTCAAAAACTATTTGACAAGCAAAGTTACAAAACAATCTAAATTTTTATTCACTCAGAGTTATCTTTACATAAATTTACTTTTTCCCATAGGATTTGTTTTCAACTGACTAAAATATTGATATATCAATATGTGGCATAGATACTATACTTTGGCACGCTGCAGTGTTGTCCTCATCATATCCACTTTTATGACACCTTTGAGATTTCCAAAAGGATCATCTTCATTTGTAAACAAGAGCATGCGTTTGTCAGCAATTTTTGCAGATCTGAAAATGGTTTTAAAGACAAGTAAAATAGGGGCCGCACAGCATTTCAGGGGAAAACAAAGAGAAATGAAAAGGAAATGGCTAGTAAACTGGAGAATAGAACAAATCTTACCCTTTACGGAGAAGGGCTTGTGCAACCCAGAGAGCATTGTAAAGAGAATTCTCACGAGAGCCAGGCACAATTCCATACTTACTGCCTATTTCTTTATCAAATCTTTCTGCAAACATTTAAAACAGGTGATTGCAGCATTACTCTAGAAAACCAAAGAAAAAAGTCACACCGTGTTAAGTCCATCCATTGACGAGGCAGCAGATGTAACTGATAGCATAGAGGATGAAGCTTTGTCAGTCCTTTGACATAGCAGAAAATTCTCTGCATTATTACTAATTATGAAATAAACATCATTTTAGGATATTCCAGTTTTCTGGTCAAATAAGGACTATTAAAGCACTTCATACAACAATTGTGAAGAGTCGGTCAAAGTGATTGCTTCAACATATATTCGCGAGACTTGTTCCATTTGGAAGATCTGACAAGCCAGAATTCTCAAAACTGAAAAGTATAGAAAAGCGTTAAGGTCCCCTTTTAAGCGCAATAACTAAAGTGTGGGCTTTAACGAAGAAAGGTGTAGAAAAAATTAAGAATGATATACAAATAAAATATATTTACATATATGTGTGTGATGCAAGAGAAAATCAGAACAGAGACAAATAATTTTTGGGATAAGAGATTGAAAAATCTGTAATTAATCGACGAAAAAGAATTAGGCAAATCCAGTTCAAAAACGATTTTAAATTTTTAACTTAGATGGAAAGATGTCATTTTTAGTTTTTAGTAACAAGTTATCTTTTCTAACTTCTTATTCCTATGACTAGAAAATGCATGCATAACATTTTTCAAACAATGAATGTATGTTAAGACTGAAGTGATGATACAATTCATAGGTCTATCAGCCCACTGATTACACAGAAAGGGAAAAAGAAAACAATTGATGCTATCACTTGCCAAATTAATATTATCACTTGCCAACAAAATTGATTGTCTAGTGATGTCCTCTTAAATAGGGAGTCCATGGGTGATTAAGTGCACAACTTAGTACCTTGGTGCCAACACTAAAGAGCTAGCTAAGCAAGGCCAAGTGTAAAAACCGAGATTCCCCGAGCTTGCCTTTTATACACACTGTCATCCCTAGTGTATGCAGGTACGCCAGTGCTTTAACAATATAAGTGCTAACTATAGATCACGAGGGCTCATCAGAAAGGAGAGCAAACTAATACAAGGTTTCAAAAATGGTCATTACACCTGAAGAGATAAGTCAGCTGGTCTATAATCAACTAAAGCACAATTTGTTTCTCATCTTCCTTTTTTTATTTTCTTCTCTTCTTTTATTTTGGGAGGGGGGGGGGAGGGGGGGTTGGAGATGGATGGGTTTTCCTAAATATTAGAAATAAGTCACATTTACAAGAAAAAATAAAAGAAAACAAAAAAAGATGATTTATTATGTGAGTTTGACTGCAATGATGTAACATATGGCTAGGCTTTTGACGACCAATTTAGAATCTTGTCTAAACAGAGATAGTTGCATAACCATACACCCACCAAAAACTTGCACCGAAATTAGAGACCAATATGAACATTTACCTTCTATTCGATCAAATTCTTTAATTAGCCTGGCCGTTGGTCTATCCAGATCCTCTCTTTCTGGAACATTAAATACATAAACGCCACTTAAGTCCTGTAAATTCTTTTTTTCCCGCTGAAATTACAAATAAAGGTGAACATAAACAAATCATCATTAAACAGACATTTGGAGATACTAATAAGAAACAAAACAGGAAACAGGGTGTTAAATAGGGAGAAATAGCAAAAAGCTAGTTTGCGTTGAAAGAAGAGTGGTTGTTTACTCACGTTGTCTGCTGCACTATATAGAACTAGATCACATATACATATATATATCACCTACCCAAATAATATTTAATCAAACTTATATAGTACAAGGAAGATCTGGATCCCCACAAGGAAATGAAAATCTAAATTTACATTCTTTTGTGATAAAGGAAAATAAATTCACACAGAAATGTTTCTCGCCCACATCATTCCTAATACCCTCCTAGGACTCCTTAAATGGAATGACAAAAAGTTGGCTAAGGCCTTCACACAAGCCCCATTACTTCATCTTGTTTCTGTATTTGTTGTAATAATTCTATCTTCTGCTACCGCACTCTTTCTATCCTTTCTTCTACTCTTGCCTCTTACTACAAGAGGTTCGCGATTTTTTGTAAAGAAAGTGGACCTTGGGTCAAACTCAACCTAAAAAGCTATTTTGTAAAGAAAGTGATCTTTGGGTCTAACTCAGGTGAAGATAGATTTCCCAGAACCATATAAATAGACACCCCACCCCCCACCCCAAGCCCTGGACATCTTGAGCGTGGATATCATAACATAGTGGCCCAACATTAGGGGGGGTAGGGAGCGCTTCCCCCCGAATGGGGCCTTACGCGGCGCGAATCCGGATATAGTCGAGCTCCAATGCGGGTACCGGACACCGGGTGGGAAACCAAAAAAAAAAAAAAAAGATAAACCAAGAGTAGAGGTGGGTCTAGCTCTAATACCATATAAAAAAACTGGACCTTGGGCCTAACCGTACCTTCAAAAGCTAGCTTATGAGTTATGAGGTGAGTATTGCCGAAGACAATATAAGCAAACAACAGCCATTTCCCCACCAATGTGGGATGCTAACGATTTTCATCAAAGAGATTCAAGAAAGACAACGAACTGATGGTAATGGAATAAGATAGACCAGCCACTGATTACTAGGTGCAGCTAGCTCCTTGCAACTCTTCTTTCCTGTGAGGTCCTGAGCCTCCATACCATTCTCAGAGTTTCAAGCAGAAAGTTCTCTAGAACAACAGAAGGACACAACTCACAAGGAAAAGCTAGTCTACTTACCAGGGATTTTGGTACAACTGAAACTCAGATGCAGATAACTATACCAGTTTCATACCATTCTTCAGAAATATAGTAATTTTACTTTATTCTTTGATTTTACTCTATATAAGGGACAAGAATTTATTAAAGACTGCATTTGTACGACTTGGAGCAAACACAAACTAACAAAGTGCAAAACAAGAATTATACGCATATGGATCCACATTAGATTTTAATCAGATAGCTAATGAATAGAGACTGTCATCCCCTAATTAGCTGAGAATATAGACCGATCCACTAGAACGCCAAAGAATGATGAGGTAAAATTATAAAGTTTAAATTACTTAGCAACAGTTAGCCCATGTTTGTTCAAACCAAAGTATGACATATACCACACATAACCCGTTTATCCCCTAAGTCACAGTATACAGTCTGTACAACTATCTTTTATGAGACATTTTTTATACAACTTCTGCTTCATTCCTTGTCTGAAGTTCTTTCATGTCAGGAGAAAGAGACAAGAACCACTAAAGACATCACTTTCCACACGGCAACCTAACACATATTTATCAAGTAAGTTTACTTAGAAACTAGGCTGAACAGCCAGACTTTTTGTTAGCAACATATTTCCATCCATAATATGAAAGCTTCCTCTCACACTATAAAGTAACAGAATTCTCAAGTTACAAACAAGCTGGAAAAGAAGGTCCAGTAAAGGCTAGTTCAGGATTCAGCTTTTTTTATATAATAAATAGGATCCTACAAATATTAGGTAGCACTAGATTTTAGCATGACTAACATAAAATCTGAAATGTTTTTAGATAAGAAAAAAAAAAAGCAGCGACTAAGGATATTATATAATAGAAGTCGAAGGCACATCTTGTGATGTACAGTTTATAAGGAACAAAAAGCTTACAGTGTTAAAGAAGCATATAGCAACTTCATCGTAAGACCTATTAATAATCTGAGTTCTGAGAGATTGTGCAATGCAATTGATGGAAAGTTGAAAATGAGTAGCGGTCTTTTCATCATCCTGCAAAAATCGAAATATTTAGTGGGATTCCACAGTTTTACACTCAAAGGGTCAAAAATGCTAAAGAATTATGACAAAAATGTTTTCAAGAGAAATATTGCTCGTAATAACTGTACAACTACATGCACAAACTCAATCAAAATAAAAAAATTACAAGAAACTGAAATGCATTAGCACTCCAATCTCAAGGAGGTGCCTCCCAACCACCACTGCTACTCCTTGAAAAACTAGTCCTAAGCTGAACAAAATATGCCTCCGGAGATACCCTAAATTTTTCGGAAATAAAAGAAAAAAGGAGTTTCCAAAAACCTTTTGTTTCTCAAGAATCCAGCCAAAAGTTCAAAACACACCAAACAAGACAGCAGGAATTAGGTCCTAACTTATCTTCCTCTCTTTCTCTTTTTCTTCCTTTTATATCAATGGTATATGGGTTAGCTTCCGCACTCCAAGAATATTCTACTGGGTACCTGCTACTAGACTCCACTACCCTTCCCAGACTCCACTAGTGGGATTATACCGGTTTGTTGTTCTATTGACTTTTTGCCTTACTTCACTTCAGAAATTATTACTCCCTCGTTCCAATTTATGTGACATAGTTTGACTGGGCGTTGTTTAAGAAAAAAAGAAAAACATGTGGTCCAAAACAAATTTGTGTGGCATTAAGGATAAAATGAGAAATTTAAAGTTAAATTTTGTCTAAATATAAAAATGTATCATTATTTTAGGTACAAACTAAAAGCAAAGTGCATCATTTAAATTAGGCTAGAGGAAGTGATAAAACCGTGCCTTCATGGCGTCCGGGCTAGCTAGCGTGTTCATCAACTCGATTATTCCACTGAGTACCTACTACCTCCCAGTAGCATTTATAATGAATAACTCTGCCTACCAAGGCTTAAGCAGATGGAAATAGATTACCTAATGTTGTTTTTGCCTCCACCGGAAAACTGAAAAAAATAGAATGTGCCTTTTAAACTATATGATTAGAAGATTAGTTCATTCAGTAGAGGTGAATGGAGATACTTGATGTTAGGTTAAGCTGATAAAGATGACTGTTTCATTGTGAAGTTCTTTTAGAAGCTAAGTTATAATCTGATTGAAAGGCATTTATTGTTAAGCATAATTGTGAATACGGTTCTTGTGACATCCTCTTGATGAAAAATAAGGGAGGAAGATAAGTCGTATCTGTGGAGTGCTGGGTTTAGGCCATAGGAGAGACTAAAAACACTAGGGAGAAAGATAAGTCATATCTGCCTAAGCCTTGGTTGATAGAATTACCTGATGCATGCGCTGGTTGGAGGCAAGTATCTCCATTCACCTCTACTGAATGAACTAATCTTCTAATCATATAGTTTAAAAGGCACATTCTATTTTTTCCAGTTTTCCGGTGGAGGCAAAAACAACATTAGGTAATCTATTTCCATCTGCTTAAGCCTTGGTAGGCAGAGTTATCCATTATAGATGCTACTGGGAGGTAGTAGGTACTCAGTGGAATAATCGAGTTGATGAACACGCTAGGTAGCCCGGACGCCATGAAGGCACGGTTTTATCACTTCCTCTAGCCTAATTTAAGTGATTCACTTTGCTTTTAGTTTGTACCTAAAATAATGATACATTTTTATATTTAGACAAAATTTAACTTTAAATTTCTCATTTTACCCTTAATGCCACACAAATTTGTTTTGGACCACATGTTTTTCTTTTTTTCTTAAACAATGCCCAGTCAAACTATGTCACATAAATTGGAACGAGGGAGTAATAATTTCTGAAGTGAAGTAAGGCAAAAAGTCAATAGAACAACAAACCAGTATAATCCCACTAGTGGAGTCTGGGAAGGATAGTGTGTACGCAGGCTTTACCCCTACCCTGGAGTAGAGAGGTTGTTTCCGATAGACCCTCGACATCCCTCCCTCCAAAAACTCTCCACCTTGCTCTTGGGGTGACTCGAACTCACAACCTCTTGGTTGTAAGTGGAGGGTGCTCACCACTAGCGCAACCCACTCTTGTCAATAGAACAATGGAACCAAAATCAAGTAAAAAAATTAAACAAAATGAGAAACAGTAACTGATAATTAAGGACTAACCGTAGGGCAAGTAGTGGAAAACATTTTGGGCGAAGCATCCACAAGGTATACCAATAATTCCTTAGTAGCATCTCTTTCCTGGATGTTTAATTTGATTGCACATTTTAGATATAATTATACAAAATAATTTAATTTTCAATTTTAACACAAACAAATAAGTGAATAAAAAATTATTACTATTGATAATAATAATAATAATAGGGACCTTATAAAATTCACTTTCTGGATCATCTTCATCGTCACGAAAGACTTCATCTGGGTCTAGGTCCATTGACATATTGAAGTAATTCTAAAGATTTTTAACAATAAAATGAAGCAGAAGAAGATGAGGCTTTAGGTTTTAGAGGGGTTTTATTTTTTTAAAAAGTGCTACTTTTTCTCTGAAGGGGCTGCTTGTTCGAGAAGGAGACGAAGTTTTGGCCTCCCGCCTTCTTTTAGACTCTTCGTTAATTTTTCACAAAGCACCATCTTTTAGTCCTAATTAGTCATTTATACATACCTTTGGCTATATTACGCTCTATAGATATCTTTTATATTTTTATACAATGTATTTCATGTATTTAAACGGTTGTATTCATTAATAAAAGAAAAAAAATGAGCATAAAAATGGGAAATCCAGCTAAGTATTATCTGTATTTAACTGTATTCAAGCGAAATTTCAGCTGTATTTAACTGTATTCAAGCAAAATTTCAGTGAAATACAGTAACTTTTTTGCGCAAATTCTGGGAACTTAAACTTGTTAAAAACGGAAGAAAATCAAATCACATGATAGTCTCCTAATTTAACTCAAAGAACTAAAACGAGTACACACTAATTTGTATTTTGCTCAAAGAAAGCAACTCAAAAACGTGAAAAGAAGGAAAAACCAGAGCAACACATCTGATCGAACTTCTCGATTCTCTTCTCCTTTTTTTCTATTGAATACAACAAAATACAATTGAATACAGCTGAATAAAATTCTTGAATGCAACAAAATACAACTAACTTCTGCTGAATAAAATAGTTGAATATAACTAACTACAACTGAATACAGTTGTATAAAACACTTGAATACAACTAACTATTGCTGAATAAAATTTAATTACAACTGATTAAAACTGAATACAAGAGAATAATCACAACTTTTTAATACATCTAAAATATATAAACGAATGTTGCTGAATACATGTGAATACAGCTTCACCTCTTTCATCTGTAAACATGGCTTTTAACAAAATCAAGGTTGAAAACTCTATCGTTGAGATGGACGGTTAGATCTCTTTCTCCTTTACTTTCTCTATCTCTATATTTTTTCCGTTTTTCTTGCTGAATTTATTGTTTTATAGATCTGTTTTTGTATGCCAAATAATAATAAAGATTGATTATGCTGTGAAAATACAGAGAGGACAAAGAATTTGAGTAATGTGGGTATGTGGGAGAAGAGAGTAGAGGTGACAATGGCGGAGAAATAGAGATTTAGGGTGGGAGAAGATTTATGAAACGTAGGTTTGTGGGAGAAGAGGGTAAAGTGTATGGAAAAAGAGAGAGAAAAGCTAGTCAGAGAAGATATACGCTAATTAGGTGAGAGAAAATATAAAAAATGAGAGAAAAATATTTTGTAGCATATATGGTGCCTTAATTGTAGGATGGAACTATATTTAGATTTTTTGCTATAAACTATAAAAGGTATTTATAGGATGTAATATTTTAAAATGGTATTTATTTAATATAAATAGGGTACTAACCTATTCTATAGGTGGTAAAATTTCCTTTTTTCAATTGAGGTAATTGTACTGCCAATACATTTTCATTTACAGCTTTTGTTAGGGATTGTATTGTATGTTATTTTAATTAAAATATTTATTTTGATTGGTACTTATATTTTGTACGGAAAAGGACCAAAAATGCCTCTGAAATATTAAATTTGGTACAATAATGCCCTCCTACCACCTTTTCGAACAAAAATGCACTTATTGTTTAACTTTTGGCTCAGTCATGCCCCTACTTCTAACGGCCTTTTTTTAAATATATATATATATATTTAATTCACATGTAATATTTTTATTGGCTAAATTTAAAGGCCAGCCCTAATACGCTAACCCACTTGTAACCCGCTCCGTTAACGACCCGCTTTTCTTTAATTCATTTTAACTCAAACACCCAATTTTTTAAAGACGCAACTGCTCATCAAATTCTCCATCTCTCATCTCCTACCTTCCAATTTTATATCTTCTTCTGAAATTTACATTAATAACGATTCTTCCTTTAGCTTCAAATATTTTACTCTTTTCTGTTTCTTCTCTTAGCCAAGGTGATTTCCTTATATGTTATTGGATAATTGCCAACCATTTTACTGCTACAACACCTATGAATAGCGGTAGTAGATTCTACAAATGTTGTTATTCTGAGAAGAATGGTTGCCCGTTATTGTGAATGGCGCGATGAACAATTTCTACTTCATGTGTTAATGTTTATCGTTAATCAAAAATTTTCATTGGATGTCCTTCGTCAAGAAAGGAACAAGTTGAAAAAGACTGAATGATATGGTTCATAACAAAGTTGCAGATTTGAACAAAGTATCTGCCTTGGAGGAGAAAGGTTCCAATTTGGAATTAAAAGTGAATCGAATGAGAAAATTATTGTTATGGTCATGTGCTAATTTGGTATTTTTTGCCACCGTCAAGATGATGAATTGAGAAGTTGGTGGCAAATGTCGATGAAGTATTTTAAGATTCTGTATATTTCTACTTTCTCTATGTCGAGTAATTGTTGTTTTGGTCATTTGTGTCGATGTCGGATGAGTTATTAAGGGAATGAGCAGATTAATGTTTTGATAGCAGCGATAGCAGTGTTTGTTTTGGTTATTAGCGTTGGTGGATCTAGTGTTAATTGTTCCTAATCAAAGAGGTGCGGGTCGATAATAGGGCGAGTTACGGGTGGATTAGTGTATTAGGGCTGGCCTTTAAGTCCAGCCAATAAAAACATTACACATGGATTAAAAAAAAATTAAATGAAAGGCTGTTAGAAATAGGGGCATGATTGAGCCAAAAGTTAAATGGTAGGTGCATTTTTATTCGAAAAGGTGGAAGGATACTATTATTGTATCAAATTCGATACTTCATGGGCACTTTAGGTCCTTTTCTGAATTTTGAATTGTATGTTAAATTCATCACTACGTAACGCCAAAAAGTATCATTTTATGGAATGGCATATAATGTGGTGGCATCGTTCCCTTCTTTTTTTTCTCTCATTTTGCCCTTTCTTATTATTAACTAATCATATTTTATCCGTTGTCCTATTTTTTATATAATAATTCTACCCTGTGTCCTATTTTTTCTTAGTAATTTTACAAGTTTATTCTTCATATTATTGATGCGTGACATCATGAAACTGTTTGGCCAAAAAGTGTTAGGCCTTTTTGTTAAACTAATTAAATAAAATGATCATGGGTAAATTCTAATTGGTTTTCGTGAGTGTCTGAACAAATTGGTTTTGGGGTTTTATTCTAATTGGTGTCGAGAAGTTGTGGCTGAAGCTTGGGTTCATTTATTTGAGGATTGCTCGACAATCGAATTTCTGGTGCTGAAGCTCGAAGAACAGCTTCAATTTTCTGGAGTTGAGTGCCTGAAGCTGTTGCGTAGCCTATGCACTCCTCGACGCATCAGATCTCTCCTCAGATTGACTGCTGCAGCTAGCAAGAAAACTCTCTCACAAACTCCCTGTAAATCTCTCCCCAGATTTACCTCAGTTAAGCTTTCATATCTTTCCAATCGAGTTGGGTTCCAATTCGAATTTGCCAGAATCATTCGCATTCCACGAATTCAGTGGTAGCGGTGATAGCTCCTTCTGGTTTTTGGGTCGTGGTATTTTCTGTGTTTTCAGGAATTCTCGGAGTATTTGGAGACAAGTTGGGCGCACGAGCACTGGCAAAGGAAAGCAACCTGGGCGAGTGTCAGCAAAGGGCGGTAGGAAGTGGTGCGTGAGCATACAACTGCATCGAGTACAACAAATCAGCCACAGGTTTTGTTATCGGGAGTTGGTACCTCCTGTTTTACTGTTTCCCTTTTGGTGTTAGCGAAATTACTGTTACTTTACTTCGCAATAGTTAAACCTTTCAACTAGGATACTAGTTACCACTTGTTTCCTTCTTGTTTGATTTGCGTACGTTGTGCACTAGCGAGTCTTCTCTAGATTGTTGTAGGTGTAGTGGCTGCAGTCTGGGATGATAGAATAAGGGCATGTCCTCGGGTGGGGCAGAGTGGGGGGCTGGGGTTAGGGGGTGGGTCGGGTAGCAGGGGAGGTAGAGGGGGCAAGGGAGCCTATAGGTTGAGAATCGAGTCATGGAACATAGGTTCACTGACGAGTAAATCCATAGAGTTGGCGAAAATCTTGCAGAAGAGGAAGATTAATATAGCGTGTGTCCAGAAGACTAGGTGGGCCGGATCGAGGGCGAAAAACGTGGATGGGTATAAGTTGTGGTACTCTGGTATCCTGAGAGGTAAGAATGAAGTGGGTATCCTGGTAGATAGTCATCTTAGAGAGTCCGTGGTAGAGGTCAGGCGGGTGAATGATAGACTAATGATTATTAAGTTGGTGGTAGGTGAGGGTACTTTAAATGTTGTTAGCGCGTACGCACCGCAAGCAGGCTTGGATGAGGATATTAAGAGGCGCTTTTGGGAGGGGTTGGATGAGATTGTTCGTAGTATACCGCCTTCTGAGAGGTTATTCATAGGAGGAGATTTCAATGGTCATATTGGGTCATCTGCAGGTGGGTACACTGAGGTGCATAGCGGCTTTGGTTTCGGAGAGCGGAACGGAGGGGGAATTGCGCTGTTGGACTTTGCCAAGGCTTTCGATCTAGTCATTGCGAACTCGAGTTTTGCAAAGCGGGATGAACATTTGGTTACTTACCAAAGTTCGGTGGCGAAGACTCAGATTGACTACCTCCTCCTCAGGAGATGCGACAGAAGGTTGTGCGAGGACTGCAAGGTTATCCCAGGTGAGACCCTCTCAACGCAGCATAGGTTTTTGGTGATGGACATTTGTATTAGGATAAGGAGGAAGAAGAGGTCAGTACAAGGACGCCCCAGGATTAGGTGGGGCGCCTTAACTGAGGATAAAGCTAAGGAGTTGGAAGGAAGGTTATCGGCAATGGGAGCTTGGAGAAGTGGTGGGGACGCGAACACAATGTGGTCGACGACGGCGGACTGTATAAGAAAGGCGGCGAGAGAGGTGTTAGGGATATCTACGGGCCGCAATGGTGGTCACAAAGGAGATTGGTGGTGGAATACAGTTGTCCAAGGTAAAGTGGAAGCGAAGAAGGCAGCTTACCTGCGGTTAGTAGGGAGCACTAACGAGGAGGAGAAGAGAGAGAGCAGTCAAAGGTATAAGGTAGCTAGGAAGGAGGAAAAGATGGCAGTGACGGAGGCTAAGACGACAACTTTTGCTCGTCTGTATGAGGAACTAAGGAACAAAGGTCGGGAGAAGAAGTTATTCCGACTCGCTAAGGCGAGAGAGAGGATAACTCGAGATCTAGACCAGGTGAGGTGCATAAAAGATGACGACGGCAAAGTTTTGATGGGAGATGACCAGATTAAGAGGAGGTGGCAGACCTACTTTCATAAACTTCTAAGTGAAGAAGGAGATCAAGATATTAGACCTAGCGAATCGAGGAATGCCGACAGTCACCATGAATTAAGTAATTGTAGGGACATTGAGATCGATGAAGTCATGGAGGCAATGCGTAAGATGAGAAGGGGCAAAGCTACCGGGCCAGACTAAATTCCGGTTGAACTGTGGAGGTGTGTGGGTAGAGCAGGCTTGGAATGGCTTACTGCATTGTTTAGTGTTATATTCAAGACTAATAGGATGCCTGAAGAGTGGAGGTGGAGTACAATGGTCCCGTTGTATAAGAACAAAGGTGATGTCCAGAGCTGTAACAACTATAGGGGCATCAAATTACTAAGTCATACCATGAAAGTTTGGGAGAGAGTGGTAGAAATGAGAGTGCGAAGGACGGTGTCTATTTCAGACAACCAGTTCGGGTTCATGCCGGGGCGATCTACCACAGAAGCTATCCACCTTATTAGGAGGATGGTGGAACAGTACAGGGATAGGAAGAAGGATCTCCACATGGTGTTTATTGATCTGGAGAAAGCGTACGATAGGGTTCCTAGGGAGGTCTTATGGAGCTGCTTAGAGGATAAAGGGGTCCCGGTTGACTATATTAGGGTGATTAAAGACATGTATGCTGGAGCTAAGACTCGGGTTAGGACAGTAGGAGGCGACTCTGAACACTTTCCAGTTATTACGGGGTTGCACCAAGGGTCTGCGCTCAGCCCATTCCTATTTGCCCTGGTGATGGATGCACTGACTCATCATATTCAAGGGGAGGTGCCATGGTGCATGCTATTTGCTGATGACATTATTCTAATTGACGAGACACGAGGCGGCGTCAACGAGAGGCTAGAGATTTGGAGACATGCTCTTGAGTCTAAAGGTTTCAAGTTGAGCAGGACGAAGACGGAATACCTCGAGTGCAAATTTGGAGTTGAGCCGACGGAAGCGGGAGTTGAAGTGAGGCTTGACTCTCAAGTCATTCCCAAGAGGGGTAGTTTCAAGTACCTTGGATCGGTTATTCAGGGGATCGGGGAGATTGACGAGGATGTCACACACCGTATAGGGGTGGGGTGGATGAAGTGGAGGTTAGCGTCGGGAGTCTTGTGTGACAAGAAAGTGCCACCGTTACTAAAAGGTAAGTTTTATAGAGCAGTGGTTAGGCCTGCCATGTTATATGGAACTGAATGTTGGCCGGTAAAGAACTCACACATCCAGAAGATGAAAGTAGCAGAGATGAGGATGTTGAGGTGGATGTGCGGGCATACAAGAATGGATAAGATTAGGAATGAAGATATTCGAGAGAAGGTGGGCGTGGCCCCCATGGAGGACAAGATGTGGGAAGCAAGACTCAGATGGTTCGGGCACATTCAGAGGAGGAGCACTGATGCACCGGTGAGGAGGTGTGAGCGACTGGCTGTAGTGGGCACGCGGAGAGGTAGAGTACGACCTAAGAAGTATTGGGGAGAGGTGATCAGACAGGACATGGCGCGACTTAGGATTACTGAGGACATGGCCATTGACAGGGAAGTATGGAGGTCGAGTATTAAGGTTGTAGGTTAGGGGAGAGTTGTGAATATTTCTACAGCACAATAGAGTGAGACTAGCCAGTTAGGAGTTGGACTAAGAATGTCATTGGTCGTCTATTGATGCAGGGCTTTACCTGCTAGTTTTACTATACCAGCCATCGTTTTAGTATTTCGTATTCTGTATTTCATATCTATTGTATTGCTGGTATTTTATTATGCATTTTTATTATGCATTTTTATGGTACTAATATATCGGCTTCTGTTGCTTTTGAGCCGAGGGTCTCCTGGAAACAGCCTCTCTACCCTTCGGGGTAGGGGTAAGGTCTGCGTACATATTACCCTCCCCAGACCCCACTTGTGGGATTATATTGGGTTGTTGTTGTTGTTGATCATGGGTAAATTCTAGCTAAATGTAATAAGTCCTAGATCTAAGATTGATGGATAGCAATAGTATAAAAACCAAATTCAAAACTATTAAATATCAATGGGGAGTTTAATAATATTGTTATGAATAAATGAGGGGATACTTACAAGCAATAAATATGATAAATGACAATAAATTTAAATAGAGAAAATGATTCACCAAAATATTCAATAAGGTGGATGATTCTCCCTCTGACAGTGATGTAAGGCAGCCAACGTGGGAATATAGAAAACTTTGTCGAATCTCATGTGAAAAAGTTTGGGACAAACAACAAATCGAATCTTGTGTAAAGATAATGTTTGTAGTTACTTGATAGTGAACTTTTCTAGAGAGAGCTTATCATATAGAATATTACCTGCCCCTTTCTTTCTCTCTATCTTTCTACTTATATGGGACATATCCCTTACCTACTGAAAGTACGAGTGCATAGAATATTTGTAGACAATAAATTTGCGTCAAGAAAATAATCGAGACCGAAAATATTGCAACAATCGTAGTATTTGATGTCAGATAATATGAGTGTACAATCTCTATGAATCCTCTAATTCTTCTTTCCAATTGTTAAAGAATTCAAGGGCATTTGAGCTTGATCTTCAATCTATATTTGCCTCACGAACGATGATCTTTAATTCAACTAGCACGAACTTTGATTTGAACTTGTACTCCTAGAATGTTGATTTGTTCTTCGCTCTTGAGATTGAACTTAATTTGTTCTTCGTTCTTGAGCTTGAACTTGATTGCTTGAAGCTTGAAATTTGTGGAGGAATTTGCAGCGTTTGATCCACGAGCTCTTTCTTGTTTCTTGTTATAACTTCTGGTGTCTTTTCTGGGTTATAAAGACCCTTATTTATTGTGGGAGGGAAGAGTTACGATAAGAACAAACTCTTTCCGACCAATCAAATCAAAGTGTGACAATGCCGCATTTGATTGACCAGAATATGTCACTTGCACACGTGGCGCGATTTCATTAGCCTTTTAATGTGACTTGGCATGCCTTATCATTTTGACACATGTCATGATCTTATTGGCTCTTCTGTTTGACGTGGCATGCTACGTCACTTGACATGTGACACCAAACTGAGCCTCTATGAAGATGATATCTTGGGCTTAATGAAATAGGCTCATTACTTGCAGCCCAATTAAATAGGCTAGCCCAATAGATTTGGACTTCTTTATTTGACTCATATGTATTGAACTTATATAATTAATCCAATTATATTAACCTATCAATTTAGTTGGACTAACATATTTAATATATAGTTCAAATTATTTTATTGAATTTAAATCCAAAAAAAAATTTATGCTTACAAATGCGCCATACTTCAAGACTTGTTGAGGTATAAATTTATCTAGCTTTTAAGACGAGACTTGAAGTATGTAAAAAGTAATTATTACTTCATTTTTATTGACTTCTCACCAATATCTTTTCACGTTGCAATGTCACTTAAAGAAGATTTAGGATTTAAACGTGAGCCTTTCCGTGGAATTTCACGTGATCAACTCCATGTAGGACACTCCTTTGTATTTCACTTTAACTTTTAACAAATCTTACCAGAAAACAAATTGCTTTTGGCAGTCATTTACGTGGATAATAACTTGTACAATACCAAATGGGTTTTGAAAACTTTGCACTGCCTTTAAAATCGTTGTCCCACATCGATATTTAGCTCGCAATAGCCACCTTATGATATCTATAAATACCGCATACCCTTCATTCCATTAGTACTAATTCCAGTATCAATTTTAGCATTTGCAAATTGTTTTGAGTTTACTTTTAACAACTTGGATGCATTGACATGAAAGTAATTTTTTTTCCTTGTGTTTTTCTTCCCTTGTCTTTTTTGTAGGTCAAATGACAAGGATACGCTCTTGTTCAACGAGATGATCCATGTACGCAGAAGACAATCATAGGGTGTGAGGGGATGGGTACGTATCCCTGCTCGAATATCGGAGAGGTTACTCTCATGGTCCGACTATTGAAGAGATTACTCTCAATGTGGCTCGACTACTGGAGAGAGTACTCTCAATGTGGTCCGACTACCGAAGAGATTACTTTCAATGTGGCTCGACTACCGGAGAGATTTCTCTCAAAATAACCCAACTATCAGAGAGATTACTCTCAATGTGCCCCGACTACCAGAGAGATTACTCTCAATGTGGCCCGACTACTGGAGAGATTACTCTCATAATGACCCGACTACCGGAGAGATTACTCTCAAAATGACCCGACTATCGGAGAGTCCGACTTAAGGTGCAAAGGGATTCATATGTCCACCTTAAGATTGGAAAGTTATAGTTCCTTTTAAGGACAAACCCATGAAGAGGCCAACTTAAGGTGCAAAGGGACTTATATGTCCACCTTAAGATTGGAAGGTTATAGTTCGTTTTAACGACAAGCCCACAAAAATGCCAACTTAAGATTCAAAGGGACTTATACATCCACCTTAAGATTGGAAAGTTATAGTTTCAACTCAAAGACGGCATCGACTTGACGACATTGACTTGAACTCTTGGAAAACTTTGAAGATTTGGCGGACTTTGCAGACTTCAACTTGAAGAGCGGTTGACTTTTGAAATTTAACCTGAAAAATTAGCAGACTTGAAGACTTCAACTTAAAGATTTGGAGGGCTTAAACAAGTCTACTTTAAGACCGGCGAATTTGAAGACTGAAACTTGAAGACCGACAGACTTGAAGACTTCAACTTGGAAACTTGGAGGACTTAAATATTTCAACTTGAAGAGTGGCGAACGTGAAGACTTCAACTTGGATATTTGGAGGGTTTAAGTATTTCAATTTCTCTTTTGCTTTACATTGTTAGACTTTTATCTTAGTCGCATAATTTTCAGTTTTATGCGCTTGTAATAAAAGATTCATATCTTGTTGTGGGAAAGTCCAAATAACGAATTGTTTGATTTCTCGAAAATTAGACTTCAATATTTAAAATATATCCAAAACTTAGAACCAAACACCTTCATAATCACCCCATATACTACTTTGAAATCAACTTTAGATTCCATCATGTTGAAAGTTTCGAATTTGTGCAGTCGCACTACGATATTAAGAGAAAATGTTTCGTTGGATAAAATAAAAGTGGGATCAATATTTGACAAAAAAAAAGAGTGTAATTAACTATTTTTTGAATATAGCAATTAAAGGACATTTTGAATTCAAGGTTGTTAGATCAAGCTCAACAAGATATTCGTTGAAATGCAATGATGATAGGTGTGGGTGGTGTGTGGGTGCTTTCAAAGTTAAAGATTCAATATTGTTCAAGATAGTAAAGATTGAGAAAAATCATGACTGCTCAGTTAACACTATGAAAGCTGATCAAAGGCATGCAACTTCAAAGTTGATTAGTGGTTATATTATTGACAATCTTCGAGACCCAAGGTTTGAAGTTACACTAGCTTTTGTCATGGCAGAAATGCAAAAATTGCATGGACTAAACATTGGGTATCACAAGGCGTGGCGTGCTATTCAACGTGCTTCAGCTTTAATAAGAGGAACTCCTGAAGAGAATTATAAATTATTGTCTTCATACTTGTATATGATGAAAAGTAAAAACCCGGGAACATATACTAACATAAATATAGACTACAACAACATGTAAACAACCAAAAAGGAGATTATTAGTCTGTTTTATAAATTTTAGGACATGTTGTCCTTAACCAGTTTTTGATGTGTGCAGTCAAAAAGGTAAGGACACTTGGTCCTTAACTTTTGAACTCTAAGTTAGGACTGTCTGTCCTTAATTTTTGAACTTGTAACTCTAAGTTCAGGACTTCATGTCCTTAACTTTTGAGCTTGTAACTCTAAGTTAAGGAATGCATGTCCTTAACTTTTAAACTTGTAACTCTAAGTTAATAACTGCATGTCCTTAACTTTTAAACTTGTAACTCTAAGTTAAGGACCAAGAGTCCTTAACTTTTGACCTTGGAAGTCTAACTTCAGGACTACCTGTCCTAAACTTTTGGGCTTGTAACCTGAAGTTCAAGACTAACTGTCCGTAACTTTTGAACTTGTTAGTCTAAGTTAAGGACTACCTGTCCTTAACTTCTGTTAACCTTCAACTGTATTTTCAGGTTTCTTTATATGTTTTATGTATATGGATCATAAATAACTGGTTAAAATAATTGTAGACCAGTGATTGTTGTTGATGCAACTTTTTTGAAGTCAAAATTTCGTGGTGTTTTAATGATTTCAGTTTCAAAGGATGCAAATAACCAATTTTTCCCACTAGCCTTTAGAATTGCAGAATCTCAAAATAACAATTCCTATGAGTGGTACTTTAGTGAGCTTCGCAATGCAATTGGGAGCCGTAAGAATTTAATTTTTTTATCAGATAGGCATCAAGCTATTGCATATGGCATTGCAAAGGTATATCCTGAAAGCTATCATGGGATTTGTATCTATCATTTGGAGCAGAACCTAAAGTGAAGGAAAGTAAAAGTGAGGTCATAAAATTTTTCCAAAGTACTGCAAGAGTATGCAGACGCAAAGAATTTGATTTATGCGTGTCATATGTAGCAAAAGTAGATAAGAAGACTTATGACTACTTGATGGAAGAACCACCGGAAAGGTGGGCACGTTCTTGTAGTCCACGATGAAGATATGACATGCTCACAACAAACATAGTTGAGTCAATAAATTCTGTGTTATTAGAAGCAATGGAGCTGCCTATATTAAGAATGATGGATTTCATCCAAGTGAAGCTACAACGTTGGTTTTATGAAAGAAGAAATAAAGCAGAAGGAACTTTTTATGACGTTTCTTGTTGGGTAGAGGAGGAATTGAAGAAAAAGATAGATTTATCATTTACTTTGAATGCAAGTATTATGTTCTTTGTTTAGCTTATTATTTTAATGATAATTTAACATAATGTACTAACTTATAATTTTTTAACATTAAAGGTCTTCCCTGTTGATTCATGGCGTTCTAGAGTTGAGGAAGAAGGAATTACTTTCTTGGTGGACTTAAACAAAAGAACATGTAATTTTTTTCAGTTTCCATTTGATGAATTACCATGCATACATGCAATTGCAGCTATCGAGAAGAGAAACATCAAGAAGTCCAACTTTTGCTCGCACTGGTACTTAAAGGAATCTTGGCTGAACACATATGAAAGACAGATACATCCTGGAGGACATACTGATTCTTGGATTGTACCAGAGAGTGTTAAGTCACAAATTATTAAACCTCCAGATTTCAAAGTGTCACCAGGTAGAAGACAGAAGAAAAGGCATATTCCAGCTACCGAGTCATCAAAAATAACATTCAAATATGGTTGTTGCAGAAGAGTTGGTCATAATAGAACAACTTGTATATATTCTCAAGCAGTCCATTCATTTTCAAGGAAGAATAGAGAATAGTAGATATATACACTTATGTTTATCTACTCTTTTATGTTTTTGCTATAAATTGGATTCATTTAGGTTGTATTTATTTGAGCAGATGTCCTGAATATTCAAAGCTTCTTTGCGCTTACATGTTTTTTGTTTCTTTTGAGTTCCAAGTTCAAAAGTTAAGTATAGGCAGTCCTTAACTTAGAGTTCCAAGTTCAAAAGTTAAGGACACGTGGTCCTTAACTTAGAGTTCCAAGTTCAAAAGTTAAGGATACTTGGTCCTGAATTTTGAGTTCCAAGTTCAAAAGTTAAGAACACTTGGTCCTTAACTTTGAATTCCAAGTTCAAAAGTTAAGGACACTTGGTCCTGAACTTCAAGTTTCAAGTTCAAAAGTTAAGGACATCTCGTCCTGAACTTCAATTTCCAAGTTCAAAAGTTAAGGACACTTGGTCCTTAACTAATACTTGCAAGCTCGATACACTTAATTTAGGGATTGAAAATGGACAAATCAATACTTGACAGAAACAAAGAAATTAATAATATGATGCCTTCATATTACTTCTGAAACTGTAATTTGGCATAACTGTGACCAAAAATTATGCTATGCAAACAAAATAAAAGTGCCTTATTTACAGCAATTTTATACAAAACATCAACAACAACTAACTTTCTTTACAACTAAACTACAACTCCTTTGGGCAACAAGTTTTATTTTCACTATCATAGTCGTCGCCAACATTTTCTGGTGGTGCATCATAACCAGAATTTCTTTTCCACTCTCCATGTGCCCAAAGATTTGCTGCAAGTTCTTTTCTAAAGTTTATTATGTCTTCGGGTTGGAATTTCTCCACATCCTTTCCAATCATCAACAACTCCACATACTTGATTAGGAATGCACCACAATTAGTCTTAAGAAAAACATAAGATATGGAGTGAATTAAAAAAATCTGTAATAAAATACATCTAAAGTACATATAAATTATATAGCAAATAACAACACGTACGATCCAGTTTGGTGTGGTGATCTTTGCCACTGAATATCAAATTTGTTGAATGCATTTCCAAAAGATTTGTGATTTTTCTCAAACTATGAGAACTTTAGCAAGTGGGGGACCATGCGTGCATACATTTTAATGTGATTCATTCCTGCCTCATATGGCTCACTATGAATGGAATCGTACACATCAATCTTTTTCTCATTCAAGTCCAATACCCCCAAAAGAAAATATGTCACAGCATCATCATCTTCTGGAGGAAGCCAACATGGAAAAAAGATTCTGTCAACCTCAGTCCAAGAAATTCCACATCTACGACTATCACTCCACACATATGGTGTCAGAAACAATTGATTATCACCACACCAAAACTCAACTGTAGCATCTTCATTGAAATCCTTATATACAAGCACCGTATAGTTATCAAAAAATATATATGTAGTTGTGCAACGAAAAAGATGGGTGCGAGGGGTAGCATTCCTTCTTTCTCAAACAATACAGGGCAATGTCAATATGCTTCATAAAAAGCAAAAAAAATTAAACAAATCCATCAGTCATAAATAATTAAAAAGCAATAAATTAAGAATAAAGAAAATAAATGCCTTAAGAATTATCAAACCTTATCATCAAGTACAAATCTACTATCTGAAAGCTCAAGGAAGAACATTTTGCTACTGATTTTTTGATGGTACAATTTATATGGATTCTTTCTCACACCATTATTGTCAGCATATATGTAAGTTTCTCCCCTGAAAATTTTGAAAACATCAAAGTTAGAAGTTAGTCCTCATTTCCTAATTAAGGGCATCTAGTCCTGAACTTAGGCTAAGAAGTTCAAAAGTTAAGGACAATAGGTCCTGAACATTGAGTTACAAGTTCAAAAGTTAAGGACAATAGGTTCTGAACTTCAAGTTTCAAGTTCAAAACTTAAGGACACATCAGTTTGACAAGTTCAAAAGTTAAGGACACTTAGTCTTGAACTTCGAGTTCCAAGTTCAAAAGTTAAGGACAAAAGGTCCTAAAGTTTGAATTCCAAGTTCAAAAGCTAAGGACACTTGGTCCTTAATTGTAACGACCCGACCTGTCGTTATAAGAATTAGCATCTTGTTCAATGGCTTAAGACCTCGAGGAGCTTCGTAATAAGCATTATGACCCGCATGTATGATCAAGTTTGATTTTTCGTAAGATTCGGATTTAAATTTAAAGAAAAATAAAAAATCTTATTTTTTTTAAGCTCAAATGGAAAGAGTTGCCCGAAGAGTTTACTTTTGATAAAATGACCCCAAATTAGAATTTTAATGATGTCAATAGCTTCGTATGGTGATTTCGGACTTAGAAGTGTGTCCAAATTTGGATTTGGAAGTCCATAGGATAATTCGGCGCATTTTGGCAAAACAAGATAGTTGATGTGTTCTAATTATATTATTTAGTATGTGGAAGAGAACTATTACCATGATGGATGCCAAATGGATATGGTAGCAAGTGTACGAGGTATACTATAAGATATATGGGGTCTAATTAAAGTCCTAGGCCAAAGCCAAGTTGGAAAATTTCATAATATACAAAAGTTGCAAATGAGTACGCACAAGACCTCATTTTGGACGAGCATATCTACATGGATATAACGAGTTGTGTGATGAAAAACCTACAAAATTAAAGATCGTTGAGTCTAGTTTCCACAAAATTAAACCGTTTGTCATTTGGATGTGTATACATAAAGTTATGACCATTTTACCAGACATGTGTCATAAGCGCGCCCAGGCGCGCGGCCGCGCCGAAACCGCGGCAATTCAAGAGTTTTCTGCCTTTGAGCGCAGTGGAACGCGGAAGGAGCACGGTGGAGCATGTAAAATCCCTAAAATACCCCTAGGCAGTGTAAAAACAGAAGGGGGTCCGAAATTCTTCCATTTTTGGTCATTCAAGCTCGGATTTGGGCGATTCCAAAGGGGTTTTTCATGATTTCGACTTGGGTAAGTGTTCTATATCTGGAAGTGATTACATTTCATGAATCTATATCAATATTCATCGTTTATTTCGGATTTGGAAGAAAGAAATTGAAGTTTTTGCAAAACTTTCCAAAAATGAAAATTTAGGATTTGAAGGTCTATTTGACATCGGAATTCGATAATTTTTGTATGGTTGAACTCATATCGGAATGGGTTGTCGGATTTTATGAGTTTCATCGAATTTCGAGACGTGGGCCCCACGGTTTGGATTTTGTTGGAAAATTAGTATTTTCATATGGAATTAATTCCTATAATTAGTATTGACTGAATTGAATTAACGGTGGCTAGATTCGGGTCGATTGGAGGCCGATTCGAGAGGAAAAGGCATTTCGGAGTAGGATTTTGCTCGGATTGAGGTGAGTATTGATTGTAAATGATGCTCTGAAGGTTTGAAACCCCGGATTGCACATCGTAGTGCTATATTGATGTGAGACACACGTTTGATGACGAGCGTGTGGTCGTATACTATTGGGGATTGTGACTTGGTCCATCCCGCATTGATGATTTTACCGCGTATTTGACTGAGACTTATTTGTTTTCATTATGCTTTGAGCTAATTTCCATATTTGGGCTTCGTGCCAACTATTTGAATCCTTTGGGGATTTTTATTACTATTTCCTCACTGTTTTAACTTATTAATTGAACTCGGTCATGTTATTTTCCATTGTTTTACTACTCAGCCATTTTTACTCCATTTTGAGATTTAAATGATGCTTTGGGCTGAGAAATACTGTTTTACTAATGCCCGAGGGGCTTGTGAGTATTTTTGACCGAGTAAGTCCGATGGCCTAGTTGTGAGGAAACACTGATACTGATTGAGGTTGAGGGCCTGAGATATGTACGCCACGAGGTGGCTTGTTGATATTGTTTATGAGGCCGAGGGCCTGAGATACATATATACGCCACGAGGTGGCTTCACTGATATGAGGTCGAGGGCCTAAATTTGATGCCATGAGATGGCTTCATATTGCGCTTGGGCCGTAAGGGGCCCCTCCCAGAGTTTGTACACCCCCAGTGAGCGCGGGTACCCATTATGATATGATATTGAGCCTGAGGGGCTGTTACTGTTTTGATATTGGGCCCGAGGGGCTGACACTGTTCTGATATTGAGCCTAAGGGGCAGGTTCTGTTGATATTATGCCCAAGGGGCAGTTTGTTGTACATGTTTTGCCCGAGGGGCTCTTTACATTTCTATCATTTTGTTACTCACTTGTAAATTACTTGCTTTACTTGTTGGAAAAAGGGATTTTCACTTGATTTCCCACTGCTTTACTGTTTAAAGTGATTTTACTGCTTCAATATGGAATGCCTTGTGTTTTTACGTGATTTCTTATCTTCAGTCATTATTTATATTTATTACTCACCGGGTCAGAGTACTCACATTACTCCCTGCACCATGTGTGCAGATTCAGGCGTTGCTGGTTCCGCTCCTGAGTGCTGATTTCCTCCAGTTTCAGGCGGCTTTCAGGGATTACGAGGTAGCTGTTAACGTTCGCAGCCTCGTGTCTCTATTATCTCGTCTTCTATATTCCTTATGGACATTGTACTAGTTATTGGATTCAGCATACTTGTATTATGACTCATAGATGCTTATGACTTGTGACAATCCGGTTAGGGTTGTGTCGGGCTGGACTTACACATTATTATCTATATTTGTATTAATTAACTTTTTTTAAAAATGATTTGGATTAAGTCGGCTGGCCTTGTCTTCACAAGAGGCGCCATCACGACCGGGTTCGGGGTTAGGGTCGTGACATTAACTTTGAGTTTCAAGTTCAAAAGTTAAGGACACTTGGTCGTGAACGTACATTTACAAGTTCAAAAGTTAAGGACATTTGGTCCTGAACTTAGACTTGCAATCTCAAAAGTTAAGGACACTTAACTTTAGGAATTTAAAATTACAAGTTCAGGACACGAATTTAAGCAATTAACAAATAATGAACTTACGCTTTTTGTGACCTTTCCTTTTCTCCTTTCCCAACCACCCAATGAATGTCTTCAATAAGTTTGCATCATCTTTGGCATAATGAAAAATACATGTACGAGTATATTTTGATTTTATCCAGCCCGTATTCTTGGGAGTATTTTCATTGTGCGCCATCGATATTCCTTTTTTTCTTTCCTGTTCAAAAGGAGATTTCAATTGCCAACTAAGCTTCTTATTCCTTTTCCCTCGACCAAGATCTTCTTCAACATTTCCTTCAACCTCCATAGACAAATACTCATCATTGCTCATTTGTGTAGTTGGAGGAGTAAGAGTAAGAATAGAAAATGATGGACCATCAAAACCAATACTATCTCTCTTCCTTTTCCTGGTATAATGGTTAGAGGCTTTATTTTTGTTTTGCTCTACAGGCACTACTATATACATTAGTTTGCTGCAAGTTGTCAGTTCTAGAACGAATTGTCAAATGAAGAGATAAAAACTAAGGACATAATTTTTGAAATGCACTGGCAATTTCAATTATGGATATAATATTTAGGACACAATCAATACATATGTTGTCTACCCTGCCTTCTTGTACTTCCTCAACAGACAATTGACCTAACATATTGGTTGCATTTTCTTCATCTTGCAACTGTGCATTTTCTTTATCTTGCTACTGTTCTCTATGATCTTCGATTGCAAGTTCACAAGATTCTGCAAAATATTTACAAGAGCTAACACAATTAGTACTTGTTACTAATCTTTGATTAAAACAAACATGTATAAAATTTTAAAAAAAACTCCATCTAACCTTTTGCAACTGTCAAGATCATGCCAGTTAAATCATTATCTTCAGTAGCATTTTCTTGGTTTCCAATATTATCGGTAAGAGAGCGAGGTGTAGATAGATCATATGCTCCTTCTATATATTTGCAAATAATCTCACTTATGCTTGTTCCTTGAGTATTTTCTAAGTTTTGCGATTGTCCTCCACTTCTCTCTTGATAGTCCACTCCATTTTCTTCCCTTACAACTTCAAAAGATTCTGCAACATTTACAATTATTTTCCTTTACTAATAGTTTACTAAAACTAACATTCAACATATCATGAAAATTTCATCTAACCTTGATTGACATCATTTTGAATTTCAAATTTCTCTTTAAGTGAGAGAGGTGTAGAGAGATCATATGTTCCTTCAACACATTTGCACACCATCTCTCTTACAGTTGTTCCCAGTGGATTTTCTAAATCCTGAGATTGCACTTACAGATTATTTTTGATACTCCTGTCTCTTTTGGATTTTCCTGGTCTTAACATTCTACTGTATTGAACTTCTACTTTATCTTGAACTTCCACTCCGTCATTAGATTCTACATATTTTTGTAATCACAAAAAAGTTTATATATATATTACGCTATTGAATATAAATTTCAATGATAATAAATTTATATCTAACATTTCCCAATTTCAGTGCCAATATCAGTTTCGTCTTCTAGATGCGCATCTCTATAATCGCTTTCATAATGATCTTCTGCATTCACATCTGTGTCATCACATTGACCATTACCTGCATCTTTGTTAATTGGAACAGTAGGTTCTGTACCATCACAATGATCATCAACTACATCTTTACTACTCGGAACAATAGATTCTCTTTCTATGTTTCTTTCATCAGATTTGACAAGAATCTTCAACAGAGTATCAATCTTTGATCCTAGGTCTTTTTTAAAATCCTGTGAAAGAAATTAAATTAAAAAGTTAAGGACAGGTAGTCCTAAACTTCAAGTTACAAGTTCAAAAGTTAAGGACACTTGGTCCTGAACTTTAAGTTGTATGTTCAAAAGTTAAGGACACTTGGTCTTTAACTTTGAGTTCCAAGTTCAAAAGTTAAGGAGTCCTTAACTTTGAGTTCCAAGTTCAAAAGTTAAGAACACTTGGTCCTGAACTTCAAGTTTTCAGTTCAAAAGTTCAGGACACTTGGTCCTTAACTTCAAGTTTTAAGCTCAAAAGTTAAGGACACTTAGATACAAGCACTGAAATAAATGATATTACCTAGATGTCAATTCGATTTTTTTTCTTCTGATACAACTATTTTTTTAATTTATTCTAGTAACTTCTGCTTGCATATCCTTTTTAAACTTCTCCGATAATCTCTGAATCAAAAACCATAAAAACAAAAAAATCTCTTAAGCAAAAATAATCAAATAAAAAACTAATGCTATTCGAAGACATAAAACCTACTTTAACAATTTCCTTAAACAAGGCTTCATGACACTGTGTGGAGGAAGGCATTAAACTTTGATCTTGAGACAATGGCTCATGCACACTAACAAGCTCTGCATCTTCTCCAATAGTAATAAATGGTACCACCTCGATCAACTTATACAACAATTATATAAGAAAAAAACCGTAAGTATTCATAACTAAAACACATAAACAAGAGAAATAGCTAGTAATTAGATTAGCTTACATTTTCATTATGGAAGTATTTCTTACACAGAGAATCATATTGTGGAGATTTCATATCTGAATAACATAACATCCGAGGACATCCACATTCTGTGAAGTTCACAAATTATTTTTCCTGAAAAATTGGGAATACTTCCATAATCCAAATACAAAAAGCGAAAAGGAAGCCAAGTATAGTATAATTGTCCTTGTCTTTCTCTTTCTCTTTCTCTTTCTATTTCTCTTTCTCTTTCTCATTCTCATTGGGCTTCAAACAGCTCTTCAATGATTTTACTAACGTTTCATAACAAAGAGAGCCCCAGTTGAAAGAAGAGCAGAGTTCATTATGATCTACAATTTTCATTAGCTGCTCCGACACATTCCGATTCTTCCGCTTCCCCATCAAAACAGATTCAACAAAATAAATTTTTGCCAACTTCACTGCATCATCATCGCTACCTACAAATGATGCAGTTGTACCATCTGGGTGACAAGTAAGAAAATTAAACAAATCGCCTAACTCAATTCTATCTTTTCCAGGGAAGTAGACTTTCGAAAGCCTATTCTTTTTTTCACGCAAAACAGTGAAGTCCACCGAAGAAAAATATTTTAAATCAGTAATTATATGAAATGCATCACGTGTAAAGTGTATTTCATGGTCAAAAACCTTGAATGTCATTGAATTAGGGTCATTGCTTACAATTTTTGAAAGCAACACATAATGAATAAGTTTAAAATAGAACTTCACATTTTTTAATCGGAAAAATATTTTCGAAAATACCATCCCTCAACTTCTTCCATTGCCTTTTCGACAAGAAACTTTTCATTGTTTCCTTATACTGTAAATCTCCTTTCCAATAGCTATTCGAATTACGCCAAACATCAAACTTGAAAATACGATCTCCTTCCATTAGCACACTACAAAGAAGGAAAAACAACATAAAAAATTAGGACTAAAATCTAGGGCCTAAGTAAAATGCATCGTAAAGTTAAGGACTTACAAGTTCAAAAGTTAAGGACATTTGGTCATGAACTTCAAGTTTAAAGCTCAAAAGTTAAGGACACTTGGTCCTTAACTCATAGTTCCAAGTTAAAAAGTTAAGGACGATTGGTCTTGAAGTTTGAGTTCAAAGTTCAAAAGTTAAGGACACTTGGTCATGAACTTCAAGTTTCAAGTTCAAAAGTTCAGGACATTTGGTCCTAAACTTCAAGTTTCAAGCTCAAAAGCTAAGGACACTTAGATACAAGCACTGAAATAAATGATATTACCTCGATGTCAATTCGATTTTTTTTTCTGATACAACTATTTTTTTAATTTATTCTAGTAACTTCTGCTTGCATATCCTTTTTAAACTTCTCCGATAATCTCTGAATCAAAAACCATAAAAACAAAAAAGTCTCTTAAGCAAAAATAATTAAATAAAAAACTAATGCTATTCGAAGACATAAAACCTACTTTAACAATTTCCTTAAGCAAGGCTTCATGACATTGTGTGGAGGAAGACATTAAACTTTGATCTTGAAACAATGGCTCATGCACACTAACAGGCTCCGCATCTTCTCCAATAGGAATAAATCGTGCCACCTCGATCAACTTATACAACTATTATATAAGAAAAAAAATGTAAGTATTCATAACTAAAACACATAAATAAAAGAAATAGCTAGTAATTAGATTAACTTACATTTTCATTATGGAAGTATTTTTTACACAGAGAATCATATTGTGGAGATTTCATATCTGAATAACATAATATCCGAGGATACCCACATTCTGTGAAGTTCACAAATTGTTTTTCCTGAAAAATTGGGAATACTTCCATAATCCAAACACAAAAAGCGAAAAAGAAGCCAAGTATAGTATAATTGTCCTTGTATTTCTCTTTCTCTTTCTCATTCTCATTGGGCTTCAAACAGCTCTTCAATGATTTTACTAACGTTTCATAACAAAGAGAGCCCCAGTTGGAAGAAGAGCAGAGTTCATTGTCATCTACAATTTTCATTAGCTGCTCGGACACATTCCGATTCTTCCGCTTCCCCATCAAAACAGATTCAACAAAATAAATTTTTGCCAACTTCACCGCATCATCATCGCTACCTACAAATGATGCAGTTGTACCATTTGGGTGACTAGTAAGAAAATTAAACAAATCGCCTAACTCAATTCTATCTTTTCCAGGGAAGTAGACTTTCGAAAGCCTATTCTTTTTTTCACGCAAAACAGTGAAGTCCACCGAAGAAAAATATTTCAAACCAGTAATTATATGAAACACATCACGTGTAAAGTATACTTCATGGTCAAAAACCTTGAATGTTATTGAATTAGGATCATTGCTTATAATTTCTGAAAGCAACACACAATGAATAAGTTTAAAACAGAACTTCACACTTTGTAATCGGAAAAATATTTCCGAAAATACCATCCCTCAACTTCTTACATTATCTTTTCGACAAGAAACTTTTTATTGTTTCCTTATACTGTAAATCTCCTTTCCAATAGCTATTCGAATTACGCCAAACATCAAACTCGAAAACACGATCTCCTTCCATTAGCACACTACAAAGAAGGAAAAACAACATAAAAAATTAGGACTAAAATCTAGGGCCTAAGTAAAATGCATCGTAAAGTTAAGGACTTACAAGTTCAAAAGTTAAGGACACTTGGTCCTGAACTTCAAGTTTAAAGTTCAAAAGTTAAGGACACTTGGTCCTTAACTCATAGTTCCAAGTTAAAAAGTTAAGGACGATTGGTCCTAAAGTTTGAGTTCAAAGTTCAAAAGTTAAGGACATATGGTCTTGAACTTCAAGTTTCAAGTTCAAAAGTTAAGGAAACATGGTCCTGAACTTAGACTTCCAAGGTCAAAAGTTAAGGATACTTGGTCCTTAACTTTTATATAAACACAGTTAACTAAAATTTCATAAACACAGTTAGCTTATGAATTCATACGACTATTGTTATAAAATATCCTTACATAATCAAATATATTGATTTAACCACAATACAAAAAAGTTCTAAATAACTTCCTAACAAAAATCCGCTCCTTATTCCACACTGAATCAAGTTATATTCAGTATTTTTGAAATTTCACACATACTTGATGGCAAACATAGCATTGATCGCCATTACAGTTATACAAAAAGAAAAATACATAAAGCAAAATAAAAAACATACCAGTTCGTTGGCTCGATGCAGAGAAGATGACAAAGGAGAAGAGATTAAATGCAATAAAATACACGCAGAGAATCGCTGGGCACGAACAAAATCGAACTATGATTCGCATGCAAGGAACGAGACTGATACATAGGGAGCGAAATTTTGGCTCTGAAACGTATAAAGGAAGGGTTTGGGAATAAAAGAAATAGAAGGAAGGGTAAAAATGTCTTTTCATATTAATTTTAATAGAGTAGTGGCTATTTTTGCTCAGCATTAGTGGATAAAAAATAAACACCACCTTATTTAGTGGCTACCACACACCATGTTTACACTAATTTCAGTATCAATTTCAGCGTTTGCAAATTGTTTTGAGTCGACTTTAACAATTTGGAGGCATTGACGCGAAGGTAATTATTTTTCCTTGTGTTTTTCTTCCCTTGTCTTTTTTGTATGTCAAACAAGAAGGATACGCTCTTGTTCAACGAGATGATCCATGTACTCAGAAGACAATCATAGGGTGTGAGGGGATGAGTACTCATCCCTGCCCGAATATCGGAGAGATTACTCTCATGGCCCGACTATCGGAGAGATTACTCTCAATGTGGCCCGTCTACCAGAGAGATTACTCTCAATGTGGCTCGACTATTGGAGAGATTACTCTCAAAATGACCCGACTATCGGAGAGATTACTCTCATTGTGACCCGACTACAGGAGAGATTACTCTCAATGTGGCGCGATTTAATTAGCCTTTTAATGTGACTTAGCATGCCTTGTCATTTTGACACGTGGCATGATCCTCTTGGCTCTTTCATTTGACTTGGCGTGCCACGTCACTTGACACGTGGCACCAAACTAGGCCTCTAGGATGGTGATATCTTGGGCCTAATGAAGTGGGCTCATTACTTGTAGCCCAATAAAATGGGCTAGCCCAATAGATTTAGACTTCTTTATTTGACCCATATGTATTGGACTTATATAATTAATCCAATTATATTAACCCATCAATTTAGTTGGACTAACATATTTAATATATAGTCCAAATTATTTTATTGAATTTAAATCCATTAAATTTTATATGCTTACAATATTCTGCAGAATATTCCTTAAAAATATCTTATTGCTAAACTAGCCATTTAGGCCGATCTGAGTGCTCAACCTCGACCTTAGCTGCTCGTCTTGCTAATGTTACTCTTAAGCATGACCTCAGCCTAATTGATTCTTGATTGCCCTCTTTCAGGCAAAGTCTCCTTGATTAGATTTTGACTCATACAGAAACAACGACAAATGATACAATCTATCCAAATATTATATTTATTAAACAATATAATAAAATGCAGTACAATATGATGCATTGTAAAACGACGCGTAACAACAATCTTACTAAGATGTTAGCTAGGTGGCTACTGCAATTTTATAATGTGGTATAATATATGTTTAAAAAACTTTATTTTGTATCTCGTACAATTGCCTCATAACTGTGAGAGGTGTCTTATATTTTTTGAAATTCCCAAGTCCAGTGTTCTTTCATGATACCACATTATAATACATAATTAATATTAGCTGTGTGAGATATAAAATATAATTTTTCTATGTTTTTAAATGTTTGTAGGTTAGATTGATGGTTATATTTATTTTGGTATATCGATGCAGTAAAATGGTAAAAATTGTTCCACCTTTAATCATCTTATGCATTCAAGCTTTAAGAACGGAGTTTTCTTTTGTGGGAACTGGGAAGTACTAAAATCCCATAATGAGATTTATGCTTTTTGATCAGTTGGGCCAATGTATTTGTACACCGAATGATTAAAAAGATAATATATTTAAGGGGAGAAAGAATACTCTTTAATTTGAGTATTGAATTAACTCTTCTTAGATAACTTTCAAGCATTGAACTCGATTTAATTTGTTTTTAAATCGTAACTTATTTGCCTGAGATTTTTACTGAGTGATTTGTGCTCACAATAAATCTTTCTATCAAAAATAATTATAAAAGCAAATTTCTCTATTTAATTCTTAGTGCCCGTTTGGACATGAAATTTGATAGAAAGATTTTTCTAAAAAAAAATTCACTTTTTTTTTTTCGAAATCAACGTTTGTTCATAAAATTTTCAATTTTCACTTGAAGATGCATTTTGAAAATTTTCGAAAATTTGAAAAACTTCAAAAAGTTGTTTTTTGTTAAAAAAACTTAACTCAAAGTAATAAAACAAGAAAATAGACAAAAATATAGAGAGCAAGAGGTGAAAGCTTCTTATTTCTTCCATATATTTCGAGTGTGTACAATGTGGTGCCAAAACCCTCTATTTATAGGATTACATAGAGGTATACAAAAGAATGTCATAAACATGACATTAAACATTCGAGATCATGGAGGAAGATCATGGGGAGGGAGGTGTGGGAGTTACAACTATAATGGTGAGAAGTAGTGAGAATTATCTACATAATGGAAAAGAGTAGTAGGAGTAACTTCTTTAGGAGTTATAGACATCCACTAATTGTGAGCACCTAATTTTTGACAATATTTAATTTTTTTTTGTCACTTCTTCTATGTAAATATTTTAGGGGGTTTTAACATACAAATTTTTAGCTTTGTTATATTTTTTATTATAGGTTAAAAATACAAAATTTTAGAAGGTGAATTATTACTATTAATATTATTTTATTTTTATTCTTATTTTTAAATAATAATAAAAAATCCGAAAATTATTATTTTTTTTAAAATTTTCGGGAGAGATTTAAAAAAATAAGAAAAAGGGAAGTATGGAATTAAAAAAAAAAGTAAAAGTAGGTGGAATTCTCATTTTAAAAAGTAAAAGAAAGTGAAAAATTTAAAAAAATAAAAGTAAAGTTTTGTGGAAATTTTCAAAAATAAAAAGTAAAAAAAAAGTTGGAATTAAAAAATAATATAAAGGTAGCTGAAAATTTAAAAATATTTAAATTAAAATAAAGTAGAATTTTTTAAAGAAAAGTAAAAGAAAGTGGATTATTTTTTTTAAGAAAAGTAAAATAAGTGGAATTCTCTTTTAAAAGGGTAAAAAAAGTGGGATTTTAAATAAGATAAAAGTAATTAAAGTTGGAATTTAAAAAAATAAAAGTAAGGAAAGGTGGTAATTCGTTTTATAAAAAAAGAAAAGCAAAATGTAAGTGAGATTTCTTTTAAATAAAAAAATAAAAAAAATAAAATAAAAATCTGAATTTTTTTGAAAATTCTCCTATAAATAGAAGAGAAATATTTGAAGAAAAGAAGAGAAGAGAAGAGGGTAGAATATTGAGAGAAAAAAATTTCTTCTTCTATGCTAAAGAGAATTTCTACTAGTTTTATTCTTTCTACCTATTTCTTTCAACAAAAAAAAAACATATAGCCATTCATTACCTTGTTTAAAAAAAATACCTCAAAAACAGGAGCTAAATCACACCAAAAATCAAATACAAAAGCTTCAAACTCAATTTAAAAGATAGCCCAAAATACTAGCCCGAAGAGGTCGACGTCGAGTTCGGTTCGAAAGGTTTCCGCTCGTTGCCTCTGATTGTGGTTCATTTGCATATTAAATTTGATGGTTGTTTGCTCCATATGTATTGAATAAGATCTTCATCTATAAAAGGTTCATTCTTTTCTTAACCAATGTTTCCATTATTTTTCTTTCACCGTATTTCCTTTTGATTTGTATATTATATTTTGGTTATCTACCAACTTGAAAGATATGAACAAAAAAATGAAGGAAGAGCATCAAGAAATAGAATTCGTGAAAGACAGAATGAGTTTCTTCAATGAGAATGTAGTTCATAGGGAAAGATAGGAAAATGTATTCAAAATGGAGAGAGAACGATGTAATAGCTTGGATCCAACTAAGGATGTTAAGTCAATAGCAAATTTGATACCGACATGGGTGATTAGGTCCATAATAACTCAAATCATATATTTCTTTAATAATAATTCCATATTCATAAATCATGACCTTGCAATAATCTCAAAATAGTTTTAGGAAGAAACATAATCATGAATATTTGTAGTTTGCTTTAAATTGAATACAATCCTTTTAGAATATCGAGGCGCGCCATGACAAATAAAATTTCAAAACTCATGGCCCTTATTTAATTAATTTTAATCCTTAGAAATCGAGGCGTGCCATTTAGTTGAATTTTCTATGGCCCTCGCAAACTTGAAAGTGCGTAGTTGCTTTAGGCGCGCTATTTTTTCTTTTTTAAAAAATTAATTCCCTAAACTCGGGTGTGCATTTTATGCGACTCAAATCCAAATCTCAACAACGTTAGATAAAATGTGTCGTGAACCGCGGGTGCACTTCATGTGACGTGGTTCAATACGTGTTTTATATGACGTTGAATTTTTCCAAAAAAAAAATTAATTAAAAGCGGCTAATAAGTTAAAAATATACCATAGGTTGAAACATGTTTTAAAAATCAGATAATAGGCCAATTGTAATTGTTTAAGCGACCATGCTAGAACCACGGAATCCGGGAATGCCTAACACATTCTCCCGGGTTAACAGAATTCTCTACTCAGAATTTCTGGTTCGCAAAGTTCAAAAGGAAAGTCGAAATTTCCTCGATTTGGGATTTAAAATAAATCGGTGACTTGGGACACCAAATAAACTATCCCAAGTAGCGACTCTGAATTGAATAATTAATCCCATTTCGAATAATGTCACTTAAATTGGAAAAACTCCCTTATATACCTTCGGGTATGTAAAAAGGAGGTGTGACAGCTCTGGCAACTCTGCTGGGGACCCAAACCCAGAACTTTGGTTCAGAGTTCAAGAATTCGAGCTTAGAATAACTGTTATAGTTGGCTTGTTTTATCTGATTTTTGCATGTTGAGCCTAATGTGCTAAATGTCGCTTTTACCGCTTTGATATTGTTTGGACTGTATATAAATTGCTACGAAACCCTCCTCTTTCTGAGTCTTCTAAATCATCTGGGAAGTGTGCACTTCGTGTGACTTCTTTTCTGTTAGAGTCTTATCCCAATTTTAGAACGAGGTTCGGACAAGTTGCAAAGCCGGTGAAACTTCTGTATTCCCGGTACGCTGCCCCCCCCTCCTCCGGCTCGAGCTGTCCGCTCGGGTAAGCCAGGTCTAGAACAATAAACCCAGGTTTTTAAACCTAGTATAACAAGCCTCATGCCGGATCCCTAGTAGGAACGTTTGTTTGCATCATGTGCATTTGACCTTGGAGACTCAACACAGGGGTTGGGTCTGTCTAGGACAGGTGTACCCAAATGAAAAGACCATCCTGATGCATCTTACGAGCTACTTGCGAATCTGTTTGTTTCGGCTTGCATGTTGACCGGATTCTAGAATAGAGGAAGAAAATAAAAAAATAATAATAATAATATAGGAGTGAGAGGTAGGTATTTAGAAAATTCTGAAACTCTGCCGAAATTCCGAAAAAAAAAGCCATCTCCAAATGAGCCAAAGTTTTCAACTGCCATGTTCTGTCAAAACTGGCGAACTACGCGGGTCTGATTCTCACCGGATGTGAGATACGTAGGCAAACCTCATCTGTTCCGGTCCATCATTTTCAAAAAAAAAATCCAAAAATATTTTCCTTTACTTCCTCTCTAGAAAAGTCTTTTTTTTAAACCCCAATTTTCAAAAAATCCAAAAAAAAATATTTTCCATTATTTGCTTCTTTAGAAACTAATTATTTTTTAAAAAAATAATATATATAAAAATATTTTCTTTTACTGCTTCTTTAGACCCTAATTGTTTTTAAAATATATATATATATATATATATATATATATATATATATATATATATATATATATATATATATATATATATACAAAAATATTTTCTTTTAATTTCTTCCAAAAATCCAAAAAAAATTTCATTATTCTTTCAAAATTGAAAAGAAAATTCAAAATTCAAAAATATATCATTTTTTTAGAAGCATTTCTTTCATAAATTCAAAATAAAATTCCAAAAATATTTTTCTTTCTTCTTTAGAATTTTTTTTATCGAAATTCCAAAAAAAAAATGTAAAAGTCTAAATTAAAAAAAATAATCTTTCTTCTTTCGAAATTCCCAAAAAAAAAAAATTGAAATCAAAAATATTTTCTTTCTTCTTTATAAGTCTTTCTTGCGGAAAAAAAGAAGAGTTAGTTTATTTACTTTATTTTTGGTCTTCCCGAACTACTCTAGTTTGATTCTCACCGGAAGTGGGATACGTAGGCAACCCTCATCGGGTCCAACTTCATTTTTGTAAAAACAGCCCAAAAAGAACAAAAAAATTTGTTTTGATTGTAAATAAGAAGGTGATGTCATTCTTGCTAAAATAGTTGAATGTCCCCAAAAGGGCGCCAGAAGGCCGTTTTTGTAAGAACAACCACCTTTAGTAGTTTTTTTTAAGGTTTTGGCCGTTTAGCAAACACAGCCTTAAAATCTTCTTCCCCAAAGTGCTGAAAGGCCGTATTTTCAAAGCCGGATTTTTTATGAAAATTTAAAAAAAAAATAGTGATAACCTTTTCTTGAGTCAAAATGAGTCATAACCTTTTAAATTAAATCACCCTAATAAATGTGCAGGATGAGCACAAATGAAAACGAACCCTTCGCAGCTCTTGAAGAGATCCCTTTACAGCTCCATATGTGGTGGAATGACCTAGGAAAAGGTAGCCGAGGAATTGTGATAAAAGTTTTGGGTGGTCTTGTCGGACTTTTTAACATCAAGCCAAGATTGGACGTGATTGAAGCCTTGATACCTTTTTGGGATCCGACTCGCAATGTGTTTCGCTTTTCTGATTTTGAGCTCATACCCACGCTAGAGTAAATTGCGGGTTACGCGGGCCTTAGCGGAAACCTTAGAAGTCGGTACCTGGTGTCACCGAGACTAGTATCTCCTCACAAGTTTCTGGATATGTTGAGTATTAGCCGGGATATTCAGGATGGGAATTTATCTGGAGGGTTTTGCACTTTCCAGTTCCTGTACCAATGCTATGGCAATCCCCAAGGTTTTGAAGCACCGAATACTGGTCTGACCCATGCCGGAAATAAAGATAAATGGGAGGCAAGGCGGGGTTTGGTTTTTATAGTAGCATTCTTGGGTGTTATAATATGTCCGCGAAAAGACGACAACATAGAATTGGGCCTCGTAGGAATGGTTGATGTCGCAATCAAGAAAGCTAATGGCACATTAGTTCCCCTGATCTTATCTGAGATTTACCGAGCTTTGACCATCTGTCGAGAAGGGGGAAAATTCTTCCAAGGCTGCAACTTACTACTACAATTGTGGATACTGGAACATCTCTGCCACCGTGTCGGGTATATGAACTACGACATGACCGGTTTGGATTGCATCGAAGAATTTGAAAGCCGAGTGGCGGGGGTTGAATTTACAGAGGGTACCGAAGCTTGGTTTGCCCACTTGAGTTCTTTAACTTCGGATAAAATTGAGTGGACGTTCGGATGGCTTCCTGCCACCGAAGTCATATACATGTCAGCTAAAGTGTGCTACCTTCTCCTAATGGGCATCCGGAGCATCCAGCCATATACTCCTCACAGGGTTTTGCGCCAACTAGGAAGATTTCAAACCGTCCCCCATGACGAAGATTTGAGTGTACATATCGTCGAATTGGGCCCAAAGGCTGTATTTCCAGAAGGAAGAGTTCGCCAAGTTTGGAATGAGTGCAGATTTCTCGAACCCAAGACTATGGTGCGGGATCTAGCTAGAGGTGAGGTGGACCCCAATTATATGGTTTGGTTTGGCAAAAGATTTCAAATTCCTCGAGAGCCCGAGAGACCTGCTAAGAGACCTCATGTCCAACAATTCACTAACGACTCGCAGAAGTAGTGGGGCTGGTTGGCAAAATAAGAAAGCTATAGGGCTAAGATAAGTAAATTAGAGGGACAAATCAGGGACCTCAAATTTGGCCATAGTATCCAAGCTGTCGCAGATGAAGGGGAAAAGAAAAAGCTAACTCAGGAATACGAAGCTCTCAAAGCTCAAATCCATAAAATGAGAATAGCTGCTAGAAACCCGGAAAGAAACCGGGCAGATGAAAGGCTTATAAACGGTCTGAGAAAGAAAGTACTTGAGTGTCAAGATGACCTAGAAAAATCTGAGGCTAGTCTAGCAAAAGTCCGAGCACAATTGGCAGAGAATGCAGAAGGGCGGGCAGAGTTTGTGCGACAAATGAAAAGAAAATATGAGGGGACAATCGCCAATTTAAAGAGAAAGCTAATCACCCTTGAAAATGAGGCGGACAAACAGGCCAGGAATTTTAAAGCCGATAGGGAACATTGTTATGTTTTGATGGCCCAAATGGACGAAGATATGCAACAATTGCGGAATCAAAATCATCATGACACTCAAGTGTTGGAAGTCCGGAATCAGCAAATCGGGTGTGTACTTCAGGAAAGGGTATTGTCTGAGAGAGGGTTAGAGCCATTGCCTACTACATCGTCATGAAATGCCACGCATGTGAGGATATGACTCAGACCACTTTCTTCGCTGCTATAATGACATTTGTCCGCCATATAATGAGTGATTTGGAGCGGCTTCAAGGGGATCTCGCACGTAGGCCCGTGAGACCGAATGATGTCCCACGGTCCCCAGGAGTCAAAGCATTGATGTATTCATGATTTTTCACTTATTGAGTCTGTATTTTGGAAATTATTTTTTATTCTGTTGGTAGTTTTAAAATTCCAAGAAAATGAGTAGTTTGAAGTCTTTTGTAATAGAAAGTTTAGGAGTTTTATTAATGAAAATTTGAAAATTCCCAAAAAATTGTTTCTTTATTTTTCGCACTTGTTTTTCTTGAACTACGTAATGATCTGATTCACGCGGCTTCGTGATATGTAGGCAATCCTCATCAGATCCGGTCACGATTTTTGTAAATAACTCAAATAAGAGAGGGATGTGAAAAAGAGAGCTAAAGAAAAACCAAATAAAGGGCAAGGAAAGAGAGGAAAGAAAAGAGTGGAAAATGGGAATAAGAGGAGAAGTACAAAAGCCAAAAGTGGAAAGAAAAAGAAAATTGGGAAAATAAGCAGAGCCGGGATGAAACATGCAGCCATTGCGAAACATGTAGAAACACATTTAACTGTATAGGTGCATCACACCCCAACGTGCGATTTCCTATGTGTTAATTGCTTCAAACTAACTGGTTTGTTGTCTACTATTGTAAAGGTTCTATAGTAAGGTGGTTGGTTTTGTGGTAGTCTGGCTTCACATTCATACTTCACAAGGTCAAAAGGAAGCGTTGAAATGTCTTCGAAAATTCCTCTGCCAACAATTCCTATTCCAGAGGATAGTTCGATCTCGGCCATCCCATATTCTGAGTCAGCAACGACTGAGGAAAATAGAATTATGCGTCTCCGTATGATGGAAATGTGGGACGCCTGGTCCAATGGAAAAGAACCGCCAATTGCGATCCCTGGATTCCCTGAGCTTTTTCCCAGGGCAAGTGGGACCTCCAACATCCCCATAAGTTATCCAAAACCCCACTGGGATATCCTACCATTTCAGCCCACTTTGCTGGAACACCTTCTGAGTCTTGCCCCCAGGTGTTAGCTTTAAGTGCGGCTTCAAACATATTCACCGCGCCACCTTTTTCAGCTACGGCACAACCTGCTTTACCCAGGCCTAACTTTGATTCATCTTCCTTCACATTTCAAGCACCATCTTTCCTAGTGGAACCTCCTCAGTTTCCTACTTATACTTACCCTCAACCACCCCAATTTGAGTTCACTGCGGGGCAAGAAAAGACCACCAAAACTCTTGAGCAAGAAGAGATTGTAAGGAAAATGAGGAGTATGGAACAGAGTCTCAAAAGCATACAAGGCTTGAGTGGACAGAAAAGTGTATCCTATGCCGACTTATGCATGTTCCCTCATGTGCACCTACCATTGGGATTCAAAACCCCAAAATTTGAGAAGTACGATGGGCATGGTGATCCTATTGCTCATCTCAAGAGATATTCCAATCAGTTGCGAGGAGCCGGTGGAAAGGAAGAACTACTCATGGCCTATTTCAGAGAAAGTCTGGTTGGCATCGCATCTGAGTGGTACATAGACCAGGATATATCCGCTAGTACATCTGGGATGATCTTGCTAGAGATTTTGTCAGGCAGTTCCAGTACAATATTGATATTGCTCCAGCTAGGAACTCATTGACAAACTTGAAAAAGAAATCCTCAGAAAGCTTCCGAGAGTACGCAGTTAAATGGCGTGAGCAGGCATCCAGGGTAAAGCCTCCGATGGATGAGGTTGAAATGGTCACAATTTTCCTTCAAGCTCAGAAATCTAACTACTTCCAAAATATGATGTACGCAATGGGTAAACCGTTCGCTGAAGCTATCAAGATTGGCGAAATGGTTGAAAATGGGCTGAAAACGGGTCGAATTCTAAGCCAATCCGCTATCAGAGCTACCTCCCAAGCCATTCAGGGTGGGTATGGAGGAATAGCAAAGGGAAAGAAAAAGGAAGAAACATCCATGGCAGTGTCGAGTGCAAGGAGAAACTGTACTCCCAAATCCCTTTTCTCAGAAAGGACCCCGCAACACTATTACCCTCACCAAGACTTGGCCTATACTCCTCACCCATACTTGTTCATGAATGCTCAGGCTTATGTCCGGCCACAACAACAAGCCAACAGAAATCAAGCTCCATTTCCTAGAAACCAACCTCCTTACCAAACCAACTACAACCCCCGTCCTCCACAAAATAATTTCCACCTTCATGAACCGCCCAAGAGGCCAAATTTCACACCAATTGGTGAAACCTACTCTAGCCTGTTACCAAAGCTTGTTCAAATGGGTCTGTTACAGCCTGTTCCTCAAACCAGGCAAAACCCAGCCTCACACACTTACAAAGCCGGTACCCGATGCGCCTATCACTCAGGGGCAGAAGGGCATGACATGGATAATTGCTGGACTCTGAAGAGAGCCGTGGAGAACTTGATAGAACAAAGGAAGATAGTGTTGAGGGATGAAAATGTTCCCAATGTGACCAACAACCCACTGCCAGCCCACAACAATGGGCCGGTAATTGGAATGATTTGTGAGGCTAAGGAATTTAACCCTGCATTGAAGGCCATCATTTCCATTGCTGAGGAAGAAAAGAAACCAAAAGCTGCCCCGAAGCAAGATAAAGGGGAGAAAAAGAAAGAAACCACCCCTTCAAAGTCAAAGAAGAAAATTGAAGTTGGTCCGGGGCAACGCCTCCCAAAGATGTTGTTCTCTACGTCCCTCAAGGCCGTAAAGAAAAGCAGATGACATTGAGTCCTCCCAGGAGATTCGAGCTGAACAAAACAACCCAGATGTATGTGCCCAAGGGGGCTTATGTGATGCGGGGGCCAATTAAGCCAAAGAGGCTGAATGAGCCCGTGGTTATTGGACGCGCGCCACAGAAGCCCATGAAAGATCCAACTGTTGTGCCCTGGAACTACAACAAAACGGTGGTGACCTATAAGGGCAAAGAAATCTGAGGAGAAGTTCAAGAAAATAACCCTGTTGAAAAGTATTCCAATTTGGAAGAGGTGAACAACGCTACTAGAAAGAGCTTCCCACTTAAGAAGCCCGTGAGTGCCGAAGAAGCGGAGGCTTTCTTTCAAAACATGAAAATGGCAGATTATGAGGTGATTGACCAGCTTCGAAAATTTCCCGAACAAGTCTCTTTTTTGGCTTTGTTGATGAACTCCGCCGAACATCAGAAGGTATTGATCAAGACCCTTAATGAAGCATATGTGCCTGTTGACACTTCTGTAGAGCAGTTGGAGAGAATGGCAGAAAGATTTTTCGCAATCAACCAGATCACTTTCAGCAAAAATGATTTGCCCTTAGAAGGGGCCGCACATAACAAAGCCCTACACCTAACAGTCAAATGCAAAGAGCAGTACGTGAAAAGGGTTATGTTGGACGGAGGCTCTGGAGTAGACATTTGCCCACTTTTAACTCTACAACGCATGGAAATCGGGACCGAAATAATCCGACCCAACAATGCTTGCGTACGTGCTTTCGATGGCATCAAAAGGGATACAATTGGAGAGATCGATCTAATTCTGACCATCGGCCCAGTAGACTTTGAAGTAACCTTCCAGGTTCTAGTCATGGACACATCCTACAACTTTCTTTTGGGGAGGCCATAGATTCATGCAGCGGGGGTTGTACCCTCTACTCTTCATTAGATGGTGAAGTTCGAGCATGAGGATCAAGAGATCGTGGTCCACGGAGAAGATGAGCAATCAATTTATCGGGACCCATCAGTCTCATGTCTTGAACCAAGAGAGGGGAGTGAGCACATAGTTTATCAGGCTTTTTAAATTGTGGTTGCAGACCGGTACAAAGAAGGAAACCCTTACCCCCAACCCTTCCTTTCCAATGTATCAATCATGGTGGCCAAAGAAATGATCCAACATGGCTTCAAACTGGGGAAGGGACTTGGGAAATCATTGCAAGGGATAGTTGAACTTATCACCCTGCCCACTAGTGAAAAGTTCTTCGGGGTAGGCTTCCGACCCACTCCAGCTGATATAACATGGGCAGATGATAGAAAGAATGATGGTTGGGTCTTGCCTCAGCCGGTTCCGCATCTGTACAGAGCATTTGTCAAGCCAAAATACCAGAAGAAAGAAGAAGATGAGGCCTTTAATGCCAAAGAGATTGAAGAGATCTGTGAGGCAATGAGGAAGATACTATATGAAACCCACATGGTCCAGCCAGGGGAGGGCTCAAGCACCGCTGAGGTGCTGTATATGGGACACAATTCCAAGCTGTAGAATTGGAATGCTATGCCATTCCCAATCAGGAAGGAGTCCCGGTAGACCTGTCCTGCCACTTTTCTGCATCGTGAGTTATGTCAAGGTGTAACTCGAATGTTTTTCTTTAGTTTCTTGTCTTTTAATTTCCAATGTAAACCCTGTTACCTTCAAATTTAAAGAAATGAAATCATATTTCATCGTCCATCCTTCTTTATTCTTTCTGATTTTGTTATTTTTTCTCTTTTTTCTTTCAGCTCTAATAATGTGACTTTAAATAACATGAAATGCTTGCGGACTTCATGCCCAAATCCAAACACGCTGTCTAACTGCGAAATAATGAACCAAGAACCGGAATATGATGAAGAAGAGGCTTTTAAGGAAATAAATCGAGAATTGGAACAATTTGAGAATAAACCTAAGTCAAACTTAAATGAAACCAAGCCGGTTAATTTGGGTAGCTCTGAAGAAGTCAAAGAAACTAAGATAAGCATTCATACAGATGAAAGAACCAGGGACGCATTGATCCAACTTTTATTTGAATTCAAAGATGTGTTTGCTTGGTCATACGATGACATGCCAGGATTAAGTGTCGATTTAGTGGTCCATAAGTTGCCAACCTACCCCGATTAGTCCCCTATCCAGCAAAAACAGAGGAAGTTCAAAATTGATATCAATGACAAGATTAAAGAAGAGGTCACAAAACAATTAAAGGCGGGAGTGATCTGAATGGTCCGATACACCACATGGCTGGCTAATATAGTTCCTGTGCCAAAGAAAGATGGGAAAATCCGGGTGTGCGTTGACTACCGAGATCTGAACAAAGCAAGCCCCAAGGACAATTTGCCTTTGCCAAACATCCACATCCTTGTTGATAACTGCGCCAAACATGAAATACAGTCTTTGGTGGATTGTTACGCAGTATACCACCAGGTATTGATGGATGAAGAAGATGCAGAAATGACAGCTTTTACCACACCATGGGGCACTTACCGTTATAGAGTCATGCCATTTGGTCTGAAAAATGCCGGGGCAACCTACATGAGGGCCATGACTGCCATTTTTCATGATATGATGCACCAAAAGATAGAGGTGTATGTGGACGATGTAATCATAAAATCCAAAACCCAGGACGACCACGTTCGGGACTTGAGAAAATTCTTTGAGTGGCTGCGCAAATATGATTTGAAGCTGAACCCAGCCAAATGTGCATTTGGGGTACCATCCGGCAAACTCTTGGGATTCATAGTCAATCGGAGGGGCATCGAGTTAGATCCAACAAAGATAAAGTCTATTCGGGATTTGCCTCCTCCAAGAACCAAGAAAGATGTTATGAGTTTGTTGGGAAGATTGAATTACATCAGTCGTTTCATTGCTCAGTTGACCTCCACGTGTGAACCCATATTTAAGTTGTTAAATAAAGATGCGACAATCAAATGGACAGTTGAATGTTAAGAAGCTTTTGATAAAATCAAGGAATATCTGTCAAATCCGCCAGTCTTGGTCCCACCTGAGCTAGGGAGGCCTCTGTTCTTGTACCTGACCGTCTTGGAAAATTCTTTTGGCTGTGTCCTCGGGCAACATGACATGACCGGAAAGAAGGAGCAGGTCATTTACTATCTGAGCAAGAAGTTTACTAGTTATAAAGCCAAGTACACTTTATTGGAAAGAATTTGATGTGCTTTGACATGGGTCGCTCAGAAGCTGAGGCATTATTTGCAAGCTTACACCACCTACCTCATAACCAGGTTTGATCATTTAAAGTACATATTTCAGAAACCAATGCCCACTGGGAGATTAGCAAAGTGGCAGATCTTGCTCACGGAGTTTGACATAGTCTATGTCACTCGCACGACAATGAAAGCCCAGGCATTAGCGGATCATTTGGATGAGAACCAGATTGATGATGAGTACCAACCTTTGAGAACTTACTTCCTAGATGAAGAAGTAAATTCAGTTGAGGCAATATTTGAAGACATTCATGCTTGGAAAATGTTCTTTGATGGGGCGGTAAACGCAAAAGGTGTTGGAATTGGGGCAATTTTGATCTCACCCACTAGTCAGCACTATCAAGCCACAGCTTGGCTTCGGTTCTTCTGTACAAACAACACCGCCGAGTATGAAGCTTGCATTATGGGTATAAACATGGCAATCGACCAAAATGTCGAAGAGTTGTTGATCATGGGAGACTCAGATCTGATTATCCGGCAAGCCCAAGGAGAATGGGAAACCCGAGATGTTAAGCTTATCCCTTACAAGAAGCATGTGGAAGACCTCAGCAAGCGATTCATGTCAATAGAGTTCAAGTACATTCCTCGGTGTCACAACGAATTAGCCGACGCACTTGCTACTTTGGCCTCAATGCTGCCGTATCCAGGCAATGCTCACATAGATCCCTTGGAAATTCAAATCCGGGAAAGGCATGGTTATTGTAATACAATTGAAGCAGCACCAAATACCCAACCATGGTACCATGTCATCAAAAAGTTTCTGAAAACTCAAGAATACCCCGAGAAAGCCAGTGGAGACCAAAAGAGAACCATTAGATGGCACACGAGTGGTTTCTTTTTGAGTGGGGATGTCTTGTAAAAGAGAATTCTGGACCTCAATTTGTTAAGATGTGTTGACGCAGAAGAGGCTAGAAGAATCATGCATGAGGTACACGCGGGAGTATGCGGGCCCCACATGAATGGGTATGTTTTAGCAAAGAAAATCCTTCGAGCGGGTTATTACTGGATGACCATGGAAAAGGACTGTTTTAGTTTCGTTCGGAAGTGTCATCAGTGTCAGGTGCACGGTGATTTGATTCATGTACCTCCCACAGAACTGCATCCCATGTCTGCACCTTGGCCATTTGTTGCCTGGGGCATGGACGTCATTGCGCCAATCGAGCCAAAAGCCTCAAATGGACACAGATTCATACTAGTTGCCATTGAATACTTTTTTGGGTTGAAGCAATCACTCTCAAGTCTGTCACCAAGAAAGCTGTGGTAGATTTCGTTCACTCCAATCTTATCTGCCGTTTTGGCATTCCTGCAACTATTATCACAGACAATGCTGCAAACTTGAATAGTCATTTGATGGGGGAGATATGTGAGCAATTCAAGATAATGCACCGGAACTCTACTCCTTATCGGCCTAAAGGCAATGGTGCCGTTGAAGCAGCAAACAAAAACATCAAAAAGATTTTGAGAAAGATGATTCAAAGTTCTAGGCAGTGGCATGAAAAGTTGCCGTTTGCATTGTTGGGATATCGCACTACTATGCGCACATCAATTGGAGCCACCTCGTATCTTTTGGTTTATGGCACGGAAGCCGTCATACCCGCCGAGGTTGAAATCCCCTCTCTCCGAATCATTGTTGAAGCCGAAATTGAAGACAGTGAGTGGGTTAAAACCCGTCTGGAACAATTAACCTTGATCGATGAAAAGCGAATGGCTGCGGTCTGCCACGGGCAGTTGTACCAACAAAGAATGGCTCGTGCCTATAACAAGAAAGTGTGGCCTAGAAGTTTTGAAGTGGGGCAACTCGTTTTAAGGCGTATTCTTCCCCATCACCAGGAAGCAAAAGGAAAATTCGCTCCTAATTGGAAGGGCCCATACGTCATCAGAAAGATATTGCCAAGAGGAGCATTGTATCTGGGCGATATCGAAGGAAATGATCCTCAAGCAGATGTAAATGTGTATGCAGTCAAAAGGTATTATGTTTAGTTTTTCTGTAATAACAACATTATCTGATTGGAAGGACGAAGGCTTTTATTCTCTCTACCCAAACACTATCTACCCTTTGCAAACCCATTTGTGCCGGTTACTCTTCTTTGATTGCCCTCTTTGGAACTTGAAAGTGTTATTGAAAAAAAAAGAAATGAAAAAAAGAAGAAGATGTTTTCCTGAACTACATTCGACTTGATTCCGAAATGATACGTAGGCAGCCTCTCTATGGGGTTCAGTCACACCAAAATAAAAATCAAAATTCCCTCAAAAGTGAAACTGGGGCAGATATTGTAATGGTCCTGCGATAATCCCGCTTGAATGGTTCCAAAGTTGTAATTCGATCCAAATAATTTTTACCCAAATCCTTTCAAGTCCTTCCGATCAATCGGTGAGAATGTTCAAGGATCAGAGAATACAGCTACTTGGATCCAATGCAATAAAAATGAGAGAAATAAAATGAGAGAGTCTTATTGGTGAAAATCCACACTGGCACCATAAGGCGACAATGAGTAGAAAAATTGAAAATGAGAGAGCCTGGTTAGTGAAAACTCGTAAAGAGTACTATCAGGCGACGGTGAGAAGAGAAATGAGAGAGGTCGATTGGCGAAAACCCGCAAAGGGCGCCGTCGATCGAAAAGAAGACACCCCCACCACTGAAAGAGTCCTGGCCAGGTTTCTCGATTTGGAGATGTGGTTCACAATGAGTTGGATAGTTGTGCATATCGGGTATCCAGTCCAAGAAGAATGTCATGTCTATTGAAGTCTGCATACACCCCAGATAAGTCCTTCTTTCCCCCCAAAGGGACACTTCTCCTTAAATTCATTTTTTCTTGTCCTTTCTTTACTTTTCCTTGAATCCATTTCGGTCTAACTCTGTTCCGAAACTAATACAAAGAAAAGGTGGCAAGATTGGTTTTACAAGGTTTTGTTTAATAAAAGCAAGTCCAAAGAAAAGTACCCAGCCTCAGTGGGTGTATCAAGTCGATCCCAACTGGTCATGATAGCCGATGCTCTAAAATCAGAGTTATTGAAAATGAAAAGAAATCCAAAGTCAAAAGCCCCTAGAAGCAGATTAAAATGAAAGGGCCAAAGCCCTATACGGGTGAGCCGTCATGATAAATTTTGAAAAGTTGAGTTCCTCCATTTTAGGAGAGAGACCAATCTTTAAGAAAAGCCAGCAAGCGGCAGAGGTTCTCGCCAAAAGAGTTGGGCCGAAATCAAGTGATCAAAAACAATGAAGGTCACAAAACCGACTGCCGTTTCAAACTAACAATTGTTCTTTGTTTGAAAATTGAAACAGGTGCAATCCAAAGCAACAATGCAAGAAGCAGGTGTAACCAAAATGGAAAAAGAAATGTGCAAGCGCTAGAAATAGCTTAGCAACAATAATCAACTCAAAAGGGAAGTCTCCTATAAATTCTTTCCTGCATTTTTTTTACTAAAAAATGAATTGAAAGAAAATAGATAAGAAGAAAATAAAAAAAAGGTAGTTTAGAAGCCCCAAAATCAATCTTTTACCTTTTTTCCAACATTAGGGCTCCAATCCCTGAGTTGAGATTTTAGACATAGGGCCTTCGTTCCCTATCGCATTTTGCCAACATTAGGGCTCCAATCCCTGAGTTGAGATTTTTAGACATAGGGCATCCGTTCCCTAGTCGCATTTTGCCAACATTAGGGCTCCAATCCCAGAGTTGAGATTTTTAGACATAGGGCCTCCGTTCCCTAGTCGCATTTTGCAAACATTAGGGCTCCAATCCCTGAGTTGAGATTTTTAGACATATGGCCTTCATTCTCTAGTCGCCTTTTGCCAACATTAGGGCCCCAATCCCTAAGTTGAGATTTTGGACATAGGGCCTCCATTCCCTAGTCGTCTTTATTGACAGCATTAGGGCTTCAATCACTGAGTTGAGATTTTTTAGACATAGGGCCTCCATTCCCTAGTCGCCTTTTGCCAACATTAGGGCTCCAATCCCTAAGTTGAGATTTTTAGACATAGGGCCTCCATCCCCTAGTCGCCTTTTGCCAACGTTAGGGCTCCAATCCCTAAGTTGAGATTTTAGACATAGGGCCTCCATTCCCTAGTCGTCTTTATTACCAACATTAGGGCTCCAATCCCTGAGTTGAGATTTTTAGACATAGGGCCTCCATTCCCTAGTCTTCTTTTACCAACATTAGGGCTCCAATCCCTGAGTTGAGATATTTAGACATAGGGCCTCCATTCCCTAGTCGCATTTTTTGCCAACATTAGGGCTCCAATCCCTAAGTTGAGATTTTTAGACATAGGGCCTCCATTCCCTAGTTGCCTTTTTGCCGACATTAGGGCTCCAATCTCTAAGTTTAGATTTTTAGACATAGGGCCTCCATTCCCTAGTCGCCTTTTGTCAACATTAGGGCTCCAATCCCTGAGTTGAGATTTTTAGACATAGGGCCTCCATTCCCTAGTCGCCTTTTGCCAACTTTAGGGCTCCAATCCCTAGTTGAGATTTTAGACATAGGGCCTTCATTCCCTAGTCGCCTTTCTTTTCAAACATTAGGTCTCCAATCCCTAAGTTGAGATTTTTAGATATAGGGCCTCCATTCCCTAGTCGCCTTTTTGCCAACATAGGGTATCCACTCCCTAGTCGAGGTTATTTTAGATATAGGGCTCCATTCCCTAATCTCTTCCTCCTAAAGACACGCAATTCTTATTTTACCGCTTTCAAAACAAAACAAAACAAAAAGTTTAGATTTTAGTTACAAATAACTTACGAAATTTTCCTAGTGAAAACTAGGGCAGAAAAATTTCGTTCGTTTGTTTGTTTGGGTGTTTGAGCAGGTTTGGCCTCGAGGCACAAGGTCTGAGACAACCAAAAGAATGAGTCTCAATCCAAAATAAAGAAAAAAAGAAAAGGAGCAAAAAGAAATGAACTCAAAGTGTTGATGTGGAGAAAGATGTGGACTGTTCAAGATATGATTGAAGTCACAAGCTTCGCATGTCCCGCCTTGATCCGAAAAGCTGAAGAAGAATGAACCAGCAGTTGCAGCTAACGAGCATCAAGATTCAGATCAGAGTCTGCAGGAAGAACCAGTCAAGATCAAGGACAAGTTTCACAAGACTCATAGATAGGAATCTTGTAACTCATAGCTGATAGGCTTGTTTAGTTTCTCTTTGATTTTTGATATAATAACAGGATCGCGGACTGGAGCCTCGACGGAACCTCACTCGACTCCTCAACTCATCATTCTATCATTTTTCTTGAACTACATGCGACTTGATTCCCTTATAACCCAGGATATGTATGATGTCCAAAACCAAGACCCGGTTGCACCCTTTATCTTTTCTCTTATCCTTATTTCTTCTCTTTTGAATAAAGATATGTTCAAAAATTAGTCACATGGCTCACCTTATCTTTGCTTGAAAACTCTTCATATTTCCAAGCAAAGAGGGACAGCTGTGAGCACCTAATTTTTGACAATATTTAATTTTTTTGTCATTTCTTCTATGTAAATATTTTAGGGGGTTTTAACATACAAATTTTTAGCTTTTTTATATTTTTTATTATAGGTTAAAAATACTAAATTTTAGAAGGTGAATTACTACTATTAATATTCTTTTATTTTTATTCTTATTTTTAAATAATAAAAAAAATCCAAAAAATATTAATTTTTTTAAAAAAATTTCGGGAGAGATTTAAAAAAATAAGAAAAAGGGAAGTATGGAATTAAAAAAAAAATAAAAGTAGGTGGAATTCTCTTTTAAAAAAGTAAAAGAAAGTGAAAAATTAAAAAAAATAAAAGTAAAGTTTTGTGGAAATTTTTAAAAATAAAAAGTAAAAGAAAGTTGGAATTAAAAAATAATATAAAGGTAGCTGAAAATTTAAAAAAATTCAATTAAAATAAAGTAGAATTTTTTAAAGAAAAGTAAAAAAAAGTGGATTGTTTTTTTAAGAAAAGTAAAATAAGTGGAATTCTCTTTTAAAAAAGTAAAAAAGCGGGATGTTAAATAAGATAAAAGTAATTAAAGTTGGAATTTAAAAAAATAAAAGTAAAGAAAGGTGGTAATTCTTTTTATAAAAAAGAAAAGCAAAATGTAAGTGGGATTTCTTTTAAATTAAAAAATTAATAAAAAATCTGATTTTTTTTTTAAAATTCTCCTATAAATAGAAGAGAAATATTTGAAGAAAAGAAGAGAAGAGAAGAGGGAAGAATATTGAGAGAAAATAAATTTTCTTCTTCTATGCTAAAGAGAATTTCTACTAGTTTTATTCTTTCTACCTATTTCTTTCAACAAAAAAAACATATAGCCATTCATTACCTTGTTTAAAAAAAATACCTCAAAAACAGGAGCTAAATCACACCAAAAATCAAATCCAAAAGCTTCAAACTCAATTTAAAAGATAGCCCAAAATACTAGCCCGAAGAGGTCGAAGTCGAGTTTGGTTCGAAAGGTTTCCGCTCGTTGCCTCTGATTGTGGTTCATTTGCACATTAAATTTGATGGTTGTTTGCTCCATATGTATTGAATAAGATCTTCATCTATAAAAGGTTCATTCTTTTCTTAACCAATGTTTCCATTATTTTTCTTTCACCGTATTTCCTTTTGATTTGTATATTATATTTTGGTTATCTACCAACTTGAAAGATATGAACAAAAAAAATGAAGGAAGAGCATCAAGAAATAGAATTCGTGAAAGACAGAATGAGTTTCTTCAATGAGATTGTAGTTCATAGGGAAAGATAGGAAAATGTATTCAAAATGGAGAGAGAATGATGTAATAGCTTGGATCCAACTTAAAGGATGTTAAGTCAATGGCAAATTTGATACCGACATGGGTGATTAGGTCCATAATAACTCAAATCATATATTTCTTCAATAATAATTCCATATTCATAAATCATGACCTTGCAATAATACCAAAGTAGTTTTAGAAAGAAACATAATCATGAATATTTGTAGTTTGCTTTAAATTGAATACAATCCTTTTAGAAAAATCGAGGCGCGTCATGCCAAATAAAATCTCAAAACTCATGGCCCTCATTTAATTAATTTTAATCTTTAGAAATCGAGGCGTTCCATTTAGTTGAATTTTTCATGGCCCTCGCAAACTTGAAAGTGCGTAGTTGCTTTAGGCGTGCTATTTTTTTTTTAAAAAAAAATTAATTTCCTAAACTCGGGTGTGCATTTTATGTGACCCAAATCCAAATCTCAACAATGTTAGATAAAATGTGTTGTGGATCGCGGGTGCATTTCATGTGACGTGGTTCAATACGTGTTTTATATGACGTTGAATTTTTCCAAAAAAAAAATAATAATAATTAAAAGCGGCTAATAAGTTAAAAATATACCATAGGTTGAAACATGTTTTAAAAATCAGATAATAGGCCAATTGTAATAGTTTAAGCGACCGTGCTAGAACCACGGAATCCGGAAATGCCTAACACCTTCTCCTGGGTTAATAGAATTCTCTACTCAGAATTTATGGTTCGCAGACTTCAAAAGGAAAGTCGAAATTTCCTCGATTTGGGATTTAAAATAAATCGGTGAGGGACACCAAATAAACTATTCCAAGTGGCGACTCTGAATTGAATAATTAATCCAATTTCGAATAATGTCACTTAAATTAGAAAAACTCCCCTATATATCTTCGGGTGTGTAAAAAGGAGGTGTGACACTAATATTATTATAATATTTCATAACATTTTTCAAAATTAATACTCAAATCATTCACAAAACTTTAAAAACAACCCAAACTGAAATTTATGTCCAAATACAACTCTAAATTTCAAATATCATTTTCACTTAAAAAAAAATTCACCATTTTTTCGAATTTTACAATTCTTTATGTCCAAACGCCTACTTAATTGGCTGACTAAAGACAAAATACTTCTTCAATGAACCTCTGATTGCGTATTGTCTTCCCAGAGGTTGTCTTATTTCCTTTTTACCATGTAAAAAGAAAAATTAGAAATCAACCTGACAGTAGTTGCTAAAAAAAAATACTAAATTAGAATTAATTAATAGTTTACTATTTGACGTTATAAGTGGATCATTAGATTGTCGATAAAAACTTTCATATTTATACCAAGTCAGTGAATCTCAATAGAAAAACTCGCATCGAGCTTTTAAAATGGGTCCCACCGGTAGCGAGTGCTAAAATCCCTATAATAAACTTTTTAGCGTCTCATTAATCGGGCTAATTTTTTACACACGGAATAATTAAACCAAAAAATTACTTGTTTTAAGGAAGAGAAAGAAAGAGATTGTTTTATCTTTACCATATTATCAAAGGAAACCATGAATCAACATGACAATTATTGTTAGAAAATCACTAAATAAGAATTGATGATAGTTTTAGTGTTCGAACTGTATAAATGCATCACTAGATTGTCTACACGATTGTAGACATATTACCCTCCCCAGACCCCATTTGTGGGATTATACTGGGTCGTTGTTGTTGTGATTGTCTACACGAAGACTCAAAAAAAAAAAAAAAAACTTGGCCATTTTATAGCTTAGCTCTTCCCCACATGGTTTTTAAATTACAATAATAAAAAAATAGAATCTAGAAAGGACGCAGAAATAGGGTATGAATTCACCTTGAATGAAACTATAATTTCTTGACATTTTACTTGTCCCTCAAACGGCTTTTTACATTATTTGAATTTGAATACTTAATAGGATTAATTCCACCGTTACATTATTTGAATACATAATTAATAGAATTAATTCCACAGTCTAGTCCCTTTCCACTAGTTTCTACTACTGCTTGCAAGATATTCCTAGGATATAATTAAACCAAATCTGCCTACGTTTTGCACAAAATGAATCAGACCTTGAGCTACCATCTTTTAGGTTCGAAGTATCCAATCGACTGAGCCTACGCGAACGCGGCTTGAACTTCGCGATCGCGTATAAGGGACATCAGATATCAGATCAGCCATCCAAAAACATGAGAAAATTGGCCCGTAGCTCATCCAAAACACGCCCGAGGTCCTCGGGACCTCGTCGAAACATACCAATAAGTTCCATAACAAAACACGAACCCGCCTGAGTAATCACATAAAACAATGCCGAAATACAAATCGCATCACGAATCGAACTTATTAACTTCCAAAACTCGTGCCGAAACATATCATACCAATAAGTTCCATAACAAAACACGAACCCGCCTGAGTAATCACATAAAACAATGCCGAAATACAAATCGCATCACGAATCGAACATATTAACTTCCAAAACTCGTGCCGAAACATATCAAATCAACTGGGAATGATGTCAAATTTTACATGCAAGTTCCGAATGACAACTTTATGTACCAAAGCATCAGTAGGGTTATTAAAGTACTTTTAGAAAGGCAAAGTTAAAACAAACTACTTATTTATTTTCCTCTTCACCTCCCAATTCTGGTTTAACGTAAATAGCTTTCTATAGTCCAGTAAGTTATAACTCGGTCCAAAAGATCAAATAACATCATATCTATTCGCAACAAAGATGTGTTAAAATTCAGACATCTTGCCCTATGAACCGTAACAACAGATATATGCTTGAATACAAACAAATAGTTAGTTAACTATCTTATCAATGTCTGAAAGAAAACTAGCCTCGCCCATGAACTATTCAATTTTGCTTATCTTCAGATCTTGCTACCAAATGCTCTCGCTGTTTCCATTTTGAATCATTTAAGTAAAATAGAAATAGGATAAAGTCGGTCAGTGAGCGTGATGACAGAAGGATACAAAGCATCATTCATAAAAGGAAAAAATAGAATTATGATATTCCAAAATGAATACACCTCAAGGAATATGAAATGTTTTACAATCAGCAGCGAAGCTAATTGCGTGACCATTTGCAACGGGAAACACCTTCCAACCCAAAAATAAAACAATGATGTATAATATAAACTACAACCATGACTTACAAAACTTTTAGGGCATTAATCACCCAAATTCAGACAGTATGCCGAATGAATATAATACATGATAAATGCTGTATGCATTTACCCCCATCCCCAAAACCCCCACGCCCACCTAGACCAGATAGAAGGGCTACCAATGAATAATCCTAAGGTTTTTCATCCGTATGAAATGAACTACAAGACACCCGGAAAAAACAATGACATGCAGCAAAGAGGCATTTTCTGACATAGAATAGCCCACTTCACGGAGACTCATCAAAACCACACAGCAGAAGAAAGGGAAGCAGACCCAGTCGCGGCTCATCTTCTGCCCCTCTGGAACCACTGTGCATATTTGGATGTGATTACTCATCACGACTCGCAAATTAATGAAACCAGCAAACCTTTCAAATCCTTTAGACTTAGCAACTTAATATCTTCTCAAATCATTATTGAATGAAAGGGATAGCTGAAGTACTCGGAGCAAATTGAGTTTGGCCATAAGCAAACCGGCCCACCAAAATCATGAAGCAGCTGTTACTGATGCCTTCTCCATCTTTTCCTTCTCTATCTCTACTCTTCTCAGCTCGGCATGCTGAGCAACACCATTTGCCAATGCTTGATAATGAAAGTCCAGAGTCTGGGTGAGGCTCTGGAACCTTAATGGATCAGATGCCTGCATAGCTGGATTTAACAGTCCAAGGATAGAGGGGAAGAAATAAGTGACTCCGTTGCCTAATACAAAGCAAACCCATCCCTATATCAAAATAACCAGAGCAAACAAGCAGGCAGCACCATACCTTTGATCGTTTCCACAAAGAAAATGAAGGGATCCACCTCATCCAGGGGTGATTGCAACTCTTCATCATCATCACTAAAATCATCATCGGAGTCATCATCTTCATCGGAGTCGTGCGAACGGAATGCTTTTGCCTGCAAAAGCAGCAAAAAGATGTCAAAGCTTTAAGAGATGAAAACTCTAATGGGTTGCTAAAGGTATCCAGGCCGAATCTGTAATTTGTTCTCTCACAAGAAGCCATCACAAAGGTAATCTTGCAGAAGGTACTTTGATTCCTTTCTGTGCTCCAAGGGACAAAAACTGTCACTACGAAACTCATATCACTATGCATACAACAGGGGAGGTCTTCATAAATCATAACCATTCTAAAGAAACCCTGTGTATTCTTGCCCCAGGGCTTTGGTTAAGTGATAAGAGCATAGAGCGTAATATGTAGATTAGGCGGACGTCACGAGTTCAAACCCTGCTGCAGACAAAAACGCGGTACTTAAATATAGAAAAGTAGAGGGCAGGCCCATTATCCACCTAGTTTCGAACCGTGCGCTAGCTGGCCCTCAGGAATTTCTTGGTTATAACAAAAACCCCAGGTAATATGTCAACTTATCATCAGTGTCACTGTTACCACGTAAAGGATGGGGAAAAGATCCAGCTCAAGCAGCAAATTCAATCGCAAAAATACTAATGTATTCTGATTCCTCATTCAGTTTAAAACAAGAGGGTCAAGCAACAGATGACTACTCCATAACATGAGTACACAAACAAAATGGAGCATCAACAAGACAGATCCCAATAGTAGATTACAAGCACAATTTATATGTACTCACCTGTGCAGCCAATTTTTGAAGCCTAGTGCTGTCAGCTTCATCCCCTTCCTCAGCATCAACCCCCATTTCTTTGTCAGATCCATCATCTTCGTCATCGTCCTCATCAGTTTGTAATCCATGCATATCATCATCATCTTCTGCCTCATCCTCCTTAGCGGCTTCTGTAGACAAATATGCTTAGATGCTGGTATATATAGTAGCATTGTGCGAGAGAAATGAGGAAAAAGGAAAAGAAGTTTTAACCTGCTACTTGATCCTTGTAGGCAACAAGCAGCTCTAGAGCTGCTTTGAAAACACGCTCTAAGGCCTCCCCTGGCAATTGATCCACAGGAAGAGGGAGCAAAGATGTCAAGCCCAAGCAGCAAACCTTTTTGTCATGTTCCCTGCAAAACAATACAAGGGGCATAAGTACACCAGTTTTGCTGCTAATTCATTCAAAGTTGTTTTCTCTCTCCTTTTCATCGGAGACAGAGAGAGTAACAGGTATTTACCTCTTAAAGTTGACCCGCGCTCCACTCTTTTTTGTTTGTCCCAACATCTGGAACCAGAGATTAAAGACCTCTGTAGCAATGCCAAGCTTTTGAAGTATGTTCAGTGTCAGGGATGCATTATAGTAAAGAGCATCAGCTATCTGCCAAAAGGAAAATTATCAAACAATAGGAACATCAGCAACCTGTGAAACAACAACATCAACAACAACAAAAAACCTAGTATATAACCACAAGTGCGTGAAACAAAACCTAGAAAAAAACAATAAGCTATCAGCAATTTGAGTACCAGAACTTGAAGCACATAGAAACATCAGCATTTTACCACAAGTATAAAATCAAAGCACAGTCAAGTTTTTTGTTCATTTCTAAAAGAAGGGGAAAACGGGGGAAAACATGATTATGCCCCATCAAGAGTCTTCATACGACCAACCCCGATTAGCTTGGAATAATCTCATCTGAATATTTGATTCCATTACTAATGAAGAATGTCCATGTTGGTGGAGCAAACAGGATGTCCATCAGTGTCATAAGTCTAGGGAAAATAACAGACTCCACATTTCTAGAGCATTGGTCATCCAAACACTACCCAATAAAAACTTATTTCTTCCAAAAAAGAAAAGCAAACAAAAAAAGGAAAGAAAGGGACACATGAGGCTTCCAAGAGACATTCATCTACGGATACCAACCACTTTAGTACATGGATACAAGAGAAACATATACAATATCAGAAATCTGACAGCATAAAGAATATTACCACTTGCATCAAGAGGCACTTCAGATATGGCTTCTCAGCCCGACGCAGACGTTCGATCGTGATTCTGATATACGGCTCAACCCAGTGATCCACCTGTCCCTTGCAGTGCTGAAACACTACTTGAATGAGCTTAGGTGCGGGCTCAATATCACCATCTTCCAAATTTTTATCTCCCATGACCTGTTCAGAAATGTAGTATTATACATCTAATCTAAAGCAACATGATTAGAAGCTAAAATTTGGTGGCAGTATTCAACTTACAGTTGATATCATATTCCAAAGGCTTTTTTGGTAGTCTGGATCCTTGCAAGTCAAGAAGTGGGCAGTACTCCTGGATATATAGTTGTCCAGAGGAACCAGTATATCTGCAAAAACATAGAGCCAATCACAAAAAAAGGGGGAATCTGATCAGATAAGAGCAGATCTGTAGTTTTTAGTAGCATATAAATCATAAAGCAATTACTATCCACTGACAAAAAGAACGCTCCATTCTGCAGCACCTGGCATCACTAAAAGAAGAATACATCATATCTCTTTAAGCCCACAACCCTATTAGTATAGGCAATACAAACAGCCCCAAAATGGCCATTTTTTAGAAGGATGAAATCAAATCAGATCTAAACTGATTTGCAGCATACTTTACCACAATTTTTTGGATGAAGTAAGATAATATCGTTGAAAGGGCATCAAGAAGATGCCAAATTACAGAAGACAGAAAGTGTGTTAGTTCCCATAGAAAAGACAAAACATTGTAAGCTCCAGTATAAGAGTGCCTATGCTAGAACCAGGGAGCTAACAAAATCCAAAGAAGTGTCAATGCTATTAACAGGGGGAAGAAAGCTCCAACTGAGGGAAGTAACAAGAGGAAGTGGAAAAAATTAACATGAGGGAAATAAAGAAAATAGAGAAACATAAAAAAGAATAAGATTATTAAAAATACAGCAAGGCGCAAAGAGAGCTTGTTTGCTCATGAAACTCTAACCCACAAGCCTCTCCCCGTCACAATGAATACTTGTTCCTTCTTAATTCTAAATAATCTAGTTAAACACATGAAACTTAGTTGAGCATATATGAGAGCTTAGATAATAGTTGAAGCTCTAAAACCTCGTTTCACACAGCAAATGTGTTTATCACACAGGATGGAATCAGAGACAACATTTGAAAATTTACAACCTATCCACATTTAGGGAACAGTAACATCAAAGTGTTTAGACGTACTTGGGAAGAAGTCAATAGCCCAGTCTGCTAGAGCCTCCATCATCAATGGCCATAGACTCCACATTTCCATGGATATTGTTGGCGAAAAGAATGTCATATATGAAACTATCTCCAATACCTCTTCAAAGACCTCTGCAGGAAGATTCAAATGGTGAAAAGATACCACCATTTTTTCCAAGAAATACGCAAACTAACAAACTTATTTTCAAAGATAAGGACTGATAATTTCAACTACTACATCTTGCAACATATAAACCAGGCCGACTTTGGACAAGTCATAGCCTCCACAAGACTAGTGTTATCACGTTTTTCTAATACTTCCATGAACACGCAGCTAAGTTTCTATGTCCTAAATAGATACACTAGGAATGACGCCTACTTATATTTTAAGATACAACTTACTTTTAGTTGTGCACTTAACCACACGAAGTTCAAATCCATAATTCATCCTTCAACGAAGGAACTGGCAGTTATTTTCACAAACATCACGAAGTGAAGCCTACTATGCCAAATTACTTTAAAAAGATCCAACCAATCTTTCACAGCTTAACACTTCAAGATTTTGTTCAAGGCAAACTACATGAAAGGAAACCTGTTTGTTTTTTTCTTCTTTGTTTTAGAGAAGAGGAAAGAAATTTAAAAAAGCAAAAGGGGCTAAAAATTAACCCTCCTCTTGGCCTATCATCTAATTGAGAACGACAGAGATAAGGCATGTCATATGTTCATCACCTCTTTTCCTTCCTCAAACAAAGGAAAGAAATGAACTCCTTAAAATTTCTCGTTTGTTTTCCTCTCCTATATTTTATATTACATTTTCTTCCTTCCATTATATTTTATAACATGTAAGAACTGTCACCTAATCTGATATCACAGAAGTATTTAAAAAAAAAATAACTTCAACTAAATGCTTGTCCTACTAAATAAAAAGGTAAGAAACAAGATAGCAGAAGAACAAAGAACCTTGTCCATCAGTAGTCAACATCCTACGCATTATTGGGAGGAGAGTCGGCTCAATATGAATGAATAGGTGCGGAAGCCGACTCACTGACTCAAGAATTGTGCTTATGGCCCGTAAACAGCCAACTGCCGCCAGAGCTCCAGGATCATCACCTTCTTCATCTGCTTCCGACGTGTTAATGCATTTCCAAAATGCAGCAGCCTGAAATGCAACCCTCATTAGTTTCTGTGATCCAGATATCCTTTCATGCAAAAAGCACTCTAACAACATATATCCTCACCAAATTCTGGCATAACCCAAGAGCATAAGGAGCCATCTCCTCACCAAACTTGTCAACGATAGTCTCAAGTGTAAACACAAGATCTTCATTCTCGACTTCATTCATAAGTTTGAAAAATTCTGAATGCGATTCATATAAAAAGCGTTGTTAAACAAAATAATTCCATCAATTGATGCTCATAAACGATACAAAACGCAAAGGGTCTTGCAAGTACCATCAAGTAGTTGGGGGATAATGGGCCGGATTTCATCTAAATCTGCATGGACAAACAGATGATAAGTGTGAATAGGATTTTTTTTTATAAGGTAAATAATTTAATTAACAATTGGGGGAACCCCGTATACACCACCAAAGAGTAAACAGGATTAACCCCTATGAATTTGAAAGAGAACAAAATGTCGAGTATATGTTTACCTCTGCAGGCTTCAACAAACGATCGTAAAGCAAAAACAGAATCAACACGAACAGGGAGATCAGGATCACGCATTCCAGCCACAACACTGTGTAATGCTTTGCGGAAGTTATTTGGATCTGAAAAGTTAACATGGGCATATTGTCCTGCAACCCATGCTGCCTGTTATGGCAGAAAGATAAAACATTTAAAATGATGAGGCGGTATCCAGACTAATTTGGAAGATCAAAAGCTATGTTAAACAGAAAAAACATACAAAAAAAAGAATCTACAAAATTCTCTAAATGCTCCCCGTTATAGGAAAACATTGTTAAATGCAACTATTGCTATCAAAAATAAAGTAGGGAATAGACACATTGTGTGGAGACTGTGAAGACTAAGCAAGGAACTAAGAAAAAACGAAGAAACCCTCCATTTGCACAGTTTCAAATATGAGGAATGAGTAAAGTAGCAATCTTCCTCCAGAAATTGGTAAAGATTACTGAGAACATATGGCGTCAACAATACCAAAACAAACAGTACCCAGGATATTTAGACAAAATTGATTAATCTACAAGAGACTGATGAACCAGGAAGTTTTAGAAATAACACTTCCAAAATGAAAGGTACGGTGTGCTGATAATTGCAGCTTGTACATCCATATATTGTAAAATGAATTAACACAATATCAAATTAAAATGCTTCTGCTAAATGAGGGGAAAGGTGAATAAAAGATGTACATATTTCAGCATTTGCCTCATTAATCGTCTACCAGAAAATCTAAAGGAAATCATTATACAGAATAAAACTAAGTCGGTATAAGAGCATATAAACTGCACATTAACAAAGGTCAAGAAGACAGTCCAACAAACCTTGGCTCGAAGATGGCCCACAGGACTGCTAAATTCCGGGAATACATGTTGAACAAGCATACGTTCAAGCTCTGATTTGTAAGGTTCGGTTTGTTTCAGCTTATCACATAGAGCTCCAATTGCAAGGAGAGCACCGTCTTTCTGCCTATATGGCTTATATTCTGGGGCTGCCTCCTCATATCTGAAAAAACAAATGCAACACACAAACACAAGAACTTTGATACCACGAAAAGAGCTTAACCTGACTGTTACCATGTGAAGTAACATAAAAAGATACCTCTTAAAAATCTCGACAATGAATAGTATAAATTTTTGAAGGTTCTCTTTACCACGCTTCCGGACTAACTCGCTCACAAAATCCATTGCAGCAGTTCTGGGACTATATAAGTCCTCAATTATATCTACAGAATTATAGTGAGGGAAGTCAATCCAAAATGATTGAACTCAGCTGAGTGGAGGGACATCAATATATATTATAGTAAATGACGTTACCATAACCCTTCCTAACATATTCATGTGGATCCTCCTCCCAGAGCTTTTGATCATTATCACTGAAGCACATAAGTGGAAAGATGATCTCAAAAAGAACAATATCAAGTCTGGGTTGCAACAAGCTGTACATGTTACTCTTTGAGATACTGCACAGTACAAAGTAGAGTGATTCAGTAGCCAGAAAAATGTAAAAATAATGTAGTGCATTAACTAAGCATGTACTACGGTCAATCATTAATAAGCAGTAGAAGTAGAAATCAAACTACGAAAAAATAATAGGTTTGGCATCTGGCGACAGATTAATAAAGCAAAGTAGCAGAAGCAGAGCAGATAGAAGACCTTTAGAAAAGATGATCGCTATCTAAAAAGTAAGACCCTAATATCCAGTCATTTTCTTTACAAGAAAATCGAGATTTATGTTTTTCTGTCAACTCAAAGAACTATAAGCCATATGATATTCAGTCCCACTCAAAACTGAGGTGGTCTACTTTCCTTGAACAAAATGAGAATCAGTGATAAGCATCCAGTCAGTTATAGAATGACGATAGACCCTTGTGGTCCGGCCCTTGCCCGGACCCCGCACATAGCGAGAGCTTAGTGCACTGAGCTGCCCTCTTTTTACTTTTGCTAAGGCCTGCCGCCTGCTACCTCATATATGGTATTTCCTCGATAGAAAATGAGCGCACAGAAGACCTTTTATAATGCTTTGATCCATTTCATAATGCATTCTCGCTGACCAAGCTCTCACTTTCAGCTCACAACTAGAAGAGCTCAAAGAGAAGTTTTTTCTCAATTACAAATGAGCCAGCACCTTTATGCAGTTACTTGCTTTTTCTCTCATTATATCCACATTAGAGCATCCATCATTAATCCACTTATAAAACGTAGCATTATAAAGAAATCAAAGTTTCGTATTGCAATTAAATAAATCCAACAAGTCTTATCAAGTTACTAAAACCCAAGGCCACTATATGCTTTGCTTACTAAATATAAGCAAATTTCCCAAAGGAGATAATCAAGGAACTACTTACAGATAGGCATATGTGACATAATTCATCGAGTCCGTAAACTAAGTAGTTGCACAAACCTATTGCTCAGGTACTGCAAAATGAGGTTGATCACCCTATCGGGCAAGTAACCACCAGCACGTATAACATTCAACAAATTAAGGTGGCACTCCAGAATTTTCCCCGCATAACCCTTCTGAAACATTTGAGCAAAAGCTTTGTTGTCTGGGTTTTGAAGTTTTAAATCCCCAAACCTGGAGAAACCAGAAAGGAGTAAGAAATGAGGAACAAAAGAAAAAAAGTGAGATCAATATTAGAAGCAAGTCATAATGGACCAGAACCACATAAGGAAAAGGGTATAAATTTACCGGGTGTATAGTCGATTCAGTATATGGACTGTCCACTTTTTCACCTTCCACCATCCCCATGATTTCCTTAGCTCTGGATCAGCTGGTTGGCCTTCCAGAGGGACAGGCCTCTCCAACATATTCAAGAAAAGGACCATCCAGGCATTGAACATATTTGGATCAAACAACTGCTTCGGAATCTCCAACTGGAAAAGAGTTTGATATAGAAAAGGTAAGGAGTTGCACAAACCAATTCAGCTTTTTATCAGCAATGAAATTGAATATTAGAAGTGATAGCTTATATTATCCAGGTCACTTCTATAAAATATTAGTCAAATAAAGAATATTTCAAAAGACTGACAAAAGATGAAAAGGCAAACTGACAGAAACTCCCACACGGACCAAATGTTTCTTAAAAGGTTTTTGCAAACACCGACCCACATCAGGACATACAGCTTTATAAGAGAACCAAAATATTCCAAAATAAACGGATGATGCAAGCTTTGCCTAAAAAATCTTATCATAAAAGAAAGACAATCCACCCCTCTCTACAAAGGTAGAGGAAAACCAAAATTTGATGTGGTTTACAGTATCTAAACAAGATGCAGACATCACCACTGCATGACACAAAGAACTAATGTGAACAGCTTTAGTGAAAAAACATCTATACAAAACATACATATATGGATGACCAGAATATTTTGCAAATGAGCTTGATCAAGTCTGCTACTTCAATGGAAGGATTTGCTATCTGAGCAAGCCTGTTGAATATGTTGAGAAGCTGTGGAAAAGTTTCCTCAACAATGTGATAAACAGGTGTCCTCTCCTCATCAGATTTGAATCTGGTAAATAGAAACAAGACATGAGTACAGAAGAAAATATGTCAGAATTCCATCATCCAGGTGATCATGGGCGAAGAAGGAAGATTCATAGATAAATCTGATAAACAACTTCACGACAATGCGACAGAACCACTCAACAGCATATTTTTTTTCAAAAAACAGATGGAAGAATTGCTAACCCTGCACTGTGCTAGTATTAAACCAATTGCTAAGAACTCTTTGACACTATTATATATACATGTGTACAACTTGGGGTTTCTAAACAAGTACCCGCAAAAATAAATTGCTTACACTGTAATAAAAACCATTTTGAACAAGATAAGTTGTTTAAAACCCTTTTTCAGTTAAAAAAGTAGTGCTAAGAGCCAAATACCATGACACCCCACCACCCAAATCAAAAGATTAAAAAAAAGATGCTGGATAAGCTCTCACGCAGTATTTTGATCTCGTCCGAGTTTTTAAGGGATTAAACAACACCGACCATTGTCATACTCAATACACCCAAAATTTACAAGCCTGATTTATAAAGTCAACTACCTGCAGACTCATAACAACTCATTTTTACAAGAGAGCAAAGGTAATTACTATTATAATTTGTTACAAGAGCAACAGTAACTCTTCTATGCATGTTTTTTTACCTTAGTAAATAACATGCATAAATACCTATATACATTATATATGTTTTTGGTGTTGCTAATAGACAGTACTCTGTTAAGACCTGAAGTACAAAATAAAGGGTTCAAATACATGAAAAGTACATCCTGTAGCGCAAAATTCACTGGTCATGAACCAGTAGAGGAACTGTAAAGCACAATATGCAGAAACATATTTCAACAGCTACCAAAGGAACAAAAAAGAGATTGCTGAACACGAGCACCCATCTAAATCAACAACTTACTCATATTTCCTGGAGAGAATTCTCAGAACAAACAAAGCACCATAAACTTGCTGATCCTGCAGATTATGCTTTACCCATGGAAGAAGTGTTGGCCACTGCTCCGGGTAGTCCGCATGTATCATTGTCTTAAGGCATTCCCCCAACTGTACTCTGTTCAGAGTAACAAACTTGTCTACTTATGAGAGTCCAAAATTAAAAAAAAGAAAAGAAAAGGAATATCCACATTTTGTCTTTTCAAATAAACATAAGAAACACAGTACAATGTGTACAGATGAGCCATCATACCTCAGCAATGAGGGAACTTGTGCAATGAATATGAGAATATTTTGCCTCACCAATTCCTTATCACTTAGCAGAATTTTTGATTGCTCAGCTACATCAACACCAATTTTCTCAGTAAATACCAAATTTACTCAATCACTAATGAAAAAAGTTGTGAAGTATAATTTTTGACATTTAATTCCAAATATATAAAAAAAATTATTTTTCCTTTTTTAGATGAAGGGGGGTAATAATACGGCCATTACCAGGATCATGAGGGGACCAATTCTTTGCAACGAAGTTCTTAAAGTGAATGCTAGCCACCTGCCGGACTGCCATGTCGCAAGACCCATCTACTATGATTTGCAGCAATCTCACAAGATGCTGGGGAGTATACTGAAACTGCAAACATAGGTGCACTCAGGAATAAATAAAATCAAGAGAATCCAATGTCCACATATTTGGTCTGCTGAGATTTCAATATCCTATAATGTCAACCTGTGAGCTTGTGATCCAAACAGACTAAAATAACTCAAATTCAACAATCACAAATAGCTGAAATAACTTAAAATTTAACACTAATGCTTTTTTTGTAAACAAAAAAGTTAATAATAACACCTAAGTCAAATCAATTAAAGCTCAATCCTACAATTACCAAACTCCCCGAACTAGTAAAAGTATGTTTATATATATATAAAAATTAAAAAGGAATCCATAATTCAGGTCCAAAAGTACCAAAAATAGAAATTATATGAGAAATTTAGATCAGACTGTTCTGCAAATTAAACAACATAACAAATCCAATTAAATTCAGTTTACTCTCTAGCAACTTAAACTTTTTGACAATATTACTTTCATAAACAATAAAACAGATTTATATTTGTATTATCATAATTTAATCATAACAAAATAAATCCAATTGATTTCAGGTTACTCTCGAGCAACTTAAAATTCAACAATAATGGTTTAATAAGCAAAATTAAACCTGATTGAGACTATCTTAAGCAAATTTACTTTTGTATTACTCATAATTTAGTAGTAACAAAACAAATCCGATTAAATTAAGTTTGTTCTCGAGCAACTTAATATTCAGCAATAATACTTTCATAAACAATAAAATCAGCTTTATGTTTGTATTACTCATAATTTAATCATAACAAATCCAATTGATTTCTGTTTAATCTCGAGCAACTTCAAATTCAACAAAATTGCTTTAATAAACAGAATTCAACCTGATTGAAACTATCTTCAGCAGCTTTACTTTTGTATTACTCATAATTTAATCATAACAAAGCAAATCCGATTAAATTCAGTTTACTCTCAAGCAAGTCAATTCAACACCCATGCTTTAATGAACTAAAAAACAGCATAACAAATCAAATCCGATTAAATTAAGTTTATTCTCGAGAAACTTCAAATTGAAGAATAATGCTTTAGTGAACAAAATTAAACCTGATTAAGACTCTCTTCAGCAGCTTTACGTTCATCCGGATTAGGACTAAGTGCACCACGAAGAACAATAGCAAGGTTCTGAAGATCCATAACTTCACACACAAAAAACCGAAATTAGAAAAGAAGAAGGGAAATTGAAATTCCAAATTCCCTTCTTCTTCTAGGGTTTTATAGAAATCGAAGAGAATGAAGAAGAAATGAGGAGGAGGAGGAGGAGGAGGAGGAGGAGGTTGCGGGGAGAGACAGCGAAAAATTGGAGTGTGTGCGAATTGGTTGAGTGTGTGTGTGTGTGCGCGTTTAAATCATTAGGGTTTAGAGAGGTAGTGAAAGAGAGAGAAATGGGGTTGGGGCAGAGTGGTTTAACTAATTTATTTTATTTTTTATTTTTTTAACTAATTTACGTTTTTTTTAATTTGGAAAGTAGGAAAGAAAATGAAAAGGAACCTTTGTATAGAAACAAGGGAAGAAAATCTGAAAAGGGGTCAAAAGAATAGGAAACAAATGTAATGAAATAACAAAAGGTGATATGCTCCTTTGTTTGGTCAATAAGGATGTTTTTCTTTTTTGCACCCAATTAATTTGGATTCACATCAAAAAAAATTACTTAAAATAATATATTTTATATAAAAAATTACATTACTCTAACTTGAGATTTTTAATTAAGAATATAAGGGAAATATTTACCATCTCACCATAACTTTAATTGTAATGAAATAAGATTATATTTCGTACGATATAAAAAAATTCTACGAAATTTTTTTTACCTTAAAATTCTAAAATTGTATATATGTAAGAAAAAATAATTTTGACTAAGATAAATGATGACTTTATCACTATTAAGAAGAAGTAATGGTTATTTACGAATATCTCATAATTTTTGTTTATCTTACCACTTACTTCAACCAATATCTAAGTTTTTTTTTTTTTTTTTTTTGCTAGTGTTTATGTTTGCTAAGTACGAAATGAAATGGAAATTAAAGGAACCTTTGCATGAAAAATATGGGAAAGAGAAATAAAAAAGAGGGGAAAGCATAGAAAACAAATGAAATACTTAAGGTATTATGCTCCTTTATTTTGTTTGTGGAATAAGGATGCGTTTTTATGACCATACCAAAAAAAAATCACCATAAAATGTTCAAAACATTTTCATTTGGAGAATAATAATTTTCATTCAAATGAAACAGCACCTCTTACTAATAAGTGAAGTAATATTCATTTATAAATATTTTATTATTCTGACATTGTACTCATTTCAACTAATATTTATACATTATTGCCACTCTAAATTCTCAAAAGTATGAACATAACAATATGCTTGCGTTGCATATATCCAACAAAAATAATTAGCTTCTATTTAACTATATCAGCAACAAAAAAAATGAAGGAAACAAAAGCTACCAAAGAAGAGGTCATTTGATTGAGAGAAGTTAATTTTTACTTAAGAACCGAGAGTGGGAGAGAAAAAAAGGCAAGAAATTAAGGATATATTTTCGTTGTAGATAATTAGATTAAATTTTTTTACTTACCAATACTCCACCTATTATATGATATCATATCTAGTATTAGTACTTTTATATCCAAGTATCCAACATGTTTACCCTTATAACGGATAACATTTAAATTTGTATACGGTTTTAAAGTTATGTGGATAATTCAATACAAGTAATCAAGAAAGTTAGATAAACGAATGAAAGACAAAATGAATAATTAAGTCAATTGCGATGCTATGGCCCAGCTTGAACTTGGGTTGGATATTGGTTTTGCTCGGTTCAGAGCCAATAGAGAATGAATAACAAAATAAAATTATACTGCCTTGATATGCGTGTTACAATATGTCCACTAAATCAAAACTATCCCCTTCATGTAGTAGGAGAGTTTCACCCCTAGTACAATTCTAAAAAAGGTAAAAAATCTTTTTTCTCGTTAATCACTAATCCGCTGACGATACGGGCCGAGATCTGCGCCGTGATATCCGATGGGGTGTGGATATCGCGGCCCTCCGTTGGTCGTGTGCAACCGTTATCGTATTTTCTGAAGTGAGGAGAGAGTGTCTATTTTGGGGAACCAGTTTGGGCTTATACCAGGGCGTTCGACTACAGAAGCCATCCACCTTGTTAGGAGATTGATGGAGCAGCATAGTGAGAGAAAGAAGGACTTGCATATGATATTCATCGACTTATAAAAGGCGTACGATAAAGTTCCGAGTGGGTTTTTGTGGAGATGTTTGGAGGCTAGAGATGTACATGTTGTCTATGTTAGGTTGATTAAGGACATGTATGATGGAGTAAAGACTCGAGTAAGGACGGTGGGTGGGGACTCAAACCATCTTTCGGTCATAATGGGGTTACATCAGGGGTTGGCACTCAGCCCTTTTTTGTTTGCTCTGGTGATGAACGTACTAACGCGCTGCATCCAAGGGGAGGTGCCGTGGTGCATGCTATTTGCAGATGATATTGTATTGATTGAAGAGACGCGAGATGGTGTGAACGCACAATTAGAGGTATGGAGGCAGACCCTTGAATCTAAAGGTTTCAAGTTGAGCAGGACCAAGACAAAATACTTGGAGTGTAAGTTCAGTGGCGAGACTCAAGGAGGGGAAGATGAGGGGAAGCTAGACTCGGGAGTCATCCCTAAGAGAGGGAGTTTTAAGTACCTTGGGTCTATTATTCAAGGGGATTGGGAGATTGATGAAGATGTCACGCGTCATATTGGGGCGGGATAGATGAAATAGAGACTTGCTTTCTGGTATTTTGTGTGTTAAGAAGGTGCCACCGAAACTTAAGGGTAAGTTTTATAGAGTGGTGGTCAGACCAATAATGTTGTATGGGACAAAGTGTTGGCCAGTCAAGATCGCTCATGTCCAGAAAATGAAGGTAGCAAAGATGACGATGTTGAGATGGATGTGCGGGCACACCAGGTTAGATATGTAAAAAAACGAGGTTATTCGCGACAACGTGGGTGTGGCCCCTATTAAGGACAAGACGCGGGAAGTGCGACTTAGGTGGTTTGGTCATGTGAGGAGGAAGAGCACAGACGCCCCGGTGATGAGGTGTGAGAGGTTGACATTGGAGGGCCAACGGAGAGGTAGGGTAGAGGCGAGGAGAGGTGATTAGGCAAGACATGGCACAACTTCAGCTAACCGATGACATGACCCTTGATAGGAAAGTATGGAGGTCGAGGATTAGGACAGTAGAGTAGGTAGTGTAGAGTGTTCATAACAGTAGTATTGTCACGTGGTCTCACTTTCTGTTGGTAGTAGGTTTTTATGACTAACCGTTATTTTCTTTCATTGTTAATCATTTTATTGTCTTGTTGTTTTTATTCTGCTTTTATATGGTTTTTGGTACTGTCCCTTCTTTTCTATATTTTTGTTAATGTGGTGCTTATGCTTTCTTGAGCTGAGGGTCTATTGGAAACAACTTATCTATCCTCACAAGGTAGACGTAAGTTTTGCGTATACACTACCCTCTCCAGATCCCACGATATGAGATAATACTGGGTATGTTATTGTTGTCGTCATCGTTCAATAACTTTTACTGTATGAAACATTATGAGTAAAAAAAATGCCGCAACGCTTATATATAATAAAACAAATTGTTATATTTGGCTCTTTGATTTAATCAATTTTTAAGAGTAAAAAAACCTTTTTTCTTATGGATAAATGCGCTAGAGGAGATAAAGACCATCAATCAGTTTCAAAATACAACACAACACTTTTGACATGCATGCAAGTAATCTTAATGGGGTATCAATAATTGGGCGTATTTTGTTCATTACAGTATTTTCAGTAAATTTATTTTATTGTTTAAATCATCTCAAGTGGGAGAAAAAATTTGTGAGGAAAATAATTTCATCTCACTGTTTATTTTGTTGTCTTTTCTAATGTCACATAGTCAATTTTTTTTTTTTTTTTTTTTGCAAAAAGCATTAGTATATAACTTATTACACTTTTCTTCATAAGTTATTGTCAACATGTGATAAGACATTGTAGATTAAATTGATCTAAATAACAATGCCTTATATAGACAACAATAATGATTCATCCAGTACTTGTCTAAGAGTTAATCCGTTATTGGTAATCGAGGGATCAAAAAAATTTATCTCGTTTGGCTTGGATAAAATAAAGACGAGAACAAATTTGAATTTGAGAGATATATTATTAGTAAAAGTTTATCCGCATCGAATATTTAATCAAATTATACTAATTTATTGTGGTTAAAAGATAAAATAATATAGACATATTAACTAAATAATTATGGTTTAGTAATAATTATATTTGTGAATACATATATTAATTCAGGTATTGAGTTGGTGTAAATATCTTGGTAAATTGTTGCCTATAATATTTGTGTCAGCCAAATTATCTCAAGTTTTTTTTCTTTCTCCTATTTCTCCTCCTTGTGATATTTTGTTCTACTAATGGATTACGTAATGATTGTTTTTCTGGTAAAATCGTACTAGGGGTGAGCATTAGCCGGCTCGGTTCAGTTATGAATATTATCGGTTTTGCATATCGGTTATCGGTTTACATATATAATAAACCGATAACTGAACCGATAAGATATTGGTTATCGGTTATCGGTTAATCAGTTATTGACTATTATCGGTTCGGTTATCAGTTTATCCGATAAGATAACTCAAACTAGAGTTAAAAAAAATTTCACTGAAATTAAGTTAAAAAGAGAAGAATTCACATATAGTATACTACCCATTTCTGCGTTCTGGCCACAACTAATATTTGAAGCATGCTTTATTTTGACAAATTCAAGACCTGTGCAATCTCAAAAATTAATATTACAACTCCACAAGCATTTCATCTCCAATTAGCTGGAAATAGAAGTTAACAGGAACATAATAATAATTTTTGGTTTCCTGCCAAAGCATAATCAAGAGATCAATGTCTTTTTTCAGAGTCTAATTATAGCAAGAGCAACAATAGTACTAGTAATTCAATAGTTGTCCAAATACAACTGAAATAGTACTAATTCTTATTCGGTTATCGGTTTATCCGTTAAGAATTTGGGCAAACCGAGGCCCGAACCGATAACCCAATAATGAAAAAATATTAAACCGTTACCGAACCGTTAATCCAATAACCCGATATCGATATCCCAATAAGTTTTTTTCGATTCGGACTATCAGTTATACTCGATATATGTCTAGCCCTAAATCGTACATCTAAACAAAATGGATAGTTGTTGTTTTCCCTTTATTGGTTGTTGACAGAGCGTGAAGTCACGCACTTTTATTTTTTATTTTTTTTATGGGAATCAACTGTTATCAAGTAGTATTAGGTGTGCATGGGTCCTACAACGTGGGAATTGAGATGACTCATTTCTCAATGGCGGCTTCGGCTCCTTGGATTTTGCGGCTTTCCCTATTGTATGTATTTGTCTGCATACATACAGCATACCAACCCACATAAGACCTGCCTTGATTCTCCTAATCTCTTCGAGGCGGATTCAGAATTTGAAATTTATGGGTTCCTATCGCAATCTCAAATTAATATATCATAATAACTGGATTTACCGTTAGATATTTATAGATATTTAATAAAAAATTTAATAAAAATATAGGTTATATGCAAAAGTTACTGTGTTCCCGAAAACCCATACACCGCACTCTGAATACGGCCCTGCCTGTACCCACCATTGACCACACTCGTTCTAACTGTAAAAATATTTATTATCCGAATTTGGTGTCTATATTAATTCAATAAATATATAATATATAATTGATAAAAATATCAGGGGCTAGCTTTTACCCTCCCCTATCACACACATGAACTAGAGACTTTGTTCAAGTTTCCTTATTTCCTTTGCTTTTCTACCTTCTAATTTGTTTATCCATTGTATAAGAACAACACATTGTAATTTTATAGGAACAAATGATCACTTATGTAAGAGGTAAAAATAAGTGGCATACATAAGTTTTTTTTTAAAAAATAAATAAATAATAAAATGATTGTAACTACTGTAAACAGATTTAGAAGGTGTTTGGCTAAGCTTATAAGTTGGTCAAACTGGCTTATAAGCACTTTTTGGCTTATTTACGCGTTTGATAAAATTAAAAGTGCTTATAAGTTAAAAATAAGTCAAAAACCATAAGTTGGTCTCCCCCAACTTATCAAATTTCAACTTATAAGCACTTTAGGTTTGACCAATATATTTACTATTTTATCCCTAAAATATTTCTTTTTAAAACAAAACTCTTCGTATATCCAGTTATTCAGCTGCTTATTATTTATTTCAGCACTTTTATCCAAACACGTAACTGCTTATTTTTAAATCAATTTCAACACTTAAAAGTGCTTTTCAACACCTAATGTTTATCAGCTACTCTAAATCAGCTAAGCCAAACTAGCTCTTAGAGGGTGTTTAGATTGACTTTTAAAAAGTAGCTTTTAAGCTAAAAGCCAAAAGTCATAAGTTGGAAATACCCAACTTTTGATTGTTGGCTTATTTTTGTACTTTTCATACCTAAAAATAAGTGCTTTTAAACACTTTTTATCATTGCCAAACACTACATAAATTAGAATATTGCTTAAAAATTAATAAGCACTTAAAATAAGTTAATCCAAACACCCTCTTGCTTTTACCTTATGATAAAAAATGGCTCCAGCTGGATGGTTTTGTGGAGTAACGGTCAAGTGTTCACTTACGAAAAACAATTTTTTTGTTGCAAATCAATTACGAAAAATAACCTCTGATTTCTACAAGAGAAACGCAAAAATCACAAGTCAGTTAAGGATCAAACTCAAGACTTTGATAGGCGCCAACCCTGTATGGGTCAAAATCCGACTTAGGAAGTTAGGCGTGGTAAGATCGTTAAGTGAGAAGACTTTGTTTCGATTTGGGCGACTAGGCCGAGGTCGACCAAAGCCCAACAACGAGCAGTCGCTGAGCAAGCCGTTAAAGCCGAGGTCGAGAAGCGAAGAGTAGGAACAACGATCAGTGTAGTCTTGGAACTAGCGACAGGAATATTCCCTTGAATATTCTCTTTGTTGTACTTTTTATGATTTTTTAGAGAATATCCCATATAAATAGGAAAGGAGAGAGAGGGAAAGAGGCACGTGAGATTGATTTTGAGAAAAACTATTGTAAGAAGTTGACTCTTAAGAGAAAACACAAAAATTTACCTTTCCACAGTGATTGATTTTGTCAATTATTCTTCATTTCTACTCACACGAGCCAAGAAAGCATTGTTCATTTTCTTACTTATCGCCACACTTTGTTGTAGAAGGAAGAATCTTCCACATCATTCAATATTTGGGTGAATCGTTCTTCCTACTTACATTTATTGCCATTTTCCATATTTATTGCTTATCATTCATTCTTCATTTATTCTAAAAAGCGTGCATTTAATAATCTGATAACCGATTCCGCGCGTTAAGTAGACAATACCATTTAAACACTTAGCTAGATCTAAGAATTATTATGCTTGACTAGGATTCACTTTTCACCTTATTTATTTTTTGATTAGTTTAACAAAGAGTGTTATACTTTTTGGTCAAACAAATTGGTACCATCTATGGGGACTTTCTAGTCAAAATCATAGTCTTTCTAGATCTACAAAAACACACCAATAGCAAAATACATGACTTTTCCCCCACTTGCATAATCTAACATGACAGGAAATGGAGAACAAAGACTAAAAGTAGTGGCAGACCTTACTACTAATCTCATAAACACCATCAATGAAATTCATAGAGAGCACGAGGAGAACGTGACACCAAGCGCCTCACCTAGCGAAGTGATTCACCCCCCTCATGGCAGTGTTACCGCTTCTCATGGAAAGGGAGCATCTACGTCCGCGATAGAAGAAGCACCACCAGCGATAAAAAAACTACTAGAAGCATGGCTAATGAATACACTCAACAGTATACTCGACAAACCCGCTTAGAGGGTGAGCAGATAGGGTGCACGAGTCGACATCGCAACAACAATCAATGAGCAACACACTTTGCCTCCCTTGACAGGTATCACTCACCCTGTTAATGATGCAGGTAATAACACCACCATTGTTGTCCTATGAAAAATAAGGAGATGGAGAACGAGAACAAAGCACTCTACGACCAAATGAGAGAGCATCAAGAAAGGGAAGATAAGATACCGGACGCCCCAAAATTCCTACCAAAGCGGGACGTTGTCCAGTTTGTGGAACAACTATATAGCGACGAGGCTGCACCACATGCTATACCCAAAACATTCAAGATGCCACCATACCTGAAGATATACGATGGCATAATGGACCATCAGGATCACATCATCAACTACGTCATTGCAGTGAAAGGCAACGACCTCGCTAAAGAGCAGGTGCCATCTACATTGCTGAGAAAATTTGGTGAAACCCTAATCGGGGAAGCATTAACACGGTACTCGCAACTGCCCGCATGATCTGTACAGACATTTAAAGAAATGGCCGACAAGTTCGTCACCGCCCATGCAGGGGCCAAGAAAGCAGAAGCTAGGATGAATGATATATTCGCCATCAAACAGCCACATGGCGAAGGCTCTCGCCGGTTCAAAAGAGTGAGAGTGACCCTTCCAAATGTGTTAGAGGGGATGGCAGTAGAAGCTTTCCAAAATGGGTTAAACAGTAGCGGGTCGAAGGCGACCAAAAAACTGTTGAACAGACTCATGAAGTACAATCCTACCACTTGGGAAGAAATACATAACGCTTATTGTGCCGAGGTGAGAGCGGACGAGGACGAACTTAATGGGCCAACCCAGCGATTGACGTCAGTCCAGATGGATTTGAGAAAAGACCGCGAAAACGACAACAGGAGGGATCATGCAGGTCCGCACCTCAATCGCAAAAGACACCAGCTGTACACCAGAACGGCCGTTGTACCACCTCTCCGCTACGGTAACCCAGGCCACAAACAGGGACTCACCGAAACGAAAGAGGTATGCCTCCACTGTTATCTGCTCATAACTTTTGTGTTTCTCCTTCAGAGATAGTCTACGCTCTAGAGAAGCTCGGCCTTAAGGTAAAATGGCCACAAAAGATGAAGTCCGACATAAACACTAAAAAATCAAACGCCCTCTGTGAATTCCATCAGGAGTGAAGCCACAAGACCGAAGACTGCATCGCCTTGAGGTAGGAGGTAGTAAATATGCTCAACCAGGAGTATTTGAGATAACTAACGAGTGACCGAGGAAGAGCGAACTTCGCCCGCAGACGAGAACAACACCAGGTGACGCCCAAACCACCTTCCCCAGTTCGGACCATTCAAATGATCATCGGAGGAGGAGGCGACGCATCTATCAACAACGTGAAGTTCACCACCACCCACAAACTCAAGCGGTCAATCAGCCACAAACGGTATGACGGGCTCGAAGAAAGTATTATCTTCGAAAAGTCAGATACCCATGGTTTGGTCTTTCCTCACTATGACGCCCTTGTCATTACTTTACGTGTTTTTGATACTGATGTAAGACGTATCATGGTCGATGATGGAAGCGGCGCGTGCATCATCCATCCTCGAGTTCTCACCCAAATGAAGCTCGAGGACAGGATAGTGCCATGCTGCATCACGCTAACAGGTTTTAACAATGCAGTTGAGTGAACATCTGGAGAAATCATGCTGCCCGTCTTGGCCGGTGGAGTCACCTTGGAGACCACGTGTCCATGTTCCACATCATGGACCAGGATACGATGTACAATGCCATTATAGGTCGACCATGGATACACTCCATGAAAGTCATCCCCTCCATTTTGTACCAAGTCTTTAATTTCCCACCCTCTGGGGAGTATTCTACTGTATTGCCCAAGACTGCACATACACCCAATAGTTGAAAGGAAAAGCCGAAGAAGAATAGTAATTAACGAAGTCGGGGTTAGATGGCGATGAAAAGAAAGACATCATCAGCGACCCTAAAATCATAGAAGCCACGAGGTCAACCGTAGAGGACCTCGACTCTATCCCACTAGACGACGACCACAGCAAGAAAGCTTTCATCGTCCATAAACTCCAAGATCCAAGTAAATTTCATCAATTCTTGAAAAAAATAACGTAGACCTTTTGCTTTTTCCCATGCAAACATGCCAGGTATCCCAACGGAGATAGCAACTCATAAGTTGAACGTCGATCCATTTTACCCCCCGCTAAGGCAAATTAGACAATAGTTCAACTCTCCGATAAACGATGCAGTTCGTGAAGAGGTCGAGAAATTGTTAATAAACGGTTCTATCAGAGAATCGAAGTACCCTCAGTGGGTCGCCAATATGGTCATGGTGAAAAAGAAGAACGGTAAGTGGAGAATGTGCGTGGATTTCATATATCTGAACAAAGCCTACCCAAAAGACTCGTTCCCGCTGCCCCACATCGACCAACTCATCGACGCCACAGCTGGGCACGGACTGCTGAGTTTCTTGGATGCCTACTAGGGCTACAACCAAACCACATGGAGCAGGAGGACCAGGAAAAAACCACTTTTATCACCCACCAGGGGACGTACTGCTATAGAGTGATGTCGTTGGGTTAAAAAATATAGGGGCAACGTACCATAGGCTAGTGACCAAAATGTTCAAAGGTCAACTCGTCAAGATCATGGAAGTATATATAGATGATATGTTGGTCAAGTCAAAGAGAAAGGAGGACCATATCGACCATCTAAGGGAAGCCTTCGACATACTCAGAAGGTACGATATTACACCCCGCAAAATTACGTCGATATTACGTCTCGCAATATTATATTACGATAATATTACATCCTGTAGTATTATATTATGATGATGTTAAATTCTGCAGTATTATATTACGAGGATGTTACGCCTTGCAGTATTACATTACGATGATGTTACGCTTCGCAGTATTAAATTACGACTATGTTTCACCCTGTAGTATTGTATATTGAATTTGCCATAAGGTAATTGACATCAATCCAAGAAAAAGATTATTCAGAGTTTATAAGGATTATGCTATTTCACAAGTGATGAGTAAATTCATAAAGATGAGAGGGAAGCAAGTCAAAGAAAATGAATTTTCATCCAAGTTTGGCATGTTGGGATAATATACGGGTTTCGTGCCCCCTTTTTTCCCTCCGCGGGGAGAGAGAAGTCCAGGTTCCGACGTTCATGGGGAGTAATAACTCATTTCCTTTTAGGAATTTGGGTTTTTGAAGAGTCGCCACCTAACGAATTATGGTGTGTTAGGGCACCTTGAGCGATTAACTCTTAGATGCATTACCAGAGATTTAGGGTAAGGGCTCGAAATAACTTTGAGGGGAAGGTGTTAGGCATCCATCTCGGTCCACAACGGTGGGTCCCGACCGAACTTATACTTATGAATTAGTCCTTTTTAATAAACAAATAGTTTAAACACATACTTGCAAATGAAGGCATGTTTAGTATGAGTCAAATAATGAGATAAAAGGAAAAGACTTGAACAAATTGTCATACCTCCTTTTTTACCTACACCCCCGAAAGGTATAAATAAAGGGAGTTTTTCCAATTAAAGCACAATCGAAATGAGATTTATTTATTTAAAGATTCAGAGTCGCCACTTGGGAGATTTATGGTGTCCCAAGTCACAGGTTGAATCCCGAATCGAGGAAAAGCTTGACTCTGTTTAACAGTCCGCGAACCAGAAATCCGAGTAAGGAATTCAGTTAACCCGGGAGAAGGTGTTAGGCATTCCCGAGTTCCGTGGTTCTAGCACGGTCGCTCAACTGTCATATTCGGCTTAATTATCTGATTTTAATCAATTATGAACCTATGTGCCGATTTTAGCTTTTTAAGCGCTTTTATTTAATTTTTAAAGAAGATTGAACGTCGTTTAAAACATGTTTTTGGATCGCGCCACATGAAATGCACCCGCAATTCTAAACATATTTTATTCAACGTTTTGGGATTTGATTTGGGTCACATGAAATGCACACCCGAGTTTAGGAAAGTAAATTATTAAATAACGCACCTAAAAACTACTACGCGTTGTTAACTTTGCGAGGGCCACGGAAATTTTCTAAATGGCACGCCTTGAATTCTAAGGCTTAAATCACAATTAATTAAACGAGGACCATACAATTGTCATTTTGTTTGTCACGACGCTCCTCGATTCCTTTCAATTCCATTCTAGCAAGATCATCCGTTTGTTTTCTTAACAGAAGATATCAACATTATGATTTGCACTAAATTACACTTATGATTTACAAAGCAAGAAAAGTGATGTTACATTGCATATTGTTTCCTTACGTGGTTTGCATAAGCAGGATAAATAACTTTGCTAAAGACAATTTCCAATATGGCCAGTTTAGACATCTTGAATTAACCTCAACATAATATTAACTTAAAATCTCCTCATAAAATTCGTGATTAAATGGAACGAACTTCAATAGTGTTGAATGCTTCAAAACATTTGATTCAACCAAAAAGGTATCAAGTTTTCAAACAACAAGAACTCCACCCCAATACAGATTCATGAAGGAATCATCATAACAACATGTTAAACACTATTAAGGCATCACAAGCAACAACAAAACCTTAACTAAAAGGTCAACAAAGCAGAAACACGGAACTAAGGCAAAATAGTAGAAGAAAGGAGAAATAGACCTTGAGCAAATTTGAAATATTATTGTTTGACAGCTTGAAAATGACAAGCCACAAAAGATAGGCAGATAAACCTACGAACTGAAATTCGACAAACCCAAAATCGACCACGACGAACTTGGCAACCAACGGACAACACCTCGATGGAGACTATTGATGAAACCTCGAATAAGTACAAAAACTTTCGAACCGTACACGATCTCAAATCACCTCCACTTTGGAACGAAAATTAAAAAAAAATGACGCCTCTGATTTTTTAGACGAGAGTCACGAAAATGCAAGAAGAAAACCGAGTATATTCATTTTTGTATGAGTGACTGAATCGTGGCTGCGTTCTAGAGTTTCTGGCCAGACCTGTGCCAGTGGCGTCGTCACTCATCGGTGATCAATTCCGGCGAAGCAACAGCTCGAGTGAGGAACTGGTGAACGCCGGTTGTGGTGGTTGGCGTGAGAGAAGAGAGCTCTGTTTGGTTTCAGGGATGTTGGGGTGCGACGGGGATGAAGTTTTTTTTGGGGGGGGGGGGGTCGTTGGAGAAGATGGAGTCGGGGGGGTCGTTTATGCGCAGCTGCTCGTCAGTTTTTTGTTTTCAGCCCTCAGCATTCTTCAGCCTTATCTCCCCTTTAGATTTTTTAGTATATTGTAGATTGTAGGGATTTTTAGGTTAAGGGGTATGGGCTTGGAAATTATGGGCTAGGTCCAAAATTAGACATAAAAATAGGCTGCTCGAGCCCAAGTTCTATTCTTTCCCTGCAAACGAGATTAAAAATACGGGCCCATTTATTAATTAATCCTACTATTCAAATAATTGCTAAAATAAAACTAATCATTAAAGCAAACCTATTTTTGGCATTTTCAAATATCATATTAAAATAAAAATACGATACTATTTTTATATATATTTTTTTAAGATTAAAAATGACTACAAAATATTAATGAACCTAATTTTTTGATTTTTGTTTTCTTGTAATAAAATAAAATAAAAGAGCCAAAATTACTTTAAATATCTATATTATGCCTAAATTAAATATTTTATGCTAATATATAAAAAATCTTGGGGAGGGTCAAAAATCACATGTCTACAACTGCCCCTCTTTGACTGGAAACGTACAGAGTTTTCAGACAAAGACTGACTAGACAGGTTTTTGACCCGACCCTTATTTGGAGAGACTAAAACTAAGAGAAAAGGGGAATGTGACCGAGCTCTGGCATTTGAGCTGCCTACATATCCTTGGCTATAAAGGAATCAGGCCACGTGTAGTTCAGAGATGAGTGAGATGACGGAGTATGCCGAGGTGGAGATCCGGTCGAGGTGCCGTTTCGCCGAGGTTCCGGTTCGCGGTCCCTGTTATTACATCAAAAATCAAATGAAAAAGACTAACTAAACCTTTCAACTACGAGTTACAATGTTCCTATCTATAAGTCTTCTGAGGCTTGATCTTGAGTCTTGAATTGTTCTTCATGCAGACTTTAGATTTGAACCTTGGCGCTTGTTAGCTGCAGGTGCTAGCTCGTTCTTCTACAACTTTTGGATCAAGACCGGACATGTAGTGCTTGTGACTTCCACCATGTCTTAAGCAGTTCACATCTTTCATCAACTTCTGCATTTGGATTCACTTCTTGCCTTTCTCTCTTTTTCTTTATTGTGACTAACTTTTGTTGATCACCTCGGACTCTTGACTCACATTCTTGCCGTGAGATTCTTTGGTTGTTGACTTGAATTGCAATCTGAGATGCTTTTCCTTTTCTTCAGGTGGACGCCTGACTGTTGAACTCGAACCGCCTTCTCTTGTTACTTAACACTATTTTCCCTTGAACCTTGAATCATTTTCCCCTGAAACTTGAACTGTCTTCCTTCGAAACTGTTTTCCCTAGAAACTTGAGTTGTCTCCCCTTGTTCTCCAGGTGGGCGTCTGATTATAACAAAATAGACAAAACAAAGAAATTTTTCTGCCCCAGTTTGCACTAGGAAGATTTGTGAGTTGTTAGCAAAATTGTAAACCACTTGTACTATTGATGCAATGATGAAATTAAACTAAAGAATAGATTAGGAAAACTATAAAATAAGCTTGACTAAAGTAAAAACTGACCCTATTCTCCAGACAGGGCCCCTAACTGCTAACTTGAAATGTATTCCCTGCTCTCCAGGCGGGCTCCTGACCGCTGAACTTGAAATGTATTCCCTGCACTCCAAGCGGGCTCCTGACCGCTGAACTTGAAATGTATTACCTGCTCTCCAGGCGGGCTCCTGACTGCTAAACTTGAATGTATTCCCTACTCTCCAGGCGGGCTCCTGACTGCTAAACTTGAATATATTCCTGCTCTCCAGGCGGGCTCCTGACTGCTAACTTGAAATGTATTCCCTGTTCTCCAGGCGGGCTCATGTCTTAACCAAAATAGACAAAACAAAGAAAATTTTCTGCCCTAGTTTGGTGGTTGGGCACAGATGTAAGTGTAAAGTGGATCACATTACCAAATATCAATAAGAACTTGAAAGCTAAAACTTGAATTGTACTCCCTTGTTCTCTAGGCGGGCTCCTGATTGATGGCTTGAAAGTATTCCATGCTTTCCAGGCGGGCTCCTGACTTCAACTTGAAAGTGCTCCCTGCTCTCCAGGCGGGCTCCTGACTTCAAGATAGACAAAACAAAGAATTTGAAAGCTAAAATTTAAATTGTACTCCCTTGTTCTCCAGGCGAGCTCCTGACTGCTGCACTTGAAAGTATTCCTTGTTCTCCAGGTGGGCTCCTGACTTCAACTTTAAATGTATTCCCTGCTCTCTAGGCGGGCTCCTGATTTCAACATAGACAAAACAAAGAATTTGAAAGCTAAAATTTAAATTGTACTCCCTTGTTCTACATGCGGTCTCCTGACTGTTGCGCTTGAAAGTATTCCCTGCTCTCCAGGCGGGCTACTGACTTCAACTTGAAATGTATTCCTTGCTCTCCAGGCGGGCTCCTGACTGCTAACTTGAAATGTATTCCCTGCTCTCCAGGCGGGCTCCTGACTTCAACAAAATACACAAAATAAAGAAAATTTTCTACCCCAGTTTGGTGGTTGGGCACAGATGTAAGTGTAAAATGGATCACATTACCAAATATCAATAAGAACTTGAAAGTTAAAACTTGAATTGTAATCCCTTGTTCTCCAGGCGGACTCCTGATTGCTGACTTGAAAGTATTCCCTGCTTTCCAGGCGGGCTCCTGACTTCAACTTGAAAGTGCTCCCTGCTCTCCAGGCGGGCTTCTGACTTCAAGATAGACAAAACAAAGAATTTGAAAGCTAAAATTTAAATTGTACTCCCTTGTTCTCCAGGCGGGCTCTTGATTGCTGCGCTTGAAAGTATTCCCTGCTCTCCAGGCGGGCTCCTGACTTCAACTTGAAATGTATTCTCTGCTCTCCATGCGGGCTCTTGAATTCAACATAGACAAAACAAAGAATTTGAAAGCTAAAATTTAAATTGTACTCCCTTGTTCTCCAGGCGGGCTCCTGACTGCTGTGCTTGAAAGTATTCCCTGCTCTCTAGGTGGGTTGCTGACTTCAACTTGAAATGTATTCCTGTTCTCCAGGCGAGCTCCTGACTTCAACATAGACAAAACAAAGAATTTGAAAGCTAAAACTTAAATTGTTCTCCAGGCGGACTCCTGACTGTTGCGCTTAAAAGTATTCCCTGCTCTCCAGGCAGGTTCCTGACTTCAACTTGAAATGTATTCCCTGCTCTCCAGGCGGGCTCCTGACTTCAACATAGACAAAACAAAGAATTTGAAAGCGAAAACTTAAATTGTACTCCCTTGTTCTCCAGGCGGGCTCCTGACTGCTGCGCTTGAAAGTATGTCCTGCTCTCCAAGCGGGCTCCTGACTGCTGACTTGAAATGTATTCTCTGCTCTCCAGGCGGGCTCCTAACTACTAAACTTGAAATGTATTCCTTGCTCTCCAGGAGGGCTCCTGACTTCAGCAACACAGGCAAAAAAAAAAAAAAAATCTGCCCCAGATCAGTGGCTGGACATAGATGTGAGTGTAAAACTAAATCATATTACCAAGTATTACTAAGAATTTGAAAGGTAGGTCCCATTATTCAGGGGGGGGGGTCCTGACAACTCTTAACTAAACTGCAATTTTAAATCTAAGTTATATCTTCTACAGGTGTGACTTTTGCTAAGTCTTGTTATCTAGGAGGATCTTTAAATTACTCCCCATTATCCAGGAAGGTCCTAAAAATCAAAGGTCAAATTTTATCTTAAGGGTGACAACTTTCATGGCTGAATTATAGTACCCTACAGCAGAATTTACGCTAAATGTTGGTATCTAATCGAAATCTTAAAGTTAAGTCTCGTTATTCAGGAGGGTCTTGGAAATTCTTAATTGAATCCTATCTCGAACATGCAAACTTCTAAGCCAACTTATATTCCTTTGGAATACATTTATGCTAGATTACGCTATTTCTAAACTTTAAACTAGGTCCCATTTTCCATGAGGGTTCTGAAAATCAAAAATCAAACTTGTTTGGTGACTGCCTTTCTCCACGGAGGGTTTTTCCGAAACAACCGAAATTTCTTGCCCTTGTTTTAATCAAAGAAAAATTTTGTCAGTTTAAAATGTGGTGGTTGGTTTGTGGCCATGACTTTGAGGGAGATTGCTCCTTCACTTCCCATGAAAACTGATTTCCACTCGAGGACCTTGCTTGCTTATGGACTAACCACTTTCTCTGTCATCCTTATCACAGAAAATGCCCCTTCTCCGTTCAGACCCAATTCCCTTTATCTGTTACATTGCTCATGAACTAACATTTACCAGCCTTTGTGTTTTACCGAAAATACCTTTGATCCGTCCACCCAACACCCTCCATCTGTTGCATCGTGCTCCTATGTTGACATGTACTGCACCTTTGTGTTTCTCATGAATTCCAAACCACGTTAATTGTCATCCACTTAGTGCGCATGCTGTTTTTTCCTTACTTAAATCACTGGCCTTGGCCTTGAAGTCTATTGTTCCCTCACTTCTCACGATAACTTTGATTTTTGTTTTTTTCATTCTTTTCTTTCTCTTTTACTTTTTCTTTTCTTCTTCCTTTACTTATCTTTTGCGCTCGCGTTTCTGAACTTTGCCACTGATTCCAAAAGAGAGGTATGAAAGAAAATAAATGAGGCTCAAAGGGGTAACGAAGGATAAGGTGTTTAGATAGCAGAACAAAATGCCTTCGTCAATCCAATCTTCAAAACATGCCAAGTACAAACAACACGATTAAACAAACCAAGGAAAACATTCGTAACATCTTTTGATTGCGCAAGACTTGATGACCATATTCACACATTCGCCTTCTACATATGTTACATACAAAGCACCATTGGACAACACTCTCACTCTCACGAACGCCCCCCTACAAATTTGGGGCAAACTTGCCGTCATCTTTACCCGATGCAGCATGATGCATTTCAATAGTGTATTTTATGTTTTATCTGCCCCAATATCACACAATTCATGCTTGAAGTGATATCAAAATGCCTTCATTTATTTCCCTCAAATGTCCCTATCATCTTCAAAATTGCTTCATTCATTGCTTCATGACTAAACTGACTTTTAAAACCAGGCTGAGAATTACGCATGCATGTCGTGTCACTATAGTTAATCAGGAAAAGGACTATAAAAAGAAAAGAGAACTAAATGAAAATGACTAGATATTATAGAAAATAGAAAATTGCATTAGACAGATGGTGAAAGGGCTTGAACAACAAAACAAGCAAAACAAACTAGGGTACAACCCTAGAACAAACCTAGATAACACTTAATAAGAAACTACGACTAAAGGAACTAGACAAAATAAAAGGATAAAAAGGTTTGAGTCACAAGATAATATCTGGATTACAACCCTGAAGTAATCCGGACAACAGAAATGACAACAAAATAAACCACCAAGACTCCTCCCTCGCTAGCCAGGAGATGGAGCATCTTTCCAATCACCAAACTCAATATCTTAGCCACTGACTTCTGCATCAACAATACTAGGACCTTCACAAGTCTATATCACATTGTTCTTAACAAATTGCTCTTGGGTTCCTTTTGCCTGCTCGTTCTTAGGATCAACCTCTGATAGCGTTGAAAGTTTCACAACACGTGGACCTCCGAGGGCCTCAGAAGAATTCTCATATTCCTTTTCAAGACAAATCATACCCACCATATGTGTCTCATTGTGCACAGGTGATGGATTTTGGCTAGTGTCTACTGCATCTGGACTTTGCACGACAATGTCGCCTGTATCAGTAAGCTTCTGAATCGCATTCTTCAGATTCCAACACTTCTATGTCATGCCCCGGGGCATCTGAGCAATAGGCGCACCTTTGAGAAAAATCAAACTTCTTTGGAAGAGGGTTTGGCATTTTTATATGGGTCGGCTTCAACATGTCCAATTTCCTTAGCCTTTGGGACAGACTGGCATATGACACTCCCAATGGAGTGAATGTTTTCTTCTTTTGTAACCTCTCGTTCTTAAAGGCTTGATTGGGCCGGAAACCTGATCCAGAGGGGTTTTCAATAGGCTCGTGGGGGTGGATAAATATTTTGTGGAGCTGGGTACTGGGAGAGTGATGTATGATTTTGGGAGTTCCATGGATAGAAGTGGCTTGGGGAGGATCATCTGGTGCACAAAGATATCCACGGGTAGATGTCGAGGTTGGAAGTGTTGATCGGGAAAGCCCATCGGATCATCTTTTCTGTTTATCTTTCTTCCACCCAAGCTTACTGGGATGTTCTGAATATCTTTCGAACAACTCATGATTTTGCCTGATTTGATTCCCTCTTCTACTAGCTCCCCCATTTTTAATACATATTTGAAAGGCTTTCCCAAGGCCGGGATCAAATGACTGAAGTAGGTGGGCCCCTGGGCTTGTAGGAAAAACTCAACCATTTATTCTTCACCAATCAGGGTATTGACTCGAGCAGCTTGCTACCTCCATCTGAGCCCAAACTCCCTAAAGCTTTCCTCCGGCTTCTTTTCCATTTTAGATAGGGAGAAGCGGTCTGGGGTAACTCCTGATCTGTATTGTAAGTATCGAACAAAGTCTTGAGCCATGTCACCCAATGTAGGCCACTTACCAACATCTTGACGATTATGCCGTTCCAAAACTGCCCCAGTCAGGATCTCATTGAAGTACATCATCAACAAATCATCTTTCTCGCCCACACTTCTCATTTCACTGCACTAATCCCTCAAATGGGCTACAGGATCCCCACACCCATCATACAAGTTAAACTTTGTCATTTTAAACCCCACAGGCAGACGAACGTCGGGGGACACAGACAATTCTTTGTAAGACATGCTACCCTGATCTCCCATTCCTTGCTTGTTCTTTAAGGACGGTTCTATGCCTTTCAACCTCCTGGGTATCCCATATCGCCCTTTTCTTCCTGTAAACTTTTCATTTTCAACATGGGGCTCATCCCGCAGGCCTTGCTTGTATGAGTTGGGAACCTTGTAGGCAACCTCTGAGGGGTAATATTGGGCATCGTGAGCTTTGAGTGGGTGTTCATTATTGGGGATGGTGGATAAGACAGGAGGGCAATTTTTGGGAAAGGTAATTGGAAGATGAGTGATGGAGCTACTGGGGTGGTTGGGAAAGCTGTGGTAAGCATGTGGATCTGGAGAGTATGGGGGATCATCTAGCACTATGATCGGTGTTTAGGTAAGGGTAGCATCTAGGAAGTTAGGAGGTTGGGGGGAGGGGGTGCTTTCCTAGTCATCCAAGCATGATACATGTCCGTAATGTGTTGTCTCAACATATTTACCTCTTCAACCAACCCATTATCCTGTTCAACTAACTGCTTTCGGGCACCGGTATCAACCAACTCAGTTCTGTTGTTGTCTGCCATTGCCTTTTGACTTTGTGTTGTAGAGAAGAGTTACCACTTTAAAAAATCACAAACCAACCACTCTTCTGCTATGAATATAACAAAATGAAGCCATCACGTTAGCGTTAGGGCATTTAACAACAAAGATATCACATTGCGTGCAATGCACCTAGCAATAATTAATGGTTCTAGAATGACTTCGAGAGTCATAAGGTCAATTGGCATCATCCCAATTTGTCCATTTGAACCTTCTCTTTTCTTTTCTTTTATCGCACTTCTTAGCTCGATCATTTTTCTCTTTTTTTTCTTTCTAATTATCGCTTTTTTCCTCCCTCTCGTCCCATGATTTCATTTTTTTTTATTTCTTAATAATAAAAAAAATGAGTCGACCGAACCCTATGTAGGTCGCCTATGTATCATGACGCCGCATAAATCAGATCTTTGCGTAGTTCTGGAAGATCGAGAGTAAAGCACATAAACTAACGTTTTCTTTTTCATTTACTTCTTCTTCTTTTTTTCTTTTTACCTTAGTGACTAATTCGATGGGAAAAGAGAAATAAAAGAAGCAAATCCTTTTGTTTTTGAATTTTCTAGACTGAATGCTCTATAACCTATTCTAAACTCAAGCTTAATGAGCATGTTTTTTTTAAAATAAATACTCTATTAAGGAAAATCCTAGAAGAGAAAAACCCCTCTTTTTTTTTTGAAGAAAATCTAAAGAATAAACCACAAAAAAAATATTTGAATTTTCATTTGATATCCTGACGCGATATTTCGAAACGAGCAATGAGAAAGATAAAACAAAATGCTTTTGGATTTCAATTTTGATTACCTAAAAAAGAAATTCTAATGATAAACAAAAGATAAAGTATTTTTTTCTATGTATAATACCCTATAGTTCTAATGAAAATAAAAGATTTTTTTTTCATTTTTCACTAATTTTCTAAAGAAACACTTCAAAAGAAAATCATTTTGGACTTTGGAATTAACATCTTAAAGAAAGCTTTTAAAAAAGTACTAAAAGAAAATTATCTTTTTTTTTTGAATTTTGGTCCTAATATACTAAAGGAAACATAAAAATAATTCATTTTAAGTCCTAGATATTATTTGCCTAAACGAAAAACATCCTCATTTTTTTTTCATTTCTAGAATTAGTATTTTAAAGAAAATTTATAACAAAATATAAAATGCAACATCTCTTTTTTTTGGATTTTTAGTTACAACATTATTTTCAAATATAAAGAAGAAAATACAATAACAAAAGGCTTCACATTACTGTACAAAACTAGAAAGTAAAAGACTACATAAAATGAAGAACAAACTCAAAACATAAAAATAAAACAAATCTTCTTAAGCAACTCCTGAATGCGATGGTCCTAGGGTATGTGTCATGCTCAAATTCTGGTAAGTAGATCCACACCTGTATAAGAAAACTTAAACCAACACTATGTGAGACAATAACATTCCCTAAGACACATGCAAGGCATGATTGAGGCAATTTTTGCAAAATAGCTTATTTGGCCAAAAGATGGCTAGAAGTGCAAAATTTGGCTGAGACCCCACAAAGTCAAAAACCTAAGATTTACTAGGGAGACCGGACCCTATGTGGGTTGCCTACGTATCCCGCCCCAAGAGACGAGAATCAGGTTCGCGTAGTTCGGACGGATTGGATACGGGCGAGAATAATAAAAAACTGACATATAGAAAACACATTTTTTTCTTTTTTCTTTTTCGAAAAATGATGAAACATATAAAATCTTTTTGGATTTTCTTTTCTTTTTTTTCGATTTTTTGATTTTTTGAAAAAAAATGATAAAAAGTGCAAAATCTTTTTGAAGTTTCCATGTTTTTTTCTTAATAAGATGTAACAAAATATAATTGGGCCCTACTCGCTTCATCCTCACACTTCAGCCTCCTTTTTTCTTTTTCTTTTTTCATTCGCCCTCAATTATCATTGGTCCGCCAAATGACCCTTTTACCCTTGAAGAAATGCAACATGTAGCACATAGGATGCATCAAGATGGTCTGTTATTTCAGGCACACCTGTCCTAGACGGACCCAACCCCTCTGTTGAGTCCCCTAAGTAAAATTCACATGATGCAAACAAACGTTCCTACTAGGGATCCGGCATGAGGTATTGTTATACTAGGTTTAAAACCTGGGTTTATTTTTTCTAGACCTGGCTTACCCGAGCGGACAACTCGAGCCGGGGGGCAGCGTACCGGGAATACAGAAGCTTCACCGGCTTTGCAACTTGTCCGAACCTCGTTCTAAATTTGGAATATGACTCTAACAAAAAAGAAGTCACACAAAGTGCACCCTTCTTCATGATTTAGAAGACTCAAGAAGAGGAGGGATTTCACAACAATTTATATACATTTCACGAAATATCAAAGCAGTAAAAGCAATCAATTAGCACATTAGGCCCAAATCATGTAACAAAATCAAATAATGGATAAAGCCAACTATAACAATTATTCTAAGCTCGAATTCTTGAACCCTGAACTAGAGATTCTAGGTTCGATCCCCAATAGAGTCGCCAGAGCTGTCACACCTCCTTTTTCACCTACACCCCCGAGAAGGGGATAAAGGAGTTTTTTCAATTAAAGGACAATCGAAATGGGATTTATTATCAAAAGATTCAGAGTCGCCACTTGGGATAATTTATGGTGTCCCAAGTCACCGGTTCAAAATCCCGAATCGAGGAAATTGACTCTGTTTAACAGTCCGCGAATCAAAAATCCGGAAAAGGAATTCTGTTAACCCGATAGAAGGTGTTAGGCATTCCCGAGTTCCGTGGTTCTAGCACGGTCGCTCAACTGTTATAATTAGCCTATTATCTAATTTTAGAACACTTTCAAACCTATGTGCAAATTTAGCTTTCAACCGTTTTTATTCAATTTTTAAGGAAGATTGAACGTTGTCTAAAACATGTCTTTGGATCGCGCCACATGAAATGTACCCACAATCTGGAACACATTTTATTCAACTTTTTAAGATTTGGATTTGGGTCACATGAAATGCACACCCGAGTTTAGGAAGGTAATTTAAAATTACGCGCCTAAAGCAGCTTCGTTTTTTCAACTTTGCGAGGGCCACAGAAAATTCGTTAAATGGCGCACCTCCAGTTTATTTTGAAAAGAAAACTAATTAATTAACTAATAAAAATTGAGGAACTTCTACTCGTTTAAATAAAATTTCAAACCTACTAACTAATTAGCAAACCTTGAATTAAGGGGGCAGACTATTCGAAGGAAATAGTTTGGGCCTGACTACGACATCTAAATGAAATTAAGGGGGCAAGCCAAGACTTGATGAGGTCTTATGGCTCCAGTTCCGATGGTCTCATGACCTGGGGCGCAAACAATAGCCCAATTCTTTGAAAACGTTCAGGCTAAGGCAGGCAGGATTCAAGGTCGAACCCGCAGGCACGCAAATGACATATAAAATCGAGGTTGTCGACACAAGCCCAACAAGGATCTCAGCAACAAACAAAATACTGGCCAATCCCGCTTGAATCAATCTCCAATTAATTTCAATGGACAACTCCAGAATTTCAAATCGATTTGAAACCTTCTGTTCAGGGCATATTATAGATAAACGAAACCCAATAAAATCATCCCTGCAAACAAATACGAATCTGAACATGTAACGTAAACTAATCATGCTTAAAATCACATTACAAATAAATCAGTACCTAATTTGATCCCTAATGTCATCATACTCAAACAATTTTCAGTTGATTGTAGACTAAACAATGACTTTAAAATGACCAACGACCTAATCAATAAGCAGAATACTACATGATTCAGAGTGTTCGGCACTTGCCAAACCAGCAACTTATTACTCAAATAGTGACTTTTTTTTTTTTTTTTTAAAAAAACAAATGCCCAAATAGACTTTAGAAGGAAATGAGCCAATGAAATTATAATGTTACCAAACTTGAATCTGAGAACCAAATCTGACTCTAAACTTAAACTTAATCAAAAGAGGAAAGTTCAAACGAACTTAGACTCATGCTACAGGAGATTAACATTCTACCCTGTCCAACAAGCATAGGTTCAGCTAATTCACAAATCAAACTTGCCAAATTACGACACTGATCCAGCTTACAAGTTAGATTCAAATCAGGAATATAAATGAACAAATAAACACGTAAAGGAAACATAAACTATTTACAGCAGCTACATGAAAATAAAGAACAAAGGCTGAATTTCAACAAGCAATATTTATCATTAGACTTCTATGTTGGACTACATATTTGCATCTCACATGTTATTCATGATGTGGGAAGTACCTGTTACAGCAAATAGGACAAAGGACTTTGAGAATGATTCTAAAGCCAAACCAAATTAGTAAGTACAACAACAAGATCAGCAGTAAGATTCAATCAAACAACCTCCAAAATTCAACCAATTTCACTCTTTAAGCCATTTTTCACCCAGGTAAAAGAGAAGTTCTTCAGAAATTGAAAATCTTCAAAAATTGTAGAAGAAAAGCAATGGAACAGTAGTTTCTTCAGCCGTTTTGATTTCCAGAATTTTTTCCTCTTCTCCCTCTGCCTTGAAAGGCAAGAAAATGTGCCTTTATAGGCAAAGAAATAGGTTAACATTCAGGAAAATTAGATTTGTACCTTAGTCCCTCTCCAATTCTCATTTTAGCTTAGGAGACCTTATCCAATTTTCCTTTTTGTTTAACTACCCCTGGTTCAAATTTCAGTTTATTAGGCAGTCCCCCTCCCCAGCTTCCTAGAAGCTTCCCAATTCTGTTACCCATAGATTCCCTACCCCAATTTCCTAAACTACCCCTCGAGCCCTGTTATTTACCCTCCCAGCCAAACAGACCCCGGGTCCAAATGACCCAAGCGAATGGGTCTGAGCTAGACCCCATTCCGTTTGGGCTTAATTGATTTTCAAGCCAAGTTTTAAACCTCAATCTTAAATGGGTCGGATATGAGGTTTCAAAAGAGAGGCCTGAAATTGCTTTACTCCTTTCTCTTATTTTTTTAATTACTGTTAAGACAGAACACAAATGAAATAATCAACAAAAGAAAACTTCACCTATTCAACTAAATCATAACATGCAAGCGGAAAAGATTTGAACAAAAATAAGAACAAATAATCCAGACAAGATGAGGTGAGAAGACGAAGACTGAGACCTAAAATAAAACAAAAGAAGAAAAGAAAAGAAAAGAAATGAAAGAAGGAAAGGAGAGGTAAAATACCTAAGGAAACAGCCTGAACGAACCTTGAACTTTGACCTTCAAACTTTCAATTTTTGACCGAAATAGGCCTCAATCATGTGTTCTCAAGCGAATACACACAACTGAAGCCAATTTCGACCTCAAATCTTCAAACACTCGATGATTCGGATTTTTGGGATTTAGGGTTCTTCTCTTCAAATCAAGATCCGAGAAGTTCCCAGGGAATTCGAAAGGAACTGGTTTGAGATTTGGGAAGAGAGGGTCGAGGGGGCTCTATGGTGTTAATTTTGTGAGGATTGGGGTTGTTTAGGGCCGCGCCGCCAGGCTTCTAGGTTGTGGAGAAAAGGGGCGGCGGGTAGGGTTTTCCGCCTCTAAGGGAGTGAATGGGAGAGATGAGAGACCGGGGGGGGAGGGGGCTTAATTCGGACAGATATATACCAACCCCAAACCACTTCACAGCCGTTGGATTAGAAAATATAGATGACTCAGATCAAGCTCACCGAAACGGCGTCGTTTTAGGGTACTAGGGGTTTGGACCGGGTCAGACTCGGATCTGGGCCGGGTGTGGGGGCAATTTGACCGGGTATCAGGTGTAATTGTTTGGGCCTGGATGAATTTTGATGGAAAAGCCCAAAAAGTGGGTCTCTTATTAAGACCCTTTGTTTCTTTTCATTTTCTTTTTTTTTTCTTTTTCTTTTTGGATTTTCAGATTTTTATTAAATACAAATTAAAATAGAAAAACCTGATTTAATTCCAAAACTAAATTAATTGTTTCCTCAAAAATTAATTAAGTCTTAATTTAAAAGAAAACTATGACAAATTTGAAAAGTAAAGGTTAAAAATGTAAAGTGAACTATTTTTGTGATTTTCCTTCATTTTTTGTAATATTAAATAACTAATTATCCCTAAAAAAAATAAAATTGGGTCCTAAATGCAAATGCACTATTTTTGTATTTTTCATTAATTAAGCAAAATAAAATGCACAAGACAAATGCAAATAATTAACAGAAAATGCCACAAAATCCATAAAAATTGCAAATAATGAAAAGAAATTATTTTGTTTTAAATTTATGGGAGTAATTCATATAGGGCAAAAATCACGTGCCCACACAAATTGCATACATATAGAAAAGTAAAGTTTAAACATCAAGAATTGAGAAAGAGGGGGTCCTAGGTTGGGTAGCCTACAGGATCACCCCACGCAATGCCGGTAATCGCTCCTCAATTAGGGGCTACACGTAACATTAGTGCGTAGTCATCATATCCTTACTACCTAATTCCCTCCCCTTGGTCATAGCCTAAAGCGTTCTAATTACCTTGACAGATGTCCTATGCGTGCACTATCCGTCCCTTCCTCATGGCCCTAGAGGTATTTTAGGACCTCTACTCTTAGACAGTTCTAGACCATCCTAAGGTTTTAAAGGATAAAGGTCTAGGCGCCAATCAAGAACAATTAGGACTGCATTTAGAGATAACAGATTACAGGCTCACAAACACCTCTACAAATGTAACAAGTAAATGCACGTCTTCAGACAACAGTCAGGTATTTAAAAGAAAATCATAGAACATGATATCTAGGTGAGCAGGGATTATGCAGTATTGAATTAGGACAAAGTGTCAAAAACGTATTTAGCTTGCCTACTGATTTAGACTTGTTAAATCTGAACAGTTTTAAATAACAAAGCTAGTTTCGTAGTTGCAAAATTAAATCGCCCTAGAGGCTTGCCTAAGCGCATAACAATGGTGTCCTAAAGGCATGATATCTACATTGATTAGGAATGCAGTAAAATAGTGAACAGTTTTTAAAACGGATAACTTGAGATTCTATAGACATGTTTTCTAGCGGTATTAATTTAAGGTAGTGTTTGAAAACTCATTTAGAGAAGCGGACAGTTGATTAAACCAATTCATAATGAACTAACATGAATTAAACTGATTTGTTTAACTAAATTGATTTTAAGTTCTATAGGCTGAATTCTATTAGAGCTGATTTTAATCCCTATAGGCATGGTATCTAGTTATTAAAGCTGAGTTTAACCCTATAGGCATGATTTCTACTATTAGAGCAATTTAGATCCTATAGGCATGATTTCTAATATTATGGAAGTAAAGCAAACATAGCAAATGCATTAACACAATCCTATAGACATGGTATCTACCCGATTTACCCAACATATATAACTACCCACCCCTTTTCACTAATCACCCCAATGTTGTTTACAATAATTATTATAGACCAATGAATTAAAATACATAAATGAACAGAAGTTAATCTATATGGAACCTGCAGTAGGCCCAAATGACTTCCAAGCCTCCAATAGCCTCAAATGCCAAAGTTCCATAGGCAGTATCATATCTAGGTGTGTTAGAGTTCCTTAAGGACCTCAAAGATCCCGGGCAGTGTTCACACCTAGACTTTCTCAAACAATAACTGATTTAGATGCAGTGTGGAAGGCCAGCTCTGACATGCCAGAGTTCAGAGAGATCTCAAGGGTCTCAAGGCAGTACACATATCAGAGGGGCAAAGCTTAATATCCTAAAAGTAAAGTGAGAGTGCTTGACATAGTTTTGAAATAGTTTTGACATGAAAAAATGATGTTGGAAAGGGCTTAATTACGTAGAGAAGTTTTATGAAAAATAGGAATTGATTAGTAATACAACAGTTTTGGAAAAAGACAGTGTGAACTTGTGAGAAATCATCAAACAGTCTAAGGCTCAAAAGGGTTAACTAGGGATCATATCATTGGTCGGATATGGAATTGTTCAAACTATCATTTGGATCAAGGAGAGACTATAATCACGTCTCAAGTCAAAATTCACTTAGTATTTCGCCTCAAGCTAAGGGATTGCTAAAGACATAGAGTCGGGGGCCCACAACAATATTAGATACAATTTGAGCACACAATGATCCCGAAAAAACACTTGATGATTATTGGTCAACACAAGAGTCTCAAGGTCACGACTTTCACCATCCTAAACACAACAACTTGTTTTTGATCATGAGATCAAAGGCAAATGTGCTAGGCCCAAGTGAAGCTTTGCTTGAGGTATCCTTAACTACAAACTACCAAAAACAAAAAGGAAAGCGGACTTAAACCCTTAAGAAGGTTGTCACAACATCCATCATTGGGAAGATCCACTCAGTTCACACAACACTCCACCTTTGGAAAGAACCGTGGCATTAAGAAAACCAAAGGCTTATTGAAAATGTCCAAAACAAAACAAAAAGCTATGAACATAAATAAGAAGCTAAAAACGAAAAATTATGCGGAAAATAGAATGAATATATACAAGAGGGGATTTGAATATACAACGGATGGGATGAATATATACAATTTGAGATAACTTTATATACAGACCCAAAGTAAAATAAAAGTGCAATAAATGTAACTAAATATCAAATTATATACAGACCAAATATGAAAAATCAAAAAAGCATAAAAATGTATCAATATATATACAGTCATCCATCAAATGAATAGTAAGGCATACCCCCTCAAATGAAAGCTGATATTGTCTGCAATGCCAGCTAGTCTAAATAAGCACCAAAAAGATAGAGAAAAAGGATATAGAAGACTCCCTAAGCCCTGTCTGTCTACATAGGATCATGGGTGGTCCCTAGGTCCTCTGTGTGCTCGGGAACCTCAGACTGGTTCCCAGTGGTCTGCTCCTCTACTACTGGGACCTGGGCTTGGACCTAGACAGGCTCTGGAACTGGTACATCCCGTGGCTGACTGGAGGAAGTCTCCAGTGGGTCCGCCAACTGGATGATAGCATCATCAGCTCTAAGAATCTTTCTCCTCCTCATCAAAGGCCTTTGTGTCTGCTCCGGTTGTGGGTGAGATGCTGGCACTGGGTCATCAAGCAACAAGTCTAAAGGTAGCTGGTCTGCCTTCCATCTATCAACAACTGCCTGCAGTACCTTCACGGACTCCTTGGAGGCCCGTGTCTTCCGCAGCTTCTTATGCTCCTTAGCAAGCTTCTTGAGAGCCTTGCTATGTGAATCGACTGCCTTTGAGAGCACAACCTGAGTATCAAGGATCTTCTTGTGGTTATCAAGTATCTCCTTGAGCGCATCCTCTAACGACTATGACACATGTGGAGTTGGGGGAACCGACTGAGCCTCTACAATGGTAGTCAAAATGGACAACTTGGATGAGGCAGTCTGCATTCAGTTATTGATACTCAAAAGTGCCTGGCTCAAACTGTGGGCAGTAATAGGATGGGCCCGGGTAGATGGGATCTCCGGGCCTGCTGGTGTGGATGGGCCAGGAGGAATGGTTGAGGATGTGGATGGACCGGGATGGATATCTGGAGATGTGGAGGTATTCTCAGTAGAAGCCACTACCTCAACTGGCTCCTCAGACTGGCCAGTTGAAGTAGTAGCTGGTTCTTTGTAGTTATTACTCTTGGGGTTGTCATCCCCCTTCATGCTATACCAGGAAAATGGGGTTGTCGCCTTGACCTTGATATCATAGGGCCTATTGTCCACATTCAAGTCCCGGAAGTACATTGTGAGGAAACTGGGGAAAGGATAGTTCCGGTCATGCTCCGCGCCCACAACAGTGATAATCCGGGACATCACATTCCCCACATTTATGAGGTACCCCGCCATAATCAAAGCAACCAATACAACCCGGTGGAGAGGAAGGGTGTTGTCATGAGTGGTAGGGTCCAATCGGCTGCAAACAAAAGTCTCCCATCCCCTCGCTTCAAAGTTCAAGGTCCTTCTCAATATTTTGACCCCAGCAGTCAATCAATCGGGGACGGTACCTGGGATTGCCAGGTACCGTGCTAGCCATGGACGGACCTCCTCGCCCATCTCCATCTTCGCCATATGCAGAGTCTCATCCTCCTCATTAAAGCTCAGATATTCATTAATCGACTTCCCATCAAATAACACCTTGAGATTCCGAATCTTGGTCACTTTGGAGCCCTTTTTTATGTGGGCTACATTGCAATAAAACTCCTTGACCAAGTGTTTGTTGGCTCCCAGCCCACTCTAGTCCTAAACTGTCTCTGTACGTAGGGGTTGTGGGGTAGTAGGTCTCTATCTATGAAGCTCGTCTCCGAAATTAATTTTCTCACCGGCCACCACTCCCGAAACTTATGGTATGCTACCTCACTTACAAATCTATCCTCCCAAGCTTCGGGTTTCCTAATTCTAGAAACGCCTCCCACCTGAAGCACACCCCCTTCTTCTACTTCCTAATCTCCCTGAATATCTTCCTCACCTCCTCCTGTACCCTCCCTGGATAATGAAGCTGTGGGAGAGGTGGAGTATTCCCCACTACCTTCGCCTGAGCCCTCAGACGACCCAGAAGAAATGTTCACTGATGCTTGGGCAACGAGGGAAGAAGGAGGAGTGTCTCTATGTCTGGCCCTCTCCGAATACGGGATGTATTATGGGATTGAGTCCGAAAAGATCTCCCGAGAGGGCTCGTACTCACTCCCCGACAAGTCAACGGCTCTGTCAGCCGCTTTTATGGCCTTCCTCTTGTTCTTGATGTTTTGCCTAGCTTGAGGAGTGAGTTTGACCATTGTCTGTTTTCTACCCCAGGAGGATTCACCTCTGCCAGGTTGTTTTGAGCCTTTTCCTTGTTGTTTAACCATAGCCTGCAAGCACAATCAAATGAACTCGTTAATATCATTGTAGTAGTTGAAAGTAGTGTTACAGAATGAGTTGCATATCAGGCATGAAGAATTGCAGACAGTTGCAAAAAATAGCCCAGTGCGGACCGCACAAAATTGACTGCGGTCCGCACAGGGGTGGGGTTCAGAATACCCACCCTCTGTATGGTGACAGTGCGGACCGCACAAAACAGTAGTGCGGCCACACAGGGGCCAGTGCGGACCGCACAAAATGTAGTGCGGCAGCACTGCCCAATGTTCAGCTTCCCAAAAGTTCTTCAGTGCGGTCCGCACAAAATGGCATTGCGGACCGTACAAGGGCATCGCGAACTGCACATAAACGATCGCGGTCGGCACTGAGTGCCCAAAAATGGCACTAAATTAGGGTTCTTGAAATTTTACCTTAAAGTCCAATTTTCTACCTAATTAGTGTCCCTAAATCATTTCCCAGTCCATTAAACTAACAAAGTTCTCATAAATTCAAAATTTAACTACTCTAGACTAGGCAATTGAAATAAATATGGGAGGAAGAAGAAAAGAAGCTAAGAAAAACAAAATTAAACGAAATTACAAAATTAACAAGGAATAAAAAATGATTTCAAAGTTACCAGTTATGAGATGAATTGAGGAATGATGATCCTAAGCAGTTAATTACGAGCAGAGATACGAATGAATAGTGTTTATAAGCTCTAAGGTTCAAATTTTGTGAAAAGAGTAAAAAGGGTCCCTCGGGGTCTATTTATAGAAAAACCCTGTGGCCCATTCTCACCAACCAGTGCGGACCGCACAAAATGGACCGTGATCCGTACTGCCTTGCTTTGTTCAAGTTTGAGAAGGCAACGCTCTGCGGTTCGCACAAAATGGATTGTGTCCGCAGAGGTCCACCGCGGACCGCACAAAATGTAGTGTAGCCGCGGTGGCAAACTTCAGAGAGGCTTCATTTTACCTACACCAGTGCGGTCCGCACCAAATATATTGCGGCCGCACTGGAAACTCCAGAGCCCTGTGCATTTATTCCACTATGTCCTGCAGTATCAACATAACCCTGTAACATCTCACAACCAGTTAGCCCAACAATCAATCCTCTACTACAAAGAAAATCAAATAAAACAAGAAGAAAAACACATGGGTTGCCTCCCAAGAAGCGCCTGATTTAACGTCGCGGCACAACGCATGTTACCATCACATCATTTGAAATGAAGGAGCGCCACCATGTAGATGTCATCAATTTTTCCAAGATAATGCTTGACTCGGTGCCCATTAACTCTGAAGACTTCACCATTTTTAATTCAAATCAAAAGTACCAAAAGGGGTCACAAACACAACTTCAAACGGTCCACTCCATTTGGATTTGAGCTTTCCCGAAAACAGACGTAACCGGGAGTTGAACAAGAGAACAAAATCACCTACTTTGATCTCCTTTCCAAGAGCATATTTATCATGAAGGTACCTCATCTTGTGTTTATATAAGAATGAACTAGAGTAGGCATGGAATCTGAATTCATCGAGTTCATTGAGTTGCTCTACACAAAGATTGGCTGCAACATCCCATTCAAGATTCAACTTCCTCAAAGCCCACATGGCCTTGTGCTCTAACTCAACCGGAAGATGGCAAGCTTTCCCAAATACCAACCGATACGGAGACATACCAATCGGAGTTTTGTAAGCCGTCCGATAAGCCCATAGAGCGTCATCCAACTTCTTCGACCAATCGGTCCTATTTGCATTGACCATCTTTGACAATATTATTTTGATTTCCCGGTTAGAGGCTTCCACTTGACCACTTGCTTGAGGGTGATCGGGGGTAGAAACTTTCTGATTGACACCGCACTTAGAAAGCAACTTGTCGAAAGCTTTATTGCAAAAATGAGATCCCCATCACTAATAATCGCACGGACATTGCCAAACCTTGTAAAAATGATCTACTTAAGAAATGCAACAACACTCCGGACTTCATTGCTAGGCAAAGCCACAACTTCAATCCATTTTAAGACATAGTCAACCGCCAAGAGAATGTACGTATTCCCATAAAAGCTAACAAATGGACCCATGAAATCGATGCCCCAAACATCAAAGATATCCACTTCAAGAATGGTATTGAGAGTCAACTAATCCTTTTTTGAAATTCTACCTGCTCTTTGGCATTCGTCATCCCTCTTCACAAAATCACCCACATATTTGAACAAGATTGGCCAATAGAATCCACAACTAAGAACTTTTGAGGCGGTCCTCACCCTACCATGATGGCCACCATAGGGTGAAGAATGGCAAGCCTCTAAGATACTTAATTGTTCTTCCTCTGAGACATATCTACGAATCACACCATCCGTGCAAATCTTGAACAAGTATGGCTCATCCCAATATAAATCCAAACTATACCGCTTGAGCTTCTTCCTTTGGTTAGAAGAGAGCTCACACAGGATTACTCCGGTCACAAGATAATTGGAAACATCGGCGAAACATGACATATCATCCATTGACACCGCAAAGAGTTGTTCATCGATAAATGAATCATTTATCTCAAGGCCATCACAGAGCCTCCCCTCCTCCTCCAAACGGGACAAGTGGTCCGCCACTTGGTTCACTAACTTTCTGGTCCACAATTTCTCGATCAAACACTTGAAGTAGTAACACCCATCGCATCAATCTTGCCTTGGAGTCTTTCTTTGTCATCAAGTACCTAAGGGCGACATGATCGATATGTACTATGACCTTGGCCACCATAAGATACGGTCTGAACTTTTTCATTGTAAACACTATGGCCAACAACTCTTTGTCGGTAACCGTGTAGTTCCTTTGAGCCTCATTCATGGTCTTGCTTGCATAGTACATCGGATGAAACATCTTGTTAACCTTTTGAACCAAGACAGCCCCAACCGCAACGTCACTTGCATCACACATGAGCTCGAAAGGCAAGCTCCTATTTGGTGTGGTAATGATTGGGGTAGTGGTCAACTTAAGCTTGAGAAGCTCAAATGCCTGCATACATCCCTCATCAAATACAAACTTTGCATCCTTTTCTAGTAGCTTACACAAGGGGTTTACCACCTTTGAAAAATCTTTTATAAACCTCCGGTAGAACCCCGCGTGCCCAAGAAAACTCCTCACCCCCTTGACGGAAATGGGGGAGGAAGCCTTGAAATCACCTCTATCTTGGCTTTGTCAACTTCAATTCCATGCTTTGAAATATTGTGGCCCAACACTATACCTTCCTCCACCATGAAGTGACATTTTTCCCAATTAAGCATGAGATTTGTGTCTTCGGGCTAATACTCTATCCAAATTTCTCAAACACTCTTTAAAGGAATCACCATCATGCATCGTTGGAAGGTCGCCAGAGCATTACACAACTAGAACGGTATCCTAGAGAAAGCAAATGTGTCATACAGACAAGTGAATGTGGTCTTTTCCTGATCTTCTAGAGCAATCAAGATTTGATTATACCCTGAGTATCCATCCAAAAGTAATAAAAAGCATGCCCCGCAAGACGATCAAGCATTTGGTCAAGGAATGGCAATGGGAAATGATCCTTTTGGGTCACCTTGTTTAGCTTCCGATAGTCCATACATACCCTCCATCCGGTAACTATCCGAGTGGGAATAAGTTCATTGTTGTCATTTGTTACCACAGTCATACCACCCTTTTTAGGTGCACATTACACCAGAGAAGTCCATGAGCTATCGGAAATGGGGTACACAACACCGACATCTAACCACTTGATCACTTCTTTCTTCACCACTTCTTGCATTGCGTCGTTCAATCTTCTTTGATACTCCAAGTAAGGCTTTGCATCATCCTCCAAGATAATTTTGTGCATACAGAATGCGGGGCTTATTCCCCGAATGCCAGCTAAAGTCCATCCAATTGCCCCTTTCCGCTTTTGAAGCACCGCCAAAGTGGCCTCAACCTGCATGTTAGTAAGGCAAGAAGAAAGAATAATCGGTAAAGTAGAATTTAAGCCCAAAAACTCTTAACTGAGGGGTGGAGGCAGTGGTTTCAACTCCAACACCGGTGGCTCCTAAATTTATGGTTTTATTAGTGGCGTTTTCCAGTTTTCAAGATCCAAAGACAGTTTTCTAGGCTCATAAGAATAAGAGCCTATTCCATGTAAAGCATTCACGCACTCCACTCGGCTTGCATCCTCATTGACATCAAGATTTAACAATACAATTTCCAATGGGTCCTCCACATTGATCATTGCACTGGTGTCATCAATTATCACTATTGTGACGAGGTCAACAAAAGAGCACACCTCGGTACCGTTGGGATGCTTCATAGATTTGCACACATGAAAGACGACCTTTTCATCTCCCACTCGGAAAGTGAGCTCACCCGCTTCAACATTAACCAATGTCTTCCCTGTTGCAAGGAAAGGCCTTCCTAAGATAATAGGAACATCATAGTCCACCTCACAATCCAAAATCACAAAGTCGGCTGGTAATATGAATTTGTCCACTCGGACAAGCACGTCATCAATAATGCCCAAAGGTTGCTTCATCGATCGATCCGCCATTTGAAATCTTATTGAGGTTGGCCTAGGTTACCCAATACCTAAAGTTTTGAAAACCGAGTAAGGCATCAAATTGATACTAGCTCCCAAGTCACATAGAGCCTTGGAAAAATCCACACTCCCAATGGTGCAAGGAATGGTCAAAGCACCGGGGTCTTCAAGCTTCGGGGCCATTGAATGCACTATAGCACTAACTCGGTGAGTCATCTTTATAGTTTCACAATCCATAGAACGCTTCTTTGTAACCAAGCCTTTCATGAATTTTGGATAGCCCGACATTTGTTCAAGTGCCTCCACCAACGGTATATTAATAGATAAGCTCTTCATCATATCAATGAACTTTTTAAACTGATTATCATTCTTCTGATTCGCGAGCCTTTGAGGATAAGGTGGAGTTGGCCTTGGCAAAAGAGCCTTGTGTTTTGGCACAACCGGCTCTGGCATGTCAATTATGTGTTCCCTAGACGGGTTCACATCATTTTGAGTTTCCACCTTGAATTCTTGAATATAAATCCTCACTTCATTGTTCATATTTTCATCAACCACATCTTCAACTACCAAAGGGACTTCGTCATCTTGCAACTCGACATCATCATCCATGACTTGTTTTTGCTTAGAGGCATTCACATCACCGCCTCTCCCAATTCTTGTTGTAACCGCCATAACATGATTGTTCCCACCCTTTGGGTTCATTACCGTATCACTTGGTAGAGCCCCCTTCGGGCGAGTATTCAATGATTGAGAGATTTGGCCTAATTGCACCTCCAAGTTTCGGAGAGAGGTGTTGTAAGAAGCTAACTGTGCATCAGAATTCACATTCTTCTTCATCATCTTCTTGAACATCATTTCAATTCTACCCATATCATTACCCAAAGAACTAGGACCTTAAGATGGAAATGGTGGTGGATTGCTCGGTTGTTGGTACATTGGGGGCCTTTGAAAGCCTTGCCCTCGGTTTCCTTGGTTTCCATTGTTCCATCCTCCTTGATTATTATTGCCACCCCAATTATTGTTATTACCATTCCAATTCCCTTGGCTGTCTTGATTATTGTTCTGATTACCCCAGTTGTTGTTTTGGTTATTGTTCCCCCAATTGTCACTATTTTGTTGTTGATTGCCCCAATTGCCTTGAGGTCTCCACTGTTGTTGTTTGGAAGAATTGCCCTGTTGGCCTTGATAGTTGTTTACATATTGAACCTTTTCACTTTGGTCATCATAACCATTATTTTGAAAACCATAACATGCATCATCAAATTGCTCAGAATTCCCTTGGTTTTGTTGCCTTATTTGCCTTCTCTTGTTGACAAGCATATTAACACCCTCCATGGCATTTACTTGGCGAGGATTTTGGACTTGTTGTAACTGTACCTTAGCCAATTGATTCATAGTAGTTGTCAACTTCGCTATAACTTGCCCGTGGTTATGTAGTTCCTTGTGTAAATGAATAACCGTAGGGTCGCCTTGAGGTACATTGGCTCTACTTTGCCATGCAGAAGAAATGTCAGCCATCTCATCAAGTACATCACATGCCTCATCATATGATAGCTTCATAAAGTTGCCCCCGGCAAGTTAGTTCACTATGCATTGATTTGTTGTATTGATGCCCCTGTAGAAAGTTTGTTGGATCATAGCATTGGTCATATCATTATTGGGGCATTTCTTCACCATCGTTCTATACCGCTCCCAAATCTCATGCAAATGTTTCGTGGACTCTTGCTTGAAAGCCAATATCTCATCTCGTAGTGCCGCCATATGCCCGGGTGAAAAGAATTTAGAAATGAATTTATCCGCCAACTCATCCCAAGTTGTGATGGAATGGTTGGAGAGTCTTTCGAGCCAATCTAATGCCTTCCCCCGAAGTAAGAATGGGAAAAGTCTCAACCTAAGAGCATCCTCGGACACATTCGTCTGTTTGTTTCCCCAGCATGTATCTATGAACCCCTTGAGATGTTTGTAGGCATTTTGATCCGCAACGCCAGTAAAGTACCCACGTTGCTCAAGTAAGGTCAACATCACATTGGTTATCTGAAAGTTGCCCGCCCGAATTTTAGGTGGGACAATAGCACTTGCATAACCCTGATTCGGAAGTACTCTGGGAGCCACTCTTGGAGGGTGCGGAGGAGGGTCTGGAATATTGTCATTTGTATTAGTATTGGCATTGCAGCCTCTACGTTGTCCTTGAGGTATAAGAGGCACCTCATCTTGTTCAACATCATCTACCTCCTCCCCCGCAATCACATTTTCAAGAGGGTCATTAGCGTTGTTCAATGCCATATTAGTACCTGAGTAGTAACACAAACAAGTAAGTAACAAAGAAGGAAAGAAGAACAATACACAAAACTAACTAAAATAGATATCCAAAATGTTAGCTCCCCGGCAACGGCGCCAAAAAGTGATCACAACCTACTCCGCACCACTAAAATGTAGCGAGAGAGGGTTGCAATAGCTTTTACCCGATTTTGGATCGGGATCGATTTTCACAGTGAGCTAGAAAGGGAGTTGAGTATCTATTTAGGTTGTGATTGCGTATTGGTTCCAAATTGCACTTCTATTCATTTTTGGGTTTTCTTTTATAATTCTACTATTATCAAACTACAAATTTAAATTGCAACTAGATTAAGCTAAGTGTAAAATGCTACAAGTTGTTCAAATATTCTAAAAGGCACTAGGGTAGTGACTTTCATCTAGGTGGCCATTTAACGGGTAATTGTGTCTAAGACACGATTGACATGATTGGGGAATATGTTATAACCATTGCTCGATATTAACCATTCTCACACCTCTCGGTAAGAAGAATGATTTTTCCCAATTGACTTTCTCGAGACCAATTGGGTATGCATATTTGCTCAAGCAACTAAGGTTCAAGTCGGGTATTACTCTCTCGAGGTTTAACCCTTTAATTGGGACTATCAATTCTCTTAAGTCCATCCCAATTCCTTGTTGGACCAATTTCGGAGACTTAGGCTCTCTTTCTCAAGAAGAGCCCAAGTCAACTTAGCACAAACTAGTGTTTGCAACGACTAATTCAGTAATTAAACCATGAAATTGACCCAAATAGCAAACACCCATAGTCAATCTAGCCTAAATTGCAACACCCATCAATTACCTACACTAGGGTTGAGCCACAACCCTAGCTAATGGGTCTAGCTACTCATACTTGAAGAGAAAAAACAGAGAAATAGATGAAGATGAACACATATTAATTAATTGCTAAGATAAATACAAAGATTCAGTGATAAAAAGTAAGTAAAAATGCCCAAAATGGCTACAAGATACGTTCCCACGAGTGTAACAGCTACTCTAAAATGTCTGATGCCGTAAAAATAGAAAAATGATCTATTTATACTAAGCTGGAAAACTGAACAAAAATGCCCCTGCGGGGTTAGTGCGGACCGCACAAAATGGTATGCGACCGCACTGAGCTCTTGAACTTGAAAACTTGGCTCTCTGAACTCAGGCTCCGTGGACCGCACAGAATGGACTGCGGTCACGGAGGCTTCTAGTGCGATCTGCACAAACTGGACCATGGACCGCACATGCTTGAAAGCTCCAACTTCACCCTCTCTGAACTTGACTCTGCGGACCGCACAGAATGGTAGTGCGGCTGCATTGCCTTCAGTGCGGACCGTACAAAACCTTTTGTGGCTGCACTGCCTTAATGCCTGAATTACCAGCTCTCTGAATCTCCCTAGTACGGATTGCACAAAGTGTAGTGCGGCCGTACTAGGTTTGTTTTTCCTGAGTTTGTCTTGTCTTTGGTACTTCTTCAAGTTTTACTCCTTTTGAGCTTATATTTGACATCTTGTCACTTTATTGATCAAACCTGTAATCAAGCACAACTTATGAGCCTTTTGGGACTATTTTGTATGAATTTATAATCAAAGCGTAAGCAAGAAGAAGTATAAAATGCGTCAAAATCCCTAATTATCAGCGGGTGTATGAGCTGGGTAGCCCGACCGAGCCAGCTTTACTTATATGGGTTCAGTTTTTGGAGATGTTCCTGAGAGAGTTTGTCCCTTAGTCCCTTTGAGATGCATGGCGCACGGAGTTTGAGCAGCTGTGCTAGGACACTTTGTTCGTATTAGAGTATGCCATTAGGTTCAGTGATTTGGCATAACATGCACCTACTTTGGTCGCTATAGTTAGAGAGCGTGTCCGTAGATTTATTGGGGGGCTCAGGCATGATATTCGATTCATCATGGCTCGGGCGTTGGAGTTAGATGTTTTGTTTTAGCAGGTGGTAGGGATCGCTCGCCTAGTGGAGGGCATGTGGGACCATAAGAGAGAGGATAGGTGGGGCTAGGAGAGAGAGGATAGGCGGGTCCAGGGGAGAGAGGACAATCGAGGTCAGAAGAGAGAGGACAGGGAGGCGAGGAGGCCTCGTAGACCGGAGAGATCTACTGGTCCTTATTTCAAAGGCAGGGTACGTCATAGTAGAGGTTTTGTGGGTCAGCCAATTCAGTTTGCACTTTAGGCTTCACACAGTGTTTTGGGTGCTCAAGGGTCTTAAAGTACCCGTATTGCATAGTTCCCACAACCACGTCAATAGAGAGGTTGCTTTGAGTGTAGAGATACCAGCCACAGGGTGAGAGATTGTCCTAGACTTCGGACAGATGTGTCACAGCGGGGTATTTAGGCGAGTAGAGGGCACCCAAAAGAGGGAGGCCCGACCCATTGATGTGCTTCATATAGTAGGCTTGAGGGCACTGTGCCAGATGATATCATACAAGTGTTATTGATTTGTTACAGAGAGGCACCATTCGTATTTTGTTTCAATTCTGCTTATCGGAGCGAGTTCCCTTATTTGTTGCTTCACTTATAGGTGAGTTCATGACTTAGTATTTTGTGCATGTGTTTGTCCATGTTGTGAGATTCTATGGGTGGCAGCCCATGTCTATCGTTTGTTTTTATTCATTATTGAGAATTGTGAGGCTAGAAGTGAATTTCTACTGTTCATTATGGTAGGTTTTGATGTGATTCCTAAGCAATTTGGTTACGAGTTGTGATTTATATACTATACTAGGGTGAAAGTTCAGTAAATGTTGTGATTTAATTGGCAGAATTGAGTTAGTGAAAGGTTTAATTGGTATGATGTGTATTCGACTTGTGATTCAGAGTTGAGGGTGAGACCCTCGCGATTTCATGTGATTTGATATGTTTGATCCGGGCTGCATGCTGCGGTGGAAGTTATATCAGGATGAGATCATTGTGATTTGTTCATATACCTTGATTCTTCCTTTTTAAATTGATTCGTAGTATGGTACTGATAGAGAGTTATGCATGTTTGATATTTCTCTTATGTGTTTCTCCCTACACATTCAGTCATTTTCGTCTTGTGCTTATTTGAGTTTTAGTTATGGGGTGTGTACCCGGTGGCGTTAGATGTGAATTGTTCATCCGAGCGTATAGTTATGAGGTCATCGTGTTTCTTGTATCATTGTCAGTGTTGTGGAGTTTCAAGACGGGTTTCTAACAGATATGAGGCTAATTGTTGGTGCTGCTTTTGATTACGGGCAGCTATTATGATTATGAAAGTTATTATGGGCTTATGTCTGGTGTGTCATGTTGGGTGGTCGTACCTTGTGGGTGTGGGTATGAGTTGTTGCAGCTGGTTGAGACTGATACCAGGTGTGGATTTGGAATCAGGTCTTTTAGGAGACAAATGGAAGGTAAGAATTTTGACTCCAAGGCTTATTGGTGTTGGTAGAAGAGATAGATTACAGTTGAGATGATGTCGTCGGGCTTATGTGGATTGGGGTGATGTGGGGTGACCCGCGGGTGTGTGTTGGATGTGTGCATTTAGTGATTTGATGTCTTCGAGGTGATTCTTGGCACGTTCGAGAACGAACGTTTGTTTTACAAGGGGATGATGTAATGACCCAACCAGTCGTTTTGAAAATTTAAGTCTCGTCCGGCTGCATAAGGTCATGAGCAACTTCGTATTATGTGTATTAAATTGCGTGCACGGTTGAATTCAGTTACCGGATGATTCAGAGTCAAATCGAAAGAAGAATTCAAGTTTTGGAAGCTTAAGTGGTAAGAGTTGACCGGAATTTGATTTTTGTATAAACGGCCGCAGAATGGGTTTTGGATGATTTCAACAGCTTCGTATGGTGATTTTGGAATTAGGTGTGCCTCCGAATTTAGATTTAAAAGTCCGTAGGGTAATTTGGAGCATTTTGGCGAAAGTTGGAAAAGTTGAAGCTTTGAAGTTTAAGAGGTTTGGCCAAGAGTTGACTTTGGCAATATCGGGGTCAGAATGCGATTCTGAGAGTTGGAACAACTCCTTTATGTTATTTGGAACTTACTTGTAAAATTTGACGTCATTCCGAGTTGATTTGGTAAGTTTCGGCACGAGTTTTAGAAGTTAGAAGATTTGAAAGTTCATAAGTTATATTCATGGTGCGATTTGTAGTTTCGATGTTGTTTGATGTGATTTGAGACCTAGAGAGAGTCTAAGTTAGGTTATGGAACTTGTTGGTGTGTTTAGACGGGGCCTCGGGTATGTTTCGGATGGGCTACATGCCATTTTCTCCTATTTTGGAACTGCTGAATCTGTCATCTGGTTTTCTCCTTCACATTCGCGTCTGTTCCTCCGCGTACACGAAGGCTAATTTTGGAGGAAGGAATATTTGTTCTTCGCGTTCACATGCCTCCTCTTGCGATCGCGGAAGCCTACCCTTACCTTTATTCATTCGTGTACCCTTCCATGCGTTCGCGTAGGCGTCTCGTGAGTCATCAGACCTTTTTACTCCGCGTTCGCGAAGCAAATCTTCGCAACCCTCATTTTTCTTCTTCGCGAACGCGATCCTTCTTCTGCGTTCGCGATGCGTTAACACCCGGGCAACAGAATATATCTTCCAAATTGAGGGTTAGACCATTTTTATCACATCTTGACTTGTAGAGCTCGGTTTTGAGCGATTCTTCGTGGGATTTTCAAACAAATCAATTTGGCAAGTGTTCTTCACCTAGAATTATTATATTCCATAATTTTATCTTTATTTTTATCATTTAATTAGTGTTTTTGAGTTGGAAAAATGGGGATTTTTGAAGAAATTTTAAAAAAGGAAAATCATGATTTGAGGGACGAATTGGTATCGGAGTTTGATAATTTTAGTATGGTTGAACCCGTATCGGAATGGGTGTTCGAATTTTGTGAAATTTGTCGGATTCCGAGGTGCGGGCCCGGGGGTCGACTTTTGGGTTGATTTTTGGATCTTGATAAATGTTGAGGCTTTATGGTCTAGAATGGTTTCTTATGAATTTTATTTGTGCTTTGAAGTTATTTGGCTAGATTTAAGCTGTCTGGAGGCCATTTCACCCGAGAAATTCATTTTAGAGTATTTGTCTGTCTTCTTTGAGTAAGTATCTTGCCTAATTTCGTGTGGGGGAACTACCCATTAGGATTTGAGTCTCTATGCTAATTGTAGTCCGTGTACGCGAGGTGACGAGTACGTGCTCGAACTTATTTTATGGAAAGTTGGCCTTTTAGGGTCTTAGGTCTTTGTATTTACTGAATATGCATTTGTTTCGTTATGAATACGTTTCTTAATTTCACTTATACCTGCTTTAATTAGAATTAATTGCTTTACAATCCACTTTTATTGCTTATTTGATTCATCTGTGCCTTAACTGAAATTATTATCTCTTATATTGTCATGTTATTTCCCCTAACTGCTTATCTTTATTTGAAGTTATAATTATCTCTTCTGTAATTGTTCATCCTTCATTGAGGCCATGATTATCTTTTTGCTGCTTATCCTTAATTGAATTGTTGTATCTCTTTCGTAATTGTCCAACCTTAAAAGAAGTTTAGATATCCTATATCTTAGTTGACTTGTTCTTATTTGGAATTATTCGACTTGTGTTAGCTCCCTTATTGTTGAACTGTACATTGCGGGCCGTTGTTACATATTATTTTCCTTCCTTGTTGAGCTGTTCTTATTATGACTAGCATTCCCTATTGTGGCTACTTCCTGTGAACTTGTTCTTCCATTTCTTTGAGTTCTAGAATTTTCGAGTTGATTTATTTGTCGTACCATTGTATTAGTGTTATTGTTGTTGTTGTACTTGTTGTTATGATGCACGAGGTTTCTGTCGTGCGGTTGTTGTTATGGGACTGCACGAGGTTTATGTCGTGCTATTGTTACTATTTATATTTGAACATGCGGTGTGACAAGGCGATATATATATATATATATGTGTGGGGGTTGCGCATGTGGCGAGACAAGGTGAAAACATTATTATGCATGTATGGCGAGACAAGGCGGGCATTCACTTTACTATTCTACACGTGGCGAGACAAAGTGGGTTGTATCAGGGATTGATTGTGATGACTTGTGATTGCCTGAGGGCATTCTTGTTGTTGGTATTTGTGTAGTGGTACACTTACCGTGTGAGCTTTATGTTATGAAAAGTTGTGGGAAAATATTCTACGCGCTGTCCATTTCTTTTTCTACACCTACTAGCTGGTATGAACTATGTTAGAACACTTGCACAAGCATATACATAGTTAAACACTCTTATCGGTTAAAGAGGATTCTTGATGTTGTTGAGTATAGATGCACACCCTTGTTTACTTGCCTTCTATGTGACAATGGCTCTATTTGGCACGTAAGTCGCCTGTACGGTTATAAAGTGTAATGAGAGCACAAGATGTCAAATATTAGCGTTCAAGTATTGGGACCCGTGAGTTGTGAATAGTTTGAGGTTTGGTACCTCGTGGAGTTTTATTGGCTAAAATCTGGTCTGAAAGAGGTTGTTTTTGTTGAGTTGTTACATGTCCTTTCTTTATCTGGGACTATCGGGTTTAGGCTGTGTTTCCGTTCATTCTTCCATATCATTATTATGGTATTCCGTTGAAGTTGTTGTTTTCATTTCTTACTGCAATCACCGTATTATTTACCATTCCGTGTAGTCTCCATGTAGATATCATACTTTGTTGTTCCTATACTTATATTTGTTCAAGTTATTTAGTCCAGTAGGCGTCTTGACTGTTCCTCGTAATAACTCAATTGAGGTTAGTCTTGATACTTGTTGGGTACCGCTGTAGCGTACTCATACTACATTTCTTCACATTTTGTGCAAATCCAGGCATTTCGGGGTTAGTTGTTCATTAGCTAGCTGTGCGGATTGTCGTTGTGGAGACTCAAGGTAAACTTGTTGCTGTGTTCGCATGCTTCAGAGTCACCTTTTGATTTTGTATTCACACTATTTACCTTATTTCAAACAGTTGTATTTAGAATTTTTAGCAAACTTTGTAGAGCTTATGACTTGTACTACAGGTTTTGGGAATTGTAAATTTAATAGAGATTTCTATTTTCAGAAGCTGTTAGGTGTTATTTAATTATTATTGTTATTCTATAAATGTTAGGCTTACCTAGTCCGTAAGACTAGGTTTTATCACGATACCCAACAGAGGGAAAATTGGGTCGTGGCACTAATAATGTTGCTTACTTATACTAGGTGACATTTACTTATTTTTTTAAAAGAAATATTGTCTTAGAATATCAAAAACAATCTATATCTATACTATATTAAAAGCACGAACGACCATAGCGAAATGTCGTTCGCCTTTTACACCCTTAAAAATAAAGTTCATACTAGACAAAATTGTCATTTGATAATTTTTCCTAAAATTTAGGATTTTAAATCAACTAAAATTATTGTTATTATATATTTCCTTATATAATTAATGTAAAAGCTCCTAATATTTAGGATTTTAAAAAAATAAAATCTGCAAGCGTATACTACATATTTAAGGAAAATTACTAACTATATTGAAATATCTAAAAAACATTTGGGAACGCTTATAAGTGTGACATGCAAAAACATACACGTTTTATAAATTTAGTTTATATAACCGAAACAAAGTGTACATGCATATTTTTTATATTGGTTAAAATCTCAAATTATAATTTTCTATTTAATAGTTGTTTACTAATGTTTGATTATGGGTTTGTACTCCAATACTATATCCTACATTAAAATTTTGCAGCTAAATAATACTCTAAAAACGTAGATAATTTAACTTATTTTGAGTACATTAACAATATAAATAATGTTTAAGCAAATTTAACTTATATCATAATGATATAATGATTAAATTTATATCATTTATTTCTTTCTAAAAATAAATTTTGTTGGATTTTAGTATTACTAATCTAATAAAATTCTTTATGTATAAATTAGATCTAACAATATATGGAGTATCTTATAATTTTTCGCATTTTTCAATTTGAATTCAATAAGATTAACATGAAATTTATAATAGGTACTTTGAGCAAATAGAATTTATTTCTTTAAAGCTATGAGAACATAGTATATTTATTTCAGATTGATTTATATAATCAAATTTTTTTGATTAAAATTGATTGTCATGCAACAAAATTTATCTTTAATAAAGATTTTAAACATGATGTTTCTAAATAAATGTTTGCAAGGTGGCAAGCTTTATTAACCCCTTTTGTTTCGAAATTATATACAAAAAAAGGTCTGATAATACCCTTCCTGATTTTCCTACAAGAGAATATCTGAACTAATAGTTCTTCATTTACTTCTACAGATTATGAGGCCTGTATACAGACCTCCTCGGCAACGAGGAAAAGGAAGGGTATCTACTAACAATAGAGAAAGTAATACTCTAGCCCTAACATGAAATTTATATTAGGTACTTTGAGCAAATAGAATTTATTTATTTAAGGCTATGAGAACATAGTATATTTTACATGATACTTGAATACAAGTCAACATATTATTCTCTATTTGAGCTATTAAAGCAAATGCACAGCTCATATATCGAAGTTATGTAAAGGCATTAGAATACTTTTGCGTGATATAATTTTTTTTCTTTATTAAGCTGGCTAAAAAGGATCAATAGTCTTTATTAAGCTTGTACGTTTTAATTTTTTTTCTTATTTTATAACTCATCACATAGTTTGATAATCTTTGTATAATTTCCAAATTTTATATTCATTGATATGGATAAGACGCGCAACGCTTTTATTTTAAAGCTAGTATTATATAAAAGATGGAATAAAAAAGATGACTTGATACCTCTCCTTGGCCAAAAGATAATATTTATCTTTTTTCTCCTTTTTTTGCCTTTTCCTTTTCATTCCTTTCATTTAAATTGTTTAATAATTGAAAAATGATCATTACATTTAATGACTGCACCATGATTCACTTACCTTAGTTCTTCAATTAACCGTACCTGCTAATTCTTTATAAACACATTCATTACAATTATTAATATACTTAATACCCTTTTAATTACAATTACTCAATATACGTTACATTTTCTTTTTCTATTACTCAATGTAAGTTACTATTTGCATTTTGGTTACTATAAATACTAAAGCATATCTTTTCCTTTGCATCACTTTCGTTTTTTTCTTTTCATAAACCATTCTTTTCTTTTTCATTAAAAATTTTGTGCACGTTAATTTTTTTTTGTTGGGTGTTTTCTTCTCATTATTGGTGTCTGTGCCACAGTTAATTGTTATAATATATAAACAATATTGGTACATAACTTTCATTGGTTAGAAAGTGAGAAGAGAATAACACATCGTGTTATTTGGTGTATTTAACCAAGACTTGGTGGAGGGATTATTGCTTAGCGAGACCAGCCGGATCGCCAGCCTTAACTTGGGAGCAATTTACAGTGTTATTCCTAGAGAAGTTTCTCCCCGTTACTTAGAGAAAGGCCTATCAGAGGAAGTTTAAGCGCCTCCAGCAGGGTTCCATGACTGTTACCCAGCATGAGACTAGGTTCATCGACTTAGCTCGTCATGCTCTTATCATACTCCCCGCCGAGAGAGAGAGAGAGAGCTAGAGAGGTTGGGAGTGAGATTACTTTTCAGGAGGCGGCCAATGTGACCCATAGAGTTGAGATGGTTTTATCATAGGGAGGTGGTCATGGGTCAGACAAGAGGCCCCGTCATTCAGGCCGATTCAGTGGTACCTCATCCGGAGGTCGAGATTCGTATAGTAGAAGCCATCCTCCTAGGCCATTTCAGTCAGCGCTCCAGGTTTCTCACGGTACTTCAGGTGGTCATGGTCCCCAGATGCAGTATCCCGATCAGCAGTCCTACAGTGCACCACCTACTCCTATCAATGAACCGCCGCTTCAGAGTTTTCGGGGTGGTCATTCAGGTCGTCAGGACCAACAGTCTCAGCAGTCGAGGACTTGTTACATGTGTGGTGATCTGGGCCATATTGCTAGGTTTTGCCCTCGAGCACCGAGTAGCTCTCGGCATCAGGGTTCTCGTGCTATGGTACAGGCACCAGGTGTTCCACAGCCCGCCCAGCCAGCTAGAGGTGGGGGTAGAGGTGCTAGAGGTGGAGCTCAGGCCGCTAGAGGTGGAGGCCAGCCAGCTGCAAGTCGTCCTAGAGATGTAGTTCAGGGTGGTAGGGCCCAGCCCCGATGTTACGACCTTCCAGCCAGGCCCGAGGCTGAGGCTTCAGATGTAGTCATTACAAGTACTATTCTGGTTTGTGATAGAGATGCTTCAGTGTTATTTAATTCAGGGTTTACCTACTCGTATGTGTCATCTTATTTTGCACCGTATCTGGTCGTGCCTAGTGATTCATTGAGTATTCTTGTTTATGTGTCTATATCGATGAGTGATTCTATTGTGGTAGATTGAGTCAATCGTTCTTGTATTGTGGTGATTGGGGGTCTTGAGACTCGTGTGGATTTATTACTTCTAGACATGGTCGATTTCGATGTTATATTGGGGATGGATTGGTTATCACCTTACCACGCTATCCTGGACTGTCATGCCAAGACTGTGACCTTAGCCTTACCGGATTTGCCCCGTTTAGAGTGGAGAGCGACTCCTGGTCATTCTACCCGCAGTGTTATCTCGTATGTGAAGGCTCGGTGTATGGTCGAGAAGGGGTGTTTGGCCTATTTGGCATATGTTCGTGATTCTAGTACCGAGGTACCTTCTATTGATTATGTGCCCATTGTTCGAGAGTTTCCTGATGTTTTCCCTTCAGACCTGCCAGGTATGCCACCCGACAGGGATATTGACTTTTGCACTAATTTGGCTCCGGGCGCTCAGCCCATTTCTATCCCGCCATATCGTATGGCCCCACTGGAGTTGAAAGAGTTGAAGGAACAGTTGCAAGACTTGCTTGAGAAGGGTTTCATTAGACCTAGTGTTTCGCCTTGGGGTGCGTCAGTGTTGTTTGTTAAGAAGAAGGACGGATCGATGAGAATGTGTATTGATTACCGGCAGTTGAACAAGGTTACAATCAATAATAAGTATCCATTGCTGAGGATTGATGATTTGTTTGATCAGCTTCAGGGTGCTAGGGTATTTTCGAAGATTGACTTAAGACCTGGCTACCATCAGTTGAGGATTAGGGCATCCGATGTCCCTAAGACAACTTTCCACACTCGGTACGGGCATTATGAGTTCTTGGTTATGTCATTCGGGTTGACAAATGCCCCAACAGCTTTTATGGATTTGATGAACCGAGTGTTCAAGACTTATCTGGATTCGTTCGTGATAGTCTTCATTTATGATATTTCGATATATTCCTGCAGTCTGGAGGAGCACGACCAGCATCTTAGAGTGGTTCTTTAGATCTTGAAGGATAGTCAGTTATATGCTAAGTTCTCGAAGTGTGAGTTCTGGTTGAGTTCAGTTGCATTTTTGGATCATGTTGTATCAACAGAAGGTATTCAGGTTGATCCGAAGAAGATTGAGGCAGTCAAGAACTGGCCTAAACCAGCATCAGCTACAGAAATTCGGAGTTTTTGGGGATTGGCAGGCTATTACCGTCGGTTCGCGGAGGGGTTTTCATATATCGCAGCCCCGATGACCAGATTGACCTAGAAGGGTGCCCAGTTCAGATGGTCAGACGAGTGTGAGGCGAGCTTTCAGAAGCTCAAAACAGCTCTGACTACGGCACCAGTATTGGTTTTGCCCACAGGTTCAGGCCCTTATACAGTTTATTGTGATACATCAAGTATTGGGCTTGGTGCAGTGTTGATGCAGGATGGCAAGGTCATTGCATATGCTTCACGATAGTTGAAGATTCATGAGAAGAACTATCTGGTTCATGATTTGGAGTTGGCAGCCATTGTTCACGCATTGAAGATTTAGAGGTATTATATGTATGGCATGGCATGTGAGGTGTTCACGGATCACAAGAGTCTTCAATATTTGTTCAAGCAAAAGGAGTTGCATTTGAGGCAGAGGAGGTGGTTGGAGTTGTTGAAGGATTATGATATCACTATCTTATATCACCCGGGAAAGACCAATGTGGTGGCCAATGCCTTGAGTAGGAAATCAGCCAGTATGGCAAGTCTTGCTTATATTCCGGTCGGTGAGAGACCGCTTGCATTGGATGTTCAGGCTTTGGCCAATCAGTTCGTGAGGTTAGATGTTTCTAAGCCCAGTCGGGTGTTAGCTTGCACAGTCGCTCGTTCTTCATTATTGGAGTGTATATGTGATCGGCAGTATGATGATCCCCATTTGTGTGTCCTTAGAGACACGGTGCAGCGCGGAGGTGCCAAGCAGGTTGCCTTAGATGATGATGGAGTTTTGAGATTGCAGGGTCGAGTTTGTGTGCCTAATGTGGATGGGCTCCGAGAGTTGATTTTAGATGAGGCCCATAGCTCCCGGTATTCTTTTCATCTGGGCGCCACGAAGATGTATCAGGATTTGCGGCAACATTATTGGTGGCGGAGAATGAAGAAAGATATCATTGCATATGTAGCTCGGTGTTTGAATTGACAGCAGGTTAAGTACGAGCATCAGAGGCCTGGTGGTTTATTTCAGAGGATTGAGCTTCCCGAGTGGAAGTGGGAGCGGATCATTATGGATTTTGTTGTTGGACTCCCACAGACTCGGAGGAAGTTCGACGCAGTATGGGTCATTGTTGATAGGCTGACCAAGTCAGCGCATTTCATTCCTGTGGCGGTCTCTTATTCATCCGAGAGGTTAGCTGAGATATATATTCGGGAGATTGTTCGTCTTCATGGTATGCCTGCATCTATTATTTCGAACAGAGGTACGCAGTTCACCTTGCATTTTTTGAGAGCAGTTCAGCGAGAGTTGGGCACCCAGGTTGAGTTGAGTACAACATTTCATCCTCGGACGGACGGGTAGTCCGAGCAGACTATTCAGATTTTAGAGAATATGCTCCGAGCTTGTGTCATTGACTTTGGAGACTCGTGGGATCAGTTTTTGCCTTTAGCAGAGTTTGCTTACAACAACAGTTACCAATCGAGTATCCATATGGCTCCTTATGAGGCTTTATATCGTAGGCAGTGTCGATCTCCGGTTGGATGGTTTGAGCCGGGAGAGGCTCGATTGTTGGGTACGGATATGGTCAGGAGGCTTTGGACAAGGTCATGATTATTCATGATAGGCTTCCTACAGCTCAGTCTAGGCAAAAGAGTTATGCAAACCGCAAGGTTCGAGATGTGGCTTTTATGGTTGGAGAGCGGGTATTGCTCCGAGTGTCGCCTATGAAGGGCGTGATGAGATTTGGGCCCTAGGTTTATCGATCCGTTTGAGATTCTTGATCGAGTGGGAGAGGTGGCTCATAAACTTGCATTGACGCCGAGATTATCAGCCGTGCATCCAGTGTTTCATGTGTCCATGCTCTGGAAATATCACGACGATCCATCCCATGTGTTATATTTCAGCACTGTCCAATTTGACAAGGACTTGCCTTATGAGGATAAGCCGGTAGCTATTCTAGACCGGTAGGTTTGTCAGCTGAGATCGAAGAGTTTTCCTTCTGTTCGTGTTCAGTGAAGAGGTCAGCCTCCTGAGGCATCGACCTGGGAGTTCGAGTCCGATGTGCAGAGCCGTTATCCCCATTTTTTCCCCGAGTCAGGTACTTCCTTCTTGTGCCCGTTCGAGGACGAACGATTATTTTAGAGATGGAGAAGGTCATCACTTGTGTTGCAATGAAATTCTACGTTCTGAGACCTTAAAAACCTCCCTTAGCACCACCTCGATTTGAGTGCGCAGTCCAAGCGCGTAGCCGGAAACCTTAAATGTGAAAATTTGTGAAAAATGATAAGTTTTGACCGTAAAATAAATAAATTTGACTTCGGTCAACATTTTGGGTAAACGGACTCGAACCCGTAATTTGACGGTCCCGGAGGGTCCGTAGGAAAATATGGGACTTCGGCGTATGCTCGGAAATAAATTCCGAGGTCCCAAGCCTTGGAAATCAATTTTTGAAAGAAATTGTTTTACTGAATTATCTAAGGAATAAAGAAAAGAATTAATGTTTGAAACCATTGTTATCGGGCCCGTATTTTGGTTCCGGAGCCCGGTACCAACTTGTTATAGTATTTGAAAGATAATTGTGAAATTTGGTGAAAAACAGAGTTTATTTGACGTGAGTTGGACTTCTAGTGGGAGAGTTATGAATGATGAGAGTTTTTGATGAATATGTTGAGTTTCGAGGTTTAATTCATGAATTTACATGTTATTTTGATAATGTGATCGCACGAGTAGGTCCATACGATGTTTTTGAGGATTTTGTGTGTATTTGGTTTGGAGCCCCGAGGGCTCGGGTGAGTTTCGGGTAGGTTCCGGAATGCTTAGGCCTAAAAACACAGTTGTTGCAGGTTCAGAGAAATTTGCAGATCTCTGAACCCGCCAGTGCGGTCTACACGAAAATGTGTGCGACCGTGGAAGGGGGCCAGTGTGGTCCGCGGTCGGCTTTGTGCGGTGCACGGTGAAGGCCTGTGCGGCCGCAGTCCATTTCGTGCGGTCTGCACAGGGCACTGGACCGCAGTACCCTCAGGAAGGCCTGTGCGGTCGCAGTCCATTTTGTGCAGCCCGCACAGGGGGTCTGAGAGGGTTATAAAGACGGGATTTTCAGTCATTGTGCATTTTTCAAAACCCAAAAAACATAAGAGGCAATTTTTCAAACAATCTTTCTTCTCCAAATCAATTATAAGTTGTTTTTAACTAGTTTTCTTCAATCATTAACATTTTTTAACATGATTTCAGCTTCAAATCAATGATTTTCATGGGTGAAATTGGGTAGAACCTAGGTTTTTCAAGAATTAGGGATTTGGACCTCGATTTGAGGTCCGATTTCAAAATAAATTACATACTTGAGCTCGCGGGGGAATGGGTAATCGGGTTTTGGTTCAAACCTCGGGTTTTGATCACGTGGGCCAGGGGTAATTTTGACTTTTTGGGTAAAATTTTGGAAAACTCATTTTCATGCATTCAAATTGATTCATTTAGTGTTTATTGATGTAATTAAGTAAATTGTGACTAGATACGAGTGAATTGGCGGTGGAATTAAGGAGTAAAGCTATAATTGAACCTTGAGTTGTGTTCGTGGCATCAAGGTAAGTGTTTGGTCTAACCTTAGCTTGAGGGATTAGGAGTTGAGTCTTATTTGCTACGTGATAATTGTTGAGTACGACGTATAGGCATGGTGACGAGTATCTATACGTTGGTGTCTAGCATGACCTCGAGTCTTTAAATTTTGAAGATCTTGATTTCGTTGTATCTTTCATATCTTGGCGATGATTTCTAATTGTTGTGGAAGTTTGTGGAAGGAATTGTAACATTTGAACATTGAGGAGCATTGACTCAAGTTATATTATGAATTGTGAAAGTATATGAAATGATTGAACCCTTTGGAGCATTGGCTCAAGTTATATTATGAATTGTGAAAGTATATGAGATGATTGAACTCTTTGGAGCATTGGCTCAAGTGGTAAAGTGAGTTATGAAATAAAAGTGAAAGAAAAGAGAAAGAGTTATTAAATGTCCCCTTGCCGGAATATTGTTGCTTTATTGATTATCTCCTTTGCCGGATTGTTGAGATTATTGATGTTGTTCTCTTGCCGGAATTTAATTGTTTAATTGTTGTTCCCTTGCCGGGATCTCTATTACTATTTTGTTTATTCCCTTGCCCCTTTGCTTATGATTGTTGTTTGGGTGAGGAAGAGTGTTAAAGCACGAAGAGGGATGCCGTGCATTGTTTGCTATTGTGAGGAAAGAGTGTAAAGCACGAAGGGTGATGCCGTGCCGTACGATGTACCATTCCGTACCGATTTTCATTGATCATATGGTGAGGAAAGAGAGTAAAAACACGAAGGGTGGTGCCGTGCACATCTTTATTATATGATTAATTTGGTGAGGATGAAAGTAAAAGCATGAAGGGTGATGCCGTGCACACTTTTATTATAAAATTGCTTTGAAAAGGACGAGAGTAAAAGCACGAAGGGTGATGTCGTGCAAATTGTTGATTTCTCATTCTTTGTTGATATTCGAGTTATGTTGTTTCTTTCCTTGCTTGATGCTTTCTATTCAGAACTGTTATCTCTCCACAACATGTTTCCCCCTCCCACATTGACTGGTTATTTTCTGTATTTCTTTTCCGCTCTATATACATTTGAACTGCACAGATGTATTTGGTAGTCTGATCCGAGTCTCGCCACTACTTCGTCGAGGTTAGGCTAGACACTTACCAACACATGGGGTCGGTTGTGCTGATACTACACTCTGCACTGTGTGCAAATCCAGGAGCAACTTTCAGACAGTAGTTGGAGTGCTTCCTTCAGTCCACCCAGAGACCCAAGGTAGACTGCAGGCGTCCGCAAGCCCTAGCGTCTCCCTCTATCTCTACTTCCTGTTTCATTTTCTTTTATTCATAAATAGCATACTGTTATTTCTTCAGACCTTGTATGTAGAAATCTTAGATAATTTGTGATATTGTGATACAAGGTTTTGGGTATTTGAGGTTTTAAAAGTTGTAATATACGTAGACGTAAGATATTTAATTGTTGACTTCCGCTTAATTATTTAAAGTTCCGCTGTTATTATGTTATCGCCTTGTGTTTATTAAAATGAAGCAATATGGAAGCGTAGCAAGTAGTTAAGGTTTGACTTGTCTAGCTCCCATTAGTAGGCGCCATCACGACCCCCGAGGTTGGGAAATCCAGGTCGTGACATTAGGTGACAACCTATTTAGGTTGATTAGATAAAACCAAAAGAAAAATATGAAATAATTTCAACCAAAGACTAAAAATATAATTAATGTTTATATGTAGACAACTTTTATTAAAACTCATCCTTTTATAGTGAAATAAATTAATTTTTTGTAATAAAAGAAATAATGACATAAAAAATAAGATAAATGAAAATAAATAATGAAGAATATATTAGAAAGATCTAAAAACGAGAAATAAAAGATGTTATGTTCCATCTTTGGTGAGTATAAAAAATTTGAAAGTTAATCTCATCGATTTCAAATATTTTTTTTTCAACTCAAATACATAGATTATAAGATAAGAATATCTTCGAATAGTTTTTTAATTTACATTATGTGTTATTTTTAAAAAATTACTATTATTAACAAAATAATATGATATTTGAATTTCTATTGAAATGCAATTTGAGTAGTTTACAGTGAAGTTGAGCCAAGTATGATGTCGAAAAATAAACTACTTGACAATTTTAAGACATTATATACAATATTTTATAATAATAATCAACTAATTTAACATTTAATGATCCGAAAAGCAAATTTTTTGTACATATAGGATATTAAAAATTCAAATTCCGGGGCTAGAGATATCGATAAACTTAAAATGGAGTCATATTGAAATAAATCCGGCCAAAGAATTATTTAAATTTTTAGATAGCCGATTAAAGTGGATTTTAAATTAAGGATAATATCTTCACCTGCATCATTATAAATATAATCATTACTATAATATATATATATATATAAAGTTTTAGAAATTAAAATTTCAAATAGAAATATTTTTCGAAAGATAAATCATACCAAATAGGAGTTCAAGTCATAGTATTAGAGTCACGTCGTAATCAAATAATCGTTTATATCGTATCGGCCTTTGTGCTTTGCCATAAATATGAGTTATTATTTCACTTTGTGGCTATTTTTAGCTCCAATGACACCTATGAGAATGATGCAAAAATAAAATTATCACTATGAGAATTAAGAAAATGTTAGTCTTTTTTCATGTTGTATTTCTTAATTAATATCTGACGATTATCTATAATTATTTAGAGGGTTTAAATATTAAGGTTATTTACATATAATTCAAACAACTCAAATATTTAACATGGTTAATGTCAAATATCAAAATGGAGTAAAAAAATTCATTAGCTAAAGAATTTTTTATATTTTTAGATAGCCAACTAAAATGAGTTTTGAATTAAGAATAATATTTTCACTTATATTATTATAAAAATAATTATTATTGAAATATAATGTTTTAGAAACTGAAATTTTAAGAAAGAAATATTTTTAAGAGATATCAACACACCAAATAAGAGTTCAAGTAGTAGTAAAAGAGTTAAGTCTTATCCAAAGAGTCATTCATTGTCTCAACATTTGATTGTTATGCCATAAATATGAGTTATTATTTTGCTTCCTGACTATTTTTAGGATCCAATGACACCGGGAAGAATAATATCAAAAAAGAAAAATAGAATAAATGGTTAATTTTTTCCAGGTAGTTAATATCCAATGATTATTTATATTTACTGAAAAAATATAAATTTTAAGATTATTTACATACAATCCAAATAACTTAAATATTTGACATGATTAGTGTCCGCGCATCTGTGCGGGTACTAATACTAGTGTGCATATAAAACGATAAGAAAACACTATATGGTAACTTTACAAAAAGAAGCTCAAATGAAATGACACGTCATCTGCATGAAATTTTAATTTTTCTGCAACCGAGAGAATAACATACTTTTTAAATGCCATGTAACGAACTTTTAAATCCTGAAAACATAAACAATAATATAATTGAGGAAAATGTTTAAAATCTTTTTAGACAGTAAGTTGGTCTTGATTTTATTTTTTTACACTTGAACTCTTCAATAAAATATTTTATTTAATCTAAATCCCTTTTAACTTTTAGTACATACGTCGAATAAAGGTTAATACAAGATATTATAGTTTAATTGAATACCAAGCCTTAAAAGAAACAAGAACATATATCATGGTAACTTTAATTTTTATCTCAATCACTAGATGTAAAAAAAAAATCATCAAGACCTTTCGTCCTTAACATTGTCAAACTTAAATGAATTATGATGTCATCATTAGTTACTATAAACAACATAATACGTATATATATCCAAAACAATTTGATGCAAATGGCAGCCCAAAAGAAAAAAAAATAAGCGAAGAAAAAAACCTATATGCCAAAATGAAGAAAATCATAAAAGGGCAGAAAATACAAACTTCTTATAAAAATAACAATTTGATATTACAAGAAAAAAAAGAGAGAAAAGAGAAGCAACAACCATAAAGGTTACGGTGGGATGAACCCTTAAATATTAGTCAAATTAGCTAATATTTATCTCTTTCGATACAATAACAAGATCTTATTTGTAACAAATAATTTTGTTGGTTGGTTAATTGGTCATCCATCATTAATCAAAAGTCTTGTATTCCAACTCTTGAAATAATATTAAGGGATACGGGGGATGAATGAAATCCTTGAAAACATGCTCATTCAAAACAATAAGAAAACAATACATGGTAAATTTAACAATAAAATCTCAAACAAAAATGACATGTCATCTACGTGAAATTTGTTTTTTTTTTGACAACATAGGGAAATAACGAATTTTTAAATACCTCATAACTAACTTTTAAATCAAGAGAATAGTAACAGTAACATTATTTTAAAAAAAAGAAAAAAACTTTTTAGATGGTAAGTAAGTCTTGATTTTATTTTTATATGTTTGGCGTCTTTAAGTAGAATAATATTACGCGTTTGTAACAAATAACATTTACTTATTATTTGGAATTTTTTTATCTCAACACACTAAACACGATTTAAAGATATATATATTTTAGCATTCGCACACAGCAATAGTTAGATTACAAATTAATAAAAGAACTCTATATAGGGGTTTGTGGCGTGCATATGTTGTGCTTACGCTGTATGTGTATGTATACATTACACATACATTGTACTACTAATAATCCTTGAAACACACACGCTTAAAATGATAAGGAAACAATATATAGTAACTTTATAAAGAAAAGCTCATACGAAATGACACATTATTTGCGCGAAATTCAAATCTTTCCACACCAGAGCGAAATAACGGAATTTTAAATGCCGTAACGAACTTTTAAATCTAGAGAATAGTAACGGTAACATTATTGATAAAAAATCAAAATCTTTTTAAACGATGAACACGTCTTAATTTTATTTCTTTATACTTAGCCGTCTTCAATACTTTATTTACTTTAAAAAAACATTTGTAACTTTTTATACATACCTCAAATAAAAAATATTCTAATTAAATTGAATAATAACAAATAAAAAAGAGGAAGAAGAATTCTTAGAAACTTTTTCATACCAAACAATATGATATTCAACAAATCATTATAGACTTTTCATCCTTAGCAATGTCAAACTTAGTTGGATTTTGATATCATTATTAGTTACTATAAATAACAAAATATCCAAAACGATTTGATGCAAATGCCATTAGTAACAATCTTATCGAGCCGAGGGTTTATCGGAAATAAATTCTCTGTCCCGATCGGGGCAAGAGTAAAGTCCGAGGGTCTATCGAAAACAAACTCTCTGTCCTGATTAGGGAGGGGTAAGATATGTGTACACATTACCTCCCGAGACAGATGTACTATGTGTGATTTTACATAATTGTTGTTGTTGTTGTTAAAAAATAGTAACAACATGTAAAAGAGAAAGAGTCCTCCCCTTCCACCTCCATATAAATAAGCCGTGTATCGCCCCTACGGCGGGAAACCATACCTTTTTCCCCAAAACCTCCCTCCAAAAACACCAATCACTTTCCCTCAAATTCCAATCCCCTATTCTCTCGAACCCTAAACATTCCAATTCCAATCCCAAATCCCAATTCAGCTCAAAATCTTCCCTATTCATACAAAACTAGTGAATAAATTCAACTTGTATTCCGTAATTCAATGGCGTTTCCTATCGACGGAGACGCAAAACCTAATCAAAATCAGCAGCAGGTTGATGACGTAGACGATGATAGAGACGATAGAGTGACGCCGTTAAAATACGTTCCGTTGTGCGATGTTTACTCCGCTACTTCACCTTACGTCGGCGGCGCTACTGGATCCAAAAAAGTTAAAGCCGCTCGCAAAATTCTCCCACATTTCGACACCGACGATGATCGCACCAAACATTATTCACACACACAGCACAGTTACTCAATGTCCGCAACGAAACCACCGGTTACTCACTTCTACACTCGCCGCCGTAAAAGGAAACGACAGGATGAACCCTCGTTTTATGACTCGTTAGTGAACGAGTCTGGATCAGTGAAATTAGGTAGTTGCAATGGCGATGTGGGTGAAGATGAGGGCGAAGAAGAGGAAGCTGGTAGAAAGTATAAGGAGAAGCAGAAGAGGAAAGTGAGTGGGAAATTAGGGAATTTATCCAATGGCGATAGAGAAGATGAGGGCGAAGACAAGGAAATGGTTGTAAAGAATAAGGAAAAGCAGAAGAAGAAAGTGGGCAATTCAAAGCTAGTTTTTCGGCCCGTGAAAATAGGGAATTTTGTGAATGGAGATAGAGAAGACGAGGGCAAAGACATGGAAAAAGTTGTAAAGAGTAAGGGGAAACAAAAGAGAAAAGTGTTTAATTCAAAGCTTGCTTCTCGGTCAGCGAAATTAGCCAATTTATCGAATGGGGACAGAGAAGACAAGGGCGAAGATGAGGAAATGGTTATAATGAGTAAGGAGAAGCAAAAATTAGCCAATTTTTCGACTGACAATAGAGAAGACCAGGGGGAAACTGAGGGCGAAGAAGACATAGTGGTTATAAAGAACACGGAGAAGAGGAAGGTGGGGACTTTAGAAGTAGTGAATATGTGTGTCAAGAATGAGAGGGACAATGAGGGAGAAGATGATGAAGTAGTGGTCGTGAAGCATAATAAGAAGAAGAAGGAGAAGAAGAGGAGGAAGGTGGGTAGTTCGGAGCTAGCAAATTTGGGAGTGGATGATAGTGTTATGTTGAATGAGTCTTGTTTGAGAGAAACTCGAAATAGTGCTTGTAAAAATAAAATTGATACCAATCACAGTAATAATGACTGTAAAGATTCTAACTTTAGGGGTAACAACATTAAGAAGCGAAAAGAAAATTCTGTTTTGGAGAATCACTTGAGTAGCAAAAGCTCAGGGTCAATTCGCACCAAGAAATGGGTTTGGTACTTTTTTCCCTTGTTCAATTTTATGCTTAGTATGTATGTGTTATCATGTATGAAAGTGTTTGGGTTTGTGCGGTTTACAGGTTGAGTTTTGAAGGAGTTGATCCCAAGAAATTTATTGGACTACAATGTAAGGTGTGAATTGATCAAACTTAGAATGGTTAGAATGTGCTCTGTACTTTTGTTATTATCAATTTAAGAGACTAATTGTACAGTCTTTATTGATAGGTGTATTGGCCATTAGATGCTGATTGGTACTCTGGTCGTGTAATTGGGTACAACTCTGAGACTGAACGGCATCATGTAATTGATTTTCTGGCTCCTTTTCGTTCAAATTTTGTTTGATCCTTTGACGGGTAAGTGTATGAAACAAGTTTTGAGTCCAATGCAGGTGAAATATGTAGATGGGGATGAAGAGCATTTGCTTTTATCAAATGAAAGGGTCAAGTTTTCTGTTTCACTTGAGGAGATGAGCCGTTTGAAGTTGAGATCCAGTGATACGAGTCCTGAAACTGATGGAATTGATGTTGATGAGATGGTTGTATTAGCTGCTACTTTGGATGACTGCGAAGCTCTTGAGCCTGGAGATATTATATGGGCCAAGCTGACTGGTAAGTTATGGCCTTTATTTGCAACTTCTGAATTTTTCTCAGCTTTTGATAACTTCTGGTGTGATTTGCAACTTTATCATGTCCACTCATATGGTTGGTTACACACAGTCAATAAGCAGTTAGGAAGAAGCTCTCAAAGTAGAAGAAATAACAAAGATAAAATTTTTTAGCAACTAAATTTTGCATGGTTGTTTACTTCCTGCAACAATTATGAGGTCAAAATCTCCCAAATGGCAAATATCCGATTTTTCGTTGGTTTTATTGGCCAATACAGGTCATGCCATGTGGCCGGCTATTGTTCTGGATGAATCTCTTGCTGGTGGGCGTAAAGGTCTAAACAAAGTTTCTGGGGAAAAATCTGTTCTTGTGCAGTTTTTTGGCACCCATGATTTTGCTAGGTGTGCAATTTGGAAGTTTATTTTGAATGTAATTGGAGTTGTATTTACTATTTAAGCAGTAATATGCTCAGTTACTTCGTTGTGGGCTTATGAAACTTTGTTATTGAATTCCAGGGTTAAATTAAAGCAAGTTATCTCTTTCCTGAGAGGGCTTCTTTCTTCATTTCACCTCAAGTGCAAAAAGCCAAAATTTGTTCAAGGTTTGGAGGAAGCAAAAATGTGAGCCTTGTTGATCTGAGTTCATTTTTGTGTCATTTCGTTGTTACTTCACCAGGATTAAATGTTTTGCATGTCCTATATTTGTAGTTTTCCATCTGTCTAGTCCTTCGCTAGATATTGTTGCTCTTTCCATTTTATGTCTGTCATTACAATAGGGAAAGCTATTGTATTAGACTAGTAGAAATGACTCTTAAAAGATTGATACATACATTATATTCTTCTCATGTGAAAGCTTTGATGATTAAAGACATGATTCCTGTATTTATATTTTCTTGCATTTTTAATTGTTCTTTTTCACATGCATTGAACTTTATGGCCCCACTATGCACTATTCAGCATGGCCTTAGATCATAAGGTTGTCTCATTGGTAACTTGACACTGTTAATATTTAATAAAGTGAAGCCAAATAATTGGATATGTTTCTTGCTAGAATTGTTGGGTGTTAATTTAGGCCTTTGGTCTTATCTTAATTCTTAGCCTTTATCTCAGCTTAACATAGCAACCCATAATTACCAATATTCAGGTGCATGTGATATGATTTGCTTCTATCCTTTAGTACTATTAGTGTTGGACTTTCAGCCAAAACATTGTGATCCATGTGCATTGTATTGGAGGAACAAACCTTAAAATGCCTTCATTTTCCGACCTTAAGTTCTACTATAGCTAACAGATACGTGGATAAATTACACCCATCCATGCCTAAAATCTACTGTTCATTATTTTCCTCGTCTTATGGAGAATGTTCCTACTGTCCTTCGTGAGGCATGCTGACTTATAAATCAAAAGCCTGGTTGTGAATTTAAGTTAAAAATTTGTTGTGCCTTTTTCTTTCTTCTGGCAGCAAAAGAAGTTTCCTTCTACCTGCATATGTTGTATTGCTGCCTTTGGGGTTTGTGTATCTTGGTATCTTCCTACCTAGTATTAACTCGGTCTCTAGGTTTGTACTGGTTTCATACTTCTGACTTTCTTGATCAGGTATCTTACTGAACAGAAGCTCTCAAAGAGGATGCTGCGGATACAGAATCGTATCGCTGCTGACAACAATACTGAAAGCGAAGAAGGTGAAGGCAGTTCTGATTCAGAGGATGAAGGGTTGAGGAGAAAGATTGAGGATATCAGAAGTTGCCCATTTGAATTGGGGGACTTGCAAGTAGTTAGCCTTGGTATTTTTTCAAATCTTAGATGCTTACTGGAGAGCAAAAGAATGCAATAATATTCTATTGTATTGAGTTTGTTTTATATTTTTGAGGTTGAGATTCTTCCAGATGTATCAGAAAACCATTTACCATTCCCCATCCTCTTCACCCTTCTTACATCATGAGATTTTTACCTCCAATTAGATAATCATTAATCCTATATGGTTTTACTACTTTAGCATATAGCTGTCCCAACAGTGATTAATTGGTATTTTCAGATTCTATGGACATAAGTTAATCAGTCATTTTGTCCATGAAAGCCACCTTTGTAACATATTATCTGCCAAACTGCAGTGTTCATTTCCCCCCTCTATTTTGTTGAGTAACATTCCCTATTCTCATAATTTGACTTGATGTTCTCTCTTCACTTGATGAATATTCGATTTATATCAGTCTTCGTTGTGCAAATGTCCTGTACAGGGAAAATAGTAGAAGATACAGAGCTCTTTCGAGATGAGAAATTTATCTGGCCAGAAGGCTATACTGCTGTGAGGAAGTTCCCTTCGGTAACAGGTATTTGTTCATATTTCCCTCTCCAGCAACAGTTCTGCTGTGCCTTTGTTTGAATTAATTGGTATAAAATTAATCCATTTCTTCTACGTCTCAATTGGGCCAGATCCCGGTGTACGTGTCTCGTATAAGATGGAGGTACTGAGAGATCCTGATTTCAGGACACGGCCTTTATTTAGAGTTACGTCAGATAGTGGAGAACAGGTATTCTGCAATTCAATGTTGTCAAATCAAGTTTTTATTTTTTTCTTTAACTGCTTCATTCATTAACTTATATGCTCTATTCTCCTTTGATTCTGCAATTCAGTTTTTCAATTGCTGTCAAGTTCCATGGTTTTCTATCTCACTTACGAAGGCACTGAGTATATTATTGTCACAATTAATTTTATAGCACCCTTTTGAAACAATGGGCCCCTTGTTCAGATTCTTCATATCCATTCCAGAATCTGAGAGGAACTTTTCTTTTTTCACCTTTTGCTAAGAAATGTTGTGTTCAAATTACTAGTGCTTGTGAACTTTAAGCATTGGATAGAAGTTATTTGTAGATGTAATAAAGGACTGACTGATCTATTGAAGCTCATTAAGCTTTTCAATTAGATGAAAAGGACACTACACTATTCTCTCTTATAAAACAAGACTGATACCCAAAGAGTAAAAACGGTCAATCATGCTCTGCTGATAAAAAGATGGTCAATCATACTCTAAGATTGAGTCAGAGGACGAGACCAGTCGAAATGGATTGAATTAAAATGTGAATTGATGATCTCAAGCACTTTGAGATCCCATAGGAATGACTGGAGAGAGCATAAGTTCTTACATTATGTTCTGTTTAGATACTGCAGTTGAATGCTTAAAACCGTAGTTGTCTCTTTTTTCTCCAGATGAAGTAATACTCCCTGTCACTATTTATGTGGCGCTGTTTGACTGGTCACAAAGTTTAAGAAATAAAGAAAGACTATTGAAAATTGTGGACTAAAAACAAGCCAGACTTTTGTAGCTATAAATCATCTCATTAAGGGTAAAATGGGAGGTTTAAAGTTAAATTGTTACTAAATTAAGAAGTATGATATCCTTTTCTGGATAGACTAAAAAGGAAAGGATGCCTCATAAATTGGGACGGAGGGAGTAATATTTATTGATATGAGTGATAAACATCTCATATCCAAGGAGCTTATGCCTCGAAGGGTTTTGGATTCTGATGATATACATGTAAATCACCTGTCAGACTGATGTATTCTTCGTTGCTAAATTATGAATACGACACCTTGTTATTGAAAAATATCTTAGGCTTTTTGATTAAATTCTGTGGCATGCCTCTTCGGGTTTGACTTGGGCATTTAAAGTACCTTAGAGGTATTGCTTGGATTTTTAAATTGAGCTCAAGCTATGTTTGAACTTTACATTTAAGGCTCAAGTTTGAGCTTTGAAAGACTATTGCCAGCTAAATCTTAGAAGTCCCTACCTTTCAGTCAGTAATATATAAAACAAAGTAACTAAGGATTTATTGTGTTGTTGCACAACACTAATATAAGCCGTCGGGGATTTCAATGGAGATAATCAATGTGGTTATCTTTATTTTGTCATTGTCATCCTTATTCAGTTATTTGAACCGCTGGCTTGTGAAATGTTGAATCTCTGATGAATCCTCGAGTATCTACGCTGTTGTGTGTCCACTTGAGAGCTTGGCTAAGATGTGTGCTGCTCTTTATCCTAGTAGGGGTTAGTTTCAACTTTTTAACATACTAGTTTTTAGCTCATAAAAGAAACGTCGTATGGTCTCTACCACATCAACTTGCTACCTTTTTCTCTCTCTAAGGGAAATAGCTGGCAATCATGGAAAACCTACTTGATCTAGTTTTTGTTTTTCTTATCTAGGATTTGTTTTGCTTTCGAATAGGCATTAATGTTTAGCCTTTAGATGTTAAGAGAAGTGATAGTGCTAGTCGCGTGGTGTACTTGTTTTTGCAGTTTAAGGGATCTACACCATCTGCTTCCTGGAATAAAGTTTACAAACGGATGAGAAAGACGCAAGTTGACAATTTTGATGAGTCAATATCTGGCGGTGAAAGTGAAAGGACTTTTGGATCGGGTTCTCATATGTTTGGCTTTTCTCATCCTGAAATTTTGAAACTTATAAAGGTATTATAAGTTGCTCTTCCACCCAATTTTCACTTTATGGTGGTTCTGTTCCTTCAACTTTTGTTCTGTCTTATTATTGCAAATCTGAGCATGTTTTATATTACTATCATTGGCTCCAATGACTTTGAAGTTGTCTTAGTACAGTTTTACTTTACTTGTGAATAAGATTTAAGTGACTATATTATGTGCTGTTTTGTTTCCTTATTCAACACTTTGGAGTCAAATTGTACCAAGCGATTATACTTCAGAAGTGTTTGATAAGATAAGACGAACATTATATAAACATATAAGACCATTACAGCCTCTACTTTTATAAAATTATTTTGCCTTATAAAAAAAGATCATAAAAATGCACTGCTATCTTCGAGTGAAGCTGAATATGGTGGATACCATTAATTGGTAAATATACGGTGCCATTTAACTATAAATATCGTATAGTTCTACTCTCCCATTATCTAGTTGTAATTGAAGGCAACAGATGCTTAATGCTGTCAGTGGTGCCTAAATGGAATAGAAGTCCCTTTTGAATATTTAGAGTTTTTCTTAAATGTGTATCTCATGTACGGAGCAGAATCTGATATCCTTTTGGTGTAAACATGAACGGGTAGATGATAGCGAAACCCTGTCATAGTTCGTTGTATCTTTTGTATGGATAGCCAGTGTTTTCATTTTTGGCTTCTCTTTTGCTGACTTTTAGTAATAGCAGCATCTTCTTACTGCTGATTTTTCATCTATTATATTTTTTATTTTAAAAATAAATTTAGAAAAAATTAAGTCTTAAATCTATTGGACTTGCTCAATCAAACAAACATAGTTTGGCACAATATCTTAAAGTAAGTTGATAATATAATTTAGCTTAGAGTTCCAACTCATAATATAGTGAGCGCATTGCTTAGTCTCACATTAAGAAGTTTTAATCTGCGAATGACTTATTTGATGGAAATTGGAAAGCATTATTCTATATTTTGCTTATTTCTTTTTCTCCTGCTTAGCTAAGGCATATATTATACTGTCAGGAATTATCAAACTCCAGGCTTCTTGCAAAATCCTTGAAATTGGCTTCTTCGAAAAATCAAGATCTGCCTGCTGGATATAGGCCTGTCCGTGTTAAATGGAAAGATCTGGACAAATGCAACGTTTGCCATATGGATGAGGTTAGAAGCTGCTTCCATTTCTTATGCTTTTGTTACTTCCAGCTAGTGTGTGATTTTTGAGATATCTGTTTTGCTTATTTGGGTGTTGTTGTTATATGACAACTACTGAAGTTGCATCTTGGTGATCCGTATCATTTTTGTCTTTCCCTAATTGAGTAGTAACAATATAGTTTCTTCGGATCATGCTGACGTAGATTCTTCTTTTACAGGAGTATGAGAATAATTTATTTTTGCAGTGTGATAAATGCCGAATGATGGTGAGTATACTAATCTCTGTCTCTCCTTCTTTTTGGGACAAAGTATAGTAATCTATTTTCCCTTTTTATTTTAGAATTGAATGTTTCCAGCTTGCTATTTCTCTTATCCACACATCTATTGTGCGGATGTGATAGCTGCTTGTTTTCTGTTAAACCTGCATGGAATTTCCTTTTTATTTGATATTGATCAAAGTGACTCTTTACCCATCATGTAAAAAAGGACTACTTACTTATGATGCTTCCATATTGTATCAACTTATAATTATGCGAGAACATTCCAGACATTACTTATTGATTTGACTCTGTTGTTCCTCCCTATGGGTGCCCAGAACGTTTTATTACAAATTTTCTGTGTTGGTTGATGTTCTCTTTTACTATGATATTTGAGTGATACATTGTTCTTATTTGGGCTTGAATATTTGATTCCATTCTTCCGGGTTGAAGTTCTTTGCTGGTCATGATTTGTTCAGGTCCATGCTAGATGCTATGGGGAGAGGGAGCCTATGGATGGAGTACTTTGGTTATGCAATTTGTGTCGTCCAGGAGCTCCAGTAGTCCCTCCCCCTTGTTGCCTGTGCCCTGTTATCGGTACTTACTTTTGCTTGCATGTTTTCTCTTAATTTGCCCAGCTCTTTTCTTGCTTCTGTGTCTTATTTTTAATGCCATACAGGCGGTGCTATGAAGCCTACTACTGATGGACGTTGGGCTCATCTTGCTTGTGCCATTTGGATACCAGGTCATTATTTTTCTTTTTGTCATATTACTGACTGATTATCGTTGTCGATAAGTGTTTTGATTCCCTGATTCCCTCTATCATGATTCAGAAACTTGCTTATCTGATATAAAGAGAATGGAGCCAATTGATGGTTTGAGCAGGATCAGCAAGGTACTATAGCAGTTCTATTTATCTTTTTATCATTGTCTAAAAACCCTCCAGTCTTGTCCTCTGTTGTTGTTTGCACTTTTAAAGGTACTCAACCATGACTTTTTCATATTTCACGTGGCTATACTACTAAAAATGCCCAAGCCCCGTAGAATAAGTACTTAGGCTCTCATAATTATGTTTAAACCCAAGACTGCCCCTATTTTCTTCTTCTTCTACTATCACCATTATTATTATTATTATTGTTGTTGTTATCGTGAATGATAATTCCACCATACCCCACTTTCGTATTTTTAGCCATTAAGATCTATTACTATTTTTTTTCTAAATTTTATTGAGATTGTTAGCCATTTTTCACTTTTAATCCATTGCAATATATATGTAGATGCGGCAACTAATTTTCCTAATTGGATTTTCAGAATATCGACCAGAATTACTTATACCTCTCATTATCTCATATATTGCTGATTTATGCAATTAATTTTCATAGCTTAATTATCGAAAGGAAGAGAAGTCTTTTGTTGTGGAAGACGCCCACATAGATAGGGTTTGTTGCAGTTTCTCGTGATAATATCTTCTTCTGTTTATTATTTTTAAAGGACCGCTGGAAGCTCTTGTGTAGTATCTGTGGTGTTCCTTATGGAGCTTGCATTCAGGTAAACTTGTGATTTATATCCTAACCCCATTTCTATTTATTAGGAGATTACAAGTATAGATTTAATTTTTTATTCTGTGTTCTGTTTCTTCATCCTCAAATATATGGGCTCAAATGTTAAAGAATAACGATGCAAATTGGTAGTCTACGAACTGATTGGAAACAGATTGTGGTTGGATAAGATGTGACACACTCTGGTCTGCCTCTGCAGATGCTTTGTAAAACTAATCCTTGGGAGTTCTGTTAGTTGATCATTTCAAAAAAAGGAAAAGGACTTCTGTTAATTGTGACGTTTAAGATATAATGTTTAGCTCTAATTTGATAGTCATCGGCTGATCCTCTTATCTTTATCGAAGTGGAATCTCTTTTCTTCTTTCTGCATTTTGTTAACAAGTTCTCCCCTCTCTCTCTCTCTCATGCTATCTTTCTTTTTGATGAAGTAAATGATATCACCGATGGCATCGAGAAGATGCAAGTAGTACAAAAAAGATACTAAGTGCAAAAGTGAATTTGTTAGCTCCATTACAGGCCTCTCGCACTATCTTTCCTTTTCTAATATTTTCTTCCTTTCTTTGATTTCTTTATTAGTTTTCTTTTCCTTTTTCTCTGTGTACTATAAATTTGATCTTTTGGGAGAGGCACTAGCATCCATGTCACTTGATTGAGTTCTACTTTAAAATATGCTTGTCCAACTCACTACTTTGTTTGTTTCCCTCCTTACTTTGTCATGTAGTGCTCAAACCATACGTGTCGGGTGGCTTATCATCCTCTTTGTGCACGAGCTGCTGGCTTCTGTGTCGAGGTGATTTCTTCTTATTATAGTGATGGAAGTTTTTTTATGTGATGTATGGATTCTCCGTGTTCTCCTTTTCTCCTATATGTTATGCTAACCTATCTTCTTTTGATGCTAACGTTTTTATAGCTTGAGGATGAAGACAGATTGCATTTAATCCCCATGGATGAGGATGAGGAGGATCAGTGCATTCGATTGCTTTCTTTCTGCAAGAAGCATAGAGCTGTATCTAATGAGCGTCCTGCTGTTGATGAGTGGGTTGCACAAAAAGCTTGTGAACATTCAGATTATACTCCTCCACCAAATCCTTCTGGATGTGCTCGCAGTGGTATGCTATTCTTATTCTCCATTACTATTTATATGTCTCAGATCTGTTATTCCATTATCTGTTGTTTCCTGAAATGATTTTGGTTAATGCTTTATATTGATGGCATCTTTTGCTACTATTCTCTGTGTGCAACTGTTTACCAGTGCACTTTATGATTCCTGATTTCTGTTTGTTAATGAATAGAGCCTTACAATTATTTTGGAAGAAGAGGAAGAAAAGAACCTGAAGTCCTTACAGCTGCATCGTTGAAGCGCTTGTATGTTGAAAATAGGCCATATTTGGTTGGTGGCCACAGCCAACATGAGCAATTGAGTGATACATTATCTTCCTCATTTGCTGGTTCCAAATACACCGTTGACCTTCAAAAGCTAAAGTGTTCGTTGCTTGATGTGTCAAGGAGCATACTTTCCATGGTTGAGAAATACAACTACATGAAAGAAACCTTTAGAAAAAGGCTGGCATTTGGTAAGCTGAATATTCTGTATGCCTTCACTATCTGAAGCAAATTTGAAATTGTCTTATCTGGATGTGTGCTGTATATTGTATACACCTGCAATCTTATTCTTGTCCTCTATTGTGTGCTCCATTGTTTGGGTGTTTTCTCGTGTTATTGTTCATGGTGGGAATAGAGCAACTGATCGAATAATGCCAAAAATGGACCCTTTTGAATATTCTTGCTATCACCTAACTAGATTATTTTGCTAGTTGGTGCTACTTTGAGCTCCTTTGTGCTCTTGTATCACCACTTTCCCCCTCTCTTACAAGTAGCAATAATTTATTCTTGAGATTGTCATTGCCTCCAGGGAAATCCGGAATACATGGATTTGGCATCTTTACCAAGCTTCCTCATAAAGCTGGGGACATGGTAATTTGTCCCTTTCTTTATTACAGTGATATGATTTGAGAGAAAGTAGCTATATAAATATTCATGCGTATTCTTTTGTTGTAAAGTTTCAATACCAAGGACTGACAATTCCTTTGCTTAATAGGTAATTGAGTACACTGGAGAACTTGTTAGACCTCCTATTGCTGACCGAAGGGAGCACCTAATTTACAACTCACTGGTGGTAAGAACTATGTCATTGTTTAGGATGTTTACATGTTGCTTGGTCATACTTGTGGTTTCCAAATGGTCATCTTTTTGATTTGCATGGTAGTAGTTATTTTTTTCATTGTTTGGTTATTGAAGATATAGTTTTGAACATTGGTTGGAGAGAGATGTAATCTTTATCACTTCCAAAAAGTGTAAGCCAGAAAACATAATGTGTGCTCTGCTACACCTTCAAGGCTCCAAATACCCGGATTCCTAGTACTCTCGCTACTAGTGGGCCATTATAGGGAGTGCTTGGCGGAAGTCCAATTGATGGCTGCAAATCTCTGAAAATGCTTCTTTTCCATTTCTTTAGCTAAAGATAGGCTACACGTTTCTTAATACTTTCTTTATGTTTACACGGCCAATTTTTATTTTCCCCTTTTACATGGAAGCAAGGAACATTTGCATTCAATAGAAGCAGATTGATAGTTATTATATGTTTGCTAAGCATATTTTTAACCAAAACATGTGTATTTTTTTATGTCAGTTGACCTGATATTCTTTTTGAAGTGCTCTGGAAACATGTGGGTTCATGCTCATTTCAGAAGTAAGGGTCACATTCCACGAATACCTGCAGCAGGGAAAAGGGAGGGGGGGGATCCATAAATAAACTTATTTCCAATTAAGGCTTGAAAAATGTACTTGCAAAAGTGAAATCCCTAAGTTGCATTGCTCTGCATAGGACATTTGGTCACAAGAATTGAATTCTTCGTGATCATGTTGCTTGTTCTGGTCATGCTCAATGCTTAAGATATAGTAGTTGTAGTATCTATTGAAAGAAATTAGAAACCTATGAGATTCTTTTTTTGATGAATAGATACCTATATACTTCATAAGCATATCCCTTTTTGATTTTGGTCGTTCCATTTTTGTGCACTGGCTTGATGGAGGGTGAAAGCTGCTTCCATTGGTGGTAATTATATTGTTTCACCAATAACATGATTTCTACTCTCAGGGTGCTGGAACATACATGTTTCGAATTGATGATGAGCGTGTTATAGATGCAACAAGGGCAGGAAGCATTGCACATTTGATCAATCATTCATGTGAAGTATGCAAAATCCTCCTTTACCTATTTCCCTGTTCCTTTAATGGTTTTATTCTCTTGGGGGTAAATGTTTCTTTCCTCACTAGATGGAGAACACCCACATTACATGAACAAAGACACCATCATGTGTTTATTGCCATAAACATGGGTCTGACAATATACTTGTGGAACTGCTCAATTGAGTGGACAAATTATAATTGGTGTGCTATTGAAGCATCTTTATTAATATCTGCTTTACAACATATTCTGTTCTTAGATGTATTCTTCTGTTAGATTACATATGAGCAGATGCTTATGTATAAACAAAGTTGAACAGTCTAATTGGAGCTTACCGCCCTCATGAGAACTCCTTCTGTTGGGTCTCCATGTTTATAACATCTAAATATAGATCCATCTTTAACGGTTTCAGTATTTGTTGTGACCATCATATAGATCCATCATGTGTTTATTGCCATAAACATGGGTCTGACAATATACTTGTGGAACTGCTCAATTGAGTGGACAAATTATAATTGGTGTGCTATTGAAGCATCTTTATTAATATCTGCTTTACAACATATTCTGTTCTTACAACATATTTGTTGTGACCTTGGATCCCTGGGAGGGATAGAATATTTTCTCTTGAAAGTTACTTTTGATTATACCAGCAAGCAACTTTTATCTGTTAAGTCTAAGCTACCCTCTTGTGTTTTGGAGAGCACTTCTTATTAGGACCTTTGGGATGGCATGAGAATCTCAAGTGAATTGGTGAATAAGCCTTTACCTGACTTGTCAGTTTTTTACTTTGTGTTGTTATAGAGCCAGATCTAAGCATAATGTATCATCGGTAAACACATCCAGATTCCTCGCCATGATCCAAATATATATGTTTCATTGGCTAGTCAGTGGGTTTATTTGGAAAGACTGCTGCAATGGAGAATGTAGTGGAGTTTTTGATTGCTAGTACTTAAGAAGACATTCTGTAAATGAGCTGCAGTTCACAACTTTCACTTTTCTTGCAGCCAAATTGCTATTCAAGAGTTATAAGTGTCAATAACGATCAACATATAATCATATTTGCCAAACGAGATATTAAACAATGGGAAGAATTGACATATGATTACAGGTTTTTCCATCATCTCGCTCTATTATTTTGTCACTCCCATCTCTGGTGTGTTAAATTGTATTTGTTCATGTTGCAGATTCTTTTCTATCGATGAACAACTTGCGTGTTATTGTGGCTTCCCAAGATGCCGAGGTGTAGTAAATGATACCGAAGCTGAGGAACGAATGGCGAAGCTGTATGCACCACGCAATGAGTTAATAGACTGGGGAGGAGAATAAAGAGGTATGTGAACCCGTTTATCGTTTGCTTTTTATTTGTTATCCAGGATACAGATTATTCCAATCTGGCATGTTATTTTATTGCTGTACACTTATGTCATGCTAGTAATGATATACAAAGTAACATGAGAAATCAAGCTGCTCCATTGCAGCTTTATTGAGAAGGATTTGAGATTAATCTGTTCACCCCATCCTATTCTGCTCCTCTATGACAACTCGTTATACACTCTTTTCCTGTTTGCAGTTGCCTATAGAAAAGAATTCATATTACATACATAAATGCTATAAAGTTCTATATACGGGAGTTGTCACTAGCGTGAGAATATTAGTTGGAGATACAAAGAAGTTGCTCATATTATGGGTTTAGACAAGAGTTTGGCATTGACCCCGTACTTCTTTGCCCTAGTTATTTCCCGTGGTCTATGCTATTTGCAGACAATGCTGTGTTAATTTGACAAAGCTAGCAAAAGTTTTAACCTGAAGCTTGAACTATGGAGAATCACCCTAAAGAACAAGAGTTCTAATAAGTAAGACTGAATATATGCACTACAAGTTTAGCTAGTACAAGAAGAGTGAAACTAAGATGTGTTAGGATGGGATAGTGGTGTGTAAACAAACACTTCAGATATCTAGGTTTGATGTTCCCATAGAACTGTATGATGGATGAAGATGTTAGACATAGAAGCATGTAGGATTAGCCAAGTTGTGGGAGTAACAGGCCTCTAAAGTCCAGCATATCCACAAAAAATGAGCGTCGCAGAAATGCGAATGTTAAGATGGATGTGTGGTCATACAAGATTTGAAATGACCAAATTGTGCTTGGATAAAATGAGGAAAGTCAATTAGGATGGTTTGGTCATGTCTTATATTGAAGGTAGTTGTCTCGGAAGACCTACAATTTCTTCAAGTCCAGACTCCAGAGTCGGTGCAAACAACAGTAGAATGTAAGAAAATCCTTGTAGGCGGTACCAATTAGTTGTGATTAAGGTTTAGTTCCCTAGGAGTGCTTTTCTCTAGTCAGAGGTTTGATAAAGAACTTCCCTTGGGGCTTAAATCAATTAAGCTTGTAATATGCAAGTTCAAGATTGAAACGGCACAAGTAATTGCAATGGCAAGTTGGCAACACACACGTTTGTTGGTCGTTTTTGAGTAGCTTACTGAAGGAGAACTGAAGCAGCTCTCTTTCATAGACCACCCATATTTATCAGCATGGAGTAGCACAATTGGGAACCAAACCCAGATTCATCTAGCTTATATTTATCTCAAAAAGAAAGAAAGAAAGAACAAAAAGAGGTTAATTTTTTTTCTAAAAATTCAGACCCTTCAGTTGAGATACGAGACATGGATACTCCCCAATCCTTGGGTAGAATGCTGGTAAAGAATCCCATTTAGACATAAATACTAAATTTTAGCTCGGGCTCTTCCTCCATGCGCCAATGAGGAATACAGATGTTCCTTAAAGGATCAGACCATGGAAGATACATCTTTGGCTCCTGAGAATGGCTAGTTAGAATCTTTGGTGGGCAGACAAATGGTTATGTTCGCTCTTTATTGGGCATCAAACTAATACTGTGTTCTTTGGCCACATTTGGGAAATTTGAGGAAATCCATCATAATGTAACTATTTCTGGAGTTTAGGCATTTGGTCTCTTTCTTTGACTCTCTTTGGCAACTTTTTTTTCTGATGACGATGGTGTCGCACCATTAATCGGACAGCTTACTACAACAAGAGATGATTGCAATTTCTTATTGTGGATATCTTCGTCCTTTCTTCACTCTCAGTATTCTAAAAACCATGGGCTGATTCTTGCTCGATAAGGTCAGACCTCCATTTGGATTATAACTTCAAGTGAGGTACTATTCGATGTATTTCTTGACATATTTAGCTCCATAAAGTTATAAGTTTTTCCTCTTTTCTCCACTTTCAATATTCCAAAGTCCATGGTTGCTATCTCCTGAGAATTTCATCAAACCTCTATTTAGATTTTAAAGTCAAGCTATGAGGTAGCGTTCCATGAATATCTGGCTTATTTTGTACCAAAATTCCGATAAGGAATGATAAAGTCTTCTTCTACAAAAACTTTTTGATTCATCTATTGAGAAAGGCAGTCACTAGTAATGCTTGATTGGTGTAATAAACTGTAATTGCTACCCACTAAAGGCACCTTTGGGAACTTGAGCTGAAATGGTGATGCTTTTGGCTTCAAGGACTGCTACTTCAAAATTGAGTGAACTAGTCTGTGTTTGTCAGTTGGTCCTATTCTAAGATACTTTGGAAACTTATTTGTTTATTAACTGTTAACTTTGTCGTAGTTTGTTTTGATGCAAGATTCTTCTGAGTGGGAACAAGGTGAATTAAGCATAGGTGGAGTCGTAGCGAAAGTTTGATGAGCTGCTACTGCTAGTGCTATGCAGTTTTGAAACTTAAATGTTCATTGGAGGCTTTTGGGTGATTTAGGAGGAAAAAAAGTTAAAAGAGGAATAGTGTGTCGGATGCATGAACGTATAATGATATATATAATCATAATTCTATATTTCACTTGTTACATATCTGACACTTGTCCTGGCTTCTACATCTATTACAATTTTCTCGTTAGGGTGCTCACTTGGAGCCGTTCTCTGCTATTGAGTCCCTGTTGAGGGTTTGCGTTCTCTGATCCAGTCAGTGTAGTGAAGTTTAACTGCTTTGCTTACTAAGACCCTTTAGTTACGATGTGAACAATTTTGGTGAAGAATATGTTTGGTACAGATATTAGACTGTATACCTACAGTGTGGGAAGCATACAGACTACGGCAACAAAAAAGTTTGGACATAATATATATAGGTAGGTAGGTGGTGTATTTGTGGAAAGGAAATAATTTGTTAGTAGAGGTACAAGTGACAAGTTAGGAATGCATTATATCCTGAATTAAGATTACTGAACTAACAGTGGCAGCCAAATATTTGCCATCGGAGAGTGTTACTGAAGACCTGAAGACCTTAGAGCGCTCTTTTATTCTTAAAGATCGTTCTATCCTTCTTAGATAAGAATTGATATAAAACAATATGCTTGTATTTTCTGTAATGATGATAACAATAATGTAAAATTATTAGATCACTGCAAAAGTGGTGATTTAGTATTTTGTGAGATCTGAGCTTGATGAGGACCAACATTCCATTGACCTTCTGCTCATGGAACCATGTAGCGGACATCAGTGATATTTTTCTGTTGTCCACCTTTTGTTTATCCTTGGTTTTTGGTGTCTTCTTGTTTTCATTCTCTCTATTTTTCACTTTCCTTTCCTGAGTCATATTCTGGTTCCTCTAGCACATCAATTCATGCGTTTATGTAGTGCCAGTTGCTGAAAGTAACCTCATTCTTCATCTTGTGTATCAGCTTTTCACTCATATGATCATCTTCGTGTTTTCCATATACTAATTACAGTTTCCCTCTTGTGCAGAAGTCTTCCCTTCGAAGTGACGTGTCTTTGGTCGCTTGCTCCCTGTTACCTACTACTAGCTGGTTCAGATGTCCATATATTGCTCCAGTTCTTGCAATTTTTTTCTGCCTTTTCTGCTAAGGCTAGAGTTGTTCTGGAGCTTGCGGGCTTTATATATTCCTCCACTTCCCATTCTTACCATGAATGTCTCTGTACAGAATTACCCAATTAATCTATACTTTTCTGTTTCATTTATGTCTTCCTTAGTCGGTATCCATGCTGCCTAATTCTGTGTAGCAATTTGAGATATTGTTGTTGCACTTAAGGCGCCATGCTCCTTTAATCTCAAGTGTTTCTTGCAAGTGTCATCATACAGGAGTAAAGGCCTCGTAATAGGGGAAAAGACTGGTTGAAGGAAATGAGCTTCTTCAGCTCATAGTTTCTTGCATAATTGCCTCTCCTTTCAAGAATATGTAATTCGGAGAAGGAATTAGAAGGTAATGAACTTTCCTTAGACTGTAGTTCTGATATAACTTAGTGTCTAAAGCACCCTTCATAAGTAAAAATGCATCATAAGCGACCATAGCACATTCAGGGCAAAACCATGCATTTTGAATGACATAGTGCCTGCATCTTTTTGATGACAATGATGGATTTCAGGATGATCTATGGGGTAGAAGTGGTCTGCTGAGAATCTATCAGTTAATCCTTTTTGCACGGAGCTATTCTGATTACTCTGCTGATGGGTAATTTCTCTGAGAGGGAAATTTAGTTATATTGTGGTTTGTAACTGTGGTTGGGCAGTTGGAGATGTATGGATAACACGACCTGCCATTTGGTTGAGTTTCATTTGGAAAGTAGTATAGGTTGAATGGAGAAATCATTTAGTTTGATTGGTAGTTGTCCGAAGGCCAGGAGTAAGATTTGTTAGAGATTGGTGCTAGAATACACTACGCTTGCCTGCCAGTCATATTTTAACTATGAAGATTCTTGCCCTCTTGTACCGTACCATTCTAAAAAAAGAAAAAGTATCTGGCCCTCTTGCCAAATGGACGAAGAGTGTTTTGTCTGAGTTGACAATCTGTATAGACAGACATCATTATCAATTGTAACAGCATCTATAAGTTTAGCAATTTGGTTGCTCCTCTTTCTTCCACACACACTAGTAGCAGTAGAATACTAGAATCTCTGTAACTGTGGAAGGATAAGTAGACCGGAGAGTGGAGAGCCTTTGACCTATTCTTAGCGTTACAACTAGTGCTAAAAAAATTCAGAAGTTCACTTTTCAAGTAAGAGAAGAGATGAGGATAATCTAACAGAGACCAGTTAAAATGGTGCGAGTTGGACTGCAAAGTTCTATTTGAGTGATCGTTTATTTCGATTATTCTACTTCTGTCCTTATTGTATAACACACTCTTCATTTTTTACGTGACAAAATGTTTGATGTGATTCTACAATTATAAACCAGTAAGGTTCAATGTTGATCGTCGCACGGTTATGGGAAAAATCCTGTATTCTCTTTTATTGTTCTCACACTAGTGATACATAATCTTTATGACATTTAAATTTTTAATATGAATTCCTTTCTTCTCGAACATCCAACAAAGGACCTTTCTTGGTCCTCTTATCATATGTTTGCTCTTGGTCAATGAACGTTATTTGTAGATTTTTCTTGTGATAAAATTCCATCATTTTCTTAGTAAGATTATGGCCTTCATTGTAGATCTGACATAAATCCAAATTGGTTTTCTTCTACTCTTGCAGTATCCCTATGCCTATGCTATGTTATTCTTTGCCAGAGTCTCATGGCGCATAAGTTTAATGCCATGATAGTTTGCACAACTTTGGGTATCTCCATTCTTCATATATATAATGGAATCAATGTACTATTCCTGCACTCTTCAACTATGCTACTACTTCTTAGTATTACTAGTATCAAGGTACGCGTGATGCGTGTGTATTCTATTTCAATGAATACTAATTTATTTAAAATTTGTGTTTAAACAATAAAATAAAAGTATAAGTTCCTAAAGATAATTATATATGTTAAATGTGCATAATAACTAAATAAATAAAGAAGCTCTCGTAAAAATCGTCAATCATAAGTCAATTATTCAACTTAAAATTTATTTCAGTTTAATAATATTATAACTTTAATTTCACAAGTTATCATGCTTCCTTTTTCAGTTTCAGCAAGAACAAGTCCTTAAAAACCTTATAACATTAATTTACAAGTTATCATGCTTCCTTTTTTAGTTTCAGCAAGAACAAGTCCTTAAAAACCTTATAACTTTAATTTCACAAGTTATCATGCTTTCTTTTTCAGTTTTAGCCAAAACAAATCCTTAAATACCTAAATAGTGTTGAATGATAACTTAAAATATATAATCAGTTAGTACCAATATATATATATATATATATATATATATATATATATATATATATATATATATATATATATATATATATATATAATCAGGCAACTAATAATCTACAACTTTCATTTGATCACAAAATCAAATTAAATAGCAATGAAAAAAATACATTTAAAAGGATACTAAAGCAAGCTTGTGAGAATTTATAATTGAAAGAAGACTTTTCCATGACATATTAACTCTAGAGAATGACATAGAATTAGAATTAAAAAAAGGTAGTCTGGTGCATAAGGCATCTCGCATAATTTAAGTGAATGATCTATATAAAGTAAAATTTCAAATTTCTAAGTATTAGAAATTTTAGTCCAAATAATAATTTTTTTTAATTAATTTTAAACTTCTAAAAGTTATAAAAATAATTAAATAACGTATTTTTTTTATATAATAATTAACATTAATTTGGAGGGACTTCATATTTTCTTTTTTCTTATTAAACAAGGAAGTATTTAATATACATAATATAATTAATTTTGAAGCCCTAAATTGAAGGCAAATAACTTAAATTACTATTTTATCCAATATATAATATATTTTAAAAGGGTAAAAAAGGCGAACGACATTTCGCTAAGGGCCTTTGTGTTTTTAATATAGTATAGATATTAAATAGTTTGGTAGCCATCCTACAATCACCTTTACAAAAATACCATCTTGACCACACATTTCTCTAATGCTCAATAAAGGTATATGGAAGTTAATTTTTGAACTCTTTCTTTTCCTTTCTAGTAACTGAGAGACCTGAGCCAATAAACAAAATACAAAAGGTTAACCAAAGTAATTCTTAGTAAATTCCACCCATAGGAAATTTTAAAATTGTGTTGCTATGTTTATAACAAATAGTTAGTTTATGTGCATTTCTTAATAACAATGATTTTCTAAAATATCGTGGACATATATTCATTTATCTTGATTGTTTGTGTGAGATTTCACAACCTTGTGAAGGATAATTGCTAAATTTGTGTTTTTGTTAAATGAATTCAAGAGTTATAAAAAATAGAAGAGTGAATTGACCCTTTCTTTCAAATGTTTTTTGTTCTTTGCTTTATTTTTTTTGACGATCTAAGGTGTTATAAAAGGCGTCAAGAAGATGCAAGAGAATACAAAAGAGGATAAAAGGTTAGCTCCTATTACAAAAAACCTGCACTAGACTATGAGCTAACCAGTATCAAAACAAACATGGCTACTAAATCAAGGTAAGAGAGTTAATGTAATCTAAAAGGGAGATAACATCATTTACCGGGGAAAGGTTAGAAGATTTATTGACTGCAGGAAGATAAAAAGGGAAAAATGGATGTGAAAAGAAAAATAGCATTTATATTTGGACCGTCCATGGGCTCATGACCCACTTAGCACATCTAGCCTTTTAATGAAAATATAGTCGTGGAGAAGTTAAGCCCTGCAGGCTCGTTCATCCAGCCCATGTATTTTTTGTTGTTATTATATATATAATATATATTAAAAGCACGAAGACCTTTAGCAAAATGTCGTTCGCGTTTTTTACCCTTTAAAAATAGAGTTCACACGGAATAAAATAGTAATTCAAATATTTTCCTAATATGTAGAAGTTTCAAATTAAATAAAATATTATTTATTAAATCTTTCCTTATTTGAAGTATGTAGGACTCAACTAAAATTTTGGTTATGAAATCTTTCCTTTTAAAATTAATAGAAAGTTTAATATTTAGGATTTCAAAATAAATATTGTCGTGGAGAACTAGGAGTATGTTTTTTTTCCTTGTATTTTCTTACGGCAATTTCCCTTTTGAAATATATGTAGGCATTCATTCTCTTAAGGTGGCCAATCACAAACGCTACATGTGTGGTCTTGGTTAGGGAAGGCTAAGATGGCGCCTCACATATGGGTAGCAAGAGGGCGTTTATGCCCCGACGGTGGGGCCTTATGGGGAATGGCCCATCCCAATAGGGACAACAGACCCCCCCTCGCACTTCAACTGCACCTCTGTATCGATTGAATTAGTCTTTTGGTCTAGTCGGTGGAACTGGTGTACCACGCGAGCTGGTTAGATGCGTGGGACAGATGACTCGTAGTAATAGGTAACTTAGAATTTTAAGGGATATTGAAAGGTTTATACTTAATAAAATTTTTAATTATTAAATGCAGTTTTTATATGTTACATAAAAATAGTGAAAAGAAAAGTATTGTTTGAATACGAAAGGAGTTCAAAAATTATTTATATTTTCTCTATTATTGTAAAAGCTTGTTTGGATGGTTGTTACCCATTGTATTGTATCGTATTGTTACGTTAAATATGATGTTTGTTTTGATTGTTACTTAAATTTTATTGTATTGTATCGTTAAATCCGTCGTTACGTAACGACAAAATGTGCCATTTTATGGAACGACCAATTTGGTATGGTCGCGTCGTTACCTTGTCTTTTTCTCTCAATCTCACCCTTCATTATTATTAAATAATTTTATTTTATCATTTAACATACCTTTTTATATAATAATTTTACCCTGTATTATAATTTTTCTTTATAATATTGCAAGTTTATTCTTCATATTGCTGGTGCGTGGTATTATGAAACGATGGCAAACGACACAATCTATCCAAACATTGTATTTATCAAACGATACGTTACAATACAGTACGATACGATACATAATAAAACGATATGTAACAACCATCCATACAAGCTGTAAAAGTAAAAATCCCCACTGCAAAAAGATAAATAAATTATTTTTTGTAATGTTAAGAATAAATAATCAACTCTTTGAATTAATTAATTAGTATAAAAATCCAATTTAATTCTTTTTCAAAATCTCATGTTAGTAAATTTATTTTTTAAGCTGATCAAACTCTTAAGTTACACAAATTTGTTTCCATAAGAAGAGCACTAGTGGTGATAGAAATTAAAATTTGAGTAAAATTAGGTATATTATAATATTAATTTGTTACTTATTTTCAGTATTAGGTAACAATATTAATAATAATTTTCATAATATAGTCCCAAAGTTCTCATAATGGACTTTTATTGGACAAGATTTCTTTATTTAGTGAACAAGCTAAATTGGACCAACATTCATTTTTAAGAGGTAATATTTTTTTAATTTTTGTTCAATATCTCAAATATATTATTTAATAATAGTCGCGTTATTTTTTAAAATTATATACTTACTGAAATAGGATACACGCACAAAGCGCGTACCCTAAGACTAGTATATATATGAAGTTGTTGTAGTATATTTCGTGCTTGCATGTATGTATAATCCAAGGTCAAATCATTTAAAACAACAGCATATACTGTAGACTCTCAAGCTCTCAGGCACACTCCCCGAGGAGCCTGAGTACAAGAATTTTTTAGCTTTCCATGAACACTATTAGACAGCCCTCGAAATTCCGACCACTCCACTGAAATTTTTCCGACGAAACAGCCTCCACGCGCGGCACTTTCCGGCGACACAGTCACCACGTGCCGGGCGCGTGAGCCAATTTCCGGCAGCTTTTCAAAAAAGTTTTTTTGGACAGCTTCCTGTATTGCTAATTCCGACCAGATCGGTACATTTTTTTCAGATTTCCGACGACTTTTATTTTTACGGGAGCGGGAAACCTCTGTTTTAGCCCAAATTTCAGTTTCTTTTACCTCAACAGCTCAACTGTGATGACCATCAAATACTCCTTATAATTTCCATAACCTGAACAGCTGGGTTGTACAATATGGGAGACAACCGGATTTATTTCAACGCAGGATTCAAATCTTTTGACATCACCAGATGGAATTCCAACAAAGAGGTATGGTTCGAATGGGTGGAGAGAAGCCGCAGCATGATGAGACGTTCATCCATGGGCGGAAAGGTAATGGAATGGATTTGTTTTGTACTTAAAGAAGCGTCAAAAGATCAAATGAATTTAGTGAAGCGATGGAAGTACAAGGAACATATGACAAAATATTTCTGTACCAGGAAATTCAACGTTCATGGTCGATACATGAGCATACTGTCACTGAAGGGAGAAGGGAGGTCTGTTATTATAATTCCAGAGTTAGCTTTGAATGCAGGTTGGAAAGACATAGTAGCTAAGATAGAAAGATTCATACATCAGACTCCCAAAATGAATCCCACAGCCCCACCTAGAATCACTGTGGACAACTACCCTTATGTCAAAGCAATCAAGGAGAGTAAATGGCAATCCAATACCCTTCGAGAGGCAAAGGTCAGCATAAACAATGGAGATATCTCTGTTGTGGAACCGACAGGTAGCGAGGATTCTGGTTTACTAAAAAGATGCATTGTCGGGTTTTTTGGGAAAGAAATCAATGAGAGACCCACTTTAGCAGACATAAGTCGATGGGCTAGTGCGTCATGGAACAAAGCATATGGAGTAAACATGTATGAAATGACAGACAACATGTTTCTTTTTGAATTTCCAAAGAGATTCATGGCGGAGCAGATTATGCAAGGAGAATGGAGTTGGAAAAAGTTCAAGTTTCGTCTGGAATGGTGGAGTCATACTGCTGGATGCATTTCAAACTCACAAATCGAGGAAACATGCTGGATTAGAGCCATGGGGATTCCTTTACAGCTATGGTCACAAAAGATCTTCAAAGAAATAGGAGATCTCTGTGGGGGATGGATAGCTACTGAAGAAGAAACTGATCTCAAAAATCATCTTAAGTGGGCAAGAATTAAAATTGTTGGTGATGGCAGAAAGACTCCCAATGAGGTTGGGATTGAAAGAGACGGTATTAAATTTTTCATCCCAATCTGGGCTGAAAGACAGACAAGATATGAGCTGAAGATGCAAGAAAACGAACAATGTTTTGAAATAGAGAGATATTTGAACAATCTAGTGGGGTGCACCATATTGCAAAACATTGATAAAGGAAAGGCACATGTGCAACTTACCAGTGTTTAGAAAAGCGATCGCTTCGTCGCTTAAAGCGCGAAGCGACAGTGTATCGCTTCTGGCTGCTCGAAGGGATGCGATCTTGAAAAGCGCGCGCTTCACTAGCTGAAGCGACGAAGCGAGAAAATCGACGAAGCGATCGCTTCTTTTACAAAAGCGCACTGGCCCTTTTTTAAAAAAAAAACTTGGGGTCTGTTTTTTAATTATACAAAAAAGACCCCTAAATAGTCACAACAGACCACTGCTTCTCCCGTCAAAACAGAGACATCGACAAAGGGGTAGGGTTGACCCCTTCTCTCTCAAGCTCGAGCTCGACCACTGCTTCTCCAGTCCAGGTAATTTCTTTCTCCTTTCTTCTTCATTTCTTCTTCTCCTTTCTTCTTCTCCTTTCTCCTTCTCCTTTCTTATTTTTCTTCTGCTTCTGCTGCTTCTTCTTCTGCTTCTTCTGCTTCTACTTCTTCTGCTTCTTCTTCTGCTTATTTTTCTTTTGCTTCTGCTTCTGCTTCTGTTGCTTCTTCTGCTGCTTCTTCTTTTGCTTATTTTCCTTCTACTTCTTTTGCTTCTTTTTCTGTGTCTGTTTCTGCTTCTTCTGCTGCTTATGCTTCTTCTGCTTCTTTTTGGCTACTACAAGTCGATCCCTATCCCTAATTGATGAAGATGAAAGTGATCATGAAGAGGAGGGGGAAGAAGAAGATGACGAGCAATATGAAGATAATAGAGGAATTCAAGATTTTGACAATCTTGAAGAAGAAGAAGAGTAGAAGAATAAGATGTTGATTCTAGTAATTTAGTAGCTTTGATTTTACTTGTCCTATGGTTTGTAGATGATTTGGTGGTACCTAGTACCTACTTTTAAGTATTTAAATTGAAGTTTTTGATTATTTATAATGTTACATTATGTTTTTTAAGAATTGCGCTTCACTTTAATAAAGCGTGCGCTTCGCTTTGCGCTTCGCTTTTGAAGCGAGGCGAGCCCTTGTCGCTTTTTTGCGCTTCGCGCTCTCAAAAACATTGCAACTTACACAAGGTTCGAGTTCGAGGAATCAGAGCAGTAAAGCGACAAACAACGAGCTGAAATCCTATGACTCCGACTTGGCTGCACAAGTCATTTTTAATGATCTCTCGTGTGAGTTTTCTGATGATATTAGGCTGAAGCCTTGTATAGAGGAAATGAGAGGACCTTCTTACCTGGGGGCAAAAGAGTCCACTCCAGGGGACCCAATCCCCAATGAAAACCTTGAAAGTATGCCAAAGGCAACACTTAACAGTTGCAGTCAGCCAGAAGGTGGAGCAGAGATAGCAAGACTGGAATAGAAGGCAAGGGAGCAGAGCACAAACACAAATATGGGGGAAGATTAAGTTGGAAGTGCTTTGGAACAACTAAAGATCTTTAGCTCTATCCAAGATTGGGAAATCGAGGAGGTGTATCCTATAGCAGTTCAGCAACACAATCCATTAATGGATAAAGACATGGATGCAACACTATGGGTCCATCAAAATATGATCAAATTGGGGAAAATGTTTGGAGTAGATTTTCAAGGCCATGAAGAAGAAGCATTGGAGTTGTTAATGCAAATTGACAGTTGTAGACAGGTTAGAAAGGTGGAGACAGAGTTGGAGGTGAAGAAACAAAGATTCAAAGGATCACTGGAATTAAAAGGTTTTACTTCGTTTGATGTCAAATTCAAGAGTGACGGGAAAAGGAGTAGGGTAAGAGATCTATCAATCATTTCAATATGAAGATCAAAGTAATTTCCTGGAATGTAAGGGAATTAAACGACAAGAAGAAGGGAGATCATAAAAAGTCAAGTGCAGAACTGGAGGACAGACATTATATGCATGCAAGAGACAAAAGTGGAGGGGGATATTAAGGAAATAGTCAGTCAAATATGGGGTGGTAGATGGGTGAGGTATGCAAGTTTAGAAGTTAGCGGCACGAGAGGGGATTTTGTTATTATGGGATTGCAGAGTATGGAAAGGGGAGGTGTTACAGACTGGTGCATACACTTTGACTTGCAAGTTCGAGGCTCTTTTACAAAATTTTCAATGTCACATAACAGGAGTGTATGCTCCAAATTGTAGAATAGAAAGGAAAATAGTATGGAGAGAAATTGGTGCAGTGAAGGGATTGATGGAAGGTCCCTGGGCGGTTTGTGGCGATTTTAACGTTACAAGGTACCCTTCTGAAAAACGGGAATGTTTAAGGAGGTCCAAAGCGATGGTGGAATTCTCGGATTTTATAGAAGATATGGAGTTGATAGATCTACGACTTGAAGGAGGCTACTATACTTGGTTCAAAGGGGACAATCATACAGCCGCTTCAAGAATCGATAGATTTCTCATTTCAGAAGAATGGGATGAAAGCTTCAGAAACATCAAGCAAACTATCCAACAAAGGTTGATTTCGGACCATTCACCTGTGGCTCTATACTGTGGTGCGTGGGAACAAGCTAAATCATACTTTAAGTTTGAAAATTGGTGGCTGAATGTGGAAGGTTTTGATGACAGAATTAGAGACTGGTGGACATCTTTTGAATTCTCAGGAAGACCAGATTACATTTTAGCTTGCAAGTTAAAAGCTCTCAAGGGCAAGCTAAAAGAATGGAGCAGAGTTTATGAAGGTAATTTGGGACTGCAAAAATCAAAATTGCTAAGTCAACTAGCAGGTTTTGAGACAACACAACAACTAAGAGCGCTGACAGAGGAGGAATCAGTGAGGAAAGCAGCTACTCTAATGGAGATTGAGGAACAACTCAAGAATGAAGAAATTGTATGGAGACAAAAATCAAGAGCTCTGTGGCTCAAAGAAGGGGACAGGAATACAAAATTTTTCCATCGTACTGCAAATGCACACAAGAGAAACAACAACATTGATCAACTAATGATTTGACATGAAGTAGTCGAGGATCTAGACAGAATAGAGATTGAGATAATTGAATTCTACAAGGAGTTATACAAAGAACCTGAAGAGTGGAGACCAACGATCAATTTCGAAAATAGCTCAAGAATTTCTGAATCAGAAAGGGAGTTTTTACAGAGTAACTTTGAGGAACAAGAAGTTTTGACCTGTCTGAAGATGTGTGCAAGTGACAAGGCCCCAGGTCCGGATGGATACACAATGGGTTTTTTCAGAAAAAGTGTTGGGACATTTTGAAGGAAGACATCATGGCGGCCTTCAACAACTTCCATTCTCAGGAGATGTTTGAGAAAAGCTTCAATGCAACATATATAGCTTTGATTCCAAAGAAGACAGGTGCGAAAGAATTGAGAGATTTTAGACCGATCAGTCTGATAGGGAGCTTCTACAAATTGCTCTCAAAAGTCTTAACCGAAAGACTTAAGAGGGTGGTAGGGAAAATTGTCGATGCTCAACAAATGACTTTCATCAAAGGAAGACAAATAATAGATGCTGTGTTGATTGCCAACGAAGCTGTGGATTCAAGAATAAAAAAGAAGGAACCTGGAATCTTATGCAAATTAGATATTGAGAAGGCCTATGATCATGTAAATTGGAGCTTCCTACTCAGAATGTTAGAACTAATGGGTTTTGGGCAGAAATGGAATAGATGGATGAAATTTTGCATATTTACTATAAAATTCTCCATTCTCATAAATGGATCTCCTAAAAATTTTTTCCATTCACACAGAGGTCTAAGACAAGGTGATCCTTTATCTCCCTTTCTATTCATTATAGCCATGGAAGGATTGAACAACATGATCAAAACGACTAAAGTCAGTGGATGGGTTAAAGGTTTTGAGGTAAACAGGAGTGGGGCAAACAATCTAGAGATCACACATCTCCAATATGCTGATGATACTCTAGTCTTCTGTGATGCCGAAAAGGACCAACTTAGATTCCTAAGAATCATTTTGGTCTTATTTGAGGGAGTCGCAGGATTACACATCAACTGGAGAAAGAGCAATATTTTTCCCATTAATGAAGTTAACAACATGGAGCAACTGACACAGATATTGGGAGGAGAAGTTGGGTCCTTACCAACTGTTTAACTTGGGATGCCTCTTGGTGCAAGATCCAAATCAAAAGAAATCTGGAATTCAGTCATAGAAAAGTGTGAGAAGAAGCTGTCAAGATGGAAATCACAATACCTATCATTGGGGGGCAAGCTAGTTCTAATCAACTCAGTATTAGACTCACTTCCTACTTATATGATGTCTTTGTTCACAATTCCAGCAAGCATTTTACAGAGATTGGACAAACTCCGAAGATCATTCCTTTGGCAAGGTAATAAGGAGAAAAAGGTCTTCCATTTAGTTAAATGGAAGACACTCACAATGGATAAAAAACAAGGTGGTTTAGGAATAAGGAATTTGAAGAATCATAGCAAGGCTCTTAGAATGAAATGGTTATGGAAGTACTCTCAAGAACCCCAATCTTTATGGGGCAAAGTGATCAAAGCAAAGTATGGTGAGGAAAATAACTGGGTGTCAAAAAAAGTCAGAACATCATATGAAGTAAGTGTGTGGAAATCCATCAGAGAACTTTGGCCTATAATGAAGAATCACTCCTCCATAAGAGTGAACAACGGAAGGAACACATCATTCTGGAATGATAATTGGTTAGGAAACGGAAGCTTAAAGGAAAGATACCCTGATATGTTTGGTTTAGCACAAAACCAGCATAAGACAGTAGCTGATATGAGGAGTCATCAAGGATGGGAAATCGCTCTAAGAAGACAGTTGAATGACTGGGAGATAACAAGATTAGCTGACCTTTACAAAGAGCTGGAAGCATTTAAAGGATTACAGGAAGGTTTTGATTCACTTTGGTGGAAGAGGCACAAAAGGGGGGTTTACCGGGTGAAGGATGCATATAAGATTTTGAATCATAATAATCAACAGGTGGACCCATGACCTTGGAAACATATATGGAAAACAAAGATTCCATACAAGGTAGCTTGCTTCACTTGGCTACTAGCAAAGGAGGCGGTATTAACCCAGGATAATCTCATAAAAAGGGGAATTTCTCTGTGCTCAATATGTTTTCTGTGCGGGGAAAATGCTGAAACTGTCACACATTTGTTTCTACATTGCAAGATTACAGACCAACTATGGAAAATCTTTATTAGTCTTAGGGGTATTTCCTGGTCAATGCCATACAGGCTTAAAGATGTCCTTTATAGCTGGGAAGAAGCTGGAGCTGAAGCAACTAGTAGAGATAGATGGAGGATTGTCCCGGCTTGTATCTTGTTAGAAACTAAAGAAGTTCTATATTTCATATCTAGAAGAGAAGATTACAAGGCCTATTTATAATACTAATTCACCTAATCTATTAGTTGCCATACACCTAATTACACCTACTATACAACTCATATACATGTGCTAGCTATGATGTAGTACATGTGTATACATGTGCTACACAACTTGTATTACACCTACTATACAACTCATATACATGTGCTAGCTATGATGTAGTACATGTGTATACATGTGCTAGACAACTTGTATGTCAACACTCCCCCTCAAGTTGGAGCATATATATTGATCATGCCCAACTTGTTACAGATATATTCAACTCGAGCTCCATTCAAAGCTTTTGTGAAAATGTCTCCCAATTGATCTCCAGTTCTAACATGACCTGTAGAGATGAGCTTTTGTTGAATCTTTTCACGAACAAAGTGACAATCTATTTCAATGTGCTTAGTCCTTTCGTGAAATACAGGATTAGAGGAGATATGAAGAGCAGCTTGATTATCACACCACAACTTTGCTGGCAATGTAGTTTGGAAGCCAACTTCACTTAATAGTTGATGTACCCATACAACCTCACACACAGATTGTGCCATAGCTCTGTATTCTGCTTCCGCACTAGATCGAGATACGACATTTTGTTTCTTACTCTTCCACGAAATCAAGTTTCCACCAACAAAAACGCAATATCCTGTCGTGGATCTCCTATCGGCTTTTGACCCTGCCCAATCTGCATCTGTGAAACACTCAATGTTAGTGTGTTCATTATTCTTATATACTAGACCCCGTCCTGGAGATCCCTTTAGATAACAAAGAATCTGCTCCAGAGCCGCCCAATGCCTGACTGTTGGGGAAGACATAAACTGACTCACAATGCTGACAGAGTATGCGATATCGGGACGAGTTACTGTAAGATAGTTCAGTTTCCCAACCAATCTCCTATATTTCTCTGGATCTTCGAATAACTCACCGTCTTCTTTCACGAGTTGTGTGTTAGGAACCATTGGCATGCTGCATGGTTTAGATCCCAACTTTCCAGTTTCAGCTAACAAGTCAAGAGTATATTTCCTTTGGGACAAGAAGATGCCTTTCTTGCTCCGTGTAACTTCAACTCCCAAAAAATACTTTAGTTGCCCTAAATCTTTCGTCTGAAATTGAGTGTGAAGGAAAGACTTTAGAGTTGAAATTCCTGTAATATCACTTCCAGTAATAACGATGTCATCAACATATACTACCAATAAAAGAATACCATCATCAGACTTTTTATAAAACACCGTATGATCGCAATTGCTTTTCTTCATCCCATATTCTAGAACAGCCTCACTAAATCTGCCAAACCAAGCACGGGGACTCTGTTTCAGCCCATAAAGAGATTTTCGAAGACGACATACCTTTCCACACTCCCCCTGAGCAACAAACCCAGGTGGTTGCTCCATATATACTTCTTCCTGAAGATCTCCATGTAGAAAAACATTCTTTATATCAAGCTGATGCAGAGGCCAATCATAAGTAGCTGCCATGGAAATGAATAATCGAACAGAAGCTAACTTGGCGACCGGGGAAAAAGTATCCAAATAGTCGACTCCATAGGTCTGTGCATACCCTTTTGCAACAAGGCGTGCCTTAAGGCGAGCTACTGTCCCATCGGAGTTAAACTTAACAGCAAATACCCACTTGCACCCAATAGCCTTTTTGTTAGTGGGCAGATCGGCCAACTCCCAAGTACCATTCTCATCTAAAGCCATCATCTCTTCTATCATTGCATCATGCCAACCTGGGTGGGACAATGCTTCACGAACAGTTTTAGGTATCCTAGCAGAATCTAATGATGCAATAAACGAGCTAGAAGAAGTAGACAAATGGTCATAAGACACAAAAGAAGAAATAGGATAAGTACATTGTCGTGTACCTTTGCGAATGGCAATAGGAAGATCCAAACTAGGATCTGAAACACAGGAGGTTGGATCTACCGACGAAGCAGAAGTAGGTAAAGGATCGGGTTCTGAGGTTTGTTGTCGCCTGGTATACACACGAAGAACAGGTGGCTGCTCGGATGGTCGATCGAGGGAAACGGGTGACTGAGGAAGAGGTGTTGGAGAACTAACTGGATGTGTGACAGTGTAGACCAAAGTATCATCTTCTTCCTCAGGACTGTTATAAACATATGAAGAAAAGAACGGATAATTTTCATGGAATGTGACATCGGCAGACACTAAGTACCTTTTGAGATCTGGAGAATAACACCGATAACCTTTCTGAAGACGTGAGTACCCTAAGAACACACACTTAAGGGCCTTTGGATCTAATTTAGTTACCTGTGGACGAACATCACGAACAAAACAAGTACAACCAAATATTTTGGGTTCAATAGGAAATAATGGCTTAGAGGAAAAAAGAATGTTGTAAGGAATATTACCATGAAGTACAGAAGATGTCATACGATTTATTAAAAAACAAGCTGTAGAGACGGCATCAGCCCAAAAACATTTTGGCACTTTCATTTGAAAGAGGAGTGCTCGGCCTACTTCAAGAAGATGTCTATTTTTTCGTTCCGCAACCCCATTTTGAGAAGGGGTGTCAACACAAGAAGATTGATGTAGAATACCATTTGTAGCCATATAATCTTTAAACAAATCCGAAAAATATTCTTTTGCATTGTCACTCCTTAAATTACGAACGGAAACATTAAAATGAGTTTTTATTTCAGCACAAAAAGCACAAAAAATTGAAAACAACTCCGAACGATTTTTCATTAAATATAACCAAGTAACACGAGAATGATCATCCACAAAGGTAACAAAATATCTAAAACCAGTTTTAGAGATAATAGGACATGGACCCCAAACATCGGTGTGAACTAACTCAAAAGGTAAGTCGACCCGTTTATTGACTCTAGAAACTTTAGGAAGGCGATGGTGTTTAGCAAACTGACATGACTCACAATCTAAAGAGGAAATACTCTGAAACTGAGGATATAACTTCTTCAAACTAGACAAGGATGGATGACCTAATCGACAGTGTACATCAAAGGGAGACAACACAGTTGAACAAGAAATGGATTTCGGCACCTGTGATTCAAGAACATAGAGACCCCCAGACTCAGAACCTTTACCAATAATTTGCTTCGTCGTAAGATCCTGAAAAAGACAATAATTGGGAAAAAATGAGACACAACAATTTAGAGTACGAGTAAGTTTACTGACAGATATTAGATTGAAAGAAAAATCAGGCAAATTTAAGACGGAACTAAGGGAAAGAGAAGATGTTGGGTTAACAGTGCCAGACCCTAAAACATATGAGGTAGACCCATCGGCTAAAGTAACTGTGGAACATTGGGTATGTGACTGAAAAGTGGAAAAAAGTTTAGAGTTACCTGTCATATGATCTGTGGCACCAGAATCAATGACCCATTTGGATGACGAAGAGAGGAGACACTTAGTTGTTTTACCTGACTCGGGGATAGTATTGATAGGAGGAGATAATGATTGAGATGGTGAAATAGTCTCGGAAGTGGCGATGTTGGCATACTGAGATCTTTTGTTCTTATTCTGAAGCTTCACACAATAACGTATGGTATGACCGAGCTCATGACAATAAAAACATTCAACTTCCCCTTGCTTTAGGTCTCGACTATCGCTACTCCGATTGCGATTACTATGACTCATATTCTTTTGAACACGGCTAAGCAGAGCACCACTATCGATCGTGGCTGTCGGACTTGGATGAGACTTTTCAGTACGCAACACTCTTGTAAAGGCCTCTTTCAAGGAAGAGATAGCAGTCCCAGATAAAATCTGCGATTTGGCCCCTTCAAATTCGGGAGAAAGACCAGAAAGGAAACTCATGACCGCCAGTTGTTCACGCTGAGCCTGTTGTACCTTCACATCTGGACTAAACGGCAATATAACATTAAGCTCATCATACACCTTCTTAAACTCTGAGAAGTAAGTGGTGAGAGAGCGATCTTGCATGGATGGATGGTAAAATGCCTGGCACACATCATACATGCGAGACAAGTTTCCTTTGCCAGAGTACAAAAAATCTAAATAATCCATTAGATCCTTCACATAATCACAATGAGAAACTAGATCATTTACCTCAGTGTGCATCGAATTCTTGATTTGGAGAAACAATTTTGCATCCTTCTTTAACTAGACTAATTTAGTCTCATCCTTGGGTGGATCATCAACCAAGTGGTTCTCTTTGTCGATGCTCCGCAAATAGAGACGAATCGTCTTACTCCAATTCATGTAATTGGAACCCATGAACTTATTCTCCGTAATTTTGGACATAACCGGAATAACATCAACGGTAGGTTTCGTTTCAGTCATCTTGCACCCGAATAATAGTAGAATCAAATAGTCAAGAACAGTGCAGTGAAATTTGAACAATGCAGTGAACAGTGATATTTGAACAGTACAGTGAACAGTGAATAGTAATATTTGAACAGTGAACAGTGAACAATGCCGGAACAGTGATCTTGGAAAATGAAAGTTGTCAGGAAAAAAAAATTCTGACAGTACCACTTTGGTCGGAATAGTGAGTAGAAAAATCTGTAAAGAAGTGGCCGGGGCAAAAAATGGCCGGAAATAGTGAAATAGAATCAAAGCAGCGAACGACTGTTCTGAACAAAAATAATTCGAACGGGGAAAAAAAATTCCCAACAACAAACTGCTGAAAAAACTTCAATGCTCTGATACCATGTTAGAAATCAAAGAAGTTCTATATTTCATATCTAGAAGAGAAGATTACAAGGCCTATTTATAATACTAATTCACCTAATCTATTAGTTGCCATACACCTAATTACACCTACTATACAACTCATATACATGTGCTAGCTATGATGTAGTACATGTGTATACATGTGCTACACAACTTGTATTACACCTACTATACAACTCATATACATGTGCTAGCTATGATGTAGTACATGTGTATACATGTGCTAGACAACTTGTATGTCAACACTCCCCCTCAAGTTGGAGCATATATATTGATCATGCCCAACTTGTTACAGATATATTGGCCGCGCCAAGTGACAAGCGCGCATGTGCCTCTGTCGCCCCACCGATATCCCTCGCCAGCGTCCAACCGCAGGCAGATGCCAACAGCGCCGCGCGTGCAGACAATGCCGCGCGCGCAGACCCTGATGCCAAAGACTATGCTGCCGACAACGGACCTGTTTCCTGCCTTATAGCAAACTAAGTCTTTTTCATTGTAAATATAGAGTAGTTTTATTCCATGTAATTTCATTATGTTTCTCTAGCTTAATCAAGTCTAGTCTTGTAGCTTTGGATTATTTTTTTTAAGCATTATTAAGGGGGACCAAACAATCAAAACTTTCTAGCAAGCAAACAATTCTCTGTACTGGTGTCTCTCCCCCTCGACACCGCATTTCCTTTCTGTAATAGCTTTCATTAATGCAATCAAGCTTTCTTTCATTCTCAATTCTCATTCCTGTTCTCTCAATTTCTCTTGACATTGGTTTTCCCGTACGGCACTGACAATCTAGTCTAGCGTACGGAGGGGACCTCAGTTGGCGGACAGCAACTGCACTGACATCAGTTGCTTAGCCTTACGTCGCCCTTCCAAGGAATCTCAGGAAGGCGCCGCGTAACAGTTGGTATCAGAGCCTAGGCTCGACATCGGACGAGGGAACGCATTGCCATTACCACCATTTCTGACCATGGTGAATCATGGGGACCGCATTGCGGCCCTTGAACAGACGGTTGACGGATTACTGCCCATCATGGATACGGTGCCTGAACTAAGAACCAGCCTAGGGCAAAGGTTGGATGACCTGGACCGCAGGGTGCTCCAGGCCGAAGTTGACATAGAAAACATCAGTCGTGACTCCGAGGGAGATCGGCAAACGGCAGCCACAGAGGCAGCCGAAATTTTTGGCAAATTCGAGGGACTCCAACAGGAGCGTGCCGAGGATTTAGCTTACAGGGCACAAGAGGCAGACAGGGTGACTGCCATGCAACAAACTATTGACGACTTGACAGACAAGCTCAATGTTGTCAATGCCGCTTTACAGGGCCTACTGCGAGGCAGTGGAAACCAGGTCGGGGGCGCTGCAAACCCCACCTCCGCGACACAAAAACTGAAAATTCCTGAGCCAAAGCCATACAGTGGAGCTAGGAATGCCAAGGAAGTGGAGAACTTCATCTTTGATGTCGAACAATATTTTGATGCTGTTGGGGGCCTAGAAGAAGCTAAGAAGGTAGCAACTGCTGCCATGTATCTTCAGGGTGATGCTAAACTCTGGTGGCGGGTGAAATACGAAGCCATCAAGGCCGGTGAAGATGCTCTCGAAACATGGGCAGAACTGAAGGCAGCCATCCGCCTACAATTCTTCCCCGAAAATGTTGAATACAATTCAAGGAGAAAGCTACGGGAGCTCCGTCAGACCAAATCTGTGCGGGACTACGTGCGGGAATTCTCCGCGCTCATGCTAAGCATACGCGACATGGGGGACAAAGACAAGCTCTTCACTTTCCTAGAAGGGCTGAAACCTTATGCCCGTATGGAGCTACAAAGGCAACGGGTAGATACCCTGCCCAAGGCGATCCAAGCAGCTGAATGCCTTGGGGACTATCAAATGGAAGCTCGGAAGGATAGGCCTCAACCGCCTGCCCGAGCGGGATTCAAAGGGGGCCAGTCTAACAATGCTGGCCCTAGCAGAAGTGGGGGAGATCGGAGCTCAACCAAACCTAAGGCTCCCTCCACAGGCAGCAACAGTGCTGCGTCTAACAACAATGATCGGGGGAGGAAGCCTCCTTCAGGGTGCCGTCATTGCGGCGGACCACATTGGAACAATGAGTGCCCACATGCACAGATGAATGCCCATCAGACTTTTGATGATGGGACGGATGACGATTCAGACGATGCGGATCAGACTGAACCAGTAGGTGCCTTCAATGCAATTGTTGGCTCCATTTCTGAGGCATTAGCAGAGACTAGTGCTGGTATCCGTAAGAAGAAGGACCCATGTCCAGTCACCAAGAAAGGGAAAAAGAAGGCGGATGATGAGACTCCTCTTAAGCACGAGAGGACCTTAATGTTCGTTGAGATGAAGGTGAATGGCAAGCCCATTCGGGCCATGGTAGATACGGGTGCTACCCACAACTACTTAGCCTCGACTCAGGTGGAGCGCCTTGGTCTAGTCGTAGGGAAAGGTAGAGGCCGTGTCAAGGCTATCAACTCACCTCCCCAGCCAGTGGGTGGAATAGCCAAAGAAGTACCGATGAAGCTTGGCCCTTACGAAGGAAAATTCAACTTGCGCGTGGTGATCATAGATGACTTCGAGTTGATAGTTGGATTGGAATTCCTGAGGCAAACCAACACCATGCCTGTACCGTATGCTGACATGTTACTGATGATGGGAGCAAACGGGGCCAAGCCCTGCGTTATCCCGTGCATGCCCATGAAGATGGCCGTTGAAAACATCTCGGCCTTGCAGTTGAAGAAGGGGGTCAAAAGAAACGAACCTACGTTCCTGGCAACCCTCTGCATCGAAGATGTAGAATGCTCCTCGGGTCCCATTCCTGAACCCGTGAAGGAGCTACTACTAGAGTTTGAAGATGTCATGCCACAAGACATGCCAAAGCGACTACCGCCTAGGCGCACTGTGGATCATGAAATTGAGCTGGTGCCGGGCGCGAAGCCACCTGCCCGGGCGCCTTACAGAATGTCACAACCCGAACTCACCGAACTTCGGAGACAATTGACGGAAATGCTAGACACAGGGATTATCGTGCCCTCCAAATCCCCATACGGGTCCCCTGTGCTATTCCAAAAGAAACATGATGGTAGTCTACGACTCTGTGTGGACTATCGGGCTCTAAACAAAATTACTGTGAAGAACAAGTACCCTATTCCGTTAATGGCAGACTTGTTCGATAGACTGGGTGGTGCGACAGTGTTCACCAAAATAGACCTGAAGACAGGTTATTGGCAAGTTCGGATTGCAGAGGGTGATGAGCACAAGACGACCTGTGTGACAAGATATGGGTCGTACGATTTCCTGGTTATGCCATTCGGCTTGACTAACGCCCCAGCTACATTTTGCACTTTGATGAACCAAGTCTTCCGGGAGTACATTGATGAATTCGTGGTGGTCTATTTGGATGACATTGTGGTATATAGCAAAACATTGGAGGAACACCTGATGCACTTGCGGAAGGTCCTAGCTCGATTGCGGGAGCATGAACTATATGCGAAGCTATCTAAGTGCTCCTTTGCTCAAAAGCAAATTGACTTCCTCGGACATGTCATTGGGGAAGGGCGGATCAAGATGGACCAGCAGAAGATTCAGGCAATCACAGATTGGCCGCCACCTAAGGATATCCACGCCTTGAGGGCGTTCCTTGGTCTATGCAATTTCTATCGGCGATTCGTGAAAAACTACTCCCTCATTGCAGTACCATTGACAGAACTCCTCAAGAAGGTCACGCCTTGGGAATGGGGACCCAAGCGAGCGGAGGCCTTCAACGCATTGAAAGCGGCTATGTCTAGTAGCCCCGTCTTGGCCCTTCCTGATCTGGCCAAGCCATTCGAAGTACAAACAGATGCATCTGACTATGCCCTCGGTGGCGTCTTGCTACAAGAAGGGCATCCTGTGGCGTACGAGAGCCGGAAGCTAAAAGATGCAGAGCGGCGCTATGCCGCCCATGAGAAAGAATTATTGGCTGTCGTCCACTGCTTGCGCCTCTGGAGGCACTATCTGCTGGGAACCCCGTTCGTGGTCAAGACAGACAACACAGCTGTTAGCCATTTCATGACCCAGCCGAAGTTGAATGGTCGACAGGCCAGGTGGCAGGAACTCCTAGCTGAATTCCACTTCAACCTGGAGTACCGAAGTGGGAAGACCAATCATGTTGCTGATGCGCTCAGTCGGAGAGCTGATCTAGCATCAGTGTGCTTACTCGCCACCCTAAGGGGGAGCGAGGTAGCCACCTCCATCAAGGACCAGATACAAGATCTACTCATCAGAGATCCTGCTTCACAGTATTTGGTTGATTTGGTAGGACAAGGCAAGACTCGCCAGTTCTACATGGAAGATGGTTTTCTGAAAGTGAAAGGGAACCGACTTTATGTTCCTAAAGGAGGAGATCTACGAAGGACTCTTCTAGCGGAATGTCATGATACTCTGTGGGCCGGCCATCCCGGTGAAGAACGCACCATGGCGTTACTTCGCCGTGCATATTATTGGCCTCAAATGGCCGATGACGTTGCTCAGTATGTGAAGACTTGTCTAGTATGCCAGAAGGACAAGTCAGACCGCTTAACACAGGCGGGACTTTTGGAACCACTAGCTGTCCCAAAGAGACCTTGGGAAAGTGTTTCCCTGGATTTCATCACCGGATTGCCCAAGGTCGGGGATCTAACAACTATCTTGGTTGTGGTAGATCGGTTTTCCAAATATGCTACCTTTATTGCTGCCCCACAATATATATCAGCAGAAGATACAGCTCGACTCTTCTTCTCTCATGTCGTCAAATATTGGGGCCTACCCAAAGATATTGTTAGTGATCGTGACTCACGCTTCACTAGCAACTTTTGGACCCAACTCTTTAAGTGTCTTGGGTCGAAGCTGAATCACAGCTCAAGTTTTCATCCGCAATCTGATGGCCAGACGGAGCGGTTCAATGGTATGTTGGAGGAATATTTGCGTCATTTTGTAACCGGATCGCAGAAGAATTGGGTGAAGCTTCTGGATGCTGCTCAACTGTGTTTCAATTCACAAAAGAGCTCTAGTACAAACAAAAGCGCTTTTGAAATTGTTACCGGACAGCAACCGCTACTCCCACACACAGTCAATGCACCAAATATGTCTAAATCTCCTCGAGCTGCTAGCTTCTCTAAAGAGTGGAAGCAAAATTTGGAGATAGTGCGGAGCTATCTTGTCAAGGCTCAAAAGCGGATGAAGAGGCATGCTGATCAGAATCGTCGCTTTGTTGAATACCAAGTAGGAGACAAAGTGATGGTCAAAATTCCAAAACGTTACTTATTTGCAGGGGTCCATGACCCTCGCTTATTGCAAAAATATATTGGACCCTTGTCCATTGAAAGGCGTATTGGGAAAGTTGCATACCGGGTGGATACCCCAGCTTGGTGGAAAATTCATCCTGTTTTTCATGTCAGCCTCCTGAAACCTTTTCGGGAAGATACAGAGGATCCTTCAAGGAGCCAGCTCACAATACCCAGTATTCGAGGGCCCAATTCAACCGGGAAAAGGCGTGTTGAAGCTATCCTTGATGATAGAGTGATTCATGCCTCAAGGAAAGATCACCAGGAGTTCTTGGTGAAATGGCAGGGCTGTGATGCAGAGGAGAACACTTGGGAGAGGGGAACAAACCTCAAAGCCTACAAGAGCCTAATTGAAGATTATCTTGCAAGTAAGGCGCCGAGGACGTCGCCAACTCAGGTGGGGGAGAATGTCATGGGCGGCTTTCCAGCCGTGCCCCATGACCCCTTGGGCGCGCCCCGTGGCGTCCTAGCAAGCCTTCCAATGCCTAGCGCCACGGACGGCCCCGTGGTCTTGGTCGCGCCAAGTGACAAGCGCGCATGTGCCTCTGTCGCCCCACCGATATCCCTCGCCAGCGCCCAACCGCAGGCAGATGCCAACAGCGCCGCGCGCGCAGACAATGCCGCGCGCGCAGATCCTGATGCCAAAGACTATGCTGCCGACAACGGCCATGTTTTCTGCCTTATAGCAAACTAAGTCTTTTTCATTGTAAATAGAGTAGTTTTATTTCATGTAATTCCATTATGTTTCTCTAGCTTAATCAAGTCTAGTCTTGTAGCTTTGGATTATTTTTTTAAGCATTATTAAGGGGGACCAAACAATCAAAACTTTCTAGCAAGCAAACAATTCTCTGTACTGGTGTCTCTCCCCCTCGACACCGCATTTCCTTTCTGTAATAGCTTTCATTAATGCAATCAAGCTTTCTTTCATTCTCAATTCTCATTCCTGTTCTCTCAATTTCTCTTGACATTGGTTTTCCCGTACGGCACTGACAATCTAGTCTAGCGTACGGAGGGGACCTCAGTTGGCGGACAGCAACTGCACTGACATCAGTTGCTTAGCCTTACGTCGCCCTTCCAAGGAATCTCAGGAAGGCGCCGCGTAACAGTAAGTATGAACAAATTCAGACTGTGAAACTCTGATGGACAGTTTGGAGGGAAAGGAACAATAAATGTTTTGAAGATAGAAGCAATCCAGTGCAGAAGATCAAACTCAATTGTATTCTTCTTTTTTGTTTTTGGTGCAAACAGATTTACATAGAAGATACATTGACAATCATAGACATACTAGGATCTTGCTAGGTCTCGAATTAGAACATCTACTAATCCTCTCCATGTAAATCTGGTTTTCAGTGCAACCTATGTACTGATGTTTTTAATATATACAATAGTTACCAATTCAAAAAAATAAATAATCCAAGGTCAAATGGAAAAAGACCTTTAGGTTCTTAACAAAAACTATCAGACAAATTTGTAGCTATTTAATTATTGTTGTTCATGTTTAGTCTTTTGCTTGTTCAATTTATTGTACTTTTACTTGTTTGATATTCAAATCTAGTTATTTTCTTTTAATATATACTCCACTTGTCATTTTATATTCCACTAGTTATACTCTACTATTACTATTTGGAGAGTTAAATAGCATTTCGTTCACAATATGTTTTTCAAAAATATCATAAATAATATAAGTTATTATTTGGTGTACCTTTATATATATATATACACTCAAAAATATAAATGAAATGATTTACGGATTGAGATCGCAAATTAAATGGTGTGATCCTCGTGCGTTGAGCCCTACCATTCTTTTGAAACCGGACCAGTTGAAAAATTAGATTAATGTTTAGTATTTTTTTTGGTTAATTTGATATATATAAACATATATAAACATTCAAAAAATTACATCAATATAAGGGGGGATGAGATCCCTCGTTGATTGTCATCATTGTCTACCAAAGTCTCCCTATTACAAACATTGATTTTTCTTTCAAAAGTAGTTCCTAAGATGTCTGCCTACACTGCTTCGTTTACAAACACCGGAGGAACTGCCAAAAACTGGGTCTTGTAAAAGACTTCCTTCCTAGCTCCTTTGCGAGGAGGTCTGCCACTTGATTCTGCTCCCTGTAGCTATGGCTGGTGACTGGGTTCCCCAACTGCTCCATTATATACTTGCATTCAGAAATTATGGGGTTGTGAATTAAGTTGCCATTCCTTAACATTTCCAACACCATTTCAGAGTCGGTACCAATCACCAGAGGTGACAAGCCTTGATTTAGGGCTATTTTTAGCCCCGACCATAGGGATTGGAGCTCTGCCCTAAGGCTATCAGTGTTTGGGAGCCCCCTCATGAAGCCTAACATCCAGTCATCCATGCTGTTTTTGAATACCCCCTATACCCCCTTTCCCTGTGTTAAGGCATGCATCCCCATCAATGTTCAGCTTATAATAGCCTTTATCTGGTGGTCGCCACTTTAGGTATAAGGTGATTGTTGCTCTAACAGGCCTTAAAGTGGCTGCTACATGGTGGTATTCAACAGCCTTAGCTATTGTATGGTGAACAGTGATGTGATTTTTCCTCTTTTAAAGACATTAGATTTCTTGGTTAGCCAGATTGCCCAGAGGCAGAATGACAAAAGTTGTTTCCATGTGATGCAAGCATTGTAGTCCACATTTTGGAGCTTATGCCATGTGTCTTCCCAATTTGGCATAGAAAAGGGATTTACACTAAAGCTAGGCTTTTGGGTGCAGTTGTGCAGCAAATGCTACCAGAACTTTTTGGCATTGGCACATTCAAAGATGTGGTTTATGTATTCTATTGCATGATCACAGAAGTAACAATTAGGGATAATTCTCAGGCCAATGTGATGTAAGTGATTCCCTATAGGCAGCCTGTTTTGTTGCATGAGCCATATGAAGAACTTGATCTTATTAGGGATCTTTAGTTTCCAAATCCAACTGAAGTGGTCTTCATTAGCATTGTCATTGTGCATAAGTGCATCAAGATCGGTGTAGACTGATTTGATTCTAAATGTGCCATTGGGGTTAAGGTTCCAGATTAGTAGAGGTGGAGCTGGGGATGAAGGTGTTTTGTATTATCAAGGTGATGTCATGGGTATTGGATAGGGAATGTAGCTGAAATCCCAAACCCCATTGGAGAACACTTCATTAATTCTGATGTTTATGTCTCTGTGGTGCCATGGACCATTAAGGATTTTATTTAGAGGTTGCATCTTGGGCAACTATGAGTCAGTAAGAAATCTAATCCTATCCCCTCTGTGAACCACCCATCTAGTGCAATTTGTGCAAATCTTCCAGCCCTTGGAGATAGTATTATTGTAGAGTCTCCAAGCAAGATTGGTGTAGCATGTTTTGTTCTTTAGGTGGGACTGCTGGAGGCCTAGCCCTCCCTTGTTCTTTGGTTTGGTGACAGTGGCCCACTTGACCATGTGTAACTTCCTTTTCATAGGAGTTATATCCCAAATAAAATTCCTTTGGATTTTGTCAATTTGGTTGGTAATTTTGGAGGGTAACTGGATGTATTGCATGACATGGTTTGAGATGATATTAAGGCAGGACTTGGCCAGAGTGGTTTGACCAGCCATGTTCAGGAACTTGGTTTACCATCTTGTCATTCTACTGTTAAGGTTATCTATGATGAACTGGAAGTCACTATTCCTAGGCCTTTTAGTGAATATGGGGAAACCAATATATTTCCCAAAGTCTTTAGCACCTTTGATGCTTAAAATGGCACTGCAAGATGTGGCACACTCTGCTTGGCAATTAGAGGAAAAAATCACTTTGGATTTCTGGAGGTTGACCTTCTGCCCAGATGCATCATTGAAATTGCCCAAAATGGCTAAGATTGTCTCACATTTTTTTTTATTTGCTCTGGCAAACATAGTGAGGTCATCAACAAAGAATATGTGGGAGATTCTAGGCCCTCCCCTGCTGATACTGATAGGGAACCAATCCTTATCAGTTACAGCATTGTCAATATCTCTTGAAAGCCTTTCCATGCATATGATGAACATGTAGGGAGACATAGGATCCCCTTGCCTAATGCCTCTGCTGGGCTTGAAGTAATCAGTCTAGGTACCATTGACAAGGATGGAGATGGAGGTTGTATTGAGACAGGACATGATGAGGGTGGTAAGTTTAATGGGGAACTTGAAGAAGAGAAAGGATTCTCTGATGAAAGACCATTCTAACCTATCAAAAGCCTTCTCTAAGTTCACTTTCAGAATCATGCTGGCATTCTTACCGTTCATGTTTTGGAAGTGGGAAATGTACTCTTGGACCATAATGGCATTATCAGCGGCTCTTCTATTGGCTAGAAAGCTGGCTTGAGTAGGGCTAATGATGTTTTGAAGCAATGGTTTGATTATATTGACAATGATCTTAGTGATCAACTTATACATTGTGTTGCACAGACCAATTGGCCTGAAGTTTTTCAGCATAGTGGCATTTAGGGATGAGGCGGAGGTTGGTTTGGTTTATTTCAGGTTGGACCATACTTATGGAAAAGACAGTGTTGCAGAATTGGATTACACTGTTAGAGACTATGTGCCAGCACTTCTGATAGAAGAAGGGGTGGAGGCCATCAGGCCCAAGTGCCTTCATGGCCTTGAAGGAGAACATGGCACACTTGATTTCAGAGAGCCTAAGGGTGGAGTCAGTGGTGTCCTGCTCCCTGGTATTCTGTACATTAGTACTATCAGTGATGTGGATCTTGTTCAGCATTGAGCTATGGTGTTCAGGGGTATAAATCTTGGTGAAGTAGTTAAGGATTGTGTCTTTAATGTCCTTGGGATTCTGAATATTGTTCCCCACCTCATCCTTTAGGGACATGATCCTGTTCCTCCTCCTTCTGTTAAGCGTGGATATATGGAAGAATTTAGTGTTAGCATCACCCTCACTTAACCAATTAATTCTGGATTTAAGCTTCCAGAAGTCTTCACTCTTTAGAATGACAGAGAAGTCATGTTGAAGCTTGGCTTCAAGCTCCTGAAGGAAGTGCTAAAGGGGTAGGCATTGAACTTCTGAATGCCAGAAAGTCTGGCAAGAATATGCCTTTTCCTATGGAAGATGTTGCCAAAGACATGTTTATTCTAGTCAGCTACTCTATTGGTAAAAATAGAGGTAGCTTACATGATATCAGTACTAGCATCAAAACTGCCCTCCACAGGAGGGATGAAGTCAGGGTGGCTGCACCACATAGATTCAAACTTAAAAGGCTTGTTGGCCCTGTTGTGATTCTGTTGGAGAGGACAATAGTCTGAGTGATTCCTAGGAAGGTGGGTAACAGTTGATTCAGGGAACTTCTCAATCCAAGTATCAGTTGCAAAACACCTATCAAGTCTTTCTAGGATTAGGTCTTGCTTATTGGAGTATCTTTTATTACATCAAGTATATTTAGAGCCTTTAAAACCTAGGTCCACTAATTTGCAACCGTTCAAGCATTTTCAGAATCTATTGCTTCTATTAGTGTTCAAGCTATTACCCCCAAACTTATGGCTTTTAGAAGTTCATTGAAATCCCCTCCAAGAAGCCAACTACCCCATACACAGAAGCCAGATCCTCTAATGTATTCCGGAACTTATTTCTATTATTGACACAATTACTAGCATATATAGAAGAAAAAAGCTATTTAGTGATGGAGGGGAGTACCTTGACTATGACATGCACTCCCTGTGGAGTAGTAGCTACTTCTTCTAACTTAACCAGATCATCCTTTCACATGAGAACAATCCCACCAGACTGTCCAATAGTAGGGGGATTGGAATTCGGCATCAAACTTGAGCTTATCAGTTAGATGTTTGTGGTCTGCCATTCTAGTCTCCAGCAAGACCAGCATGGCAGGGTTATGGAGCTTCACCATAGATGAGCAGTGCCTACAGAACTCCGCAATGTTGGCCCCCTAGCATTCTGTATTATGAAGTTCATTAAGAGGGTGCTTGGGTTGGATCTCTCCTTTTGATTCCCTTCCCTTTTGTTCACTAGGATTGGGTTCATGGTACCCACCAGAGGGACCAATCACTGCTGAGTTTTATGAGTTTGGAAATGAGTGTACCCGGAGATCGAGTTTGAGCTTATGAGCTTTTTGGGGCACATAACAATAAACATTTCTTCCGACTACTCTTTGAACTCTATCTCCAATGGTTCCTGCATGAGGAATGCCTTTGTCTTTGGCATCCTTAATTTTTCTAGCATGTTCTCCAAGTCCACATTGGACTCTTTGAGATAGTGCAATGCCATGGTGGTGCCCCTGCTCAGAAGATTGATGGGTGAGAGTGGTTGTAATGGTGGTGGCTGTGGAACTTGGACTATTGGTGGCCAGAGTTGGAAGGTTGGAGATGGGACTGGAGCCTCCAGGTTCATGAGTGGGAAGAAGGCCATGAGTTTGTTGAGTTCCTCGATGGAAAGAGGTTGTTGGTGCCTTATGTACTGGGCTTGGAGTAAAGTGGACATCCATAACTGGTGTCCAAAGTTTGCAACACCAAAGTTTGCCAGACCCTGGTGGAGAAGTTGTGTGGCTAGTCGAGCTAGGTACCTGGGATTTTGGATGGTTATTTCCATTGGGACCGACCCAACTATCATATGGAGGTTCTGGGTATGTCCTTGGAGTGCCATTTCCAACCATGACTTCGGCTTGAGCTCTAGAGGCTGGAGGCATTAGGGTGTGGAGATAGTTAACGGAGTTGTGGTCTGTGTTTGGGAAGGAGGGTTGTTGTTTTCTATCAGAAAGGATAGAGTGAATGAGGCTCCCCCAGGGCCTAGCTCAAGTGGCAAAAGGTGGGGGATTTGTGTCTTAGGTCACAGGTTCAAGCCCTCACACCATGCAAAAGCAAAGCCTGGTATTTAAGTGGAGAAGGCTAGAGGGGTGAACCCATTATCCACCGAGTTTTGAAGGCTGCGGTTGGTCCAAAGGATCGGCCCCAGACGGATTTCTCGGCCATAAAAAAAAAGAGAGGATAGAGTGAATGAGGCTAGTGGTGTGACTACGGGTGAATGGAGGACAGGAGGAGGGAGAAGCATTATAGTCCATCTCCTCTTTGGGTTTTGTGTGGGACAATTTGCCTTTTGCAATTAGTCTTGAGGGATTGACAGGGGGTGTCACCTCAAAGATATTATTGGTTCTTGGGTTTGTAACAGGTAATTGATTACCTTCACTAGAAGAGGCAAAGTTGGGGGATAGAAGAGAGCGTGTAGTGTGTTGCGTAGGTGCGAGCGCATTAGAGTGGCCTTTTGTGAGTGAGTGGGCCAAATTAGGATGGGATTTGTGCTGACATGAGATCCTTTTCCAAAAAGGAGATATTCTCTATTTGTATTAGAGTACCCGATTGGGAGGAGCATTGTCGGGGGGGGGGGGGGGTCGACAATCCCATTTTCGTAGATTGCATTTGGTTTTTTGGGAATGTAAATATTTCCTAAAGTGGCATCTTTTGTGTGTCTGACTTGGGCAGATGCCTTTTTCAGCCCAATACGTTTTGCTTGTGGGGCTTCACTTGTTTTGACACGGCCCCCTTGTGAAGATGGGCCTTTATCGGAGTTGGGCCTTAAAGACTTTGAGTCTTGTTGGATCTCTGTAGCCCCCTGTAGGACCCAAATGTTCCCCTAGATTCAGATGTTCATGCGCTTTAGGGTTGCCTCTGCCACTAGTGGTGGCATTGAGGTAACAGGAACGTACCTGTATCTTCACTGTACCGCCTTACCTGGATCACGGACTGCTCCGGCTTGTCTTTGCTAGTTGCCACCAAAGCTTGGCAGTACTTACTAGGTACTTGGCGACATCAGTCACCTTCTTGATTCCAATCCATCACCAACCGCAAAATATTAATTGACGTAAAGAAAATGAGTTTCAATGACTTTGGCATTTCGACCACCGTTGTAGGATTTTAGTTCAAGTACCTTAATTTTCTACTGCATTGATGCGAGGTTTAGAGCACTTCTTCCAAGATTGCCTCTCCTCTGAGCAAGCCTTGTGGTGCATTAGATTGACAATAGTTTGTCAATAGCTATCTTAGCTACATCCTTTGCTACTGTTGCAAGGCCTCTAATTCAAAGATCTCCACTGCATCATTGTATGCAGTAATGCGGTTTCTCTCGGAGTCATCACTTAACGAATACAAGTTAGATTTAGCTTAGGTGCTGTGCATGTGAGGTGCCTCAGTTCCTCAGCTACTTGCACACTTGCAATGTGATTTGCTTGATATTTCTAGCCACCTGTCATGATAAGAAGTGGTGAGCGTTACAATGTATCCCTGTTCGAGTGTCGAGCTAATGCCCTTGTATCAATTGTCACACCACATGTTCTCAAGGTGTCTTAGAAGGCTGACGTAAGACAAGGGAACAAATTTTGTGTGATTGTTTTATTCCAGTTGTCGAACTCTTCTTTTTGGCGAAGGCCCTTGGCCTTAAAGGGTGTTATTTCAAACTTATCGAAATAGTAATTTGTCGTCGTTCGATCGAGGTCGAACTCTTCTTTTTGGCGAAGATCCTTGGCCTTAAAGGGTGTTATTTCGAACTTATCGAAATACCAGGATGACTTAGTTAGCTATATCTAGTAGTGTCGGAGAGATAAATGAGTCTTCCAACCAACCTCTAATATCTCTCCTTATCAACAGATTCTCCAACTCCTGTTTGTAACTTGTGATTGCTTTCAATAGGCGATTTTGCTGGTTTGCATCCTGTCATACCAGTTTCTTTCAAGAGATCTAAAATATACTTTCTTTGAGAAAGAAAGATTCCCATTTTCGATCTGGCAACCTCAATTCCCAAGAAGTACTGCAATTTTCCAAGATCCTTGATCTCGAATTCCGATGCCAACAACTTCTTCAATCGAACAATCTCTTCTTTGTCATCTCCTGCCATTACTATATCATCAACATAAACTATGAGAAGAGTGACTTTACCGCTTTGATGTCTTATGAATAGAGTATGATCGACATTGCTCTGTTGGTAACCAAAAGAGATCATTACTTTGCAAAATCTGTCAAACCAAGCTCTAGGGGATTGCTTCAATCCGTACAAAGTTTTCTTCAATCTGCACACCTTTTCTTGACTCTGTTCAGTATCAAATGTAGGAGCAATCTTCATATTCACTTTTTCTTCCAAGTCTCCACGGAGAAAAGCATTCTTCACATCAAATTGTTGTAAGTCCAAATCAAGATTAGTTGCACAAGATAAGAGAATTCTAATAGTGTTCTTTTTAGCAATAGGGGTAAATGTTTCTTGATAGTCAACTCCATAAGTTTGAGTGAATCCTTTGGCCACCAATCTTCATTGAATCTTTCAACCGAGCTATCAGCTTTGTGCTTCACAGTGAAAACCCATTTGCAGCCAACCAACTTCTTGTCTGGGGTTGATGTGACAAGCGGGCCTTTATTTCTTCAATCAAAGCTTGCTTCCATTTAGGATCTGCAAAAGCTTCCCTCCAATTCAAGGAAATAGACAATGTAAAGGCTCTATAGGACAGAGACAAAATTATAGGAGACAAGATTGGATAAGGGGTGTTTAGTGGTTCAAGATCTGGCTGCAATTCTGTGAGCAATAAGCAAATTTAACTCATTAGGAGTTGTAGATAGCTCACCAATAGAAGAGGGTTCCGTAGAAGATGATTCGGCTTTAGTAGATTGCATGATGGCTTCTTCTGCTCTGTTTTTCCTTGAGTAAGTCATGAAATCAGTCTATCCAAACGCCTAATAGTCTCCCCCTAAATTCTTTCTTCAATTTCACTTTTCTTTGTGGTAGTGTATCAATAGTGGCGCCAGGGAGAATAACCTCTTCCTCCTTATAGCTCTCCCCCTGAAGAGGTAATGGTGTAATACTGAAATAGGGCTCACACTCTTGAAACGTAACATCCATGCTGACAAAGGATCTCCTAAAGGGAGGATGATAGCATTTGTACCCTTTTTGTGTTGGAGAATACCCGATAAAGACACATTTAAGAGCTTTAGGATCAAGTTTCCCTGAGTTTCTAGTGCGAACAAGAAGAGACACTCAAACACCTTCGGAGGAACAACATAGTCATTTTTACCTTTTAAAGCTTCTAAAGGACTGAAAATTGAGGGTTTTAAGCGGCATTGTGTTGATGAGATAGCACCTACTAAAATGGCATCCCCAGTAAGATTTGGTAGATTCATGGTAAACATAAGAGATCTTGCCACTTCTAACAAATGCCTTTTCTTCCTCTCAGCAACCCTATTTTGTGCTCTAGTATAAGGACAACTTGGTTGGTGGATAATCCCATAAGACTCTGGATAAGCACGAAATTTTCTATCCATGTATTCTGTGCCATTGTCAGTTTGTAAGATTTTATCTTGGTCTCAAATTGAGTACAAATCATCTTATGAAACGACTGAAAATAGGAGAAAACTTCACTTTTGGCCTTTAACAAATATACCCAAGCCATCCTAGTACAACAATAAAAAAAGTAACAAACCATCGACTACCAGACAAAGAAATTGTTTGAGGAGGACCCCAGACATCAGAATGAATAGTCGAAAAAGGAGTTGTACTTTTATTATCACTTAAAGGATGAGAGTTTCTAGTATGCTTGGCAAATTCACAAGCATCACGCAATAAGGATTCGAACTCAGTTCTAGAAAATAAGTTAGGATATAATTTCTTCAAAGCAAAAAATGATGGGTGCCCCAACCGTATATGCCACTGTATTATTTTTTGGTTGACTCCTTATTTCCTCCAAAAATGTCCTGACCAAAGTTTTGAGTTCCATCAATCCAATATAAGTCATCATGCAATCTACCACTACCAATCCTCTTCCTTGTTTGAAGATCCTGAAAAACACAATGATCAGGGAAGAACTCAGCACTGCAATTTAGTTTTTTGGTGATGGCACTAACAGATAACTGGTTAACAGGAAACTCAGGTACATGAAGAATCGATGATAATGTAATATGGAGTACAAACAACTTAACCTGTTTCAGAGACGGGAGTTAGGGAACCATTGGCTATTTTGACATAATCCCCTTTGGGACTAGGAGAGTAATTTTGAAAGCCTTTAGAAGAGCATGTCATGTGTCTATTCGCACCAGAATCAATAATCCAAGAATTAAGGTGAACATTAAAGGCAATACTTGACTGCGCATAGTTGGAACTGGCAATAATAGAATGGTCAAATTTGTTCAGGACGACGACGAAGATTCTGAACTTCGTCTGAAGACAAAGATTCACCGAAGGTAGTTTCTCTAGATGTTTCCACATTTTCTGCAATATTAACATAACCCTTGATGGACCTGCACGCTTTCCTCCACGACCTCTAGTTGGTCTACCGTGTAGTTTCCAGCATGTCTCTTTTGTGTGCTTTGGCTTTTCACAATAATCACAATGCATGTGATCTTTATCAGGAGTGATTGCCTTTGGTTCCTCATGAGACACAGTTAACCCGGATTTTCCGTTGGTGCTGAATAAAGCATGACCCCTCGTCTACTCTCTTCTTGTTGAACATAAGAGTATGCATCCTCCAGAGAAGGAAAAGGAACTTTACCGAGAACTTGAACCCTGATTTGATCATATTTTTGGTTCAAACCGGCCAGAAAATCATAGACCCTTTCCTTTTCAATTAATTGTTGAAAGAGAACTGCATCATTAGAACACTTTGCTTGGAGATCCTGATAGTAGTCAATCTCCTGCCGTAACCCACTTAACTTGGAACAATAATCAGTGACAGTCAACTCACCTTGCGTAGTCACAGGGATTTTATTTCGAATCTCAAAGATTTGGGCATCATTTCCCTTGCGAGAGTAACTTGGCCTAGCCAAATTCCAGATCTTTTTCGCAGTACTAAGTAATAATATTGCTTAGTGATTCGAGGGTGCATAGTGTTCAACAACCATGTCATAACAAGGGAATTATCAGAATCCCATTGACTATTGTTAGGGTCAGTCACAGCAGGTGCTTTCTTTTCTCCAGTAATATAACCAAGCAACTTTCTAGACTAAATAAAAAGTAGACAAGATCTTGACCAAGCAAGATATGTACTAGCCCCATCCAATTTAACAACACTAATTTGAGACATAAAATTATTATCTGTTTTTGTATCACCCATAGTTTGAACAAATTATAATTCTTATTGTCAAAAAACCGAGATCCCTTCGATGGATGTCACCGTGCTTGTCTCTTCTCAACTGGATTTAGCTTCTATTTAAGACTTTTTAAATATTGAATCTAACTACAAGCATCGGTCCCGGCAAAGACCCCTCTTTCGAATAGGGATATTCAGAAATACAGAAATAACTATCTCTGCCTGATCTCGCCGGAAAACTCACCGGAAAGCCACACTCCTCGCCGGAAAAGTAGCTTCCACACCAGAACTCGTAAGGAGTTTGTGTTGCAGACAACCATCAAGAGAGAAAACTCAACCTCTTTGATAACACAGAACTCTAGTGCTGCGAAGGTGATAACTCACGTCGAAAAAGGCATCAATAGCTCTGATACCATGTGGATTTCAAGGAGAGAATGAAACTTCTTGTATTTCAGTATGTTTTTACATCCAATGAGAACTAATAATTATACAGAGGTTCCTATGACTAATCTAGGAAAGGAAATCAATTATAGTTATTACACAAATTAATTAGAATAAACTCTTTTAGAATATAATTAAATCTCCTAAAATTAAGCTTCCTACAATCAAGCTAGCCAACATAATCAAATCTTGTAAAATTAAGTTTCTAAAATCAAGCTAGTCAACAGAAACCCAACCTGGTACTAGGAAAGAGTGACACCAATACAAAATTTGAATGATTGTTGAAACTCTGAGTATTAGACCCCTCCTTTATATATGTTTTGAAAACTAAATGCAAGTTACATGAAATTACATAAATAAGCTAGACATAATGTAAATACATGAAGTAAAGCTAATTTATATTTACATTTCAACTCAAGTGTATAGTGAGAAAAGGAGATGACTTGCAAACAACCACCCATTGGGTGGTGGGTATTAAAAGGTGATAACCAGTTAGCATTTCAAGAAAAACTTTAAGCAAAGGTAGCCTAGCCTCAACCACAAGAATCTTGGTGGTGGAATGATGAGGTACAAAGATTTATTAAGGCTAAAAGACAATATTATAGAAAGTTGCCAACAACAGATGCCGAAGAAGCCTTAGAAGAACATAAGAGAACTAGGAGGGAAGCTAAGAAGGCTATTAGTAAAGCTCGAGAATAAGCTCTAGATAGCTTGTACCAAAAGCTAAGGACACCGAGAAGGGGAGAAAGAAATGTTTAAACTAGCACGACTGAGAGAGAAGAAGGGTAAGGATTTAAACCAGGTGAAGTATATTAAAGTCGATTCTCAATAAGTGATGACAAAAGAAGATTAAAGGAGAGATTGAGAGGCAAATCTAATCTATTATTCAACTCAAACCAAGAGAATAACATTTTAGACCTCCACACGTCTGTGTACTATAAAAGCTTTAGCTACACTCATAGAATTAGGTCGACGGTGTTAAAGGGTGCCATGAAAAATATGAGTATTAAAAAAAACTTGTGGTCTGATAGTATCTCTATAGAGGTTTGGAAGTGTCTTGGAGAGATTGGAGTAAAATGGCTCACCAAGCTATTCAATGCTATAATAAGAAGCGGTAGGATGCCCAATGAGTGGTGAATAGTTCCTTGGTTCCAATTTATAAGAACAAAGGAGATATTCAAAATTTTGCAAGCTTTTGTGGTATTAAGCTCATGAGTCCTACGATGAAACTTTAGGAAAGAGCAATACAACATAAACTTAGGAATGAGGTAACCCACACAATGCCAAATGAGGTCTCATGGTTTCTGCTATTTGCTAATGATATTGTATTAATCAACGAAACTAGCTAGTGAGGGTAGCAACCAAAAGCTTGAATTATGGAGACACATCTTAAAGAGTAAGGGTTTTGGGATAAGTAGAAGCAAGATTGAATATATGCACTCTACGTTTAGTCAACATGAGAAGAGCGAAATGAGGTGAGACTAGAGATTACCGTACCAAAATGCAAACAATTTAGGTGTCTTGGCTCGTTGTTTCAAGAGAATGGATTAATAGATGAAAATGTTACTCATTATTAAAACCCAATGGTTGAAATGAAGAAGTGTTACTGGGGTATTATGTGATAGAAAGATATCTACCAAAGTGAAAGGTAAATTCTATAGAACAATTATAAGACTGAGAATGTTAAATGGTGGTGAATGTTAGGCAACTAATGTCCAACATATATACAAGATGAGTGTTGCAGAGATGTGGATGCGAGGATAGATGTGCCATCATACAAGATTTGATAAGATAAAAAATGATCAAATTTGCCATGGTGTGCTAGTAGCACGCATTGAGGATAAAATGAGAGAAGGTTGCTTGAGATGCTTTGATCATGTCTTGTGTCTCTCAACAGGCGCACTAGTCTGTAGGTGTGAAACTATGATAAATGAAGGTGTTAGAAGAGGACAAGGTAGACCTATAATCACATGGAATTAAGTTATCTTGGAAGACCTACAAATTTTGAATCAATGCAGACTTAGTTAAAGATATGGCATAATAAAAGAACAAGTATCATATAGGTGATACACTAGTTAGGAATAGGCTTTCAGTTTGTTAGAGAACTTTTAATATATATATATATATATATATATATATATATATATATATATATATAAAAGCTATTCAATTTGTTAGGAATAGGTTTTCAATTTGTTAGAGAACTTATATGTATATATTATTACTCAATGCTATTATTTTATTTTTGTATGATGATGATATGAATGGAGCTTATAAAGAAAAAAGTGAGGATTCGTTCCGCCGACCTCAACTTTTTTTGGGGCTAAGGTGAAATTGTTGTTTGTTATGTATAGGAAAAATAAAGTTAGTGGGAAACAAATACATTGGGGTCTCTCTTGTAGCAGGTATGCAACCTTTCAAGAATCAACTAGTAGTACTGAGAACACAATTCATTTCCACATGCATATAGACTACTTTATTTCTAATATACTGCGTAATGAAAAAAATCAGTGGCGTATTAGCCATAGAAGGACCTCCAAGTGTAGTGGTGGCATCCATTCTTTTCAGCTGAAAAATGGAATTAGCGCACTAAAATTTTGTTGGTGTTTTCTTTTGGTTTTTAGTTTCAATGTTATAGAACCAAATTCTTCTAGTTTTCTTTGGTTCCTTCAGTTTTATTTCAAATATTTAAATAGACTTTTGTTGTTTGTTTAATGTTAACCGTACCATATAATCAGAATGCTACCCCTCTATGAAGAACAAAGCTTCCAAAATGTTATTATATTTGTGTTGGGTCAATTGTATCCAACCACACATATTTCATGTTTTAGGTACATTTTCCAACAATTTCTGGATGCGTGTATTGTATTTCTATTTTCTTTGTCTGATCAGTGAACATTTATGTCATGTTCAAATACGACTTTCTTTTCCCATTCGAATTTTAAACTTCATAGAGGAGTGTTAAGTATGAAAGAACAAATTCAAATAAAAGAGATGCATATTTTAATTATGTTGTTAGGAAGTGCTTATGGGACCGGCTCATTAGGATCAAAATGCTTGTAGCAGGCTGGTGGTTATATTTCAGAGATGCATATTTTAATTGTGTAGTTAGGAAGTGCTTATGGGACCAGCTCATTAGGATCAAAATGCTTATAGCAGGCTGGTGGTATTGACTGTCTTTAGAGGTGGCTTCTGAATGCTTAGGGCGCAATAGTTGCAGCATATACACCTGTTATAAAGTCCTTTCACCATATTCCTCTTTAACACTGTTATGTTGTTGATCTGGAAGATTGTCACTTGCATGTAAGACTGATGATTTCTTTGATCAAGCAGACCAATCTTCAGAAGCTGGATTTGTTGTTTCGATGCAGCGTGGAATCTGCCATCTGGATATCTCGTCATGCCATTTTAAAGGCTGTATTTTGTGACCTTGCTTTTAATTGAAGTCTATCTTCAGCTGGAGTGGGAGTTGCACCGGGAAATTGAAGAATGGGTGATAAATTGTAGTGATACAGCAAGACCACGTAGATGGTGAAATACTCTTCGATGGTTAAGAGTGGAGTTTCAAAAACTTACTTGTAAGAGGTTTTAAGTTCTTCAATTTTTTGATTTTTCACAAAGTGCATAAAACTGAAAGAGCACAGGTGATCTTAGAATCTTAGATATGACTTCACTGGGTGTGCTTTGTACTTTTATTGGAAATATTGAAGGAGTATCTTGACACAGTCAATGATCTTATTGAATTTTCCACCAAGTTTCAGCACAATTATTTTTATGTTGGCTGTTGATATTGCCAATTATTTTTAAAGATAAGTTCTACAGAGCGGTGATTAGACCGACTATGCTGTATGAGACAGAGTATTGTCCAGTCAAGAATTCCCATGTCTAGAAGATGAAGGTGATAGAAATGAGAATGTTGAAATTTGGAATCTTGATATTCAAATTGAAATGGGAGAAGTAGCGTATTTCTGAGCTTGTTCCCTTTTTTGACTTCTCTATTTTGTTCAAATATGGTCTAATCTTTCCCTAGGTGCAATTTTAGTTTGGCCCTAAAGCTCCATCTTGTTAAAGTAATTTTATTTTCTGTGTCACTTGTCAAGTTTCTAAAAGGTGTATTACTTACTGTCATTTGGACAAATAAACACATAACAACCAGACTTCCTTTTGTTATATTATTCCCAAAAACTTTAGTTGCTGCATTCCCTGTTATCTAAATTTTACTTGGTTTTTGATTTGCTCTTTCCACATATTTATATCTTTATCCTTGTTCTGATTGCGATCAAACCTCATATGCAGTCTCAAGAATGTCCATTTTTAAAGCCATAGGATACGAAATCTGAACCAAATCACTGGAGCATGGTGCCTCAAATCTCTTCATATGGTCAGGTGAAGTATCACACTATTGTATCATCTATTCATCTATTGAACTCTTGTTCTGAAATGTGGTTTTGATAAATTATATAAATTGATTAGACATACATGTTATATTGAGAATTGTCTATAAGTGTTTCACATAAAAAATTTCACTAAATACATATAAAAAGTATAAAATACGGAGATTGGGATGTAAGATAGGTTTTCCATGCATTCACTTAATCTTATTTCCTGCTTTTTTTTTTGGGACATCAAAACATTGTGAAAAATCGCTCATTGTGCATTTATCAACAATGTGTGCTAGAGAAATCTCATCACTATGCAATTTTCCAGCGGCTATGAGTGATACCCAAGGTGCCTTTTTGTGTGTGTGTGTGAGAGAGTGTTGTGCTTCAATTAGCATGACCAAGAGGTTCACGATATTCCAGTAGAAAAATCCAGCGCAATTCGTTGGAGTGGCCATGGTTGCGCATGCGTTGAATAGTTAGTGACTTTTTCTATATCACACAACTCTCGTGCTGGACTATCTCTAATCGAATGTTTGACGGGCATTCCGGCTTGTGAGAACTCGGGTCGGTCGGTCCTCCATTTATCGAACCGGATGTATGGAAAATGAGGCCATCTTCACAACCTTCTCACTTCTATCTCTATGGTGGAATAAGGTAAGGCGGTTCACTTGAGTTGCTCAACCGTCCCTTGTCCGATGCTCATGAGCTTATTCATCGCAATTTGTAGATTAAGGTAATTGTTCCTCCATATTTTCACTTATCGTTTCCGATATTCTTAAGATTATTTGTGTCGTCTTTACCTAGGTGCTTTCCAGCCATTTTCGGCCCCCCAAACCATTTTCGGCCCCCCAAACACCACCTCTCTTAGGCGTACTAGTTGCTATTAGTCTACGACTTTGAGATTACCCATTTTCCAACCATTATTTTTGTTGATTAACATGATTTTAAGAGATTTGATTATATTTAGGAGATTGTTAATTTTCGCATGATTTCAAGAGATTTGATTTGATTACTGGATTGATAGTATAAATTTATTTTATTTCCTTAATTAACATTATGAGCTTTGTATATATTCCCTTGCTCATGAGACGTAAACAAACACAAAAACACTAGGTATTAGAGTCATTGTTGCCTTTTTGAGGTGAATTATCTCCCTCACAACACTGGGGTTTCATTTTTATCAAAGAGGTTGAATTTTCTCTCTTTTGATGACTGTTCGCAACACAAACTCCTTCTAATTAGTTTTAATTATGTACAATCAGGTACTACCTTTGCCTACTAGTTTTAATTTTTCTGTTCGCTAGAGTTAAGGTTCCGTCGAGAAAGATTTGATTTTCGGCGAGACAGAACGTTTCTGAGCAATTTTCTTCAGATTTCTTTCTAAGTAGGTAGAAAACATGGAGACATTTAAGGAGACAATTTCTGGAGAAATCTTATCTTCAGATGAAATGCAGCTTCTTCGTCGCCTCATAGCCAAACTTGACTGTTAATATTGCTACATCCAATTATATACAATCAAGTACTGCCTTTGCTGCTCACCTTAATCCAAGTGTTGATTCTTGTGCAAGTAGACACATGACATGCTCTTCTAAAGGCATTAGAAACTATTCTTCGTGTCTCAAAGAAGATAATGTTAAAATAGATTCTTTAACATTATCTCTGGAATAGATTCTGTCAAGTAGACACATGACATGTTCCAATGGTTTTTTAACACCTATCTCTGGAATAGATTCTGTCGTTTGTACTCCTAATATTAAACTATCATCCATACTCCATGTCCTTGAGTTCATTTTCAATCTTTTATCTGTTAGTGCCATTAGCAAAGCTCTAAACTATAAAATCGAGTTCTCTCACGATCATTGTATTTTTTAGGATCTTCAAACAGGGTAAATGATTGGCAGTGGTAGATCGCGTGATGACTTGAATTATATTAGATGGAATTCAAAATTTTGGTCAAGCCTTTTTTGGGAAAGTAAGGATGTCTACCAAGAAATAATAGAGGGCATAGACGGTTAGGACACCCATCATTCTTTATTTTGAAGAAGTTATATCCCGATTTCTTTTCAAGGACATAATTTGAATATTTGATTTTGCGATACATGTGAATATGGCCAGCATACTAGAAACACTTATTCTGTGAGTGATAATAAAAGCACAACTCCGTTTATGACTATTCATTCTAAATATGGGATCCTAGTGTTATTAAAAGCGCTTGCTTCTCGCTTTAAGCACTGAAGCGACGCGAGGCGCAGGGCTATCGCTTTTCTGCTACAAAAGCGACTCACATTTAAAAAGCACTTGCTTCTCGCGCTTAAGCGAGAAGCGCCTCGATGAAAAAGCGATAAAAAAGCGTGCTTAAGCGAGCAGAAGGCAGCTAGTTTTTTTTTAAAAAATTTTGGCAAATAAGCCATCTGTTAACAAATAAACTTGCGCTCTTCAACGACTTCTTCTCCAGCGAACTCCAGCGACGGCGAAGTCTCCAGTTCTCGGTAAGTTTCTTCAACGACTTCTTCTTCTTTCAATTTTTTCACTTTTTAAGTGCTGATTTTGTGCCCTAAACGACTTCTTCTTCTGTTCTACTTTGTGCTCTGTTTTATGCTTTATGCTCTGTTTTCTGGTTCGTGTGAATTAACTGTTATGTTTTTTTTGGTTGTTGATTGTAGTAAATTAAATTTGATTATTCAATGGCATCAAGCCAAAAAAAGAGTTCTTAATATGCTTAATATGTTATTTTTAATGAGTTCTTAGCCATTTATCTTTTGCCTATTTTTTTTTAATTTATGTGTTAAATTGCGCTTCACATGAAAAAAGTGCGCGCTTCGCTTCACGCTTCTCGCTTCGGTGAAGCGAGGCCTCGTTGCTTTTTTGCGCTTAACGCTTTCCAAAACACTGGGTCCTACTCAAATTATTTCTTTGTTTGGTAGTCGATGGTTTTTTACTTTCATTGATTGCTGCACTAGGATGACTTAAGTGTATTTGTTAAAAGATAAAAGTGAAGTTTTCTCTTGCTTTCAGTCATTTCATAAAATAATTTGTACTTAGTTTGATGCCAAAATAAAACTCTTGAGAACTGACAATGGCATCGAATACATGGATAAATGATTTGGTGCTTAGGTGGAGTCTAATGGGACAATCCATCAGACTATTTGTCCTTGCACTAGGGCATAAAATGGGGTTGCTGAAAGAAAACATATGCATTTGTTAGAAGGAGCAAGATCTCGTATGTTTAACATGCATCTATCATGCTATTCTAGTGGTTGTTTATCTTATCAATAAAATGCCACTTAAAATTATTATTTTTCATAGTCCTCTAGAAGCTTTAAAAGGTAAGAATGAATATACTATTCCTCCAAAGGTGTTTGAGTGTGCTTTCTTTGTCCACACTAGAAATTCTGGGAAACTTGATCCTAGAACACAGAAATGTTTCAAATGTTATCATCCTGCCTCTAGCAGATCTTTTGTTAGCATGTATGTTACCTCTCGAGAATTTGAGCCTTATTTCAGTATTACCTTATCACCTCTTCATGAGGAGAGCAGTAAGGAGGAAAAGGTGATTCTACCTAGTTTTATTACTGGACTAATTGATGACATTGTCATAGAGTGAAATTGGAGAAAGAATTCAGGAGGAGACTATTGGACGTTTGGATAAGCTTGATTTGAAAACTTACTCAAGGAGAAATAGAGCAGAAAAAGCCATCATGCAATCTACTGAAGCTGAATCTTCTTCTACTGGTGAGTTATCTACATTTCCTAATGAGTTAGATATGCCTATTGTTCACAGAAAAAGAGTCAAATCTTGCACCACCAAATACCTTTATCTAATTTTGTCTCCTATAATTTTTTATCTCCCTCCTATAGAGTTTTTGGCCGTTCTATTTCTTTTGTGTCTATTCCCTAGAACTGGAAGGCAACTTTTGCAGATCCTAAGTAGAAGCAAGCTATGATTGAAGAAATGAAGGTCTTGTAAAACATGAGACTTGGGAACTTGTCACTTCACCACCAGACAAGAAGTTGGTTAGCTGCAAATGAGTCTTCACTGTGAAGCACAAAGTTGATGGCTCGATTGAAAGATTCAAAGCAAGATTGGTGGCTAAGGGATTCACTCAGACTTATAGAGTGGATTATCAAGAGACATTTCCCTATATCACTAAGATGAACACTATTGGATATTTTTTTGTCTTGTGCAGCTAATCTTGGTTGAGACTTTCAACAGTTTCATGTAAATAATGCATTTCTTCATGGAGATGTAGAAGAAGAAATATATGTGGAGATTTCTCCTTGATTAGATATTGCCCAAAGTCAAGGAATGGTATGTAGATTAAAGAAAACTTTGTACGAACTGAAGCAATCCGCAAAGCTTGATTTGACTAATTTTGCAAAGCAATAATCTCCTTTGGTTACGAACAAAGCATTGCTGATCACACCCTCTTCATAAGACATCAAACGTGTAAGCTCACTCTTCTCATAGTTTATTTTTATGACATAGTAACGATGGGAGATGGCAAAGAGGAGATGACCAATTGAAGAAGTTGCTGGCACATGAATTTGAGATCAAAGATCTAGGGAAATTGCAGTACTTCTTGGGAATTGAGGTTGCTAGATCAAAAAGAGCAATCTTTATTTCTCAAAGGAAGTATATTCTGGATCTCTTGAAAGAAACTTGTATTACAAGTTGCAGACCCGCATAATTTCTCATTGAAAGTAATCACGAGTTACAAAGCGGAGTTGGAGAGTCAGTTGACCAATCGCTCATTGCCCCTGAGTTCTATCTTGAATCGAGCAGTACCAAACAATAATAAGAATTGACAAATAAGTGTATTAGTTGTTAAGTAAAACATTATGAGTGAATTTGTTTATCTTTTTTCTTGAATTACATATATATATATTTTTTCCCTTCATTTTTTTACTAAAGCCCACATTTTAATTGCGTTTTGCGCTTAAAGCCCTAATAGACCTAAAACGCTTTTTAGAGCTTTTCGCTTTTGACAACACTGAGATCAAGTGCAGAGGCAGAATATGGTGCTATGACCCAAGGTGTTTGTGAATTGCTTTGGCCACAAAAACTACTAGAGGAATTGAGATTGTCTGAAAAAAGAAAACTTTTCTTGTATCGTGACATTAAGGCTGCCATTAGTATAATTCATAATCCAGTCCAACATGACCGAACAAAGCATGTAGAAATTTTTCAACACTTCATCAAAGAAAAAATGACAACTGGTGTCTTAGTTTGTTTTATGTGCCATCGGAAAAACAACTAGCTGATGTGTTTGCGAAAGATCTCAACTAGCGAACTTTTCATATGTTAAGTTGCAAGTTGGGCATGTGTGACATTTTAGCACCAACTGGAGAGGGAGTGTTGATTAGCGTGATTTCAGGAGATTCGACTATATTTAAGAGATTGTTGATTAGCATAATTTTAGAAAATTTGATTAAATTTGATTTGGTAGTTGGATTGATTGTATAGATTTTTTTCATTTCCTTGATTAACATTAGGAGCTTTGTATAAATTCCTTGCTCATGGGATGTAAACACACATAAAAATACAAAAAGCCTTCTTCTTCTCAAAATCTACAATTCTTTCGTTCTCTAACATATTGGAGGTGGAAATGAACCATTGTACTTGTTAAGTTATTAGTAAGTTTCATTGCTCCTGACCAGTGATTAAAAAAGCGCTTGCTTCCTCGCTTAAAGCGAGAAGCGAGGCGAAGCGTGAAGGGCAGCGCTTTAGGTAGGTGAAGCGACTCAGGCAAGAAAAAACGACCGCTTCTTTGTAAAAAGCGAGAAGCGGTGAAGCGAGAAGAAACGTTAGAAGCGTCCGCTTCTCTGTTTAAAATACCCAACCCCTATTTTATTAAAAGCGAGGTTTTAAACACTGTCTGGACTTCTTCAATAGCAGCGAGACTAGGGTTGTTCTTCAACAACAACAGCGATTTTTTCTTCTCTTCTTCATCTACTTCTGATTTCTGAAATAATCTCGAAGCATCAACTAGTGTTGTTCTTCTTCTTCTTCAACAATACATCAGCGACTTTTTCTGATTTTCAACAGGTATGTTCTGCACTTTTGATTTCCATTCTTCTTCTTTTTCTTTTTCTTTCTAAACGTTCAAAAAGCAGCGAAATGCTGGCAAATTTTTTTTTACCTTCGGTTGTTTCTCAGAAAATTTCTGCCCAATTTTTATATCCTTTATTCTTATTCTTATTGCCTTTCTTATGTGTTATGTAGTTGTTCTTTTAATGGCGCCAAAAGAAGATAGGAAAGACTCAGGTTGGGCTTACTCTTCAAGAGTTAGCGAGACCAACAAGATGGCCATTAGATGTCTTTTTTGTGATAAGATTTCAAATGGGGGAATCTATCGTCAAAAAGTGCATCTAATCGGTGGTGATCCAAATGTCGTATTTTGTCCTAAAGTTTCGGGGCATGTGAAGGAAGAATTGAAAGCATACCTTAAAAAAGAGAGGTAAAGACTCGAATAATTCATGAACAAGAACTTTATAATTTTGATGATGACGATGATGAAACAGAAGAAGGTGACGATGCTTCGTCGCTTCCACCAAAATCACAAAAGCGGGGAAGGATGCTTCCACCAATGTCTTCTAGTTGTGGATCTACTGGCAAGACCAAAGGTCCTATGGATTGTTATTTCCCGCCAAAATTTGGAGATAAGGGAGGAAAAAGTGACAATCCTCAAATTGATGCCAAAGCGATTTTGAGGGATCGTACAGTTATAAAGTTTGCACGGTGGATGTATGATGCAGGTCTTCCTTTTAATTGTGTTAATTATACTGACACTTTTTCTGCTTTTATTGAAGTCGTTGGCCAATATGGTCCAGGAGTGAAACCTCCAACTTATTATGAAGTTAGAGGGCCATATCTAAAAAAAGAGGTGGCAGAGGTGAACAAAATCGTGGAGGACCACAAAGTAGAATGAAACAAGTTTGACTGTTCCATTATGATGGATAAGTGAACGACGAGAAATGGAAAAATGATCATCAATCTCTTGGTGAATTCTCCTAAGGGAAGCCTGTTTCCTGAGTCCGTTGATGCAAGCGACTCTTCGACGGATTCAACCAAAATGTACTCCTTGTTCAAGAGTACAATAGACTTTATTGGAGCAGAAAATGTTAGTTCAAATTTTCACGGACAACGCCAGTGAAAATGTTAAAGCTGGTGATTTGATGTCTGCTGGGTACCCGCATATCTATTGGACTCCGTATGCAGCACATTCCATTAATTTGATCTTCGGTGACATTTTCAAGGAAAGACCATTTAGTAGTCTTTAATCAGGCAATTAGAGTGCATTCCTATATTGTTCAAAGGCCTTTGTTATTGAATATGATGAAGAGATTCACTAAACAAAGAAGCTTGGTGAAACCTACAAAGACAAGATTTGCTACTACTTTCTTGACTTTGCATAGGATGTATGAGCAAAAAAGCAATTTGAAGAAGTTGTTTGTTTCAGATCAGTACACTAACAGTGCCTATGGAAGGGAAGCTCGAAGGAGAAAATCTGCAGATATTATACTTTCTCCTTCATTCTGGAATAATGTGGTTCATGCATTGAAGATTAGTGGTCCTTTAGTTAAAGTGCTCCATTTGGTGGATGGGGAGCAAAGTCCACCAATAGGCTACCTGTACAAAGCAATAGATAGGGCAAAAGAGGCTATTCTTTTAGTGATCAAAGAAAATATAAAAGAGACTTTGAGCTCATAGATAAAAGGTGGGATAGTAAGCTTCATAGCCCTTTGCATGCAACTGGACTTGTTTTGAAACCGGAATTGTTTTATGACAATGAAGAGAGGATTCTAGAAGATGAACCTTTGTGGAATGGATACTATGAATGTATTGAGAAGTTGATACCTGAAGAATCTGTGCAAGATAAAGTAACAGAGCAATTTAGCATTTATAGGAATGCTGAGCAACTTTTTGGAAAAAACATGGCGATTAGACAAAGAAAGATGAAGTCACCAGGTGAACGAGTGCTTATATGTTGTTTTATAGTTAATAAGTTATTTCTTTATCAATATTATGTTTTGAAAATTTGTTCTACTTCTACAGTTGAATGGTGGAAGCAATATGGTCATTCCACTCCAGATTTACAAAAGTTTGCCATCAAGGTTCTAAGTCTCTAACATGTAGCTCATCCGGGTGTGAAAGGAATTGGAGCGTGTTTGAGCATGTAAGAACTAGGAAGAAAGATTTAGTATATTGAGATAATTAAATTATATCTCAATTGTCCTAATCTTACTAACTACTTAGTATTTGCAGATTCATACCAAAAAGAGGAACAAACTAACCTTGAGGCGTCTCAATGATCTAGTCTTCATTAAATACAATAGAATATTGAGGCGTCGTTACAACGCTTGCAATGTAATTGATCCAATTAGTTTGGACAACATCGATGATGCTAACGAATGGATAACTGGAGTTCCGGAAGATCATGTAGATGAAGAAGTATTTGAGGATACTTCTGATTTCACTTGAGGTGATGTTGCGAAGGCGCGTGGAATTGGGGAGAGGATTTATGGTTTGAGGGGGAGTACCTCAACTTCAAGTTCACAGAGGAAGGGAAAAGAGGCAGCTACTTTGTCCCTAGTTAATGAAGAAGAAGTTGAAGAAGATGGCGAACAATATAATAATGATAGTGGAATACAAGAATTTGACAATCTTGTAGAAGAATATGATGCTCATTTTGTGTTTTAATTGATGTTACTCTTTAGTTTTTTAATTGAAGTATTGAATATTTGCTTACAATTACATGTGTTGTCTATGTAGTATTTATTTTATTTTATTTTTAATTCCGCTTCACTTACAAAAAGCGAGCGCTTCGCTTCTCGCTTCACGCTCTTCACAACACTGCTACTGACAATTTTTTAGAAATTAGTCTCTTTTCAATAATTTTTTTTTTGGGCTAGGTTCCTATATAGTTCTTTAATAAGTCCATTCTCTCTCATTCTTAGTGACATTTTTCTTTGATTTGTCGTTTCCTTTCCAATTGGTCAGCTTTATTTTGAGCTCTCTTAATTTTAACAACTATACAATTTGCATATTGTAATCATGGTTCCAAGAATATGGCGTTTGGACATTGAATTCCTCAAACTTTGTTTTGTGAGGATTTCGGTGGGATGTTTCGTTTAAAGAATATCGCATTTGGACAACGTCCTTCAAGGTTCTTTGTTAAGTTTTGGAATTGGAAAAGGCATGTAAACCCTCTTGAAATTGTCTCCTATTTGCAATTACACATTTTTTCTTTACGGGGTCCTATGACCCGCTTGGACTATTTTAAAGTGAAATTATTTACCCCTTAAATGTCGAGGTGGCAAAGAGTGAAATACACTCTTCATGAGAGAGTGAGAAGCAAATATATATACCTCACAGCCACCCCCACCTACACATCCCCAACATCTGCCATGGCTTCCGGATACCTATCATCAAAATATAACCCAACTAGCAAAAGGAACAATCCAGCTAGAAAAATTTCTTCCGCCAGTAGGCCTTCGCTAAAATATTTCTCCGGCCACAGTAAAGCTTATTTCCTTCCTCTTTTTGTTTTTTCTTCAACTTTCTTTCGAGTCTCAAAAATCTAACTAATGCTATTTTGTCCTACAAAATCAAACCAAAACGCTATTTTTCTTGGGGTGTGTTTGGTATGATGGAATATGTTTTCCACGAAAAATATTTTGCTAAAAAATATTTTCCTGGAAAACAAGTGGCTTTCTTACTTATTTCCTAGTGTTTGGTTAATAAGGAAAAAATATATTCTAAAGAGCACCTTATATAGTTTAGGCAAGCACTATAATCCTGGACTCACACCTTAGACCTCAACATCTGACCCCCGACCCCGACCCTTAACTCAAACGTCGAACCCAACCACAATCCCCTACCTAAACCCGAAAACCAACCTGAACTCGTCCCGAGCTTGGACCCTGGCATTGAACCCTGATCACGATCCCTAACCCCAACACCCAATTTTGACCACGATCCTTAATTTGATTCTAGATCCACACCCTTATCCCTATCCCTAATAGCGATCACAATCCCTAACTCTGACCTGAACCTCGCTCTCTGCCTCGATCCCTAATCTCGGTCACGATCCTTGACCTTGATTGTAGACCCCCAACCTGAACCGAACCTCGATCGTGGGCCTCGACCTTGAACTGTACCTCGATAGTGGATCTTGACCCCAACCTGGCCTCGACGTCAAACCTCAACCCTTACCATGGTCCTCAACCGCAACCCCGATCCTAGAGTCGAACACGAACATCGACACCCAACTTTGGTAGCTGACCCCAAACTTGACCTTGTCCCGACACCCGGTCCCTTATTTTGACAATGTCCCCCCCCCCCCCCCCGACCTTTGTGTTTTGGTTAACGAAGTCTAAGACGAGCAGGGGAGGGGTGGCAGGAGTTGGTGGATCAGGGGCGGAGGGAAAGGGGCCGAGGGTGGTTTGGTGATGGTAGTGAAGGTAGATTTGCTATTGAGAGGGAGGTGGCTCGGGGTATAGAGTTCGAGAGTTGTCGAGGTATGGATGGGTCGAGGATAGGCGGGGTGAGATCGTGTGCAAGGTGATCAGTCAGGTTCTAGGGGCTAGCCGTGCCAAGGGCGTGGATTGGAGGATGTCAGTAGGGGTGAGAATGATTGAAAGAGAGTATTGAAAAATATTTTATCTTCTTTTGGTAGGGAAGTCATTTTCCTCTTGTTCATCAAGAAAATTATTTTTATAACATTTAAGCCAGCCAAACTTGAAAAATATTTTCTGTAAAATACCAAACACACCATTAATCAATTGCTTTTTTAGTTTCTTTTGTTTTACTAATAGTGCGAAAGAAATGTGCTATCAAGGGCTTGTAATCTTAGAAAAGTGAGTATTCAAGGACAAATGATTGACTTGTCTTAAACTAACTAGTGTGAGTTTAGCAATTTGAAAATCTAAAGTGCTTTTGGAACATTAGAAGTTGTTAAATGATATTGGTTTCTTGAGCAAAGCTCTTCACCGTCCTCTAGCATTCTTCGGGTCTTTATGCAAACTAGAAAAATTAACTTTATCAAATACAAGGTTTGCTTAGAGTGAGGCGATTAGATTGCGGGGCAATTGGAATGTCTTGAGGTCCTAAAGTTGGCAAACATCATTCAATAGGGCGACCTGATATTCAAAGATTGGAGGTTTTAACCAACTAAAAAAGTATTGCAGATTGAAAGAGCAAACCTCAAATATTCGAAGGTTGCAAATCTCCAATTTCAAATACTTAAATACCTTATCCTAAATCATGTGATAAGCTTGAGACTGTACTAATTGAGCTGGTTAATGTCAGTAATCTCTAAGAGATGGCACTAGAGAACACAAACAAGGTGATAATATTATCTAACGGAAAGCAAGAAATGCATGAAGAACACATGCAAAAAGCAAATCTAGAATGGAAATAGAAGATACGAAAAAGAGAGCTAGGCTCTACAGAGTTTCAAATTCAAGCTCACTCATTCCGGTCCCCCCCCCCCCCCCCCGCCAAAAAAAAAAAAATTCTGATGCAACGCCACACAACAAATTTGAAAAAGGTCATGTCATTCGAATACATTGTTTTGAGATGATTTGTCTTTGTTATGGTTTTTGCCAAGTGTATATCGATAAAATCTGTAGCCATCATTCCTAAAGAATAGGAAGTCCCACAACCAAAAGTGGGGTTGATACCTAAACTCGAAGGGCGGTTTTTTGTGCCAGTTGCCTTAGGTTAATTTAATATAGGAATCAGATTGAAGTCTTAAAGGCCACCAGTAGTGGTCCAAGTTTCCATTTGATAGGCGCCTTTTGGGATAAAAATTCAAGTTGACAAAACAATGAGTCCCAAAAGCCTTGAGGTAGTCCAGAGAGGTTTGGGCAAGGCGAACAATACCTGTCATGTGGGACCTTGGCCATGATAGAAAGAGGTTGCATCTATACCTATATGATATGTGCGCTTCATTCGACAGAATGTCCATATTTGTATCTTTCATTATTATTTAATTCCTCAAAATATATATACAGATTCATGAAATTTCATTATCGATTAGCAATTTTTTCCTCTTAAACTTGTGATCAAGCGTACTTTGCTCAATATAATTGAGCGGTATTCTTAGTCCACTATGATATGAAACCGAGAGCATATTGTATAGGCTTCATTACTGTGATATATAATGGGTCCTTGTTAGTCATTGTCATGGTCTAAGTCCAATGTGGCGGGTATTGTCCTTATTGGCCCGACTCCTCTGTGCCATCTTAAGGCTTTTGGGCTTCAAATTTTGTCCCTTCGGCTGGATCCCTTTAGGTCATCTCAAGGCTTTTGGCATTTGTCATAGCCCAAGTCCAATATGACAACTATTTTTGCTTTGATACGATCCTTTGAGCTATCTCCAGGCTTTGAGTGTCATGATTTTTGTACTATTGCGCCTTTAACCCAAAAGTCGCCTACCAAGTGGAGACCTTGGCTGTTATTTATGGCTATTAACCCTTCCACTGATTCTGATGTGGGAATATCCCAAGGCAAGTGTCACAACGACCCCTCTACCCCGACCCTCGAGTTCAAGTGTTAGCACCCCTTTGGCGGCGATACTTTCTAATCTTTACGGATAATGGATAAATTGTCTGCTGAGTAGGGCTGTGCATGGATCGGATTTAGCACATTTCGGATTGAAATTTCGGATTTCGGATTCCACAAAATGCTATCCGAATCCGATCCGAATTATATCGGATTGGATCGGATTTTAAAGTTCGGATCGGTTAATTTCGGATCGGATTGTACTTATTATTAAGGACTTTTTCTTTTATTCTTTTTTGCGTTTTCCATTCCTGGTTAGGCAAACAAATTTGGTGGTTAGGCAACTTACTAAGTCATTCCAATCCAAATTATGGTAAGACATGAAGGCTTTATGATGAAGCACACTGTAAAGGAGTTCTTTGATACTCAATCCAGGCTTGTTTCTTTCATTGAAGACCTCTTAGGCTAACTTGTTCAGAAAGCTAGAGGTAGCCAACTAGCCATGACTGAGAATTCAGGGAAACAAGCCAATGAAGAGATGATGAAAAATACCATGGAATACATTATGGAAAAAATGTCTTTAGATTCTTCCTCCCACAGCAAATTGGTCTCATTCATTGATCTGAACGAAGACAACAAAGGGGAAAGTGATGAAGAAGAAGAGGAGAACGAGAAAATGAAATAAGATTATACCTAACCCTAAAACTAAAATTAGTATTTATACTTCCCCTAATAAATTCGGGTTTCGGATCGGATCGGGTTCAAACTATACAAATCCGAAAATTCGAAATTTTAATAAACCAAATCCGAATCCGATCCAAATATCCGAAATCTGAAATTGAGCAGATCGGTTCGGATTTCGGATATCCGATCCAAATGCACAGCCCTACTGCTGAGCATGAATATCTAGACATATAGTTTGTGATATTGAAGATTTAGAACATCGACTGACCTTTTTCAAATACACTGCGTGATGTTGCAATCATTTGTTTCGGGGAGGGGCGTAATATTGTGAGAATGAAGTTGAACTCTTTACAGCTTGACCCCCCCCCCTTTTTGTCTTGGACTTTTGTTCTAGAGTTGCTTTTTGCAATGCATCTTTTGTTTCCTCTGTGGGATAGTAAATTTGATCACCTTGTTTGCGTTCTCCGACGTCGTATCTTGAAGGCTAGCTACATTAGCCAACTTAATTACTACAACCACAAGTTCATCGCATGATTTAAGAACAAGGTACTTAAGTTTTTGAAATTGAAGTTTTACAACCGTATATCTTTCCTTTTCATTCGATAACACTTTAAGCTGGTTAAAACCCCAGTTTATTTGCCTCACTCCAAACAAATCTTGTTTTTGATAAAGTTAATTTTTTCAGATTGCGTAGATTACTGAAGAATGCTAGAGGAAGGTGAAGAATTTTGCTTATTAAACCAATATCATTCAACTACTTTAAATGTCTCAAAGCACTTAGATTTTCCAAACTGCTGAACCCATCCTAGTTAATTAAAATTCAGTCATTTGCCCTTGAATACTCACTTTTCTAACAAAGTAAATTTCTTCGGCTTGCATAGAGACAAGCAGGGGCGTATCTAGGGAGGGTTCCATGGGACACGTGAACCCATGTTCCCCTCCATAGTAATGCTATATTTTTTCAAAAATACTTAAATATATGTGTGCACCCAAACTCAAAGTATCATATGATGCGATGATTATTAGATGCATCTCTTTGAGTGAGTTGTAAGTTCAAATCTCATGTCAATCTTATTTTACTTTTTTTAGAACTAGGCGCCCATAGTAGATGAACATGTCAGGTGTCTCTTTTTGCGTATTAATTAAGTACCTTTTCTTTTTTTTTCTTTCTTTCTTTGTTTGATTTATTCTTTTAAAATTTCACGCATTGAAATTCCTATTATTCTTTTGTTACCATAAAATTTTATATGATAATATGAAATGTGCATATTAAAACTAGTACCAGTGAATGATGTAGCTTATAGTCAATGGATTCAACTGATCCCAACATTTTCGATAGAGTATAGAATATAGATATAGATGTAAGAAAATTACAATATAAATATTAAATCTGAACTTATAATTCTAAAAGTATAATGAATGCAGTAGTAGATCTAAAGATTGAATCACTAAAATTTATATTCTGGATCCACCGTTTCATAATGGTGCACCCATCCTCCCAAATTCCTGGATCTGCCTCTGGTCAGACACGGAGAATGTTGGGAGGGAGGTGAAGAACATTGCTCATATTGTTCATTAGCTTCAAAAGTTCATCAGACAAGATACTTCTATGAATCATGAAAGTGTAAGATACGTTGACAGTTTATAAAAATGATCATCGAGGCTCTCAGTGGTCTACGAAATACATGTTCGGTGCATTCAATTTGTATTCATCAAATGGAAAGGCTTGATTTGTCGTGTGAATAGGATACATTATAAATGTAATATAGAATAGTGTGTATAAGTGTCTCACATCAGGTGATGTAACCATATAAATTGGAAAGTGTGAATCTAAAATGATTCAAGCGTAAGACGGTATCTTTGCTCATACTTTCAATCTATTCTTGTGTTTATCTTCTCACATTCAAATTATCAGTTGGCCGTGTTTATGTAGAATCCATTTCATATTCAAAAAGAAAATTCTGGCCAACTCGAGAAGATTGTATGAAAAGAATTGAGTGATGTTGTATTCAGAGGCAGAGCTAGGATTTGAAGTTATTGGGTTCGGGATACTAATCTTTTTGTGTTATTGGGTTCTAAAGTAAGAATTTGTACCAATTCAATAAATTTCTTAAGGCAAATATAGAGTTTGGACTAAAGCTATTGAGTTAGGCCGAACCCGTTGTCGAAGCTCTAGCTCCGCCCCTGGTTGTATTGTGTTGTCTGGCAGATAATCAAGAACTGAATTAGCTTTCAGATTGTTAGTCAAAACTGTAACTAAAGTAGCTTACCAGTTAATCAGGAAGATTCATGTGTAGCTATTAGCTAATATCAATGTCTCTATTTATTTAATTGTGTACAGCTTGTTATATTAGTTGATCTGTAAAATGATTAGTTCACTAATTTTGCAACATTGATATCTTGCAGTAGAATGTTTGGCTGTTCTAAAGTAATTAAAACGAACTTCAGCCTTCAACATGCTAATAAAATTGAGAGGACTGACAATTTGCAAGCAGGGGCGAACTTCCGCTATACCGAGAGGGGTCACTGGCATCTGTAAAGTTTGGCAAAATTTTTATGTATACATGTATATGTCTTTAGAAAATAGTGATATATTAGTAGTGGGCATCCTATATATAAAGCAGATTTTGGTTGAACCCAAAAGTGCATCCTCGACCTTTAAATCCTGGGTCCGTCTCTGCTTGAAAGAGTGATCCAGAATATTGGAAAGAAGAATAGTAGAAGTTGGACTCCCACAACTTTGACTAGTAAAAAACTACTCCATTATACAATTTATAAGTGATGATCTGAAGAGTATTGGATTTGCTGATTTACAGTGTTGTTTGTGTATGATTACCATGACGTTACTTAGGCACTTGTTCTGGTTGCTAGCAGGATGGATCTAGCTTAAAAGTTACAGAGTTTACGTGAATTCACTAGCTTTTGTCTAGACTCGTATATGTATTAAGAAATTCACTAAATATTTATAAATATTTGATTGTGAATCTAATTATTATTATATATTAACTTGAGACCGTCGTAGGAATTCATAAATTTTAAATTTTGGAGGTCTCGGGTTGCTAGATCATATCTAGTAGAGGGGAAAAAGTATATAATTTGGTGATATCTTGGAGTTAATCGGTCCATGCCCTTGCCCAAGGCTAGAAGCTCGCAAACAAGCCATGGCAAACATCCAAACCATACACCAAAATTATTAAAAATAATCTTGAAAGATGCACTAGGGCAAGAAGCTTCTAAACTGAAATGCGTCTCTTTCTCAGATAAAAATTATTCTTTACCTTTCGGTCCATTTCAGTATAAAACCCAGGTTTTAACTTTCACTTTTTATGTTAAAAAATCTTAAAATTTCTGAAAGAATATACTCAATATTTTCCCTCATTTTGGACTTTCTTTTAGAATATAAATTCTTGCAGTGTCATATCTAAAGCTTTAGTCTTCTTTTCATTTGAAATTATATGGGGAGATATATATCCAATGAACTTTGAAAATCAGCGGAATATTTTTGAAGGGAGTCTCAACTTATCTATCAAATATTTGAATCAAAGTGGCAGACGTTCAATAGTGTTCTATTGGAAATAAGATTCAATCGCTACAAGTCCACGATGCACTAGATAAATCAATCCTTTTGACTAAGATTAAGTGTGTTCATTTTTATTTTGGTCAAACACTTCAAATTTTCAGAAAAGTACTTTTGGCCTCCTAGAAGCTTGGCCAAATATGCTCTTACTGTGGTCCATCAGATTTATAATCTTCCCCATGTTGAATTATTTGTTTCTGTATAGGTCAAAATCTGACCACAAGATGATTGTCCTTAAAAGGAACGATAAGGGGTCGACCAAACTGTAGTCGTGCCCACGAGGCGTAATAGCAATGAGCGTCTTGGCCACTGTCGAGATCGAGCCGTCAGAAAGCTTATATCGCAGAACATGTCGTAATATTTGGGCGAGTAAGGAAGAGTATAGTCATAAGAGGGTACGCTGGTTAAAGATCGTTGGATAAACGGGAAAATTGGTAGTATATATATGAGGGGCTCCCATCCAAGAAAAGGGGAGGATCAATATGTTAAAGATGAGAACAAGAGGAGATCTCCAACAACGAACCAACGGCCCAGCTGTTGGTTATCACCCCTCATAGTCATCATTATTAAGTCAACGAAGATAGTTCTCATAATTATCAACAACTTTCTCTCTTTTCCTTCTTTGCTCTTACAAGTACGGAACAATAAATCAAAGATGTAAGCTTATTATTTACCTTAAGGAATGTTATACAAGCTTGGCTTCCTTCAATTTTGATATTCAATATGTTTGGATAAGGGTGTCTAACGGGTGGGCCGGGCAGGGCTGGGTAGGCAAAATTTTGAACCGTACGGGTTTGGAACCAGGCCGGTTACAGGTTAGGGGTTACTGAGCTTAACGGGTTCGGGTTTATTCGGATAAAAAATTAAACCGTACGGGTTACGAATACAAAGGGCCAGGGGGGCAGGGTTAGTGTAATATTTTTTTTTTTTTGTATTTTGTATAATTATTGTAAGTTATATTAATATAAAGTAAAATTATAAAGAATACAATGAAGATGGGAAAAAATTGCACTTATAAATTGCAAGTGCTACATTTATTTCAAAATTCAAACTTACAAATTGAAAGGTTTACATTTAACAAGTAAATTAACAAAAAAAGAATGAATTCAAAGGTTTTGCATTGCCTTAGTAAGTTCTTTGATCACGCCAACTATGTCTTATAAAAAGGACAAGCGGTCGTTGCAAATATAATCCGAGTATTTAGCCCAATGTCGAATCCCACAGGGAATTAACCTACCAATTACTCTTGTCAGACTCACTGAATTATTCGTAATCAACTTTCCAGATATTTTGAATAACGGTGATATTTTTACTAACTATAGCTGAATGAAAGTAAGTAAACTAAAAGCTACTATGACTGAGTTGTAAGTAAATAAGAGAAGGATCTAAGGTTGTGAATTCCCCTATTGATGGAATCCCTTCCTGTTATGTTTCGCATAGATTTGCCTAATCGTCTCTATCAATCATGAAAACTCTTATTACCGTAAATCTCTCACGGGTAATCACGACAATTTACTAGACGCACTCTCCCGAGTTACGCTAGCTGGCTTTGTTTATTACAGCTCACTTTAGATTGCACCCAAGGTTTCGTTATCCATAATGCCACCTTTAAACCCTCGGTTATTGATTCCTCATATACTTTGGGAGTGGTGTTGTTCAACAATTACCTAAATATGCACTCTCTCCCGAGTAATACATACTAAATAGGCACAGCTAATTGAGGATCATATCAATTAACTACAACAAGAACGTAGTTGAACAAATAGTGATAAAATTGGTAAACTATATTAACATAACACGAAGTTGATCCCTCAACAGGTTCTATCAAAACCCTAGACTAAATAATTAGCTACTCATAATCGTGTTCATAATAACAACAACAAAATTCATTATGAATGATAAATACAAAAAAAAAAAAAAAGGTAGAACTCGATATCGAATTATCCTCCTTGCCTCTTGCCTCTTTTTGCCTTCAACTCAACTGTAAAAACCTTGATAATGTCTTTTTGGGCGAGCTGGACCTCTTATAGGTTAAGTGGAATTACCCCCCAAACTTCTAAGTTTTCCCCTGAAATTTCTGCGCTCCGGATGGACTAGCGCGGCTGCTCTCGAACCGCGCTAGTGGCTGCGCATATCGCTGAGCGTTCTGCCTCGTTTTCCTGCTCTAGCGCGGTCGCGCTAAGGCCGCGCTAGAGTGAAGCAGCCTTTTTCTCTTCTTTTCTTTCTTCTTTCATATGTACTCAGCTCCGAGGGGCTTCCCTTGCTTTAATTTAGCTCCAAACACTGTCCTAAGTCCTCATAAGCATAATTTGCTCCTACAAAACATAAAATTCACAATTAGAGCCAATTTATCGTAATTTAACCTTCTTATAATGGTGAAGCATAGTCAAGTTGAGGCATAAATAGTCGTCAAACTATATGAAACTAGCCTATTATCATTCTTCATAATCAATATGAACTGATTGGCCTTCTTCTGGAGTGTTAAATTCAGATGGGTTACTATATGTTAATATATCTCCAAGTTCCTCGTCTTATGGGCTATCAACATCTGCACGTCCCTGATTTCTTTGTTCCGATCTAATCCAATCTTTGAAACATACTAATACTTCCAAAGCATTGCTTCCCAATGAGTGACGGGTGTCTCCAAGTTGTTGTCTTGCTTGGCTAAATGCACTCTATGATGCAACAGTTGAAATTGGCACATTCAGCACGTCCCAAGCCATAGCGGAGAGAACAGGAAATTGCTTTCCATTCTCATGCCACCATCCCAACAGTGAAAATTCTTTTGTGCGAGGCTCTTTTTGCTTTTGCAAGTAGAATTGAAGTTCATCAATATTCCTGCTACTGGTTTGAGTATTAGAAAATGTAGAAAAAATATTAAAACTATCAAGGCCTTCATCATCATCCACAATAGTAGAAGTGGTACAATGCATAGTGGGATTAATATTGCCTATATTAAGAGCAATATCATCAATTATATTGCATAATAATTATATAATTGTTGTAAAGAATCATTTAGCTTGTTCATACAAACATATATATCTGGGGTTTCAGTTGGTCCAATCTCCATATAAGTATATAAAGCATTGATTAATTGGTGACAATCAGATATCTTAATAGAAGAATTTAAAACAACACCAATTAAGTAAATCGGAGGAATTGGAAAGAAATATTTTTTTGAATTTTGCTTGTATTTTTTCAACAACATCCTTATATTTTTCTTTCTTCTTAAATTCAAAGAGTAGAAAGGAAATTTCAGCTATATGTACTAAAGCCATAGTAACAGTAGGGTAATATGCTCCAGAAAACTCAACAGTAGCTGTATAAAATTTATGTCAAAATTTAACAACATCATTAATGGCCTCCCAAGTAGTAGTTGTTAACATACGGTTTGGATCAGTACAATGCGTGTTAGCAACTTCAGTTATTGTGAATCTATATTTGTAGCAACATTTTAAAAATATATATGTATAATTCCATCTAGTAACAATTTCGTTTGGCATGAATCTAGGCTTAAGGTTATGCTCGGCACTCTTATTTTTAAATTCCCTAATTCTAGATTGTCTATTATTTCCTTGAATAACACCAACTGCTCTTCTAACATGAGTATCTAAGTTGAAAACAAATCAAGGTCACTTTTAACAATTAAATTATAAACATGACATGCACACCTAACATGAAAATTTTCGTCAAGTGGTGGTTGCAAATGCAATTTTAATATTGAAATTGTGGCATTATTGTTAGGAGCATTATCAAAAGACATACACAATACTTTTTGCTTGAGATTATAAAATTCAACAACTTCACAAATAGTAGTACTTATAAACACAATAGTATGACTATGATCTTCATCATATTTAAAAGCGTTAATACATTTTTGCATACAATAATTATCTTCTATCCAATGACATGTAATTGTCAAATAATCATTTCTATTAACAGCATGACCAATATCAGAAGTTAAAGAAACTCTACAAGGAATGTGGCTAAACATATAGCGTATGTATGTTTGATATTGTCCATGAAGTCTAAAGATATCAGATCTACAAGTACTTCTAAGGATACCTTTAAATATACATAATAAGATATGATGAAGAAGCAAAAGAAAAAGGTAGAAAACTCAAAGCAATCATATACATAATATGTATGTTTCATTTTATTATATTTCATAAGTCCTCCAGTAGTAGGGTTTAGAGTTGCTTGATTTTCATCTCCAAGAGAGCCCCATTCTATACTCTATTCTCATATGTCTATTAAGTGTCCCAGTCCCCCCTAATTGTCCTCCTGCTTATGTTTAAAAATATCATTATAAAGTTTGCATTTAACTCTATCAGTACCTTCTATTTCGTCAAAAAATTTCCAAACCTTACTTCTTTTTCTTCGGTTAGTAGTCGAGGCCACATGTGGTCTACTACTAGCACCACGACCATCACCCTTGCTACCAGCTCCGACACTACTAGGTGTAAGTGATATCTCATCTTCCATTTCTAATTCATTATCTTCTATATCGAAATTTTCATGTAATTGTTAATAATCTATATTATTATCAGGTAATGTTTCAGGAATATGTGTAGAGTCATTTAAATTATACCAGATGTTGAAGCAGAAGTACTACCTCTTTTTTTAATTCCCTTATTAGTAACCTTATTACAAACTCTTTTTGCAGCATTAAACATATTGTGAAATTTAACTACTAGCAAAAAATAAATATGCAAATAAAATAGTAAATAAGAGAAAGAGTTGGAGGGAGTGCATCGAATTCGGTAATAAATTTAACACTTGATGATTTCGCAACTCCAATGTTACCACAAAGAAACGTCAATTGTTCAAACTTCAAATATTAAATAATACGATAAATGAAATTCCAAAAAAATGAGAGCCAAATACTTAATTGCACTTTAGGTGAAGAATGAGAGAATGATAATTGAGAATATGAGTTTGAGAAATGAGAGATGAGTGAAGAAATGAAGAAGAGGGAGTGTATTTATAGTTTTTCAAAGGGCTAATTAGGTAATTACAAAAGGTGTTAAATGTTTTTTAAAAAAACCCAAAAATGGGCTATCTGTGCAAATCTGCCGTTGGGCAACAACCCCAAGGGCCAGAAGACCGTTGCCAACGGTCAGAAAAAGTCAGGCCCCATTTAAAAAAATAATAATAATAAAAGTAGCTGTTATACCGGTCTAAGCCGGGTCGGGCCGGTTAACCGGTTCAATAGTAAATCTAGTTGACTGGGTTTGACCGGGCCGATTAATCAGTTTCCCCAAGGTAAACGGACCAACCCTCCTTACCTTATTAACCCAACCCACCCGTCCCCCTTTGTATTGGTCCGGGCCGGTTCCGGTTTCAACCGATCTGGGCCGGTCCGGAACCGGGCTGACCCGGCCCGTTAAACACCTTTATGTTTGGATCTAGAGTTAATTATGTTTGGCTAAGATTTACTCTCCATTTCTCTATTAATTAGTTCAGCCAAAAGGTTTAACGCTTTTTTGGTCAAACAATTTGGTACCGTCTGTGGGGATTTCTTAGCCAAATTTTTTAGTTTCCTTTAGATCTAGAACCGGCCAAGTATCACTGCCAAGCTTTCATAGCCTCACCATCTCGGCATAAACACCACTCCGAAAGAATGGTAGGTAAACTTTTGAGACAACCGTACCAACATAGGCTAAATCTCTACATAGAATAGAAATTGCGACAAATGTCTGTGTGAAACCCATGCTTCACCTGTAGCAATGGGTTTGACACGCCATATGCACATTTAAAGTAGAATCATGGTCACCACGCACATAGCACGACCGCAACCCCATTTGACGTATTCACCTTATATACCGACCTATATTCCCACCTCTTAGGAAGGGACGATATCCTATTATGTGATCCTTCGGAACATCGGGCATATCCTGCTCTATTTTCATATCCACACGCACTGGATGATTTATTAACAAAGTATGACATGTTTCCCTTATTTTTTGTGCATATCGAACGAGGTCGGATTGGGACTCGGTCTCGATGTCCCAACGGGCGACGTAAGTCCAACCCACGCGAAGGCTAGACGCGGTTAATGACGAAGCTGAACACGACTGCCAAATCTGAAGCCATCATTAAAGTACGAGGCAAAGCGGGCAACCCTACAGCGCCGTTCATCCTTTCGCTGACTTGCCAGGCCAAGGTAACATGCGATTTCGTTTGGTTTTAACTTACCACTCTCTCTTGTTGGTTTAGAACAGGAAACGTACAGTATTCTCCAATGAAAACGAAGTTAAGCAAACTAGGACTCATCCAGGAAAACGTACAGTATTCTCCAATGAAAGCAAAACTAAGCAAACTGGGACTCACCCAGGAAACACCCAGTATTCTCCAGTAAAAGCAAAACCAAGCACACTGGGACTCACCTAGGAAACGCCCAGTATTCTCCAGTAAAAGCAAAACCGAGCACACCGGGACTCACCCCAACGCATGCATAAATAGTACAACAAAATGTAATGTTCCCCCCTAAAAAATACAACGGGTTACAATTTCGACCTTGCTCGAAATAATACCCCTACGGCCATCGGCCTTCGCCAAGAGAGAAATTTGACCTCGCTCAAATTACAACGGGTTACAAATCGACGTTGCTCGAAATAACACCCCTATGGCCATTGGCCTTCGCCAAGAGAGAAATTCGACCTCGCTCGAATTACAACGGGTTACAAATCGACCTTGCTCAAAATAACACCCCTACGGCCATCGGCCTTCACCAAAAAGAGACATTCAACCTCACTCGAATTACAACGGGTTACAATTCCGACCTTGCTCGAAATAACACCCCTACGGCCATCGGCCAACGCCAAAAGATAAGTTCGACTTTGCTCGAATTACAACGGGTTACAATTTCGACCTTGCTCGAAATAACACCCCTACGGCCACTGGCCATCGTCAAATAGGTTACAAATCGACCTTGCTCGGAATAACACCTTTACAGCTACCGTCAAATAAAAGAAAAGTTCGAACTCTTTCAAATATAAGTCAGAAATTGACTTCGCCCAAGACGACGACTCCTTCGAACTCGTTCAAATATAAGTCAGAAAGTGACTTCGCCCAAGACGACGATTCCAAGTTCGAACTCGTTCAAATATAAGTCAGAAAGTGACTTCACCCAAGACGGTGACTCCTAGTTCGAACTTGTTCAAATATAAGTCAAAAATTGACTTCGCCCAAGACGACGACTCCAAGTTCGAACTCGTTCAAATATTTGTCAGAAATTGATTTTGCCCAAGATGGCGAGTCTCAATTCGACCTCGTTTGAATGAAGATTGATTCCGCCCTAATTGGAAAACCAAAAGTCAATCTCGCCCGAACTAGAAAATCCAAAATGACTTCATTCGGACTCATACAACGAAATCCTACCCGATCAACGCAAGGTCGGTTTCCCAATTAAAAGGATCGGGGACTCATCACAAAGAAATCCAAAGGTCTACGCCAAAAAGGAGAAATATAAGAAATGGGAGGGAAAGAAAAAGAAATTCAAAAGATACACAACAAAGGCGAAGCAACTGTTTTATTTAAATATATGTGCGCAACAGCCGCACCTTACAAAAGGCCGAAACAGGCCCTAAAAAAGAGACGAAAATAAACAACAAAAGAATAAAAAAACTAAGTACAAAGGTTCTGGCAAAGTTTCACTCAGCGTCATCCCCACCGCCATTCTCCCCAGCATCACCATCGTCAGAAAGGAGCCCATCCTCGACATCAATGCCCTCACCAGCCTCCGGTGTCGTAGGGTCAAAACCACAGGCAATACGAGCCTCGTGTGCCTTCGCCCGAGCATCTTCGAAGGCGGCTTCTGGAACATTCCCTGCCTCCCACAAACCCTTCAATATGTCTCGCTAGGCCTCGGCGTGGACCCATAGCTCATACAAGCGGCGGGGGACTGCAGTAGGAGCAGATCTAACATGGGTCAACAGTTGTGCCTTCTTATCCTCGAGTGCCATGACCTGGTCTCCTAGGTTTGAAGCCTCTCGATCAATTTCACCAATACGCTCCTCGAGTTGTGCCTCCCTCAGTGTGGTCGTTGCTCCCTCAGATTCCTACTCAGATTTGAGGATGCAGATAGTGTCCTCTAGTGCCGCCGCTCTCGCCAAAGCCGACGTCTGAGCATTCTCGGCACTTTCCATCTCGACCACTTTCTTTTCCAGCTCAGCCAATTTCCCCATCCATTCTGCACTCAAAATTTCTACTCTGGTGGCATTTTTCTCAAGTTCGGCTTGCAAAGACAACACCTTCGCCTGAAGATCCTCGCTCCGCGGAAACCCCCTTTCCCAACTCAAGCTCTTCGTCCTTGGCATGAAGCTGCTCCTCAAGCTCACTGCATCTACGGATAGACCGCATTAGGTCCTCATCTTCTTTCTCCAACTCCCCCTTGGTAGACTGGGTAATGGAACCCACTCTAAGCTGCTCGTGCATCTCAGGGCACCTGTTACGCTGCCGACAATACTTCTCGACCATCTTTAGAAAAATCACGGCCCGTGTCTCGGCCCTACGAGTGTTTTTGACCTCCAACATGTAGGTCTAAAATAAAGGAGAGAGGAAGGAAATGAGTTAATAATATAAAAAAAACGGACAAACGAAGGTCACCAAGCAAAGGAAACAAAGAGAAACTCACCCTCAGACCCAGAGCGACCACACCACATGATAACTCGAAGTCGCTAACATCCTGAAGAGCTCCACTTTCAGCGGCCGAGCACAGAAGATCGTACTGTGGCACAAAGTCCACCGTATCTTGCAGCAGGTTGAGTTCAGGCGGGATTTCGAGTATTTGAGAAGGGCCTCCCGCTTCTACCACGGTTCGGGTAAAGCCTCCTCAAACATCCTCATATCCTCAGGATCAATGTCGGACTCGGATTCATAGTCGTCAACCACTATGCCATTCCCTATCTCACTGGCCGAAGAGGGGGCGTGATTCGGCTGCAATGTTGAAGGGCTGCCCGAAACAACAACAACGACCTCAGAACTCTATCTCTCCGCCACATCAACCCCTTTCACGCTCGTCACAGGCGTCATCTCCACGGCTGGGTTGGCACCATCTCCGACTTCTGTCACCGTCGGGGTAAGGACTCCCCTCGAAGAAGTTTTGGTTGGGGAAACTCCTTCTAATACCACCCTCCGTCTCTTCGGTGGAGCCTTCCCACTACTTACTTGGGAGGATTCATCCGTAGAATGGATTGCGTGAGTCAGAATCTCCGACTCAGTAACCTCCGAGCGCACAACTTCGGCCACAAGTGCAAGCCGAACAGTAGACCTTGGTGCTAGCCGGGCAACGGCCCTCGGTATAAGACGGGCAGAGGGCACCGGTTGATGGAATGCGAGCGGAGGAGCCTTCGTTCTCCTCACTCCTCCCCGACCTGTCGGAAAGGAGGAATTGGATTGCATAACGACAAAGTTCTAAAAAAACTAACTACGAAGCAGGGAACGAATTAAAGCTACAACAAGCCAACTCACCAGTAAGAGGCTTGCGCCCAAACTTCTCATGGAAGCCCATTCACGAATTCCCACCATGTGGGGGAGAATTGCGCTCACCCACTCACGGATATCAACAACCATCGGAGGAGGTAATCTCTCAGCTGCAAAGGCAAAACAACTACTCAACGATGTCTCTTAAAGGAAGACGATCGACGACCGTCTTAAGAAAAATTACAAAGTAAACAAAGGAAAACTCACGAGCGAAATTCCACGTCTTTGCAAACCCCGCCGAGTTCACCACAAGGTGCTCTGTACACACATAGAAGTAGTTTTCCCAAAAAAGCGTCGATTGGCCTTATCGTCTATCTTCACCACCAAACTCTTGGTTCCTCAATGGCGCATATGTATTATCGTACCCCGAGGAAAATGAGGGGCAAAGATGTGGAGCATGTGCCCTAATAAAATTCCTCGGCCAGCCAGTTCCGCGTACTTTATGAGCATTAGGAAGAGTTTGTACGCATATGGAGAGAGTTGAGTCGGGCACACTTCATAGAAACGACAGAATTCCACCACCAAATAAGGAAGGAGAAGCACGTACCCTATAACGAAGGGGTACGCGTAAAACGCACAGTACCCCGGGCGATGCAAATGCATAATTGTCACACCTCCTTTTCCGCACCCGCGGGGGCGCAAGGGAGTTTTTTCCAATTAAAGGACAATCGAAACGGGATTTGTTTGTTTATTTCAGAGTCGCCACTTGGGAGATTTAGGGTGTCCCAAGTCACCAATTTTAATCCCGAATCGAGGAAAAGAATGACTCTATATTACAGTCTATGTACCAGAAATCCGGATAAGGAATTCTGTTAACCCGGGAGAAGATGTTAGGCATTCCCGAGTTCCGTGGTTCTAGCACGGTCGCTCAACTGTTATATTCGGCTTGATTATCTGATTTTAAATATAATTATGAACCAATGTGCCAATTTTAACTTTTTACTGCTTCATTATTATTATTTTTAAGGAATGTGAACATCGCTTAAAACATATCTTTGGATTGCGTCACATGAAATGCACCCACAATCCGAGACATATTTTATTTGATGTTTTGGGATTTGGATTTGGGTCGCATGAAATGCACACCCAATTTTAAGAAAGTAGATTATTAAACACGCGCTTAAAGAGACTATCGTGTTATTATTTTGGGGAAGGCCGTGAAATTCGCTAGACGACCCTCCTGAATTCTAAGTAATTTTAAACAAGTATTTACTGAGGACCCCGCAATTTGCATTTTTTGTTTGTCGAGGCTCGTCCCATTTATTATTTTAAAAATGAATTTGCAACGTCATGGAAATGCATCTCAGACCACATCACAGTCAATGTACCCGTGATTAGAGACACATTTCGATTTCGTTGAGACTTGGATTTGGGTCACATAAATGCGCACCCGAGTTTAAGGATAATAAATTATTGAATGCGCGCCTAAAAGCAACTAGCGCATTATTATTTTTGGGTAGGGCCGTGAAATTTGCTAAACGGCCCGTCCCGGAATCTAAGTATTTAATATATACATTTAGAGGGCCCCGCAGCTTGTTTTTTTTTTTTTTTTGGCGAGGCTCGTCTCATTTTTTATTATTTATTTATTTTCCTTTTTTTTCTTTTAGAAACAGGACAAGGCTAAAATAACTACGTATATAGTCATTTATATATAACTTAATTTATAAAATAACCACGTATATCGAAATTTGTCCCTACAACTTAATTTACACAAGGGACGAAAGGAACAAAGTATACTAAAACATATATTAGTCATTTAAGACACAAACATCTTTAAAATATCACTGTGCCATTCCTAAACACTATTACTACATAAAAACTTTGCAAAATTCATTTGAGCTAATTAAAATAATTTGAGAGGTGAATATGTATGAAGGTAAAAAGCAAAGAGAAACAATCCATCTGCCAAATAAGTTACCTACTCTAGCATTAGAACATCTAACCCCAGAAACAAAGAAGTCACGATAAATAAGAATAAAAAAAAAACCTTAGCAGAATAGTTCTCTTTCAAAATCTACGCTCATGTAAAGGATGTAGAAGGCTATGTTCACTATCCCAAGCCTCATAGAGAGGATAGAAATACCCATCTACCATATAACTTCATTTCATCAAAATTTACTACACGAAATTTGAAAAGAAAGACGAGTAAGAATCTAACCTTAAAAGAATGAATTTGAACCTTGGTTGTTTGATAGCTTTAAGACCCAAAAACGAACAGAACCACGACGGAGCTTCGAACCTCGACTGAAACTCTTGTGTTTTAGTGATGGGAGCTGCTGTTTCGGGTTATTTTGGCAGCATTTTGTTTGCTAATTTGCAGCTGATTTTCGCTGCTCCTCTTGGCTGTTTTCGCCGCTGGTCGACTGGGAGTTGGTGGCTGGTTCAGCTACTGGCTGGACTACGGAGAAGGGGGCCTGTTGGTGTGACGGGAGGCTGGTTGTGGTCACCGAACGTGAGGATGGAGCTGGTTTCAATGGAGGAAGAAAGCGAGCTACTGGTTTTCCGGCGACGAAAGGGGTCGTGTGCTGGTTGTTACGGCAGGTGGTGATGGAGGTGGAGTTTCGACCGGGGCAGTGACGACGATGAGGGAGCTGCTGGTTTTTGGGTTATGGTCGCTAGGGTTTTTTCCTAGGTTTTCTTGAGGAGTAAGAATATGGGGAAGGTGACAGACTGGTTGCGATGGAGTTTGGGAGGAGACGGGGTGGTGGTTTGGTGGTGGTTTGGGCAGTGGTTGACGAGTGAGGTTGTTGATGGAGTGAGTAGGGTTTTCTCTTCTTCTTCTTTAGGAAGAATAAGCTCGAACAGTGGAAGGGTCTGTTTGGTGCTGCTGGAGGGGTCGTGACGGAGTGGTCGTTTGGTGGTGTTCGTCGGTGAGTGACAATAGGGTTGTTGATGGTGGTTTTGGGGTGTTGGTTTTTCAGTTGCTAGGGTTTTTTGCTTCTTCTTCTTTAGGAAGAAGAAGCGTGAACAGTACCCGTGCAAAAAATTTTAGAACCCCCTTGCTTTGGCCCTTTGTCCGTGTATTTGATACACAATGCCCAGAAAAATGAGCCCCACGCGTGGTGGGGTTCAAGGTTTGTGTCCCCCACGCGTGGTGGGGTTTCCCATGTGTCCTGGACACGGTTTATTATGGGCTAGGTCCGAAATTAGGCCTAAAACCGGGTAGTTTGAACCCGAATATTATTCTTTTGCCCGGACCCGAGAAATAGGAACACGTTGCTTAACTAGTCCTATGTAAGCAAAATAACTACCAAAAATAAGACTAGTATTTAAACAAAACTATATCTTTTTAAATATTTTTCAAGGTTTAAAATAGCTACAAAATATTAATAAAACTATTTTTTTGTAATTTTCGTTTTTAAATATTAAGATAAAATATGAGGTAATATTTTTGTATTTTTTCCAAATTAAAATGACTACAAAACCTTAATAGAATTATATTTTTTGTAATTTTCTAAATTATATAAAGTACAAAAATAAAGTGCAATTTTTGTATTTTTCAAGTTTACGAGAGATACATAAACTAAAGTTTATATATATATTTTTGAAATTTTTCTTTTTGCAACGAAATAAAGTAAAAATAGTTAAAATAGCTATACTAGACCCAATTTCACATATTCACGCTAAAAATGTGAAAATTCTCGGGGAGGGTCAAAAATCACGTGCTTACAGCTGCCCCTCTTTGACTGGAAACACGAAGAGTTTTCCGACAAAGAACGACTAGACGTGTTTTTGACCCGACCATTACTTGGACGGACTACACTTAAGGAAAGGGAGGGAATGTGACCGAGCCCTGGTATCTGAGCTGCCTACATATCCTTGGTTTTACAGGAATCAGGCCACGTGTAGTTCGGATATGAGAGAGATAGTGAAGTGTACCGAGGTGAAGAGCCGATCGAGGTGCCGTTCCGTTGAGGTTCCGGTCCGCGGTCCTGTCATTACATCAAAAATGATAACTGAAAAAGACTAACTAAACCTATCAGCTACTAGTTACAAGGATTCCTATCTCTAAGTCTTCTGAAACTTGATCTTGAGTCTTGAATGGTGCTTCATACAGACTTTGGATTTGAACCTTGATACTTGCTAGTTGTAGGCGCTAGTTCCTGAGCAGATCACATCTGTTCTCCACTTCCGTATTTTTCTCCTTTTTTGTTTTTCTCTTTTCTTTTTTCTTGTTTTTTTTGTGACCAGCTTCTGTTGATCATCCCAGACTATTGATTCGCGTTCTTGAGGCGAGCTTCTAACTTGCATTGAATGCTGGGGATTTCTGTTGTAATCCTTCTGCTTTCCAGTGGGTCACTTCTTGATCTTTGACAGGCGGACTCCTGACTTCTTCGATCTTTGACATACCACAAACTCCGTTCTACAGCCGGGTCCCTGACAATTAAAACAAACAAAACAAACAAAATTTCCTAACCCAGTTTGCACTGGGGAGGTTTGTGAGTCGTTAGCAAAATCGTAGCCCACTGATACTACTGGTGCAGTGCTGAGAGTGAACTAAACACTAGATTAGGATGTATTCCCTTGTTATGCAGGTGGGCGCCTAACTTCAATGCTTGAAATGTAAGGACTGAAATGTATTTCTCTCGTTATACAGGTGGGCGCCTGGCAAGAAATTTAAAGACTGGAATGTATGCTCTGTTCTATGGGCGGGCTCCCAATTTCAACACTTGAAAGTAAAGACTGAATGTATTCCTCTGTTCTATGGGCGGGCTCCCAATTTCAACACTTGAAAGTAAAGACTGAATGTATTCCTCTGTTATTATGGGCGGGCTCCCAATTTCAACACCTGAAAAGTAAAGACTGAAATGTATGCCTCTGTTATTATGGGCGGGCTCCCAATTTCAACACTTGATAGTAAAACTGAATGTATGCCTCTGTTATTATGGGCGGGCTCCCAATTTCAATACTTGGAAGTAAAAACTGAAATGTATGCCTCTGTTATCTGGGCGGGCTCCCAACTTCAACACTTGAAAGTAAAAACTGAAATGTATTCCTCTCATTATACAGGTGGGCGCCTGGGACAACAAAATGTATTCCTCTCGTTATACAGGTGGGCGCCTGGCTTTAGGAATGCAAATACTGAAATGTATTCCTCTCGTTATACAGGTGGGCGCCTGGTTTTAGGAAAATGACTTTTTTCAAAATGTTTTTTTTTAGCATCTTAGGAGAAAGATTCATCGGACTAAGATTTTGATCCTAGGAGAAGGTTCGTCAGACTAGGTCTCTATCTTAGGAGAAAAAATCGTCAGACTAAGTCATTTTTTGTTTTTGGTTATCTTAGGAGAAAGATTCATCAGACTAAGATTTTGATCCTAGGAGAAGGTTCGTCAGACTAGGTCTCTATCTTAGGAGAAAAATTCATCAGACTAAGATTTTGATCCTAGGAGAAGGTTCATCAGACTAGGTCATTTTTGTTTTTGTTATCTTAGGAGAAAGATTCATCAGACTAAGATTTTGATCCTAGGAGAAGGTTCATCAGACTAGGTCTTTTCTTTTTGTTATCTTAGGAGAAAGATTCATCAGACTAAGATTTTGATCCTAGGAGAAGGTTCATCAGACTAAGATTTTGATCCTAGGAGAAGGTTCGTCAGACTAGGTCTCTATCTTAGGAGAAAAATTCGTCAGACTAAGATTTTGATCCTAGGAGAAGGTTCGTCAGACTAGGTCTCTATCTTAGGAGAAAAATTCGTCAGACTAAGATTTTGATCCTAGGAGAAGGTTCATCAGACTAGGTCATTTTTTGTTTTTTGGCTATCTTAGGAGAAAGATTCATCAGACTAAGATTTTGATCCTAGGAGAAGGTTCGTCAGACTAGGTCTCTATCTTAGGAGAAAAATTCGTCAGACTAAGATTTTGATCCTAGGAGAAGGTTCATCAGACTAGGTCATTATTTGTTGTTTTTTTTATATCTTTAACAACCACTTAGGAGGAAATGCATCTCCTATGGGTAAAACTAAACTTAGGAGGAAATGCGTCTCCTATGGGTAAAAGTGAAACAAACTTAGGAGGAAATGCATCTCCTATGGGTAAAAACTTTAATGATTTCAAATTAAGAAATGCGTCTCATATTAATGACATATTCACTTAGGAAGTGCGTCTCCTATGCGTGAACCATTTCCTTCTTCTTCTTTTTTGAATTATTTACTTACCTGTGTTGTCTTCCCTCGAAACTGTTGGGGATTATTTAGACGGGGATGACTTTCCTTTTTTTTTTTTTTTATTCTTTTTGTTTTTCTTTTTATTATTCTTTTTTTTTATTATTCCCTTTTTGTTTTGTTTTTGCATAGCTTCTTCCTTCAAAGACTACCTCCCTTGATTTACTTACCTGTTGGGGGGTAAAATGTTATCAGCTGGGGGTACCTGACTTCCAGAAAATTTTTCTAAATGGAAGGAAAATTTTCTGCCCCAGTTTGATAATATCCCTTGTGGCATGCGTTTCTGCATCAATGCCGTTTCCTTTACCTGTTTCAAATCAAACAAAATTGTTAGTTTAAAACATGGTGGTTGGTTGTGATACTCCCAACGGGATGGCTTTTCCTTTTTTCCTTCCTTGTTTTGCGTTGCACAACTTGTTGGGGACGATTTTATTTGCTGGGTACAATCCCTTTCTGCTGGGGATATCCCTCTTCTTTTGTGGCATAGCTCGGAAACTGGCATTTCCCCGACCTTTTAGTCTAGTATGGATTTCGCCAAATCATGCTCACTGCTTTCCTTGCTTTGTCCATGGGCCTTGGCCTTGAGGTTTATAACTTTTGATAAAGGCAACAGTATCCCTCTTGACGCTTGTCAATCCTTCTGTCAATTCCCTTTTGCTGGGGATATCTTTTTGACACTGGCTTCGCGTTTGTTCCCTGCTGACTATACCACTTGGATGTACTAGTCAGATCTCATTTTGGAAAGCTGATGGCCTATTTGAAGTCATTTCATACTTGTTCTGACCAGACAGACTCTATTGGGGATTTTCTATGAAAGGAAAAAGATAAAAGGGAACAGAATAAAAAGACAAAGGAAAAAAACATGACTCTTTAACAAAAGAAACTATAAATAAAAACCCTATCAAATGCAGATACCGACTCTAATGGCCATGACATGCGTATGTGGCTTATCCTCTACCGTCAATCATCTTTCAAGATCTTCAATTGGCGATTCCCCATCTGATTCTCAATCTTATTCGACTTGTAGTGCCCGGAGGGTTTTCACTATCAAGTCTCTCTCATTTTTGGGTTCTTCTCTCAGCTTTCATCGCCTTATGGTGCCTGTGAAGGTTTTCACCGATAAGACTCTCTCATTTGTATCACTTTCCAGCTGGGGATTTGGAGTGTCGCCGGTATGACTCTTTCTGCTGGAGATTAGAGTCCTTTCTGCTGTGTTATGTTCGCCGGTAAGACTCTTCATTTGTCTGACTTGGCATCTTTTGAAGACTGATCAGAAGGTCTTTCTTTGGACCGTAATGTGGGTTTTGGATAGGGCTAGAAAGAAAGGGTATTAAAGGCTCAAAAAATGCATTAATTTTGGGTTATTAATTACAACCTTCAGAATTAGATTTATTTACATCAAACGCAACTTTTGCCCCTGTTTCTTGCTTGGGGATATTTTAATTGATTTTTTTCATTTTTCAAAACTATGACCGAGCCGTGAAGCGCCTACGTATCCTCTTTGAGGAAACAGGTCAAACGTAGTTCCCAATTCCTCTTTTTCATTTGATTCTTTTTTTCTTTGTTATCAATTTTCTTTTCTTTTCTTTTTTTTTTTTTCTCTTTTTTTCGTTGTTGTTTTCTTTCTTTCTCTTTTTTTTCGTTGTTACTGATTCCGAACGAGGGGTATGAAAGAAAAATAAATAAGGCTCAAAAGGGGTAACGAAGGATAAAGTGTTTAGGTAGCAGAACAAAATGCCTTCGTCATTTCAGTCTTCAAAACATGCCAAGTGCAAACAACACACTTTAAATTTGTAGTCTCTTCTGATGGTGCTGGACTTGACAATTATGTTAAACATTTTATTTTTCCTTTGTCATTTCTAAGCACCGTTGGGCGACACTCTCATTATCATGACCGACCCTCATGCCAATTTGGCGAATCTTGCTTTTAACGGTTTTCTTTGTGCTTAACTTGCCCCAGTTCCACATGACTCGAGCTCTGAATAATCTCAAACCGTCCTTATTTTCTTTAAATGGTCTGATCGCCTTTCCAGGGTTTTATGATTAACTTTAAAAACTAGGCCCAAAGTGTGTGCGCATGTCATGTCACTAGAATCGGCACTGAACAAAATGACAAAAGGACTAAACAAAAGATGACTGGATATTTATAAGACCGGATTTTGCATTAGACCGGTGAAATGGTTTGAATAACAAAACAAACCAAATAAACCAGAACAAAATCCTGAAACAAACTGGACAAAATTTAAACAACCACTATAAAAAAAATGGAAAGATAAGAAAGTTTGACACAGGACAAAATCCGAATTATAACCCTAACAATCCGAACAACAGAAATGACCACAAAGTAAGCCACCACAAGCTTCTCTCTTGCTGACCAAGGAACGAAGCGTCCTCCCACTTTATCAAAACCTGGCATCTTAGCCACTGAGCTTTGCATCAATATTGCCAAGACCATTACCCGCTTCAACATCATCACCCTCCGTCAACAAGTTCTCGATAGGGTTCGAGTGCTCCATGTCACTGTTATTGATCACAATCCGTCCTTCTTGGATCATTCTTTCTATTTCTCTTTTCAAATCCCGACAGCTTTCAACATTGTGCCCCTGGGCATTGGAATGGTATTCACACCTTTTAGAAGGGTCAAAGCTTCTTGCACGTGGGTCCACACGATTTGGAGGAATAGGTGCAATCATGTCATGATTCTTTAACTTCTCAAATAAGCTTTCATAGGACTCTCCTATTGGTGTAAAATTATCTTTCAACCTTTGCTCCCCTTTATACCACTGGCTTGGATGTGGGTTATAGGGCATCTGAAAATTTTGTGGAGACTTCTGGAGATTTTGTGATGCTCGTGCTCGCCTCCTGAGGTGTTTTGGTGGCTGGACAACATACTGAGGTGGAGCGACAGAGTATTGAGCGTCCTGAGGTGGATAATACTGCTCAGGGGAGCCATAAAAAATTTGAGGAGGCTGCTCATACCCTCGAGATGTTCTCCTAGGACCCCTTTTAGACCCTGATGTTATCATGATTTCTTCAATCTCCTCATTTGTGTCGCTAAGATTATCTGACTCAACCCGGACAGCCTGAGTTGCGGCCTTAAGAACAGCTTGACTTATAATTTTGCCTGTCTTAAGACCATTCTCTACCATTTCTCCAATTTTGATTGCTTCCGAGAAGGTTTTGCCAACTGCGGACACCATGTTTTGAAAGTAATCTGGCTCTTGCGCTTGAAGGAAGACAGTAATTAGCTCGTGGTCATCCATGGGTGGCTTAACTCGAGCTGCTTGCTCTCTCCATTTTATGGCATATTCCCTGAAACTTTCACTTGGTTTCTTCTTCAGGTTTGAAAGGGAAATGCGGTCTGGGGGAATGTCGATGTTGTATTGGAACTGTCTGACAAAGGCCTGTGCCATGTCATCCCAGACATACCAGCGAGACGTGTCTTGATCCATAAACCATTCGGAGGCTACTCCCGTAAGGCTTTCCACAAAATAAGCCATCAACAATTCTTCATTTCTTCCCGCACCTCTCAGTTGATTGCAATACCTTTTCAGGTGGGCTATGGGATCTCCATGTCCATCGTACTTTTCAAATTTTGGAGTCTTGAAACCAGGTGGCAAGTGGACATCGGGGAACATACATAGATCTTTGAAGGCAACACTCTTTTGGCCTGCCAACCCTTGCATGTTTTCCAACCATCGTTCTAAGCTTTTCACTCTTTGGGTCATTTCTTCCTGTACCATCTTTCGGGCAGGCTTCTCAATTTTTGCAGCAAGATCAAACGAGTACGAGTGGTACTCAGGAGAGTGGTACTGCTCTTGTTGTATCGCAAATTGTGACTCATGACGAGGAACCCTCCGACTCTGAGTCTCTGGAGCACTTGTAACAGCTTCGACGTTAGTTGTCATTTTTCTTTGAGGCACAAACAGACCACCTCAACTTTCTTCACAATTCAACACCAAATATGTTAGAATAGACTCAGTCGATCCTTATTATTATCAACATATATATATATATATATATATATATATATACATTTATTTATTTTTTTATTATTTTTTTTACCTTTGTTTTTCTTTTTCTTTTTTTTCTCTTTTTCATCATTTTTTTTTGTGTGTGGTCGAATCTTATGGAGATTGCCTACGTATCATGACCCCGCATGAATCAGACCTTGCGTAGTTCGGACTAATAAAAGATAAACAATAATAAACACATTTTTTTGGTATTTCCAACTTTCAAATTAAAACCAACTTGATTGCAAAAGTTTAAAAACTAGCCACACTATTGACAAGAGACAACAAACGGACTCGAAAATCAAACTAACTTGCACACTCTAATCAAAGAATTACCAACTCCAAACAGATAGCCAGTTCGTTTCCCCGCTTGCTAAATGCAACCAAACAGTTATTTTTTGCTAATGTGGCCCCTTCCAAATTTCATATAAATTTTGAGGTCGGGGAGGATTATTTTATGACACTTTTACCAACTTGTCCATTCTTTTACGAAAACAACCTTTCGACAACTGAAAGATACTCTAAGGCTGTTTCGGCAAGAACGGTTTAAGACGCGGCCGAAGCTGGCTCGGTTTATTATGACAAAATTCAAACGGTATTCACCTGACCGCCGACTCTTTGTTTTTTTTTTCAAATTATAAATAAACCTGGTGTTGCAAACACGGCCCTTCAGCGCCTCGGGGGCGAAGATTTATAAGGCTGTGTGGGTCAACTCAAAATGACTCAAAGGTGGCTGTTTATGCCAAGTCAGTCTTCTGGCGTCCCTTTCGGGAGCATTGGGCTATTTATGACAAAACAGCATCACCTGACTTATTTATAACTCTTTTTATCGTTTTTCAAATTAGAAAAGTCAATATTGCAAACACGGTCTGTCAACGTCTCGGAGACGAAGATTTTTAAGGCTATGTGGGTCAACTGGACCAAATCTTAAAATGACCCAAAGGTGGCAGTTTATGCAAAGTCAGCCTTCCGGCGTCCCTTTCGGGAACATTCGGCTATGTCTTGATAAAACAGCGTCACCCGACTTCTTTATGACAAAAACTAAAATTTGACATGTATTTTTTGTTATTATTATTATTATTTGTTTTTTGGCTTTTTTAGCAAAAGGTGGGGTTGGACCCGATGAGGGTTGCCTACGTATCTCACATCCGGTGAGAATCAAACCCGCGTAGTTCGGGCAAAAGAACTACTTTAAAAGAAGAAAGGAAGCATTTTTTTTATTGATTTTCTTTTTAAAAGAAACACTTCTAAGATATATTTTTTTGAATTTTCATTTGCTTTTTTTTTCTTCATTCTAAAGAAGAAGAAAATATTTTTCGGAATTTTGCTTTTAATAAAAGAAATGCTTCTCAAAAAATGTGTTTTTTTTTGAATTTTCTTTTCAATTTTGAAAAAAAAAAAGAATCAAATATTTTCGGATTTGTTTTTTTTTATATTATTTTTTGAAAACAATTAGAAAGACTTCCTAAAGAAGTCAATAATGGAGAAAATATTTTTGGATTATTTTAATTTTGTCATTTTCATAAACAAACAAATAACACATATTTTAAAAACAATACTCTTTTTTTTTCATCTTTATGGCAAGACAAACTATTTTCTTTTCTATTAATGTTTTTTTTTTAAAATAAAAAGAAAAAAAATAAGACAAAACAATGATTATTTTTTCTACTTTTCCTTTGCTTTAATAAAACAAACTAATAAGACATATTTTTTTTTTATTTTCTCAAAATTTCGGCAGAGTTTCGATACTACTTGGACATTGCTTTTTCTAAAAATAAGTAGTTATATCTCTACACTGTTATTTTCTCCTCTTTTTTCACGATTTTCTAATTTATGGAAAATGATGACAACATACAAAATCTTTTGAATTTTCATGCTCTTTTATATATATATATATATATATATATTTTATATTTATTTATATATATATATATATATTTATTGTATTTTTTCAAAAATGTGGCATGGGGGACATAGGGAATTCCAAGACTTCTTGGATTCCACAAAGGTTCCCCATGTGTTTTTTCCCAAAATGTAAAGCGTGGGGGACATATGGAATACCAAGGCCTCTTGAATTCCACAAATGTTCCCCATGCTTTTGATTAAAATAAGATCATGCTAGAAAAACGTGCGGCCTTCTTATTAAACGTGATCAACATAACAATTCACCCTTGAATAAGTACAACATGTAGCACATAGGATGCCAAAAGATGGTCTATTATTTTCAGGTTGCTTGTCCTAGACGGACCCAACCCCTGTGTTGAGTCCCCTAAGTCAAATGCACATGATGCAAATAAACGTTCCTACTAGGGATCCGGCATGTGGCTTTGTTATACTAAGTTCAGAACCTGGGTGTTTGTTCTAGACCTGGCTTACCCGAGCGGACAGCTCGAGCCGAGGGGGGGCAGCGTACCGGGAATACAGAAGCTTCACCGGCTTAGCAACTTGTCCGAACCTCGTTCTAAATTGGGATTTGACACTATACAGAAAAGAAGTCGTACGAAGTACACCCTTCTTCATGATTTAGAAGACTCAGAAAGGATAGGGGTTTCGGCACAATTTATATACAGTTCACGTAATATCAAAGCAGTAAAAGCAGCATTTAGCACATTAGGCTCAAAACATGTAAAAATCAGATAATAAATAAAGCCAAATAATAACAATTATTTTAAGCTCGAATTCTTAACCCTGAACCAGTGGTTCTGGGTTTCATTTATCATCCCCAGCAGAGTCGCCAGAGCTGTCACACCTCCTTTTTCCGCACCCGCGGGGGCGCAAGGGAGTTTTTTCCAATTAAAGGACAATCGAAATGGGATTTGTTTGTTTATTTCAGAGTCGCCACTTGGGAGATTTAGGGTGTCCCAAGTCACCAATTTTAATCCCGAATCGAGGAAAAGAATGACTCTATATTACAGTCTACGTACCAGAAATCCGGATAAGGAATTCTGTTAACCCGGGAGAAGGTGTTAGGCATTCCCAAGTTCCGTGGTTCTAGCACGGTCGCTCAACTGTTATATTCGGCTTGATTATCTGATTTTAAAGAGACTATCGTGTTATTATTTTGGGGAAGGCCGTGAAATTCGCTAGACGACCCTCCTGAATTCTAAGTAATTTTAAACAAGTATTTACTGAGGACCCCGCAATTTGCATTTTTTGTTTGTCGAGGCTCGTCCCATTTATTATTTTAAAAATGAATTTGCAACGTCATGGAAATGCATCTCAGACCACGTCACAGTCAATGTACCCGTGATTAGAGACACATTTCGATTTCGTTGAGACTTGGATTTGGGTCACATAAATGCGCACCCGAGTTTAAGGATAATAAATTATTGAATGCGCGCCTAAAGCAACTAGCGCATTATTATTTTTGGGTAGGGCCGTGAAATTTGTTAAACGGCTCGTCCCGGAATCTAAGTATTTAATATATACATTTAGAGGGCCCCGCAACTTGTTTTTTTTTTTATTTTTGGCGAGGCTCGTCTCATTTTTTATTATTTATTTATTTTCCTTTTTTTTCTTTTAGAAACAGGACAAGGCTAAAATAACTACGTATATAGTCATTTATATATAACTTAATTTATAAAATAACCACGTATATCGAAATTTGTCCCTACAACTTAATTTACACAAGGGACGAAAGGAACAAAGTATACTAAAACATATATTAGTCATTTAAGACACAAACATCTTTAAAATATCACTGTGCCATTCCTAAACACTATTACTACATAAAAACTTTGCAAAATTCATTTGAGCTAATTAAAATAATTTGAGAGGTGAATATGTATGAAGGTAAAAAGCAAAGAGAAACAATCCATCTGCCAAATAAGTTACCTACTCTAGCATTAGAACATCTAACCCCAGAAACAAAGAAGTCACGATAAATAAGAATAAAAAAAAAACCTTAGCAGAATAGTTCTCTTTCAAAATCTACGCTCATGTAAAGGATGTAGAAGGCTATGTTCACTATCCCAAGCCTCATAGAGAGGATAGAAATACCCATCTACCATATAACTTCATTTCATCAAAATTTACTACACGAAATTTGAAAAGAAAGACGAGTAAGAATCTAACCTTAAAAGAATGAATTTGAACCTTGGTTGTTTGACAGCTTTAAGACCCAAAAATGAACAGAACCACGACGGAGCTTCGAACCTCGACTGAAACTCTTGTGTTTTAGTAATGGGAGCTGCTGTTTCGGGTTATTTTGGCAGCATTTTGTTTGCTAATTTGCAGCTGATTTTCGCTGCTCCTCTTGGCTGTTTTCGCCGCTGGTCGACTGGGAGTTGGTGGCTGGTTCAGCTACTGGCTGGACTACGGAGAAGGGGGCCTGTTGGTGTGACGGGAGGCTGGTTGTGGTCACCGAACGTGAGGATGGAGCTGGTTTCAATGGAGGAAGAAAGCGAGCTACTGGTTTTCCGGCGACGAAAGGGGTCGTGTGCTGGTTGTTACGGCAGGTGGTGATGGAGGTGGAGTTCCGACCGGGGCAGTGACGACGATGAGGGAGCTGCTGGTTTTTGGGTTATGGTCGCTAGGGTTTTTTCCTAGGTTTTCTTGAGGAGGAAGAATATGGGGAAGGTGACAGACTGGTTGCGATGGAGTTTGGGAGGAGACGGGGTGGTCGTTTGGTGGTGGTTTGGGCAGTGGTTGACGCGTGAGGTTGTTGATGGAGTGAGTAGGGTTTTCTCTTCTTCTTCTTTAGGAAGAAGAAGCTCGAACAGTGGAAGGGTCTGTTTGGTGCTGCTGGAGGGGTCGTGACGGAGTGGTCGTTTGGTGGTGTTCGCCGGTGAGTGACAATAGGGTTGTTGATGGTGGTTTTGGGGTGTTGGTTTTTCAGTTGCTAGGGTTTTTTGCTTCTTCTTCTTTAGGAAGAAGAAGCGTGAACAGTACCCGTGCAAAAAATTTCAGAACCCCCTTGCTTTGGCCCTTTGTCCGTGTATTTAATACACAATGCCCAGAAAAATGAGCCCCACGCGTGGTGGGGTTCCCCATGTGTCCTGGACACGGTTTATTATGGGCTAGGTCCGAAATTAGGCCTAAAACCGGGTAGTTTGAACCCGAATATTATTCTTTTGCCCGGACCCGAGAAATAGGAACACGTTGCTTAACTAGTCCTATGTAAGCAAAATAACTACCAAAAATAAGACTAGTATTTAAACAAAACTATATCTTTTTTTAAATATTTTTCAAGATTTAAAATAGCTACAAAATATTAATAAAACTATTTTTTTTTTGTAATTTTCGTTTTTATATAAAGATAAAATATAAAGTAATATTTTTTGCATTTTTTCCAAATTAAAATGACTACAAAACCTTAATAGAATTATATTTTTTGTAATTTTCGAAATTATATAAAGTACAAAAATAAAGTGCAATTTTTGTATTTTTCAAGTTTACGAGAGATACATAAACTAAAGTTTATATATATATTTTTGAAATTTTTCTTTTTGCAACGAAATAAAGTAAAAATAGTTAAAATAGCTATACTAGACCCAATTTCACATATTCACGCTAAAAATGTGAAAATTCTCGGGGAGGGTCAAAAATCACGTGCTTACAATAATATCCTTCCCCGCCAGCACCATTCCGACATTAGCAGAGATTCCCCACTTAGCTTTGAGCGCCATGATCGTCGCCTCGTCCATAGTGGAAGGAACGGGCTCCGGCTCACTTCCTGAAGGGCTATAAAAATCTGTCCTCGCCTTCCCGGGATGAGGAACTATCTCATCCACCATTGGAAATCCCTCATCTTCCACCACCTCCACTCCTTCTTTGAGTAGGGATGTGTCACTTTCTGGCACCAGAGCACCAACAACTCTATTGGATTGGGAAGAAGTGCTAGCCATTTGTTTCCCTTGATCGAGGTAAACAAGAACGGTGGGGAAAAGAGATAGTGGTCAATTCAAATTCTATCGAAAGCAGAAGTATGAAAGACCAAAGGATTAGGAAGTTTGCAAAGTTCTTTCTCAGGTAAATTGAAAAATGCAACAATCAAATAAGGGATTCCCCCTATTTATAGGAACATAAATGTCCTGAGCGGGAAACCCAAGAGCTGCCAATCAAAAAACTAAAAGGGCACGGGAAACGATACGGTGCCTGAGAAACGTGCGCCATAATGATGCATAATGGGTATTCATGGTACCCTGAATCGATGCGACGATCCAACTCTGAACTGACATAACGTTCCAATGAAATCCCTGAAGTGTCACGTTGCCACCTTGCCTTAAGGACCTCGTTCCGCACATAATGTTCAGATTTCTCCTAACTTTTGAATCAACAGAATCCACCCATCGAGCTCGCCAAAAGGTGACCCTGACGGGCGGAAGGACTAACTATATACGTCAAAATCTGACCACAAGATGGTTGTCCTTAAAAGGAACGATAAGGGGTCGACCAAACTGTAGTCTTGACTAGGAGGCATAATAGCAATGAGTGTCTTGGCCACTGCCGAGATCGAGCCGTCAGAAAGCTTATACCACAGAACATATGTCGTAATATTTGGGCGAGTAAGGAAGAGTACAGTCATGAGAGAGTACGCTATTAAAGACCGTTGGATAAAAAGAAAAATTGGTAATATATATATATATATATATATATATATATATATATATATATATATATATATATATATATATGAGGGGCTCCCATCCAAGAAAAGGGGAGGATCAATATGTTAAAGATGAGAACAAGAGGAGATCTCCAACAACAAACCAATGGCCCAGTGTTGGTTATCACCCCTCATAGTCATCATTATTGAGTCAACAAAGATAGATCTCATAATTATCAACAACTTTCTCTCTTTTCCTTCTTTGCTCTTACAATTACGGAACAATAAATTAAAGATGTAGGCTTATTATTTATATTTAATATATGTTAATCATCTTAAGGAATGTTATACAAGCTTGGTCTCCTTCAATTTTGATATTCAATATGTTTAGATCTAGAGTTAATTATGTTTGGCTAAAATTTACCCTCCATTTCTCTATTAATTAGTTTAGCCAAAAGGTTTAACGTTTTTTTGGTCAAACAGTTCCATCGTCAAACTTGCACACTAATATTAATAATAGATAGACTAATAACCAATATAAGTGGTAATAATGTTCATGAAAAAAAGGGCAAATTTTTGGGGAATTTCTTTTAAAAGTGATCGCGCCCAACTAAGCCTTATAAAAAGGACACGCGGACGTTGCAAATATAATCTGAGTATTTCGCCCAGAGTCGAACCCACAAGGAATTAACCTATCAATTACTCTCGTTAGACATACAAAATTCTATGTAATCAACTTTCCAAATGTTTTGAATAACACTTGAGGATGTTTCTACTAACTAAGACTGACTCTAATTAAGCAAACAAAGATTAACTATGATTAAGTTGTAAACAATTAAGAGAAAGATCTAAGGTTATGATTTTCCCTATTGATGGAATCCCTTCCGGTTATGTTTCACATAAATTCGCCTATTCGTTTCTATCAATCATGAACACTCTTATTATTGTAAATTTCTCCCGAGTAATCACGATAATTTACTAGACGCACTCTCCCGAGTTACGCTAGCTGACTTTGTTTATTACAGCTCACTTTAGATTGTACTCAAGGCTTCGTTATCCCTAATCCCACCTTTACACCCTCGGTTATTGATCCCTCATATACTTTGGGAGTGTTGTTGTTCAACAATTACCTAAATATGCACTCTCTCCCGAGTTATGCACACTAAATAGGCACAACTACTTGAGAATCCTATCAATTAACTACAACAAGAATGTAGTTGAACAAGTAGAGAGTAAACTGGGCAAACTATATTAATATAATAAGAAATTCATCCTTCAATAGGTTCCATCAAAACCCTAGACTAAGGAATTAGCTACTCATAACAAAACAAGATAAAACTACTAAATTATTCATAATGTGTAATTGCAATAATAAAGAGAAGATAGAAAAATTCTAATGTTTGGTTGCTCTTCTCACAGTTGTTCTTGTCTCCAAAGTAGTCTAAAAACAAGCTTAAAACCTTATTGGGCGAGCTTATTGAGTTTATAAGGGTTTGGAATAACTTTTCCTCGATTTACACTTTGGTCCCAAAAGTTCTGGCAGCTGCACAGTTCACCGCGGCCGCGGCAAAACGCGACGCGACCGCGGTGAGAAACAATCATTCTGCCTCGCTTCAATAGCCTACCGCAGTCCAGCCGCGGTCGACCGCGGTCGCGGTGGCTTCAAGCCCAGTCCTCTTTTTTGCTTCTTTCCGCTCGGGTGCTTCTTGATTGGCCTTTTTTTTTCCACATTATTGACTCCAAAATACTCCATAGTTCTTCCTCACTTGGATTAGTCCCTGGGAAGCAAAAAAAACACCAATTAGAGCATTTTGTTATCATTTAACCTTTAAAACAACAATAAAGCATGGTACACTTAGGGTGTAAATATCGTCTATATAGCCTATTATCAACACCCCGCACTAAAATCATTGCTAGTCCTCGAGCAATCCACCACACTCTATCAAAGTTCCTTCCCAAAGCTTTTCCCTCGAGCAATCTACCACACTACATTTATTCATTCTCTTTTTTTTTAGAAAGTGGTGCTTCTTTTTTTACTTTTCCAAAAACTGCACCTTTCCTCTATTTCATTGGTTTCACTCAAAAACAAACCACCACCCCACACTTTAACTTTTGCATAATTCAATACCATTCAAGTGCTCATGGGAGGTCCAGGGGTTCAAACAGATAGGCCATTCAAACAATTGGGTAAGGTTCGCAATGTGGTTGCCAAAGAAACAGACTTATAGGCTCAATGGGGTTAACTACGATGTATTACAATTAGGTGGGTCTACTCTATATATTTGGCTTAACAAGAAATGCCTATATCACTTCTAAGACTGAATGCAGCTACTATTTCGCTTTGCAAACACACGGGGCAAGTTCTAGGCATCAAATGTAAAGCATAGAATACAATACAGCTCACACACATGGCACATGACTCACTCCAGATTGGCTTATCAAGACACTCTTCTTTGAGTATTCAAGTCAGTTACAAACATATAATTTAAGCCATTTTAGCAAGAATCAATCACTGAGACTAAGCGTTACACTCTAATATCTATTGTGTTCAGGTGTATCAATGCCAGGGGTTTCTCTTTCTATTTCAGCTCGTAGCCCATCAATACTAACTAAAAACTAAAAACTAAATAAACAAAAACTACCTACACCTGGTTCAAGATAAACTCTTGGAAAAGAACCGTGACCCAAATAAAAACCAAGGGGGAGTTACTACACTACCTAAAATAAAAAATCTTTTTGATCTTTTCTTTAGACTTACTTCCCTCAAGAAATTTTCAAAAGGATCTGTCATCAGGAAGAGTCCTTATATTCCCTTTTTTGTTTGTTTTTATATTTTTTTTTATTTTTTTGTTCGACTAATGTCCCTCAAGAAACCTGTCGAAAGGTGTCCATCTTCGGGCCAAGTCGAAGTTAACTAACATGACCCTACAATACCAAACAATCAAAAAGAAAGCAACATCATACAAAGTTATATAATCTTTTTATAACAACAGCCATCCCCCACCCCACACTTAAAATTTTGGCATGTCCCCATGTCAACAAATATAAAGCATAGTAAGGAAAGGGAACTTCCCTGAAGCTCAATCCTGATCAGAGATGGTGCCAGGATCGAGGTTACATGCTCGTCCTAGAGCTCGAAGCCATCCCATAATCTTTTTCTCTGACTTGGCCTGTTGAGTGGTCAGAGTGTCAACTCTGGTGCCCATGTCAGTGACAGAAGTGCTGAGACCAGCCATTTCTTGTTCCAAGGCTGTCAGACGGGTACTTCGGCGGGCCTGTGATGGGTCTGCCTCATCAGCTCTTGGAGGTGGTACAACATTATCCTCATCAGCTTCATCATCATCCTCAACCATCACTACCGGCTCTCCCAATTGAGATTTTGCTAGCCTGGAACGGGGCTTTCAATGGCAATTTCCCATCAACTTTGGGATTTTCCTGAACTCTTGCAGCACGGCATAGCCTGGTAACTAGAGAGGGGAAGTAAAATCCTTTGAGTACCTCGGGGGAGCGAATAAACATCTCGTCATATAGGAGCTTGGCGACATCAAAATACTGGTGGGTCATAAAAGAGTAGATCGCAGCTGCTCATGGACAATTGATATCAGTTGTATTGCTGGAGGGTAGCAGCTAGTTGTTGATAATTGTGAGCCAACACTTATCCTCCCAATTGAGAGACTGTGAGTTCAATGTGATCCAGTGCTTTATCCATATATGCTCCCTGTCTGGCACACATATTGCTTCTAGAATTAGTGCCCACCAGATAGTTAGGAGATGAGAAGCAATGTAAGTATCTCTATCCCCTGTGAAAACTGGCAGCCAGTACACTCGGCGGATGGCCTCGAGAGATGCATTTACCCGGGTGTTGCGTACTGTGACAACCCCATTCTCATGTTCCGGGCAGTTAACATAGAATTCCCTAACCATCTGTACATTCGCCTCCTCCGGTTCCTCAAAGAAGATGTCCAGCTGACACATTCTCAACTCAGCAAAGATATTTGGGCATTCCACTTGCAAAGTGTCCCGGTCAATATGCACCTCCGGTAATAATTTCTTTGACGCCTTGGCATTATACCTGTCCTCGGCCGGTTTGGAGACAAACCTAGTGCTGTTAAACTGTGCCGCACTAGCTTGACCCCAACCTCTCGAAAAACTGCCCGGTTCACTAGCAGAGGACCCTATGTTGCGTCTCTTCCTAGATGGATGCATTATACCTATCAAACACAGAATCTCCTATTAGTGAGGGTGTGAGTTGTGTGAACCATGGGTGGTTACTCAGACTTCACCACTACCATGGTCACATTTGCCCTTAGAACTCCATTGGGGTAATTCCACAAACACCTTGTGAGCAAGGCACTATCCTAACACATTAACCCTCAGGGATACAACAAGTCCTCCCCCAAATCAACAATTTATACTTCACCAATTCACCTCACAACAATTAGTCCCACACACACAAGTCCACACTTTCTACAACATTGTGCACATACCCCAATAAAAAGCAAAAATGAAGAAAATTAAAAGAAAAATTCAACTAGAGATACTACACGATTAAACATTGAACTAATATAAAACTTAAAACAAAAATACAATAGAAGAGGGAGAGAAGCATACCATACCTGGGCTGAGTAAAGAGTGAGAGGAGTAGGGGTTGGGGGAGATGGGTGGGAATGTGTTTGAAGTGAAGAAGAAGAAGAAGAAGGAGAAGAGAGGAGATGAGATGGTGAGTTAGGGTTTAGAGAGAGAGAGAGAGAAGATGGGGAAAGTGAGGGGATGGGCGGGTAATATTAGGGGGGTTAAAAAAATTAGAAAATAAAGAAGAAGAAAAAAAAGTGTTTTGGGGAAAGCAAAGTTACCAATAGTGCAGGGAATTGTGAAACTCCCTGGGTTAGACAACTTCTCAGCAATTGGTCTAGTCACCACCGCACTGCAGGTCTGAGTAAGAGTCACTGTGGCCAAGTCTTAGAAATTGAATTTTCGGGACATCAGGTCCTTCATCATTTTTGCATAACCATGTATCTCCTTCAAAACATCAATCAATGGAATATTTACCTAGATTTGTTTTAGCATCTCTAAGAATTTCTTGTATTGTTCCTCTTTTTGGTACTTGGCCAGCCTCTGTGGGAATGGTGCGGGGGTTCTCTTCTTCCCAATGATTTGGGTATTTTCTTTGTCAGCTACCACCTCAACTACCAGTTCCTTGGCTGTCTCAGCTTCTTTCTCAGCCTCAATCTATGTGTTATGTTATTCCTTGGCAAACTGTACTGTCACCTCGGTCAATTTCGTTGACTCATCTAGCTCAATGGGCACTGGTACAAGTGTCTCAGCCTGTCTGCTTTCTCGAGCCCTCTCTTGCTCAAAGTCTAAGTCCCTGCCATTACGTAGACTTACCGCCATCAGCTGCTTCGGGCCTTGATCTTTTGGATTTATTTGAGTGTTTGCAGGTAATGTCCCATGAGGACGATTATTCAAAGACATCGAAATCTTGCCCGTCTGCACTTCAATATTCTTAATAGCCGAATCATGTGCATCTACTCTTTCACTAATTTTTGCATTTGACCCAATAACCTGCTGCATCATTGCCTCGAGTCTAGCAAACCCATCTTCTTGCAGTCCACCATGCTGCTGCTGAGGAGGATGATACCCCTGCTGCTGATTTTGATTATTATATCCCTGTGGGCTTTGATAAGGCACCATATTGTTGTGAGGTCTCATACCTCCCATGTTTCCATTATTGAGCTGTGGCTGGACTGGCCTGTACTGCTGATTTTGTTGGCCCCAATTTTGACCACCCTGTCTCTGAACTCCATAATTAGACACACAGGGTAGTGATGATGATCACTTTCTGCATTCCTCTGGTTACCAATTGGCTGACTAATGCAAGATGTGCATAAGCCCTCATTGGTAGTATCTACAATGTGTACCTGCTGCTTCTGCCCTGACTCTTCCACCTTTTTGGTGAGTATACTCATCTGTGTCATTAACGTGGCCATGTTTTCAGCAAGAGTGTTGGATGGATCTAAGGTCACTGAGTGAACTACTGGAGTGATAGGTGCATTCCTGGTTGTCCACCCCGAATTCTATGCCATTTTGTCAAGTAGGCTCTGGCCTTCTCTCCATGTTTTGCTCAAAAATGCTCCACCAGCTGAAGCATCAACATTACCCTTCACTCCATTTGACAAACCCATGTAAAACCGCTGCCCCAACATCAGATCTAGAATACCGTGGTGCTGACATATAACCAACATCCCTTTGAATCGTTCCCATGTTTCGTGCAGTGTCTCCATTGATCTCTGTTTGAAACTCAAAATTTCATCAATTTGTTGAGCAGTCTTGTTGGGTGGGTGAAACTTGTTCACAAATTGCTTGACTAACTCCTCCCAAGTTGTTATGGAATTAATGTGGAGTGAGTTTAGCCAGGTCTGGGCAGCTCCTGTCATTGAGAATGGAAACAATAACATCTTGATTACTTCCTGGGTTACGTTGGGCTGCCTTTGAGTTTTGCAGATTGACAAGAAATTCTTCAAGTGCTATTGAGGATCTTCGATTTGTGACCCCGAAAAGGGTCCCCTGTTCTGTAACAAGTGCATCATGTTGTTCGTGATTTGAAACGAGTCAGTCTGTATCTGCGGGACTAAAATTGATGTGGCCAAGTTCTCTGCTGTGGGTTGTGCCCAATCATATAGCGCAGCCCTGGCACAAGAGGTGCCACTGGCGCTACCGGCGCAGCTGGGTCTACTATGTGATCCCCCATGTCTGGTTCGAATTGTTCAGTTGTTTGTTTTTCTGGTTGGCCCGATTCAAGGCCTTGAAAACTTTCTCGGGATTTGATAATGCTTCAAATACTTCACCAGCTCTCGATGAGTTTCTAGGCATGCACCTGTACAACCAAGTCAACAAACGTTAAAATTTCAATGTATAAATTGGGTATAGAGAAAACTGACTACACTAAGAATTTTTGTATTTCTTTCAATTGTAATTGGTAACATCGTTAATTCCCCGGCAATGATGCCAAATTTTGATCACGCCCAACTAAGCCTTATAAAAAGGACACACGGACGTTGTAAATACAATCTTTGTATTTCGCCCAGAGTCGAACCCACAAGGAATTAACCTATCAATTACTCTTATTAGACTTACGAAATTCTACGTAATCAACTTCCCAAACATTTTGAATAACACTTGAGGATGTTTCTACTAACTAAGACTGACTCTAATTAAGCAAACAAAGATTAACTATGATTAAGTTGTAAACAATTAAGAGAAAGATCTAAGGTTATGATTTCCCCTATTGATGAAATCCCTTCCAGTTATGTTTCACATAAATTCGTCTATTCGTTTCTATCAATCACGAACACTCTTATTACCACAAATCTCTCCTGAGTAATCACGACAATTTACTAGACGCACTCTCCCGAGTTACGCTAGCTGGCTTTGTTTATTACAGCTCACTTTAGATTGCACCCAAGGCTTCGTTATCCCTAATTCCACCTTTAAACCCTCAGTTATTGATCCCTCATATACTTTGGGAGTGGTGTTGTTCAACAATTACCTAAATATGCACTCTCTCCCGAGTTATGCACACTAAATAGGCACAACTACTTGAGGATCCTATCAATTAACTACAACAAGAACATAGTTAAACAAGTAGAGAGTAAACTGGGCAAACTATATTAACATAATAAGAAATTCATCCTTCAATAGGTTCCATCAAAACCCTAGACTAAGGAATTAGCTACTCATAACAAAACAAGATAAAACTACTAAATTATTCATAATGCGTAATTGCAATAATAAAGAGAAGATAGAAAAACTCTAATGTTTGGTTGCTCTTCTCACACTTATTCTTACCTCCAAAGTAGTCTAAAAACAAGATTAAAACCTTCTTGGGCGAGCTTATTGAGTTTATAAGGGTTTGGAATAAGTTTTCCTCGATTTACACTTTGGTCCCAAAAGTTCTGGCAGCTGCACAGTTCACCGCGGCCGCGGCAAAACGCGGCGCGACCGCGGTGAGAAACAATCATTCCGCCTCGCTTTAATAGTCTACCGCGGTCCAGCCGCGATCGACCGCGGTCGCGGTGGCTTCAAGCCCAGTCCTCTTTTTTGCTTCTTTCTACTCGGGTACTTCTTGATTGGCCTTTTTTTTCACATTATTGACTCCAAAACACTCCATAGTTCTTCCTCACTTGGATTAGCCCCTGTGAAGCAAAAGAACACCAATTAGAACATTTTGTTATCATTTAACCTTTAAAATAACAATAAAGCATGGTACACTTAGGGTGTAAATATCGTCTATATAGCCTATTATCAAAAAGCAAGAAATTATTTAGGCTCGTAGGATATCTGTTTTAATACATGCATGTTTTATGAAACTCTTAGGGGCGTTTTTTTTTTCGTTTGGTGTAGGTTCGAGGTCGTTTGGTTGAGAAACAAGTTATTCTGGGATTAGTTATCTCACCCTTCCATAGGGAAAAAAATATTACAATCCCGAAATTAGTTATATCACAATTTTATCTCAACCAAACATATGATAAATGTCACACCTCCTTTTTGCGCGCCCGCCCCGAAGGGTAAGATGCGCGGGTGGAGTTTTCTCCAATTTAAGTGACAATATTCGAAATGGGATTATTTATTTAATTCAGAGTCGCCACTTGGGAAAGGTTTGGCTTTTGGTGTCCCAAGTCACCGGTTTATCTTGAATCCCAAATCGAGGAAATTTTCGACTTTTCCAAATGAAGTCTGCGAACCAGAAATTCTAAGTAAGGAATTCTGTTGACCCGAGGGAAGGTGTTAGGCACCCTCGAATCCCGTGGTTCTAGCACGGTCGCTTAAATTGTTATAATGGCTAAATATCTGATTTAAATACATGTTATGACTTATGTGCTTTTATTAAGTTTAAACCGCTTTTATTATTATCATTTATTTTTATAGAATTGCAACGTCGTGAAAATGCATCTCGAACCACGTCACAATCAATGCACCCGTGGTTGTCAACACATTTCGACTCCGTTGAGATTTGGATTCGGGTCGCATCAATGCGCACCCGAATTTAAGAATATAATTTACTTAAAGTCGCGCCTAAAGAATCTAACGCGTTATTCTCTTTAGGGAGGGCAGTGGAATTCACTAAATAGTCCGTCCCAAATTCTAAGTATTTATCATGATCAATTATTGAGGGCCCCGCAATTTGCATTTTTATTTGGCGAGGCTCGTCTCATTATTTTAGAAGGGAACCCTACAGTGGCTACATTTCTACTACGTTTATCTTTAAAAAGAAGGATGATACCGAACTTTGCTTGTTTGAACAAATACAGACATGAATCTTTATTATGTTTGCCGAGCCCAAATTTGTTTGATTACCTGATTGATTGTTTATGAGGTGAGAGTTACCTCATGCTTCGTCTTCATCGAGTGGATACACTTATTAATTTTGGTAAGTGAGATTGCAAGCAAACTAACAACATATATTGAGTTATGTTTAACGACCTCCAAGTCCTATTTTTAAACTCTAACCTATTTGAAATTGATAACGAAATCGGTTGTTTATTAGGAAAATTACTACTAATTGAACTCAAAATGACTATTTGTTTCTCTCAACAATCATCACATTATTTTGAAACAAGTAATCTATACCGAGACCCGATATCGAACCTATATTGGAACAAATAATCTGACAGGAGAGCTGGCATTCATAGCCAAACTCTTAATGTGACTGCATGAGAGTTTGTTTGGGATACATTTATCCCAGACCTAGTACCACAGATTTGTCAATTCAGTGGTCTAGACAAAAATACATACAAGTGCTTGCCATGACTCTATGTTATACAGTCATAACTAAACCAAATAGAGTGTTATACTGAACTGAATGTATACTAAATCAAACATGCTGTCTATGTCATACTGTCATTACTATTGAACAATGCTATCTAACAGTTCATCTCAAACAGAATGTATGCCAGTTTATACAAAATATTTGCAGTTTGCAGTAAAAATATGAGCCCAACTAACATTCGACCTATTTTTTAACACCAATGTTATAACATAAACAGCTGTTCGTTTCTTTTATTTCTGCTTCAACTTCAAACTTTCAACAATACAAGGTTTCAGAGGTTGTGTACCTGGAAATATTTGATAATTGAAGAAAAAGGGAGTCAGCAGAATACAATGACAACAAAATGCAGCAATCACAGCACTATCAGTAGCAGCAGGGCAGAATAGCAGCAGGCAAAGCAATACAGCAAGAACAGGCTCGAGTGCAGAAATACAACTATGGCCAATAAGAAGCAATAACCAAATGACAGCAACACCCAGTGGAGTAGAATCAGAACTCCAGACAGACCAAACCAGTAGTAAACCAATGAAAACACTCGACTAATAGACACAACTGGAACTTCAAAGAATCAGAATTGATTTGAACAAGTTGAACAACTGAAACCCAAATAATAATAGGAGGAAACAGTTTCTGATTGTTGATTGTACACCTTCTATCTCTTAACATCTCTCTATCTGTGTTTTCCTAAAACCAGCTCTATCTTTTCCCTTCTATCCTCACAGTGTATGTCCTCTCCTTAATACCAGGTGGTATCCTTTTCTCTTTTTGCTCTCTTCTCTTCTCTGTGTGTGTGTTTTTCTTTTTCAGCTCTCCAGGTCCAGTGTGTATCCTCCTCTCCTTCTGTATGTCTATCTCCTCCTTATATCTCTCAATGTGCCCCCTTTATAAGCCTAAAAACTACTCCTTTTAACAGCCTCTTTTTAATATCACAGTACCCCTCCCATGTGCCCTTCCATTTTCAGTTCCACTTTAGCTAATTAAGTATTAAACCCATCAATATTCCCTGGCAGACTTATCTTTCCTATTTTATTAACTAAAAACAAACATGGGCAGTAGAATATATCTGACAGCATATGCTGTCAAATTATTTAAAACTTAACAAAGACCTTTATGCAGGCCACAGGTTGTGCACAAAGCACATGAGGTGCACCAATGCACATGCTGTGCAAGAGTGCACATGCCCTCCAATGCAGCATTTAAACCAAACATCCCTTTTACATTACTGATCCAAATCAACAGCTATAAGTAAACAAAACTGGTTCTTAAATGACTCAACAAATGCTTAGCAGAAGTAAGTCGATTTGTTATTGTTCGGACAGTTGAAAACTAATTGACGACACATGTCGACTCGACTATATTAGCATTAACATACACAATCGTAGCCAAAAATCAGACATTTAAACAGTATCGATCATGGTTCGAATTATACTGACTAAACAGAAATGCACTCGAGGAGTCAACTAGTCAATCCAAACTCGAAAATCAGCTACTTGCACAAACAAATACATAATGCCTTATCAGAATAGGAGGGGGAATTTAGACAAACAACAGAGGTTCAGGCAAAGTGATTGAAGCACAGTTGATAGAAGTCAAGGACATAAACAGAAAACGAACAGACCCTTACAACAAACCAAGTATGGTTTGGTCACGAGGGGGGTATGGGGAGTGCCTAGTATGAATTTAAGGCAGATCGGTGTAGATTAGGTTCCGACTCGAATCTTCAAATGAAGATTCGAGAAGGTGGGACAAGATTCGAAGTGTGTGGTTGGTAGATTTGGGTTCAGGATGACATGGGGGTTCTATGGTGTTCAGGTGGAGGTCACCGGCGTTCAGGCCGCCGGGTTTCTGGTGAAGGTGTGCAGGGGCGGCTAGGGTTTGAGGGGAAGGGTTTATGGAGACGAAGGCTGGGGTTAGGATAGGGGGCAGGGTAGGATTATGGGCTTATATAGTTAGTGGGTGGGTTGATCTCAACCGTTAGATCAATCTAGATCTACGGTTTGGATTTGATGGTCTTAAGTGGAACGGTGTCGTTTTGAGGGTAAAGGGTTTTGGGTTGGTCCGGGTGAAAACGGGTCGGGTTCCTCAGTGGGTGGTGGGGAAGTGATCTTGGCCGTTGATCAATCTGAGATCAACGGCCCAGATCACACTGGACTAAAACGGCGTCGTTTGGACGCCCTGGGTATCAGGTGGTCTGGACCGGGCAGGCCTGGGTTTTGGGCTGTTTGTTTGGGCCAATTTTGTCAAAATTGGCCCAAGTCCGGAAGGGGTCTTTTCTTTTTCTTTTCTTTCTCTTTTTTTTTATTTAAAAACAAAACTAAGCAAAAAAATCAAATTAAAAAAAATTAAATACACACTCAATACAATTATTCACACACACTAAAATATTTCAAAACAGGTAAAATCAAACAAATCAAAATCACGGACGAAGATGCCTATTTATGATTTTCTTTTTTTTAACGACCGGATTACGGTTCGAATTATGCCTGACACACACATTTTGTATTTTAAATAAATAAATAAGAAAAAATAAAAATGGGCAAAAGTCACAAATAAATCAACAAAGTGCCGCACAGAAATCCGAAAATTGTACAGCAGGGCCAATTATTATTTTTTATTTCTTTTGGAGCGATTGTCGTGCGAAACAAAAATCACGTGCTCACAATAAACATATTTTGAATTTAATCCGGAATTAATTATTCATTATCCCTTATACCAAACGAGCCCTTTAGAAAGTAAAAATCAAGAATTGGCTCGCGGTGCTGACTGTGAGTTAACTTTTGTTGGCTTTATAAAAAAATAAAAAAAATAAAAAAGTGTGGACTAGGCAGAAACTTTCATTAATAACATGTTGTAACGGAATATATAAATTTGCATGAAAATACACCGACTAAATGAAAAGAGAAAGCGACACAAAACACTCGATCTATCTTTCTCTTCACGTTTAAGTTTGTGCCAATTCTTGCTTCTTCTGTTTCATTATGGAGTTTGTTCAATTGTTCCAGCTTTAGACTTATGTACTCTCACATTCTTATATATATATATGATTGAACTTATACACACTAATAGTATAAAGAATTTTATATTACATTGCCAGTGCAAATATTACATATTATAGCAAATAATACGACTTATATATTTCAGTTACTAGAAATTCCATCATTAATGGATTGTTACATGCAGTTATCTTCTAGTTACTTGATATGATAAATATGCATTTTCACATTATCAATGTATACAAGTTAAACTCTGGACAAATATACCCTGAAACAAGCGGTGTCACGTGTTACCGCTTCAAAATATTTTACTTAATATGTATATATAGATAACAAGCACGACAAATATATTGAGTATAAATATAAAAAAAATTACACTACTTATTATTATAATGATTTATTCATTTGTTCATTTTAAATAGGGAGAAATATAAAAATAGCCAGATTTACAACTGGTCATTCAAAAATAGCTCAGTTTCAAAAGTAATCGAAATTTAGCCACTTTTCATGTAAAGATAAATCTGAGCGAAAACACTGTTCAAAACCCGGAAAATACGCCCGTATATTATACTGGTATGCTGGAACTCCAGCGTATTATATGGGAGTTCCAGGATAACTATGTTGGAACTCCCGCATAATATGTTGGAGTTCTAGCATAAGTACACTAGAACTCCAGCATAATATACTGGAGTTCCAGCAAGTATAAATGTCCAGTATAATGTACTGGAGTTTGGAACATCGGTGCTCCAGTCTCCCGTATATTATACAGGAGTCAGCAAAGTATACCGGTCCAACATAATATGCTGGAGTTCGTACACAGATGCACCGAACTCCCGTATATTATGCGGGACCGGTCTCTGTTGCAGCAAAATAGTAGCTATTTTTCATTGACTTCGTAAACGGTGGCTATTTTTGAATGACCAGTCCGAAAAATGGCTATACCGTTCTATTTTTTAAATATTAATACATACGTAGGCCCTAGTTACTCATGTATATAAGAGTACTTTTCGAAAGTCGACTCATTTGAACCATGAACAAGTTCTTGAAATTCCATAAAAAATAGAAATTATGGAAAGCACTTTGACTAATGAACAACGAACAACGAAGTGGATCATGTCTGAGAAGTAAAGCAAACATCTCTAAATAATGTTTAATCTTACACTTAAAGTACGGATATGTAAAAAAAATTGCAACAACTTTTATCTACTTTCAAGCCAAGCTATGTAATCCCACTAAATCATCCAATTTTCACCACTAAATACACTACATATAAATATTAATACTATGGTTTTCACTTGATTTATCCAAAATCATATATAGGCCAACAAAAAACAAACACTAAATCATATATCATGGCTAAGACAAAGATACTCTTCATTTTATTTCTTGTTTTGTTAGTTGAGTCTCTTGGAAATGCACTTGAGAAGAATCTTGAAGAAGAAATTTTTTCAGAGTTTGAAGATTTTGATGACATTAATGAAGATGAAGAAGAAGTATTTGAACTACAGAAAAATGGAAGGGGGAATAAAGTTCTTGTCAATGTTGATAGTTTTGGTGCAGTTGGTGATGGAACTTCTGATGACACCAAGGTAAAGATTATGCTTTTGGTTTTTCGTAAACGATTTAGCTTATATGTACTGACAGTACGATGATAACAACAACAACAAACCCAGCGAATTCCCACAAGTGGGGTCTGGGGAGGGTAGTGTGTACGCAGACTTTGCCCTTGTGTTGGGAGAGCAGAGAGGCTGTTTACGATCTTATATGTACTAACATTGTAGATTTTTTATTTTAACATGTTATGTATAGGGAGGTAGCGTGCATTGTTTTTAAGGTTACTTATCTCACTCTTTATGGACGATTATCCATAGTTAAAGTTACATTCTTCCACTTTCTAAGTGGGCGTTTGGACATAAGAATTGTAAAATTCCAAAATAGAGGGAAATTTTTTTTCAAGTGAAAATGGTATTTGAGTTCAGAGTTGTGTTTGGACATGAATATAATTTTGGGTTGTTTTTGAAGTTCTGTCAGTGATTTGAGTGAAAATTTTAAAAAACACCTTTTTGGATTTTTTAAATTTTCGAAAATTTCCAAAATGCATCTTCAACGGGAAATTGAAAATTTTATGAGCAAAAGTTGATTTCGGGAAAAAATAAAATTTTTCTAATGGCCTCTAAAATTGCTGTAAATTTCAGGCATTTGTAGATGCATGGAACCAAGCTTGTTCGAAACGAAGATCAGTCTTCTTGGTCCCTTCAGGACGCACTTATCTAGTGAATGCAACCAGATTCAACGGGCCTTGTGCCAACAGATTAATCATCCAGGTGATTACTTAAATCCTGTGGTTAATTTTCATATAATGTTGCTGAATTTTATCCATTATAATTATAAAGTTATAAAACTATTTCGATCACAGTAAAGTAACCCAACTATGTGTGAATTGCTTAAAAGTAGAAACGATCGAAAGGACAAAGAGGGTGTTTGGCTAAGCTTATAAGCTGGTCAAACTGGCTTATAAGCACTTTTTGGCTTATATACGCGTTTGGTAAATTTAAAAGTGCTTATAAGCCAAAAATAAGCCAAAAGCCATAAGTTGGTCTCCCCAAACTTATCAAATTTCAGCTTATAAACACTTTAAGTTTGACCAAAATATTTACTATTCTATCCAAACAAAACTCTTCATATACCCAGTTCTTCAGTTGCATATTATTAATTTCAACACTTTTATCCAAACACATAACTGCTTATTTTTTAAATCAATTTCAACACTTAAAAGTGCTTTTCAGCACCTATTGCTTATCAGTTACTCTAAATCAGCTAAGCCAAACGGGCTCAAATTTATGGTTTGAAAATGTTTTTTCTATACCAGGTCGATGGAACCATAATGGCACCAAGCGATCCTGAGGACTGGGATCCAAAGAGTCCAAAAGCTTGGCTTGTGTTCAACAATTTGACAGGAACTACATTCCAAGGGCATGGAGTAATTGATGGATCAGGCAGCAAATGGTGGGCAGCATCATGCAAGAAGAACAAGACCAATGTAACATACACAAAAAGCTATATATCACACTTTTTTCGTTTAACTTTTTGTCAGACAGAGACAGATCTAGTGCGGTTCTACTGGTTCAACTGAACTCAAAGATTTCTGCTCGACTATGTATACATATGCAAAAAAAAAGTATATATATGTTGAGATCACACTCATTTTGAACCAACTAACTGTAAATCCTAGATTCGCACCTCCGCTGACAAACAACTATTTTGGGGTGATGTTCTAACTATTTCTTTTCTTTGGTTTTTTGTGTGTTGATAACAGCCTTGTAAAGCAGCACCAAGGGTAAGGACTTAATTCTTGTAGTCTTGACTCTTTGTTTTATTACTCTTATCTTCTTAGCTTGATAAACTGACGAGAAACTTCGAATTGCAGGCATTAACTATAGACTCAAGCTCAGGAATAAGGGTGAAGGGCCTTACATTCCAAAATAGCCAACAGATGCATTTTGTCATTTCTCGATCGGATTCTGTACGTGTAAATGGCATTATGATTTCTTCTCCTGGAGATAGTCCTAATACCGATGGAATCCATATAAGTGAATCAACAAATGTTGTACTCCAGGACTGCAAAATCGGGACAGGTTTCCACACTATCCCTCTATATGTCATGTTATCTACTTTCCGTTCTCCTTATTTCTCTGACAGCAACAACAACAACATATCCAGTATAATCCCACAAGTGGGGTCTGGAGAGGGTAGTGTGACACATCAGACCGTGGAGGTAGTGAGGCTCGTCATTTCTTAAAAAAAATTGCAACATCATTAGTTTCACAATTTAAAAGACCGATCTGCTTGCACGATATAATGTACATGCAAAACTATGGAATGTGCCTTTTTCAGCAAATTTCATACATAATGTGTGTTTTGTGGTCAAAGAATGAATATGGTTAACTTGTTTTTGATATGTAGGCGATGACTGCATATCAATCGTCAATGCTAGTTCCAATATCAGGATGAAGACAATCCACTGTGGTCCTGGCCATGGAATCAGGTAATTTATTCCACATAAGTTGAATCAGTGCTGAACTAGTATGTAAGAATTAGCTGAAGTATTGTTCTAACTTATTGTGAGAATTCCTCATAAAATGACTAGTTTTAAGCTGGTAGTTAACCTACCGAAACACTCCTCCTTTATCCAGGCTTGGGGTCGAGGCATAGTTGTTGTTCTTGTTGTATCATTCTAACCTATGTTCCCTCAATTGATTCTGTTACATGATTGATCTTTGCCCAGCATTGGGAGCCTTGGTAAGGACGACTCTGTCGGCATAGTGACAAGGGTAGTACTGGATACTGCATTCCTCAAAGGTACCACAAACGGCCTCAGGATCAAGACATGGCAGGTACAAGTTCTTGTTATAACCTTAGTTAAAGGGCAGCCCGGTGTACGAAACTCCCGCTATGTGCTGGGTTCGGGGAAAGACCGGACCACGAGGGTCTATTGTACGCGCGCAGCCTTACCTTGCATTTCTGCAAGAGGCTGTTTCCTTTTCCTTGTTCATAATTGAATTTAGTTTCTATAGGGAGACTGATGTGAAGTCCTTAATTTTCATAGGGAGGATCAGGTTATGTTCGCACAGTGCGCTTCCAAAATGTAAGGATGGAAGATGTTTCAAATCCAATCATCATCGATCAATTCTATTGCGACTCACAAAAACCTTGCCATAATCAGGTACAACATAGGCATAGTTCTTAAGTTAACTTTTGTGTGCTTCGGCAGAGGCGGAGTCAGGATTTGAATCTTGTGGGTACGGGGATTCTAGTTCTTTTATGTTACTAGGTTTCAACTTAACAATTTATACATATTTAGTGATTTTTTAAATACAAATACATAGTTTGGACCAAAGTTACTGGATTTGGCTGAACGTACAAGTCCTACGCGAAGTATGACACAGTGTGTTTAATTTGACATTGTAGACATCTGCAGTTGAGATAAGTGAAGTAATGTATCGCAACGTTAGTGGAACGTCAAAAAGCCAAAAGGCGATGAAATTCGCGTGTAGTGACACCGTCCCCTGCAGCCACATTACCCTGGACAATGTCAACTTAGAGGGTAGAGATGGCACAGCTGAAGTATACTGCAACTCTGCAACAGGCATTATAGCCGGTTATGTTCATCCAGAAGCAGAGTGTCTCAACTCATCTGATAAGAAAATTGAGCAGAAAATTGAAGAATACAATGTTCACACTGAGCTATGATTTGGCTTCCTTTTATCTACAATTCAACACTATTATTGAAGCAGATATTTTGATTACAAAGCATATAGTATAGTAATATATAGTATAGTAAGTATTCATTGAAATATTCATTTGTGTAATCTCAGATTCTGAGATATCTAGCTAAGATACAAGCTAACTAAATCATTTTACAAGGGATGCCTTTGAAATGTATCTATATAAATTTACACTTGATTTATCTTTCCTAGAGAAACTTTATGTATTATTTCCACTTATTGTAATTATGTTTTATATCCAAATATATTGAATGAGAAGTTTTATAATGGTCATTTGTTGTTTATTTTCTTTTTATGTGTAGTCAAATCTCAGTTTTTATGCAATTTAAATTACTTGTTATTTTTAACTAGTTTCATTCAACAATACTCTCTGCTATCCAATTAGTCTCAATAATTAAATCTAATCTAACTTCGTTGCTTCCTTTAACATTAGGTATTTTACATGTACTTTATTACAGTATCTCATTAAAACCAAAAAGAAAAAGAAACAAAATTAAATTAATGTAAGAAGATGTTTTTAAATCTTTACATATATAGCCGACCAACAACAACAACAACAACAACAACCCAGTATAATCCCACTTAGTGGGGTCTGGGGAGGGTAGTGTGTACGCAGACCTTACCCCTACCCTAGGGTAGATAGACTGTTTCCAAATAGACCCCCGACATCCTTCCCCCCAAGAACTTCCCACCTTGCTCTTGGGGAGACTCGAACTCACAACCTCTCGGTTGGAAGTGGGGGTTGCTTACATATATAGCCGACCGGATTCATTAATTTAATTTCCTAGACTGTAATATATAATAAATTATAGAATAATAATGCAAATTATACATATATATATATATATATATATATATATATATATATATATATATATATTTAATTTAACCAATTGGGGGGACAGTTATTTAGGTTAAATGTTCTCGACGAATTAGCTCAAATAGCCATCCACCTAACTACTTAAACTAAAAATAGCCCGCGGATGTATAACATATGTATAATACATATATAATGAGTATAATCGTGTATGATCTGTTTATAATCTATATATGTCGGTTAGGAAAAATAAATAGTGAATCTGATAGACTATTTGTGTAAAGATCTTGGGGCAGTTGCATCTATACCTGCTTTTTGTGTCACGTTTTAACTTGTGCCCGCTTTGCAAAAAAAATTGCAAGCGTACCCGCTTTTTCGTATAACTTCAGCATACTGGGCTGAAGTAGTAAAGACAATCACGCAAAACTTCAGCATTCTAGTAGCCGGGTCTGAAGTTCAGCTCTAGAACTGAAGTTTTTGTTTTGTAACTGTCGAACTTCAGCTCTAGAGCTGAAGTTTTTGTTTGTAACTGACGAAGTTTTTGTTTGTAAGCTTCAGCTCTAGAGCTAAAGTTTTTGTTTTGTAACTGTCAAACTTTAGCTCTAGAGCCGAAGTTTTTGTTTGTAACTGGCGAAGTTTTTGTTTGTAAGTTTCAGCTCTAGAGCTGAAATTTTTGTTTGTACTAATATTTTACTTGGCTCTCCTCTTCTGGAGTCTGAAATTTTTCTAATCACTTAACTGAGTTTCCTGTACTTAGCAAAGACAGCTATAATCACTGGTGATTTCATATGGATAACTCTTTGTACTTTTTGTAGCCAAGATGAGAGTAGTTAATCTGTCGTTTATCCTTAATTATGGTGGTTCTTTGTTTAGGCGAAAAGTTGCTACAAATTACTTGGCCTACTTGTCATAGTTGTGTTTGTGTAGTATATATTCCCTTCATGTTACTCCATTCTACTTCATCACAGGTTGCCGTTTTTGAGCTCAATAGATGACTCGTTCCACTTCATGAAAAATCTAAACAAACAGTTAAGTTAAATTCATAACTATGCTTACGTAAAAGAATATTAATTGAGACAAAACGAAGAAGAAATAATCGGCATCAACAACAGCAGAAGAAAGAAAAAGAAAACAAAGGAGGAGAAGGAGGAGGAGAAAGGGGGTTGAAGTTACTTAAAAAGTGAGTACAAGTTAAAAGTTTAAAAAAAATGAGTATACGTTAAATGGGGGCGACCAAACAAGGCGCAAGTGCAATTTTTACAAGATCTTCTTCAAGCTTTTAAGCTGGCCCAATCCTTGTGTAGACAGTAATGGGCCGGCCCATTAATAACAATTCCTCTCCCTTCTCATCTCAACAAATAAAGAACAAACCCCTCCATCAATTAGGGCTTTGGTTTTCGAACTTTTTCTCTCAGAGAGTAAGATTTCGCATTCAGTCAAATTCTCTGCCTAATTTCTCTCCCCGATTTCGTCAATGGCAAATCGTACGTACAATTTTGCTTCCACTTCTAAACGAGTACCTTTTTTGTGTGCAATATGTGTAGTTTAGCAATTAAGCCCTTTCAATTTGATTTGATGCAGCAGCAGGGCGGTCGTTTTTGCAAGTGGCAGCTACAGAGGAGGCTGTGGCGCCGCCACTCAGGGTTGTTCAGATTGAAGGACTGGTATTACGACCTGCTATCTCTTTCCCTTTTTTCTTTCTGTTTTGTTGTAATTAGCCAATAAAATCATAGATAAAGTAGTATATAGCTCAATTGGAAGAGTTCCTAGTTGGTTCAGTGACAATCCTCAAAATCCAACTCTAAAATAGTAACACCCAAGGGTGTGACCTAGTGGTCAATGAAGTGGGTTAAGAGCCATGGGGTCTTCAGCTTCAATTCGGAGGCAAAAATTGCTTTCCATATGTCCAAGTTTTGGTGGACAATGTTATTAATGCTACATGTGCTGGTGGGAGCAGGTGCCCCATGAAATATTTGAGGTACGTATAAGTTGGAAGTAGCAGCACCCAAGTGTCTAGTCTAGGGGTCAATGAAGTGAGTTTAGAACCATGAGGTTTCATGTTCAAAACTGAACAGAGGCAAAAAACACTAGGTGATTTCTTCCCTATGTCCAAGCCTTAGTGGACATAGTTACAGGTAATGCATGGTGGGAGATAGCATGTGCCCCGTGGAATACTTGAGGTATGTGCAAGTTGGCCCAAATACAGCCATCAAAGGGGGTGGCCCTGTAGTCCCCTTGCGAACCAACTTTCAGATCCTGGGATGGAGAACACTAGGTGAAATGTTTCTATCATCCTAAACTTTGTTGGCTAGACTTAGTGGTGGAGCCATAAATTTATACACGGGGATTCAAAAAAATTTAAAGTGTCACACTTAGGATTCCTGTGATCTAAAGAGAATTTTGAACTTTGCCACTACAAGAATCTACCTTTCTATCAAAGGGATTCAATAGTTCATATTTAACCGATTAAATTTGTTTTTGCCCTATTTGTGCAGTATATTTTTTCGACGAAGGGGATTCATTTGAACCTCCTTGCTTCCATTTATCTCCACTTTCGAGTAAAGTTACACGTGTATGTGCATTAGCGGGAGTTAGTAGGTACCCAAACAAAATAGAAAAAAAAGAAAGAAAAGAAAACTGAGTGGTCTCTTATTTAAATTGCCATCGTACTAGCTTGCACGTCTTGAATATTTCTCTACTCTGGTAGTTCCATTGGTATATGTATTTAGGGTATTCTTAAATAAAGAGTCTTATACCTATTGAGAAAGGACGAGAACAATGACAAGGGATAGTAGGGCATGTAAAATAGTATAGAGGGAGTAATATTTATGTCTACTTTTTTTATGACCGAGAAATCCGTCCAGGGACAACCTTGGGAACAACCACAGGCCTCGAAGCTCGGCGATAATAGGCCCGTCCCTTTACCTTTCTCCACGTAAATACCAGATTCAGTTGGCACAGGGCTCGAACCCGCGGCTTAAGTCACAAGCTCCTCAACCCTTTGCCACTTGAGCTGAGCCCTTGAGAAATATTTGTCTATACCCTTAATGTTGTATTACTATGTTTTTAGTGATGCCACATAGCACTGGGGAATATGGGTGGGAAAAAGATTTGTTCTTTCTTCTTGTAGTATAAGTGCATCTTGGACTGCCTGTTCGTGTGTGCTTTCCTGAAGTAAACTGTGTTCTACAGGTTATTTTGAAAATAATAAAGCACTGCCAGGAGTTTTCACCAGCTTTAGTCACTGGGCAACTTCTTGGATTGGATGTTGGGAGCGTTCTTGAAGTCACTAACTGTTTTCCCTTTCCGGTATGCTGAACTAGTCTTTCACGCTTCTTATTTATACAGAAAAATGCCTTTTGAATTTATGTCACCAAATGCTTGCTTCACGTCTGTCTTGCTCAGGTTCGTGAGGAAGATGAGGAGATAGAAGCTGAGGGTGCTAATTATCAGCTTGAGATGATGAGATGCCTGAGGGAGGTTAATGTTGACAACAACACCGTTGGTTGGTAAGATACTTTCTGACTGTTAGACATTATTTAATCTTGGTAGGACATTTGGTTCTTCTTCCTAAGTAATAAAATATGTTTGTTTTTGGGCAAGATATTCTAGTACTTCCGTTCCTAGCTTTAAATTCATGAGGTAACAAGGAATGCTTTTGCCATGTCCCTTCTTCCAACAAGTTGACATATTAACTTTTACCTCATTAATAATTTGTCCCAAATATGAATCTCATCCGGGGGTATTTTCCAGGTATCAATCAACTTTATTTGGTTCTTTCCAGACTGTGGAACTGATAGAGACCTTCATGAATTACCAGGTATCCTTCTCCATCTCTTTGTTGGATTCTGAACCGGTTTTTTTCAGCGGTGAAGCTATTCTTTCTTTGGTTCTGTTTCTGTGCTGATAACTGGGGTATGGATATTCGGTTGCTACTACAGAATATCTTTTTTTTTGATTTTCTCTTGGCATGTTTATTAGTATACCTTTGTCCAGTTCAGAATTTTGCAAGGTGCAGCTTTTGATGCTTTCTTTTTCTGTCATGAGATCTTTGTAAATTATACCCACCCCAAATTAAGTTTTGTTGAACTACTGATGGAGCTTTTCGAATATGCTAGTACATTTCACTTGAAAAGTCGTAGTAGGCGTATGGACATAAAAATTGTAATTTTTGAAAAAAAAGTAGTATTTGAAGTTAAGTTAAAAAATAGTATTTGGAATTTGAAATTATTGGACATGCATTACACTTGGAATTTGAAATTATTGGACATGCATTACACTTGAAAAAGTGTTGCAGTTTTGTGAGTCGGGATTTTTTTTTCATATACTGCTGGCCCTAAATAAGTCCAAGACTCCAAGGCATCCCAGAAAAATTTGCAAAAACTGTTATACCCTTTTGGTTTAAAGTTTAAACACTAGGGCTCTATGCCTGAAAGACCACTGTATCCTGTTAATGATCTGCAGATTTGCAAGACTAATGCCCTGAAGTGCCTTTGCAGCTTAAGGCTCAAAATTTAGTGAGTGAATCACACCGACAACATATTTTAGTATAACTAGTAACTGTTTGCTCTGGTCAAAGAGCAGATGGAAATTGGTTATTTTTTGTTAGCCTTTAATGAAATAAGGAACATGTAAAGATATTTACCTATGAAGGGAGCGACCTTTTTGATAGGCAAGGATGAGGAAAAGCTCATGGAATTGGACTAAAAAAAGAGTCAAGTTTGAATTTCAAAGTTTAGCAAATGTGAATTGGAAGAAAGTGAGCAGCCAAGGGTGTGGCCTAGTGGTCAATGAAGTGGGCGAGAACCATGAGGTCTCGGGTTCAAATCCCAGCGTAGGCAAAAAACACTAGGCGATTTTTTCCATCTATCCAAGCCTTGGTTGACAAGCATAGCTTTTATAGCTGCTTTATCGGCTTGACGTCGTGTAAGCCAGAAATGAATTAACAAATATGAAGCAAGACCTACTCCCTTCCATCCCAGGAATAATTGTTATCTCCAGTCATCAACTTTGGCATAAAAAAAGTAGGAATGGATAAATAACACATAAATCGAGGGCTATGCGGATCCTCAGACATATATGAAATGGAATAAAGATGGACCAAGCTGGATAGAGTTACCTAGTACCTCTTGCTGGTGGGAGGTGGCAGGTATTCCGTGGAATTAGTTGAGGTGCGCGCAAGCTAGCCCGGACGTCACGGTTATCCCAAAAAAAAGAAAGAAATAGAAAGTAATCATCCATAACCAAAATGAGATAGCTGCTTTATGGCGACTCCAACGTCTGCATGGAGTAAAAACTCTGGGGCTCGCTCTCGCCTTGACTCTAGCTTTATAAATGAGCTTTCATCGCTATGCATTTCAGTAGTAATCTCCTGCTGGTTCTCTAGCAGGGAAAACCCAACCCACTAAGATTATGCGGCCCTATTTAAAGCAACATGAGAAATGTATCCCATTTAGGAATTTGAGGGAACCAAAACGCTTCTCAAAAAGTCAACTTCTGACCAACTGCTTGAGTTAAACATCTGTAAAAAAGATTTCAAAGTCAAATGTCACAAGCTTTAGTTTATTCTTCCAAGCTTAAGTTATGTATTATTTTCACATGGAAAAACTACTAGCATTTTCCCATTTGTTGATTTTTTGAAGATGAAACACTTTATACTGTAAACAAAAACTTCTCTTACTGATATTCTCCTAAATATTAATTGTATATGTATTTTGGCTTGGTTACTTGCGTTATTTATTTTTAATTAGTAGCTATAAATCTGAACAATTTATTGTACTTAAGACTCTATGATGTTTGTGATTGCAGGAGAATATAAAACGTTGTGTCTGCATAATTTATGATCCTTCAAGATCCAACCAAGGTGTCTTGGCTTTGAAAGCCTTGAAGCTTTCGGACTCTTTCATGGAACTCTATAAGAGTAACAACTTTACTGGAGAAAAGTATGTTTATTCTTGAGTTGCTCCTTTTAACCTTTCCCTCTCAAGAGAAGTATGTTTATGGTACCATTGAAGTAAAAGTAAACAAATTGTAATTGCTGATATTGTTTTACTGTTCTAGGTTGAGAGAAAAGAATCTTTCATGGGTTGACATCTTTGAAGAGATACCAGTATGCTTCTAATGCTTCCTTATCCTGTTTACTTTTGGCACTTATGTCATCATATGTAGATACTATATTTCTATGCTAGATTTTTCATAGATAATATATTGTTCACTGCTTCATAGCCTGTTACCATTTTGCATGTAAAAGACAGTTGTATACTTGTATTGATTTGAAGATAAGTTGTTTGAGATATAGTTCTGATTTAGTAGCCTTTTTTCCTTTTATCTGATTTTTGAAAAAGATTCTTCTTCCTTTTAAGATTAGATTTGATATATACATGCGATGCTTTGCTATGCTATTTCTTGGAATTATACATTATTTTGAGCAACTCCATGCAGTGATCCAGTAAAAGTCTTCTGTTTCATTGCTGAAATTAATTTCCTATTGTTTTGACAGATAAAAGTTTCAAATTCCGCACTCATTAGTGCTTTTATGACTGAACTGGAGCCTGATACACCTGTAACTCAGGTAATGTAACTGAAATTTGGCAGAATACTCGAATGTCTGTATATGTTGGCAAACTGTAACCCGGATTTTTTTTTTGGTATGTGTGTGTGTGCGTGTGTCAGTGTGATTATGAACGGCTACAATTGTCAACTAATCCATATTTGGAGAGAAATGTGGAATTTTTGATTGAATGCATGGATGACTTGTCAATGGAACAGCAGAAGGTTTGTCTTTCCTATTCTTAGTTCAATCTTTCCCTTTCTTGTATTAACGTACGTGTGATGGTTCACTAAGATTAACACTTAATTTGCAGTTCCAATTCTATTACCGGAATCTTTCTCGTCAACAAGCTCAGCAGCAAGCTTGGCTTCAAAAGAGGAGGTATCTTTTTTTTTGGGGGCATACTCAAGTAGTTGTCATTTTTGACGTACTTCATTAACCTTATTTTAAAAAAAGGTAGTTGTCACTTTTTAGGGCATTTTGAAAGAAGGATTACAACAGTTTTGGGGTAAGCTTAGTATGACTTGATGATCTGGGCCTCAACAAGACAGCTCCTGCCTTAATTCATAAGAAGTAAAAGTTTAAGAAGTTAGAGTCTGACACTTCCTGAGATGGAATATATTTGGCTATTCAGGAAATACTATTGGACAACTTTAGCAGACAATTATATTTTAGGGATAGGAAGGAGAAAGGTCTTGAGCAATTGCCACAAATTGATAATGGAACATGCTGTTTAGATCCTTAAATGCTTGTAATCTAACTTGTAGTCAAGGTTGAATCTTTTGCCGAGCTATGCTCTGGTAAAGTTTGCAAATCATGATGTCTAATCAGAGGTCCTTGTTTATATCTAATTATATCCATCTAATTCTGGCTTCTGTCCTTTACAGGTCTGATAACAATGCACGCAAAGCTGCAGGAGAAGAACCTCTGCCAGAGGAGGATCCCTCTAATCCCATCTTTAAGCCACTTCCAGAGCCCTCGCGGTTGGATAGCTTTCTCATAACTAATCAAATAGCAAACTACTGCAACCAGATTAATGGGTAAGTTACCGTCTTCAGTGCTTATTGTTTGCCGTTATATGTGAGTTTGACACATGATGGCTGAATTTTGCTGACCCTTAGCTGATCCCTTTTCTACTGGGGCAAGTGCTTCATGTTTTGAAAATTTTGCCCTCACATACACACACATGTATAGAGAGAGCGTTTTCTCTGGATGTATTTTAGTAGATTAAGGCTGCCTGTCTTGTGGTGTGGCATTACAAATGTGGGTTTGGGCATTAGTATATGGAATTTTGTTGCATTATCCATGACCACTGAGGATAAACTAAGATGTCACCTGTCCCCTATATTACGTGGATTTTTGGTATGGGTATGCACATCTGAGAGTTCTCTATATATTTCTGCCAAAATCCACTCACCCTCTCCAAAAGAAGATTAAAAAATATAAAAAAGAAAAACAGAAATAGACAACTCTTGTAAAAGGAATACACGAGTATCGGAATGTGAGGCCAGAAACTTTTACCTGATGGATGTGTTTAACATTTTCAAATCTTTTTAGACGTTTGGTGTCCTTTTTGGTGCAATGGAAATTAGCTCTCCAAGGAACTAGACCAATTTGTTGATTGTGCAACAATTACTTGGTATTCTGATTGGCAGCTGCCAAATTACGTAGAGGTTGTTGGTCAGATCAGAGTACTATAAAGAATTATTGATTAGATAAAATAAGTGGTGTGCTTTCAATTCTGTTGGTCACTTTTGCTACCAATGCTTCTCATTTGACAACCAAGATTTAGGACTTCCATTTATAATTTCTTATTCTTCGTGGTTTCATTCTCCTGTAATTTTTCGTTCTTCTGATTATGAACATGTTTGTATGTGGTTTGCAGTGTTGCGGGACAAAGCTTCAGTAGACTATATCTGATGAAGGCTCTACACGAGAATTGAAGCAGTTTTGAGTGAACAATTTGTAACTTAAAAGTTTTGTGCCGTGATTTTCTCAAACTGAGTTGGCATGGAAAGAGAATGGTCTTTCCTGTGTAGGTTCTGTTCTTTCTTTAGCTTATTACTTTCAGATTTTTTGTCATGAACAATCAGGTGTAGCCTATAAACTGATTAGATGAAATTGAAGGCAAATATCTTACGATCTTGTTGTCGGACTTATAAATGTGAACAACTACATCTAGTATGTAAAGGAGTAAGGATCTCCGGATCGATAACTTTATTGTTTTAAGATCAATGGTTTTGAATACCCTCATTGCTGCAGTGAGCAAGAACAAAGTGCTTCACCTCATATGATTTAGTTGTTTGTTCCTGAACTAGAACTACTCTGGAGTTCTGCGATTTGGCTATGGAAAAGTATTGATAGAAATTTTCCAGAAACATGAGACTTTGTGACTGAAAAATGCCAAACAGGCGCAGCACCGGAATTTTTTTCATAGCGGCATAAGATTGATTTGGCTTTTCGACACAAAATTAAGATGATTTTTTCCCATGTCACTCCCCTTTGTTACCTAGCTTAAAGTAAAAATAGGTGACAGCTGATAGACACGTTCCTAAAAATGTTCCTACTCGTCTATGAAAATCATAAAAGTTGCTGGAATTAGGAATGGCAATGAGGCGGGGAAAACCCACAAAAAATTCAACCCGCCCCGCATAGTTATTTTTTCATTTTTCACTCTGCCCCGCCCCGCCCCACTTAATTTTTTCTCTTTTTTCTTTATTTTTTTTAAAAAACAAACTAGTTTGACATTTTATTATTTTAACCAAACGTGCCTAATCAGGGAAACATTCTGCATTTGTGACTCCAAATAAATCATTGCATTCCACAGCTTCTACAAGAGTTTGCTCTTCTTTTTGTCATGGATGGGATGTTTTCAAGAAGGCAATTACATTATTTTGATCAACTAACGATACAATTTCATCAACTAAAAATACAATTTCTTCGACTATCTGTCCATATTTTAGTGGAACTCATCTTTGATTTGCATGTTAATTATATTGCTGGTAGGTACATTAGGAATTAGAAACGCAGATATCCTTATATCAACTTGTCTGATAGTAAGATAAACAGCTTAGGCAAATTAGTTAATTAAATCAAAATAGTATTCATGCTAGTGAAGAAGAATGTGAAATTGTAGTTGAAATGATTTCTTTGTTTCAAAAAAGATAAAATTTAAAGTTGCCCCGCATTAAACCCGCAACCCGCCCCGCCTTAAAAATTTTAAAAATTGTTTTAACCTGCCCGCACCCGCACCTGCACAAGAGTAAACTCGCCCCGCACCCGCCCCGCCCCATTGCCATCCCTAGTTGGAATCGCGATTCTTGAATTTTTAGAATAAAGAAAATCAAGCTTATTTATTATTTGTTTTTTACACGACTAACAGCCAAAGAACAAGAAATTCAAACTCCCTCTGTTGCTACAAGAAAAGAAGGTGAAAGGAAGTGGCATGATAAAAATAGTTTCAAACACAGATTCCATTCTGTAAAGTGATTTCTGGCAATGCTTTAGGTACAATAGAACAAATACAAACATAACAAGTTACTTGCAACGTTATATCCACTTTCACTAAAATGGGTACCTTTTTGTATGAGCAATAAACCAGTAAATTTACTTCCAAAATGATTTTCAGATAAGTGAAAACAAATAAACTTCATCAGGATAAGTTCAAGAAAAAGGAACAAGCAAGATTGAAGTGACTGCACCCTCCCATATTTTTCATACAAATGACAGAGAAGTACCAAACTCTCTTATCACTATCTAGTAACAAAAAAAAAAAAAAAAAACCAAATTAGGAGCTTAAGATAATAATAATAGGACAATGAAGTTTGTGACATGTTTAGTATGCTTCCATTCTTTGAGGAACAGGTGTTTTGATGACCTGCAAGATTTGAACCACTTCAGCCATTGAAGGCCTACTTGATGGTATTTGAGAAGTGCATACCAAAGCCAATTTCAGAACAGGCAAAACTTCCTCTTCAGGATATGTATCCAATGTTGGATCAACACAATCTAACACATTCCCTTGTTCAAGCAACACTCTAACATGATCATTGAGTATCAACACATTGTCTTCACAATACTCAATTGGTCTCCTCCCTGTCACAATTTCAAGAATCAACATCCCAAAACCATAAACGTCGCACTTTTCGTTCACCCTTAAGCTCTGGCATGCCAATTCAGGTGCTACATAGCCTAGTGCAGACTGGAACCTGTTGCTTATCATGTGTTTATCGAGCTTTGTCACGAGCCTTGCTAGCCCGAAATCTGATATTTTCGGGTTGAGATTCTCGTCAAGGAGGATGTTGCTAGGCTTTATGTTGTAGTGAATGATTGCTGGCCTAAACGCGTGGTGCAAATGTGCTAGTCCCTTGGCTGTCCCGAGCACAATCTTGAATCGAGTGGACCAAGACAGTGGAGGTGAAGACGATGGCCTTTCGTGTAGTTTGGCTTGTAAACTTCCTTCTGGTGCATAATCTGATACTAAAAGCTGAAGTTGAGGAGTCCAGTAATACCCTCTTAAGGATATCAGATTTTGATGCCTTGCTTTTGCTAAAACTCGGACTTCTCTATCGAAGTCCTCAGGATATTGGAGTATCTTTGATGTCACAAGCTTCTTGATAGCTACTAATCTTCCTTCCCCTCCCAATGGAGCCTTGTAAACTGTCCCGAAAACACCTTCACCGATTTCACATGCCTTGTTTAGGACTGATTCAAGACTGGTATTAGTCCAATCCGGGGATGATTTAGAGTCCAACAACACTAGCTTTCCTGTGGCTAGGCTCCCGGATTTAGAAGAACTTGAGCACATACTTTCCAAGGCGTTGTCAACAAACGCAATCTTCCTTCGAACAGAAGCATTTAGTAAGGCTATCACCATTACTCCAATCGCGATCACAGCTGCAGCAGAGATTGCAACAATGGATGAAATACTAAGGAATCTATGGTGTTTGAACCTTTTGCTATTGCTTCTTGAAGTTTCATCGCCCCGGTTTTGACCTCCCATTTGGTTTCCATAAGCATAAGGATCAAGAACCAAAGGCTTTGGCACATTCATCTTACAAGGACCTTTCAACAAAGGTGAACAAATGCCCAAATTCCCTTCCAATGAACTCTGGTCTAGATTCTGGAATATATTACCTAATGGAAGCCGTCCAACGAGCCTGTTGTAGGATATATTAACAGCCAGAAGATTTTCCAATTTGCCAAGATCTTGTGGTATTTCTCCACTCAATTGGTTATACTCTAGCTTCAAAATCTTGAGCTTCCTCAACATTGAAAGAGACCTTGGTATTGAGCCACTTAAATTATTATGAGACAAACTCCTGCAATTTAGCAAAGTTTGGCATTCAGTTCAAGACTATAGTAAAATAAAGAAAGCAATGTGAAACTATAAAGGCTAAGGACATCCTCTTTTATGAAATTGATCAAATGAGTTTTGATGAATAAATTACTATGACATTCATTTGACAGTAATAAAAGGGCTGCCGGGTGTACTAAGCTCCTGCTATGTGCGGGGTCCGGAGAAGGGCCGGACCACAAGGGTCTATCGTACGCAGCCTTATGCTGCATTTCTGTAAGAGGCTGTTTCCACGGCTCGAACCCGTGACCTCCTGGTCACATGGCAATAACTTTACCAGCTACGCCAAGGCTCCCTTTCATTTGACAGTACTGAATAATATAATAAGAGAAATCAGAAAATTGTACTTACAATAAGTAAAGGGATGAACAATTTCCAATCTCATCAGGAATAGGTCCAGTAAATGAATTTCCATCAAGCTGAAGAATTCCTAAGCTACCAGAATCACATATATCACCAGGAATTGATCCAACTAAAGCACTGTATCGAAGATCTAACACCGTTAGATTCTGAAAATATCCAACTTCAGGAGGCAATCTTGATTGAAAATTATTCCAAGAAAGATTCAAATATCTCAACTTGGAGAAAAGTCCAACTTCAGCTGGAATATTTCCAGTAAGATTGTTTCCTGATAAATCAAGAACTTGAAGTGATTCAAAGAATTTGCCAGAACCAGGAGGGATTGAACCACTTAACTCATTTCTTGAAAAATCTGCTTCTTCTAATCCTATACCAAACAGTCCCTCAGGAATGCTACCAGTCAATGCATTTTCTTTTAGCCGAATCGTCGATAAACTAGTACAATAAACCATAGATTTTGGAATCTTTCCACTTAACTTATTACCAGATAAACTCAAGTATTTCAACATTTTCAAGTCCCCTATTGAATCAGGCAATGTCCCTTCTATACTATTGCCCGAAAAATCTAAGTATTCCAAGCTGCTCATGTTACTTATCCATTGAGGGAAATCTCCATTTATCATATTGTTTGATAAACTTAGAAAAGAAAGAGCATTGAGCTTTTGTACTGACTCTGGGATTGCTCCTGTGAATAGATTTTCACTCAAATCTAATTTATTCAAGTGTGGACAATATCCAATATCAGAAGGTAACTTTCCACTAAATTGATTTCCTTGTAACAACAACTCTTTCAACTGATGTAATACTGAAATACCAACAGGTACTAATCCAGAGAGTTCATTATGTGAAAGATCTAATGTTCTTAGCCTTGTCAATCCCCAGAGTCCCCCCGAAAATCCCGGGTCGCCAGATAAATGGTTTCTTGAAACATTGAGATGATTCAAATTGTTACATTTGGAAACTGTGGTAGGAAATGCACCTTCAAGAAAATTTCCAGATAAAGAAAGATAACGTAGCGAATTACCACAGTTATCAAACATGGTATCAGAGACAGGTCCAGATAACGAATTTTGAGAGAGATCAAGAAATTGTAAGGAGGTTATTTTTGAAATAGATGGAGGAATATTTCCTGTAAGTCCATTTTGACTAAGGTTAAGATTTTCAAGATTTGTTAACAAAGCTAACTCAGGGCTAATAGGACCAGTGAAGTTGTTGTTTGATAAAGATAATACCTGTAGTGACTGCAACTTCTCGAGCCCCCTACCGATCTTTCCTGATAAACTTAAACCATTTAAGTTAAGTTCAGAAACTCTACCATTCATTGGATTGCATTTGATGAATTCCCATGCACAAGGAGAGTTATCATCTTCATTCCAAGATAAGAGTTTTGAGTTAGGATCAAGAAGAGTTGATTTGAATACAATGAGGCCTAAAACATCATCATTAAGTTGTAAAGTTTCACCAGCTAAAGATCCATACAATAAACCAACATGAAATATGAAGATAAGAAAACAAGAAGGACAAGAAAAAAACCACATTTTCATATGTTTTTTTTCAGTTCCTACAACAAGAGAAGAAAACAAATGTTTAGTTGAGAATAGTTAGAGAAAGGGTGTGAATTTTAGGTAGTAGAGTACAGGTTTTCATGAATGAATCTTGAGTTTTTGGGATTATTGTTAGATATTCATGTGTTACAAGGTGGATGGAAAATGAAATAACTATATTCACGAGAGAGAGAAAAAGAAAGACTAAGATAGGTAGTTTTGTGGTGGTCCTTGTGTTTTAGGGTGTGATAAAAAGCTCTCTTTCCTTTTTGGTTTCTAGTCCCCCCCCCCCCACCCAACCCCCAAACCCATAGTTGGATTCTTGGAGAGAGAGAGGAGTGAGAGTAGGGTAAAGGTTATATATTAATTTTTATATATTAACATTCTATTAATATGTCACTCAACGGGATTAGCGATGAATTTTTATTATTTTGACGACGGAACTTATTTGCCGATAATTTTTATTTTTGTTTTTGAGTGAGTGAAACTAGCAACTTGCAAAATAAGATATCCAACATGCTCTAACATGTTACATTATATTGATAGTGTAAAAGAATCAATAACAACAACAACGACCCAGTATAATCCCAAAAATGGGGTCTAGGGAGGGTAATATGTACGCAGACCTTACCCCTACCCCGAAGGATAGAGAGGCTGTTTCCAGGAGACCGTCGGCTCAAGAGTTAATTCTGAATATAATCGTTATACTATCTATATATATGAGTTAATTCTGAGTTGGATACTATTAGTGGGCTTAAGAGTTTTCTGGTGGTCCTTGTGTTTTAGGGAGTGATAAAAAGTTTTCTTTCCTCTTTCCTTTTTTGGCTTCTAGTCCCTAGGGCGGATCCAACGTAGCAGTGTCGGGTTCATCCGAACTTAGTACTTTTGGTACGGAATATAAATTTATGTGCGAAAATCATCTAAAAATAAATAAATAGTAGATATAAACCCATAATTTTAACAATATAATATTTTCAATATTAAATTTTTCAAAAATTGAAAGCATAAAATTCAAATTTTAGATCCGCCTCTGCTAGTCCCCACACCCCAAACCCGTAGTTGGAGTCTTGGAGAGGGAGAAGAATGAGAGTAGGGAAAGGGTTGGGGAGACTAAGAGTTGGATGATTTAAATTTCTATATATTAACACTGTATTAATACGTCGCTAAATAGGATTAGCTATGAATCTTTATTATTTAATGACGGAACTTGTCTGTCGTTAATTTTTGTTTCTATTTTTGTAGTGAGTGAAACTAGTAACTAGATAAATAAAGCATGCAACATGCTATAACATTTTAAATTACGGAAAAGGGCCTAAAATGCCCCTAAACTATCCGTTTTGGTACAATAATGCCCTCCATCCACCTATTGGGCCAAATATGCCCTTCCATTAATGTTTTTGGCTCACAAATGCCCTTTGAGTTAACGGAGGACACATGTCATCCTCTTGTTGGCTCATTCTAAATATTTCTTAATTAATTAAAACGACCCATTATTCATACCCGAAAAATAATTTTCTAAAGCAATTTTTCTAAAACTTTTTTTTACTAAAAACTGAAGGAAAAAAAAGGAATTTTTTTCCAGTTTTTACAAAAAAATATATTTTTTTACTAAAATAATGTTTTTGTAAAAACAAAAATAAAATCTAAAAAGCAATTTTCTAAAGCAATATTTTTGAAAAAACTGGAAAAAAAGTAGATATTTTTTGCTAAAATCAAAAATAAATAAAAAAATCCAGTTTTTAGAAAAATATTTCTTTAAAAAACTGGAAAAAAAATCCATGTTTTTTGATGTGCATTGGTCCTATGTCAACCATTTATATACACAGATTACAAGCTTCCACAACAGCAGAAAACGATCCTATAATGTTTGTTCTTTTGGTTCAATATTTTCACGTTATGGCTTCCAAAAAAAAATCCAACTTTGCAAAAAACTGGATTTTTTTTTTAATTTTGATTTTAGCAAAAAACATCTACTTTTTTACATCTACTGATTATTTTAGTAAAAAAATCTATTTTTTTGTAAAAACTGGAAAAAAAATTCCTTTTTTTTCTTCAGTTTTTAGTAAAAAAAAGTTTTAGAAAAATTGCTTTAGAAAATTATTTTTCGGGTATGAATAATGGGTCTTTTTAATTAATTAAGAAATATTTAGAATGGACCAACAGGAGGATGACACGTGTCCCTCCGTTAACTCAAAGGGCATTTGTGAACCAAAAACATTAACGGAAGGGCATATTTGGCCCAATAGGTGGATGGAGGGCATTATTGTACCAAAACGGATAGTTCAGGGGCATTTTAGGCCATTTTCCATTTAAATTATACTGATAGTATAAAAGAACCGTTATACGATTTGTATATATGAGTTACTTTTGAGTTGGATGCTATTATTATGAAGTTTAATTTTTGTGCACTCACGGTGTAATTTTTTTTACACTACTAGGCTAAAGCAAAGCTGGAACACTGGATTAACTTTCATAATAAGCTTAATTAATTTGATAATTTAGAAAATAAAGCAAATAAAATCTGCCATAATAATTTAAAATACGCTGCTGTAACAATTTAAAATACACTAGTGGTGTGAAAAATATGTAGACTATTAATGTATATAAGTTTCAAATCATAGTTTAAATTACTTCTTTTTAGTTAACTCAATAAACCATTTATTATGTTAAGTAGTACTGTATACATTAGTAATTTATTTATTCTTTTCTACATCCTCAGATTATGAAACATATCACGTCAAGAGAAAAAACAAACATTAACATGGATTGCATAAACCATGCATCTAAGTTTTGTATTTTCGTTGGACATGAGGACAGTTTAAGAAAGAATTATAAATGTACGTCAATAATTACGTCTCAATTCCAAATAAATTAGGATCATGTTTATAATTCTTATTAATCATAATTCTCTATTTAAATTCATTTCTAGCAAGTCTCAATATCATTTATATTATGAAAAGTTATCGAAAATTGACTAGGTGGGCATTTGGACATAAGAATTGTAATTTTTTTTTTTAAAAAAGTGATTTTTTTTTTCAAGTGAAAATGATATTTGAAAATTAGAGTTGAGTTTGGACATGAATATAATTTTGGGTTATTTTTGAAGTTTTATGAGTGATCAGAGTGAAAATTTTGAAAAACAACTTTTTGGAGTTTTGCAAATTTTCGAAAAATTTCAAAATTCATCTTCAAATGCAAATTGAAAATTTTATTTATTGCCAATCACTGATTTCGAAAAAAAGTAAAAAAATTATTATGTCCAAACGGGCTCTAGTATGCTGACTGCCAAGCGTTAGCCTATTAAAGTTATTTTTTATTCGAATTTGGGACCGACAATATAACGGTGAATTAAAAGAGTACCAATGTAATTGGCCAAAAATTATTTTAAGAAAGTAGAATTTGAAATAAAAGTAGAAAGATGAAAGGGAATCTAACTGCTTGTTTGGATGGTTGTTACCCATTGTATCGTATCGTATTATTATTTTAAATACAAAGTTTGTTTTGATTGTTACTTAAATTTTATTGTATCGTATCGTTAAATTCGTCGTTACATAACGACGAAATGTGCCACTTTATGTAACGACCGATTTGGTGTGGTCGCGTCGTTACCTTGTCTTTTTCTCTCAATCTCACCCTCTATTATTATTAAATTATTTTATTTTATCATTTATCCTACCTTTTTATATAGTAATTTTACGTTGTATCATAATTTTTCTTTATAATATTGCAAGTTTATTCTTCATATTGTTGATGCGTGATATCATGAAACGATACAAACGATACAATCTATCCAAATATTATATTTATTAAACGATATAATATAATACAATACACTACGATACGATGCATTATGAAACGTTGCGTAACAACCATCCAAACAAGCTGTAAGGAGAATGTTGTGGTTGTTTGAACAAAAAAAGACACCAAACTGTAAAAAAAATGATGAGACAATCAACAAATGGTCCAAAAGATAAGTCCATCTGACACATTACCACCAATTCCCAAAGCCTAGTAATTTTTTTTTTTTTTTTGCAACTTAATTCTTTTTTCTTTTTTGCATATTTTTTTTTTTGACTTTTTGGATTATTATTTAGGTCTTCTCAATCATGTGTCCTTTGTTTCACCATCTATTGCTTTGTCTTTTCAATTTTTCTGTCAATAATTTTTCAAATATAAGGAAAATCCAAAACCATTTCCTTTGTTGTGTTTCACTTCCAAGAATATTTTTTTGAATATCATTTACTTCCACTTTTTAGTGCATATTTCGATGAAATAAACAATTTTACTCTTTCTCATCTCACGTCCTTCAATATTTTTCTTATTTTTGAAAAAGAAAAGATTCTGCATTTTGTCGTTAACATTTTAGACGTCTATTTGTTTCAAGTGGAAAATAACTTTAAATTAATAAATTTGCAAAAGACATATATCATTTATATATTGTTATACAAATAGTCGACCAGATTCAATGTCTACTTTTTTCTAGCCCTATATATAGATTATACATTAATTATACATAATTATACATACATTTTATATGAGACTATTTTTAGTTTAAGAAATTAGATTGGCGGCTGTTTGGGTTAGTTCATCTTTAAAATCACTTTTAGACTTTTATTCTATTTATCACGGCAATTTATACTCCTAATGTTTTTAACGTAGAAAAATATTACTCAAACTTTCTTTAATTTGAAAAACCCCATCTCTCTCTATCATTTTCCTAAATAAAAACGTGTATAAATGAACTATTTAGATGCCTTTTCTAAATTATTAAGTAAAATATATCCTATACTTTTGGTATACGAGTTTTTATTAATAAATTAATTTTTAATTAAATGGAAAACAAAGAAATGAGCTTACAAAATATTCACATGATCCAAATGAGGGTCACGGGTGCAACTTGGAAATTTGACTATGCTGTGAAAGATGTCATAAGTCTGTTGGTCCACTCACCCATGTTTTGTTCTATTGCCTTTATCATCTTGTCTCAAAATTGTATTATTATTTCTTTTTCTCAAAAAAATTATTGACTATGTGTTTAATTTTAAAATATTTAGTTAAATGAAGTTGAGTTTTTGATATTTGAGAAATTTTTATAAACATATACAATCAGATTCAGAGGCGGATACAGGATTTGAGGCTTATGGGTTCCTACCGTAATTTTAGATTAATATGCAATAATAACTGGGTTCACAACTAGATATTTACAAATATTTAGTGAATTTATTAATATAAATACAGGGTCTACACAAAAGTTACTGGTTCCCGGGAACCCGTATTGTATGCTCTAGGTCCGCCCCTGATCAGATTTCTCTATAAAAACATCTCTATATATAACAACCATTTACGATAAATGCCAAGTTTTTCTCGGAACCGATTTTTATGTTATGTTATAATAAATAGTATCATCTATAACAATACTTCACTATAACAACCAAAAAATATCGGAACAATGAGGTTGTTATAGAGAGGTTTGACTGTAACAACATCAAGCCCCCGTTTGGCCATAGATTTTGCCAATTTTTTTTCAATTTTTTGGCAAATAACTTTTTGTTTATAGATTTTATCCATATTTTGGCAAATTTTCAAATCTCAAAACCCAAATTCGAAAACCAGCTAAAGAGCTGTTTTTAGCTCAAAATATTACGTTTGGTTTTCAATTTTTTTTTTAAATTTTTTTCCCAAACTTTTGTATTTTATAAAAAAGTCCACTTCCTGTTATTATGACCCAACTAATCCATATCTACCCAGTTTTCTCTCATTAAACTCACGCGGTTTTGGCCTTCTCCATAAATAGAAGAAAACCTTCGCCAAAAGTTGTTGTGCCAATATGTGGCAATCCACCGCAAAGACAAAATTTGACGGTAATTTGCTAAAATCTGCTAATATTTGTATAATTTTTATTCACATTTGTTTCGCTTGTTTTGTATGAATTTTCTTCAAATTTGTTTCCCTTGTTTTGTATGAATTCTTTTTAGTGTTGTTGGGTATTTTTGATAGTTTTTAAAACTTATGAGTATAAGTCACATTTTATGTTTAAAAAAAAAGTAAAATATGTTATAAAAAATTATGTCCAAACAAATTTTCATCTTCAAACCAAACTACACCCAAATTAAAATTTTTATTATAAATTTGAAAATCTACGGCCGAACGTTAGCTAAATATAAAGCGGAAGTCATAGTAGTTGGGACAATGAATGTAACATATCTTTGTTCTTTTCCTAACATATCTTGATTTTGAACTTAATGTATATGATATGAAATGTAATAGAATAAGATGTCATATTTAATTATTAAGTACAGGTCAATGAGACATATCTAATCACGTGCTTATTATTTCAAACCTCAAACTTACCCTCCATTAATTACACACAAATTTTCTAATCTCACTTTTACCCTATACATGTGTCTTTTATATACTAGTCTCTACGTTCGTGCGATGCACGAATATCTTATGTCAACTATTACCAAACACTTTTCAAATATAATAAACATTCTAAAATGACATAATTATACAATTATCATTGTAAATCGCTTAAAGAATGCAACAATACCTAATATTATTTTTGTGATTGGAGGATTTACTTTATTTTAATTAAACCTTAATAATTTAGGTACATAGAAGTCATATTTCTTTAGATTAAGATATATTAATAACGAAGAATACAAGATAAAAAGTTATTAGGTAATAATCTAATCTCTAAATTCAACTTTAATTTTGATTGATTAAACTTCAATCATGTGTCTCATCCATAAATATACATGCTCGTGCCTGAAATAGTTTAGTATATCCAAATATTGTTTATCACTCATGTACCTCGTGTTATTATTTGTTTTCCTCAAAATAATCAATGTGGTTATTCATTATTTACATCATATTTGAATAGTTTTTTACTTGTAAACTATTTTATTATATTATTAGTGAGTTGTGATTTTTGGTTGAATTTCGTAGTGGCTAAAGTTTTATATATTATGATCCATCCAACGAAAAATTATTTTCTAGAAGAAATATATAATTTAGGTTTTAAAGGGCATAAAAATCAATTTACTTAATGTATGACATAAAAAATGCTACTTTTTTTTTTCATTTTTTGTTTTCTATTTGTTTTCTATTCGTTTTCTATTCGTCTTCAAAACTTTGAAATTAACATTGAGCATATCTTTGTCTTTGCCACATAAATTAAGAGAAATTCACTTATATTTGAAGTGTACAACAAAATGTTAATCTGAAATCGCAAGAAAAAGAAAAAGAAGAGTGAGTAGACGAAAATTTATTAATTGATGATTTTTTTTTTAATTTTAAGAAAGTTAAAAAAGATCACCAGATTAGTTAGTTGTGTACTTTAGCAAGTTGTATGAACAAACATTTTCCTCAAAAGTGTTATGCAAATCTATAATACGAATCACCTATTATCTAATTAAGAGTACTATATATAGTAAAATATAGTGAGCATAGACAAAAATGTAAAATGTAAAATAAAAAACAAGCATATTCGTAATGGAAAAATGTCTAAAATAGATGTTTTGAGTATTTATCATAAATATATAACTAAATAAAAAATAAAAAATGAAATGCTAATAAGACTGCGTACTGTACAAATAAAGCTAACCATCTAAAATATTGTACAATACTCTCGGAAGTTAAAACCAAGTTACTCAATAATAAAAGAAAAAAAAGAAAAAAAAAAAGAAAAAAGGTTTTGAAAACTACTACTGCACTATTTTCAGAATACCAGAAACAATCACAAAAGTTATCGAAAACTTATTTTTTTTTCCTTATATAATAAGTCCAATTTTTTTTACTGTTGCAATTGATTAATAACAAAACATATGGGTCCGCTTTCACAACTTGGTAAAATTGAACGCAAAAATTCAGTTTACTTGTATCTATGTACCAATTTGACTTGAACTCTATAATTAATGAGTTACTTTTACGTTTTTGTACAAAAATAATATAAAAAGTCAACTAATATTTAGGGCTATTTTGATCTACCAACATTATATTCATGCTTTTATAATAATATAGATATAGATATAGATAGATAATATATAATATCATAATCTTCCCCAATAGTTTCAAGAAAATCTCTTTTATTCCTATCACACTCAAATTCAATTAATATGGCAGATTCTAGTACTATCTTTTTTGTTCATGTAACATGAGATAATATAATTATGTTAGTAATCTGTCTTCAAAATAAAAAATTAAATTATATAAACTGTAAAATAATATGAGCATAATAATCTTTAAAATAGAAACATGATTTATTTTGATTCCAGAAAGCTTCTTGCATGTCCTAAAAGATTTAAATCCTTTTATTGTTGTCTAAGGTATTCGGATTTATTCCTCATAGGATAGGATGAAAAAACTACTATGTAATAGCGGCACTTTAAATTACAGAATTTCAGCGAGCTCAAATGACGAAGCGAATCACACTTGACACTTATTTTTATTTTGGAAAAGTAAAGCGGAGAAAAGGGGAGAGATTTCAAAATGTTTAGTATATTAAAAAATAGACAAGCCTCTGAAGTTATAGACAATGAAAGAGTGAGATAGAGAGGTGCAGCCAAAAAGTGAATTTTCTCCGTCACACCTTAAAAATTCAACAACTTATCTATAAGGTTCAACTGAATTCTCCCTATCGAAAAATTATGTTATATATATATATATATATATATATATTTTTTTTTTTAAATTTATTTGATGAAATTTCTGGTTGCGTCACAATAACGACGTTCATCTATCATGGATTAGGAGATAGAAAAATATATAAGGTGGATTCCTAGTTCCCTACCCTATATACATGCCCCTAGTGAGCAGAATCTAACAGCACCATCGCTTAGTAGATGATGATGAACAAGAATGGGTGTCCTGTGACATTTAGCTTTCCCATCGGTGAGTTTTTGTCAGGTTCGATGAACACAATAACCTTATCACATGCTCTTTGCCCAACAATGAGAGCTATGTATCATTGCCTCATTGCTGCTATATATTATCATCAGCAGCGGCGGATTCAAGATTTTAATATGATATATAAAAAAATCTTTTATAATGATTTCAAATTTTCATCGAAAGAATGTCACGACTCAGAAGTGAAGTTAGGTGGGCGAAAGGGTGTTCAATTGAACCCCTTTCGTCCGAAAATTACACTGTATTTATAAAGTTAATTTTTTATGTATATATATTAGATGTTGAATTCCCTTAACTTCTTTACGTATTTTTATTTTTATTTTTTGAATTTCCTTAGTGAAAATTCTACTTCTGACACCGATTATGAGTACCCTTTATTTTTGTTGGTTAATAATGGTTAGCTCCGACATATATAATATTTGTTTGTTTTCCAAAACTATTCAAACATATGAAATGAGAAATAATTTTTTGCTTCCAACTCCTTTTGATAATGCCTCTGCCAAAACTCCACTCTAGCTTTGGCCCTCTTGTAATTTGGACGATGGTGTTTGGATATTGTGTGTGTGGACACCCTAAAGTTTGGCCTTCATTTTTGAATAAAACTTTTGTTCCATTTAGTGGAAATTGCTTATTTTTGACAAGCCTTCTGTCTCTTTCTTCCCTTTATAAACTTGAGAAATTTTCACAAACCACTATTATTTAGTTGTTATTAGTTAGTTTTAGCTACCATTTACTATATTACTTCTTATAACTATGTTTTCAGGTTTTTTAGAGTGTATTCGATGTATTCAAGCTACTGTATTCATGAATACAATAGCATTTCTCGGCGTGAAACAAAGGATTACAGCTAGACAGATTATTATATTCGACTATATTCACGGCGTGAAACAGGGGATTACAGCTAGACAACTTATTGTATTCGGCTGTATTCAGTGATTATTCACAATATTTTTATCCGATATGGAAGAAGACCTACGTCAACGTATAAAAACATTATATCACTGATTTTTTAAGTCTGGGGACCAAGGGAATTGATCCCCACAATTACTGGAATTAAAAAACAACAACAAAAAAATTTCAGAATTTTAGAAAAACAGCAAAAACATCATCTAAACGACCCCGAAAGCCCAAAAAACGACTTTAGTCATGAATAAAATACATGAGTATTGCTCACTGGGCCGTTTCGCATAGACCTGCCAAGTTTCAGGTCAATCGGAGTCCGTCAACTTTTTGACCTCCGATTTCTGCCCTAATTCGGCAAAACTTGTTTTTCCGTTTTACATGATAAAATTCAACTTTCAGATTATTCTAACTCAACATCACCAATATTAAAAGGATACATATAGTTTTCTGAATAATCAACACAACCCATAACAGATAATCACACCAAAAAAACAGTGCAGGTTTTCAGAAAACAAACTTTGCATGTAATTCAAAACTTGCATATAGAATATGATATTAGTCCTTATGGTTTATTCTAATTATTTAATTAGACGTGAGTAGGCTCTGATACCAATTGTTGGAATATATACCACAGCGGAAGCAATAACAGAATCTTATTCACGTGTAATCTAAACAACTAGCACGTATGTAGATTTTAGGATTACCTCTTGAAGCGTAAACATAACAAATCTATGTCGTTCTCCAGTTCCTCAGTTGAAAACACACCAGCAGATTTCCACAGTCTTCTACTGTGTTACCCAAACAACAACCGAAAATAGAGAATTTTGGGTGGGCAAAATTCTAGTAGAAACCGCAGTCAGAATCGTGTCAAAAACGTCCAGCTCTTATATCCATATATATAGCTGCGTTTTAGGTCAAAACCATTTTCAAAACCTGTTAGGTTTCCTTCTCCCACTAAGGGACGGTTTCCACGTTTTCTTTCCCACTAAGTAACAGTTTCCACTGTTTTCTATTATTTAGGCACAGTAAGGACCACATAATTTAATTAACAAGGCTTCCTATTATGATATTAATTTCAAAATTCTGAAATTAATTTCCATCATAGTAAATTACGAATTATTCCACTAAAAATTCGTAATTGCACTCCTTAGTTCAATTTCGAAATTCTTCCATAAAACCTTATTTAACTCCCCATGTTAAGATTCAGATACTAATCAATCAAATTAAATTACTGACTATTTAATTTATTGATTACTTCCTTTAGACTTACACTTAACTTATTTCATGTGTCGGATACAAAATCCACCGGCCGGGTTTACACATGAAAACTTATAAGCTTTCATAAAGGAGTATCATCAATCTCAAAATCGAGACATGGATTCCATCAACTAATTATTACTTCGCCAATGTATATCATTGTTATCCAATTTACCAGGCTTATTGACTCGCGAAAGAATCTCGCCTTTTAATAAATCAAAACAACAAGTGACATACACAACTAATAATAATTATATCAGGATTAAGAGTATAAGTACATTAAATGGACTAGAGAAATTATTTTATAAAGTCAAGTATAAAATACTCATCTCTACTTGATCCGTTCAATACATACAAAATGTACTAGCACAAGAAGTTGGAATTAAACCATTCCCATAATCAAGATAAATTATATTTAATCTTGTGCTACAATCATTCCGATGATTTGTCCAATTCCATCATTAGATTGTGAACATTAACTTTTATGTCTTACAAGAACCGATGATTTAATCTTCCGTGTATAAGCTAAACTCTATACACTAAATCATCTACTATGTAAGCAATGGACGCACAAACCAACACATGATCTATTTAAAATGAAACTTTATTGAATTTAAACAAGTAAATAAATAATTGTTCATAAAGAATACTATAACAATACACATGGAACTTACAGAATATTTAGTCGAAACTTAATTGTATTATTGTCTAGTTATCCGCATGGACTGAAATCCAGGCATCAATGAAAGATAAATATGTGATGAAGTCAAGCATTGTAAACTTGGTGAACCTCAACAACAAATAATCACCAACGATTTCGTGGATTTGCTTCGGCATGATTGGGTCTTCGGATTAGGGTTTGTTGTTGCTGTGCTGCTGGTCGCTGGATTTTGAAGGATTGATTAAAGTGAATCAAAGAAAAGATGCCGTTAGAAGGAGGAGGAGAGCGGAAATTTTAATGGGATGGGAAAGAGAATGAGATGTATCAAAGTAGAGAGAGAAAGAAAATAGTGTAATTGAATAGCGTATTTAGTGGCTTAGGGCTAGAAGGTAACCAAAATTAAATATTTTGCTATAAATCTTAAAAAGTATTTATAGAATATTATTTTTTAAATGGTATTTATTTAAAATAAATAAGGTGTTAACATTTGCTATGAAAAGTAAAAATTTCAATTTTGAAATGTGAAATTCACTGTATCAAGGTGTTCAAAGATTTTTTTGTCCATGCTAGAGCTCCACTAAAGTCAATGAGAAAAAATAAGACGATTTACTAACAGTAAAGACCTTAATGGCCCGAAAGTATAATGGAAGGGATAATCTTAAAATTTCAATTAATACTGGGGTAAATTGAACATCTATTAATTACAAATTCATTTTTACAAAAGGAAAAATAAATCAAACTTCGCATTTTCATCATTTCAAACCCCAAGAGTTGTTCTTATACAATTACTTATTTCAGTCAAGAGATAGAGTTATTACTAGTCTATACCAGACCAAAGTGAATAGGAAGAACTAAAAAGTACAGCTTTAAGTTTGGAGTAAAGAATAATAGAAATTAAAGTACAGAACACTTTTAGAGTTAGGATTCCTCTTGCTAGGTAACTTCAAATACATATAGACAAGAAGGTAAATACAAGATTGTATTAGGAGGTAACAAAATATTTAATCTTTCAAATTCTTGACTTTTAGATATACCTATAATATAATTAGATATATCTATTTTGATTATTAATCATTTCTTGCTCATCCAAACCCATGTTTAAACTTTTGGATCTTTCATCTTTCTTAATCGAGACACTGCTCGACTCGTGTCGTTCTAACAATCGATAAGGAGTACTTCAGTATATGATTACACATAGTAACTGGGCGTCCTATTAATCTCACCATCCACCCGAAAGAGATTGGGAAGACTATATGCCATCCTGCTCGAATCTTTGTTGCCTGAGTTATATAGCTGACTACGAGAAAGAAGGTTCAAAATATGGCCTATGAGATGCTCATTTAAAACCTTTGTTACGAATTGTAACACTTTTTTGTAAGATTCGAGTGGCTACTTCTAAGAAGAATTAACCCAAATAGCCGCTCACCTAACCGCTTAAAGTAAACATAGCCAATGTAGGTATAATATATGCATCATTTATGCATTATATATGTATAATTGTGTATAACCATTGTATAAATTATGTATACGAATGGGCTATTTATGTAAAGATCCCTTCTAATAATCCCCGCCCGGCCCACAAAGAATAGAATTCCTTATCGGGTCAAGTGCTCAAGAAAAGCTCGATCCAAATATAGTTGGTCGTTTAGCCTTACTATTTAGTATTTACTAAATCCAGCCCATACAAGGCGAAACTATATTTATATTAATTCTAGATTTGAAAATTATATTTTGTTGTGCATTCGCATGCTGTTAAAATTCAATATTTTTGTTAATTGCAATACTGAATTTGAAAAAAAGAGAGGGTAATTTTGCTGTTTTACTGAATATTGGAAATGCAAAAAATGAACAACACAGTAAGACGGAGCAAACATGGCAACTTGGTGTACTAAGTTCCCGTTATATGTGGGGTCCGATGAAGGGCAAGACACAAGGGTCTATTGTACGTAGCTTTATCCTGCATTTCTGCAAGAGGCTGATTCCACGGCTTGAACCCGTGACCTCCTGGTCATACGGCAATAACTTTACCAATTAAGACGGAAGCAAACAAGAGACAACAACAACAACAACAACAACAACAACAACAACAATAACAACCCAGTGAAATCCCACTACTGGGGTCTGAAGAGGGTAGTGTATACGCAGACCTTACCCCTATCCCGAAGGGTAGGGAGGCTATTTCTGAAAGACCCTTGGCTCAAGAAGACGAAAAGAGGCAATATATCAAGTATCATCAATAAAAATTATTAAAAAAAATAACACCATCACAGAACCAAAAAATAGATGGAAAACAAAATAATAACCAGTAGATAAAGCTCGGCACTAAGAGGAACGAAAGAATAGTGAGAACTCAATACTAACCACTAGCAGTCTAAGACTAAATCCTAACAAACTAGCCTCACTCTGCGCGCCGTGGAAAACATGAGGACATAAAACGTATTTGAATCTTAGAACCCTGTGATCTCTTGACCAATTGATATCAGGACTTCTTTTGGTTTAGGATCTACACATAATAAAATTTTCTGGGAAAAAAAAGAAAAAAAAGTGTATTCTATTCTAAATGCCACTTGCATCATAGATAAAATTAATGTAACAGAATTATATAGTAATAAAATGAACGACAAAGGATTACTACTACATAAAGTTAGCATCAAATAAAGTAGTCAAAGCTAATTAGTTATTACGTTTTACATCCAAAATGCCTCCATGAAATATTATTGTATATATATCATCGTCACTTCCATCTTCTCCATCAAAATCTTTTCTCATACTATTGCCAAAAGAGCAAGCCATTTTATAAAAAATGGTGTACAAGATAGAAAAGATTTCAATGAAAAAGATAGAAAGTGAAGATGCTCGATACACAACTTCTAGTATTCAGAACGTATTGGCTCGACTAATCTGTAATTCTGAGCTACACAAGACTATAATAAACTTTGCGCTATATAACGCTTTAGTTGACAAATTGATTAATAAACGAAGACGGATGATCTTTTTATACTACTGTCAGCCACGAAAAAAATTCAAAATAAATATTTCATTTGGAAATTCATTTATGATTAGGAACAATCAGATTTGTATTGTATTATAGATCCTACAGTTACCATTTTTTAGAAAAAATATGCTAATTTTTTCTTTATTATTTTCTGTTCTTTAGAAGAATTTTAGGTAAATCATTAATGAGACATGGTATCATATCTTGACATATTGAGTTTTAAAGTTTCTTATACTAGTACCAATTAAATGTGATACCAAGTGTGAATAGGCAAGTGTTAAACTTGTTTGGATGGTTGTTAGCTACTGTATTGTATCGTATTGTTACTTTAAACACATGTTTATTTCAATTGTTACTTAAATTTTATTGTATCATATCGTTAAATTCATCGTTATGTAATGACAAAAAGTGCCACTTTATAGAATCACGAATTTGGTGTGGTGGTGTCGTTACCTTATTTTTTTCTCTCATCTTGCCCTTCCTTATTATTAATTAATCATATTTTATCCTTTACCATACTTTTTATATAATAATTTTATTCCGTGTCCTATTTTTTCTTAGTAATAGTGCAAGTTTATTCTTCATATTGTTGGTGCATGACATCATGAAACGTCGGCAAATGATATAATCTATCCAAACGTTGTATTAATCAAACAATACAATACGATGCAATACAATACAATATGATATGTTATAAAAACGATACGTAACAACTATTCTAACAAGCTATTAGTGTGAATATATGATTACCTAACGTATGTTTGAACATATTATTGGATGGAGCCGATTTTAGGGTTTTAAAGTGTATGAACTATCACTACTAGAAAATTGCGAAAACCTTCCGGGAATGCCTATCGAAATTGGTCGGAAAATTTAAAAAATTGATTGATTTCCAACCGACTTTAATTCGTCGAAATAAGGCTGGTCGTTAACAAATAATGACCAAAGACGTTGCAATTTCCGACCAATTTCGGCCGGTCAATTAAATTTCACAAACGACCAAAAAAGAAAAAATCTACGGAAAAAATCGACCGAAGTCAGTCAGTATTTCCAATTATGTAATTAAAAATACACTGTCTGGGAATCGAACCGGGGTCGGTACTGTGGCAAGATACTATTCTACCACTAGACCATCGGTACATTTTTGTTTAAGACTTTCTTTTATTTTATTTGTATTCTTTAATTGTATTTTTGTGCGAATAATGAACTGATAATTAAAAATATAAATTACCGACCAAAATCAGTTGATTTTTTAATATGACCGACCGAAATAACCGACCCATTTCGGAAAAACGGGAAAAACTATCTGTCATCCTATTCGAACCTTTGTTGCTAGAGTTATATAGCTGACTATGAGAAAGAGGGTTCAAGATATGGCCTATGAGATGCTCATTTAAAACCTTTGTTAGGAATTGTAACACTCTTTTGTAAGATTGGGGTGGCTATTTCTAAGAAGCATTAATCCAAATAGCCGCCCATCTAACTGCTTAAACTAAAAATATATGGTGTAGGTATAATATATGCCTCATTCATGTATTATATATGTATAATTGTGTAAAACTATTATATAAATTATGTATATGGCTAGAAAAAGTAAATAACGAATATGATTGGCTATTTGGGTAAAGATCCCTTCTTCTAATACTCCGTCCAGCCCACAAAGAATAGAATTCCTTATTAGGCCAAGTGTTGAAGAAAAACTCGACCCAAATATAGTTGGTCGTTTAGCCTTACTATTTGTAAAAATAGCACAAGCTAGTCAGTTTTCGGACCGGTCATTCAAAAATAGCCAGCATTTACAAAGTCATTGAAAAATAGCCACTATTTTGCTGCAACATGAAAAGTTCCAGCACAATATACTGGAGATTAGTTCATTGGTGCTCCAATCTCTAGTATATTATGCTGGAACTCCAACATGCAGTAAGTTCCAATATAATATACTGAAGATTGGAGCACCGGTGCTCCAATCTCCAGTATATTATACTGGATTATTTTTTCGAATTTTGAACATTGTTTCATTCAAATTTATCTTTACATGAAAAGTGGCTAAATTTTAGTTACTTTTGAAACTGTGATTATTTTTGAATGACCACTTGTAAATCTGGCTACTTTTGAATTTCTCCCTTACTATTTAGTATTTATTAAATCCGGCCCATACAAGGCAACATAGACAGAAGTTATGTTTATATTAAGGGAATCTTACAAAAATATCCCAAATAAGTTCCAACTTATCAATTTTTAGCCATTAATTATAGATTTACCAAAACTAGTCAAGTACATATAAAAATTGAAAAATCAAATAAATAAAGTTCTTTTTCTCCGAGAATAACACGCAAAAATCTCCGTCCATATTTTTAAGTGTGAACATTAGATGCAAGTAGGGGCGGCTCAACGGATCTCGTGGCCTAAGGCGAAATCATATTGAAGGGCTTTTAAATTTATTTTATAAAATATTTACACGAACAACAAAATTTATTTTCTAAACAACAAATTAATCATTTAAGAAAAAAATAATGAATTTAAAAAAAATGGAAGAATAGGACAAAATATAAAGTGTTGGATTATCGGATGTTGAGTTCAACAATTTTTGATTTGGCTATAATCACAAACAAGAAAAAGAAATAAACGTGCATAACATAATAACTTAAGTTTTGAGGATTAATAGTGTCAAAAATATTTATTCATTCTGATCAATTTAAGAGATAATTGTAGTTTATTCACTTAACTAACACTTAATGGTGAATATCTAAAATAAATTTGTAAATTACCTAATATAATATGTCGAATTACACTAAAAGAAAACCGGTGCATGAATACTTTTGTGTTCATGCAGTTTCAGAGAACATTGTAAAAGAAATTTATTATGTTGTTGATATATATAACTTAATTCCTATAAAAAACGAATAAAATTAAAATTAAAGAGGGAAGCAAATATATTAAATAATCAGTGAAAAAAATTATCATAAAAACTTATTGGTATAAAGTAACCTCAATCAAATAAAAATATATATATTGTATCACTTTTTTATAGTTATTTATATAAATTATATAATATATAGTAATAATAAGAAGAAGAATTTAAAATAAATTTGGAGCCTTCAAATTTTGGGGGCCTAACACAACGATCTAACTACCCAAGCCTTTAGAGCCACCTCTGGATGCAAGATGGAAAGAAAATTCATGGATGAGATAACAAACAAGGTGATAAAATACAAAAAAAATATATACAAGATTCCAATAATCTAAGAGAAAAAGGACATTTTTCAACGGGTATGGTTGAAATTCATTGAAAATATATAGATGAGTCAATATACAAATTTTGAAGAAGATTGAAGGTGATTTGGTATCAAAGTTCGAAGTTAAAATTGAATTCAAAAATTCTTCTGCGACACATGTATCAAACATGTACCACACATGTATCATACACACAGGTATACATATGATACATATTTCATACAAATATGATACATATGTGATACACAAATGATAAACAATGTGATACATATATCATTGTTTTTCATGTTTCATCTTCTGCTTTGAATTTTCAATTCAAACCACCTCAAAACTCCGCCAAATCATCCCAAAATTGAGATTCAAACTCCTTAAAATATACGCAATCTATTCTAATAATATCCACTAAAAAAAGGACTTTATTTTTACTACAAATAGCTAATTAGCTAATATTAATAATATTTTATAAATTAATCAATTTTTGTAATAAGCTACTTATAAATGGACAAAGCTAGTAGTTCCCTTATATTAATTCTAGATTTGAAAATTATATTTTGTTGTGCATTCACATGTTGAAATTCAATATGGTAATTTTGTTGTTTTACTGAATATTGGAAAGGAAAAAGGTGAAACAACACGGTAAGACGAACGCAAACAGCAGGACATAAAGGTTTTCGATTCTTAGAACTCTATCATCTCTTGACAAATTGATATCAAATATCAAGACTTCTTTTGGTTTAGGAACTACTCATAATAAAATTTTCTGGGAAAAAAGGAAAAAATTCGAACAAAAAAAAATGTATTCTATTCTAAATGCCACTTGCATTATAGATAAAATTAATGTAACAGAATTATATTTAGTAGTAAAATGAATGACAAAGGATTACTACTACATAAAGTTAGCATCACATAAAGTCAAAGCTAATTAGGTGTGAGCACGTGATTTTTGCTTTACGGAAACTACTCCGAAAGAAAAAATAAAACAAATATCCTTTAGGTACAATTTTAAGAATTTGCATGACATTTTTGGATAATTGTTTGTATTTTTGTCTGTGAATGTTTATCTTGTTTTAATTAATTAAAAATACAAAAATATATGTTGCATGCACATTTAGGATTTAATTGTGCACTTAGGAATTAACTGAACCATGTTTTGTTTTTAAAAGAAAGAAAATCACAAAATATGTATTTGTTGCATTTTTGTCGTTTTATTGTCCAATTGTGTGATTTTGTTTTTTATTAATATTTAATCTTGGGTGTCAATTATTATTTAGGTTTAATTAATATTTTTAATTTAATTTTGGTTTTACAACTTATTTTAGAATTTTTGGTAATTAGGAATTAAAAAGGAAAATAATAGAAAAGAAAAACAAGTGAAATAAGAAACACATCGGAACTGGGCCATTTTTTGGACCCAAAATCAGGCCCAAAACACCCCATTTACTCTGTCCAATATGCCTGATCTCTCAGATGACTCAAACGATGCCGTTTAGGCGTCTCAAATCTGAACCGTTGATCAAACAGATCAAACGGTCCAGTTCAGCCCCAGCATTGGTTCAAACGACACCGTTTCAGGTGATTAAATCTGAACCATCCGTTCCTTTTGATCTAACGATCCCAGGCTTCCCCCATAACCCGGTCCATTTCACCCCGGGCCGATCCAGTCTCGTAGCATGGCCAAACGATGTCGTTTCTATTAGTAAAATGATCAAGGCCGTTGATCGTGATTGATCCAACGGCCAAGATCAAACGCCCCCTCTCGTATATAACCCTAATCCCTTACCCCACGCCCCAAACCAAACCCCCTCTCACCCCATCGTCTCTCTCAAGCTCAAAGACGAACCAGACCAAACCCTAGCCGCCATTGTTACACCTTCGCCTGAAACCCGGCGGCAACAACGCCGCCGGTCACCAAATTAACACCCCTAAGCCATCTGACCACCCTCGTTACAGATCCGTTAACCGTTTGCCTCGAATCAACCTCTAGCTTCTCGAATCTTCAATCAAAGATTCGAGCAGAACCTAAACCTACCCCAACCAGTCCCAAACTCACACCACGGCACCCCCTGACCTCCCTCGTGCCCAAAATACCTTTGGCCTGGTTCGAATCTTGCTAGAACCATTCGAACCCCAAATGGAACCAAGACCCCTATAAAGACCAAACCTGGGTTTTGTCCGAAATTAAAGGAATTTGGGCGTCTAATCGACCTTAGTCGAAGTGTTCTCCGTTGAGAACACTCGATTAAGGTCCGTTCGACATCAAAAAGTTCGAGTCAAGAGTTCGACCTGGGTTCGTCTAGTTTCTGTGTTGTTAAGGTATTTGTTTTTCTCCTTTCTCTCTTGTTCCATTTTTGTTACGATTAATTGTGTTTAGTTTAGTTATAATCCAATTTTGTTCATTGCTTCTTCTTCTCAAATTAGACCTTCTTATTTGGTCGAGTCTGCTTCTATTCATGGTCGAATATATGTTATTAGCCATGTAATCTGTTAGTTTGTAAGTTCCCTGTTTTTGTCAATACCACTCGAATCACTTGTTGGTCTGTTTATTCTGATTGTTTGTTGTTAATTGCTAAATGTTATAGCTTGTGTAATCAATTGAATAAGCGTCGTCGATTAGTCTTTTAGGCTTGAATGTTATGTTAACATAATAATAGTTCAACCTTTGGTTCATACCAGTATGTTTACCATCCTGCATCTTGTATATATTTGAATTAGAGTTGTGTTTGCTCATTCCCTGTATTTGGTTTGACCTCCTGTTCTTTATAGTTGTTCGCATGAACTTCCCTCCTTGATTCATACTGCTTCAGTTTTGGCTTGTATTATTGAATTCCTGCTCAATCACTGGGTCTTAGTTGATCAGGATTGGTTCCCAATATGATCAACTCATTTCCTTTGATTGATGCCATGTTTGAAATGATCTGGTCTTCTGCTTCGAATCACTGTGTGAATTTGATAGTGGGAATTGGTTTATAGCTGTAGTAATTTAGTGATCAATTAGAAATTAGTTGTTAGGGTTACAACTTATAGAGTTTTAATAACAGATCAATGAAGCTTAGGGCAGGGCAGTAATACACAGGGGTTAAGGGGGTAATTTTGGGATTTAACAGGTCTGCAAGTGGACTAACTTAAGAGTCTGTTAAGTGGATAATAGATGCCATTAGTTTAATATCAATGGGGAACATAACATGATAGTATGGGAGTTAATAGGAATACTATAATAACCCATAGTTTTGATTGAAACAATAGGGAACAAGGCATGCAAGTGTGGGGAACAAAATAACTTCAAACAAGAAGACATTAAGTAATGGGATTCAAAGAGGGATGGGCAGTTAGAATTTGATAGTTTCAAGGTAGAGATAGCAGGCCTGTTTTGGGTTATAAATAGAGTCATTTAAGACAGATTGAGGGGATGGTTTTTTGGGGAGAGAAATCAGTTTTCTTTCAGTTTTTTTCCAGAGAGTCTAGGCTGGATTTTTAACATTTAACAGTTCAGTAATTTGAGAGAAAAAAAACAGGCTAGTTTTTAATCCTGAGAGGTTCAGTGTTTGAGAGCGAAAAAACTGAAAAGTGACGTCTTTTCTTTTACTGCTGAATATCATAACTAGTACTGTTACTGTTTCATTGGGTGTTGCTGAAATTCTGCTGTTTTTTTTAAAATCTGTAACTGGTTTGTTCTGTCGCTGTGTTGCTGGTTATTGCTGTTGCTGTTTGCTACTGCTCTACTGATCCTCCTCTTCTTCTTCTATTGCCTATTACCAGGTACACTTTCGAATCACACTATGATGTAGCTGTGAGATGTAAAAGTGAAAAGAAAATGCTCGAGTAGTGGAGTACTTAGTGCCACTGTAATTTAGTAGATAAATGATAAGTTGTATAGTCTATCTTTATAACTCAATGAAGAATGTGGACTGTGGAGTTTGTATCTGATAAGGACTGTATTGGACCATTAATTTGCCTTTCTTAGTTGTAAATTTAGTAGTTTAATACCAACTTCAGTACAATAGAATTAAAAAATCAAACTTCCAAGTTAACTGTGATTTTCCCGAATAGTTAAGCATGCCCATTATTGTCAAACTGTTTAGTTAAATAAGTGGAATAAGATGAAGATAGCATGAGTTTGTTCTATTGAACCTGCCTGTTTAAACTTGTTAGTTTCACTAGCTATGAAGGTTTTAATATTGTCAACAGTAGGTAGATAATGATTGTTGGCAGCCCATTTGCTCAAAAAGTTGAAATATCGGGTTTGGCTTCAACACGCAAAGCAATTGGCAATAGCCTGTGCATGTTAAATCAGACTCGAATCCGCTTCTGTGAGTCGAACGCTGAACTTGGACCGAATAACGCATGAAATCTGGTCGTAGGAAACGGACCCGATCACAAGACCATCCTTAAAAATCATACAATAGAGTTAAGTAACAATTGGTTGGGACCTTCATTTTGTGTTTAAAGACGAACTTAATAGAAACGAGATAAGCCTCGCCAAATAAAACGCACAGATTGCGAGGCCCTCACAAATGTATGTATTAATTACTTAGAACTCGGGATCGGCCGCTTAGCGAACTTCACGGCCATTTCCCAAAACTAACCACGTGTTAGTCTCTTTAGGCGCGTACTTTAAATGACATTACCTTCTTAAACCCGGGTGCACATTTATGTGACCCAAATCCAAATCTCAACGAAGTCGAAATGTGTCGCTAATCACGGGTACATTGATTGTGACGTGGTTCGAGATGCATTTCCACGACGTTGCAAATTCCTTTTAAAAATAATAATGAATGAGACGAGCCTTGACAAACAAAAAATACACAAGTTGCGGGGCCCTCTATACGTGTTGGTAAAATTGCTTAGACTTCGGGATGGGCCGTTTAGCAAAATTTCACGGCCTTACCCAAAAAAATGATACGCTAGTCGCTTTAGGCGCGCCTTTAATAATTTACTTTCTTAAACTCGGGTGCACATTTATGTGACCCAAATCCAAATCTCAACAGAGTCGAAATGTGTCAATAACCACGGTTATATTGATGTGACGTGGTTCGAGATACGTTCTCACAACGTTGCAATTCTCTGTTAAAATAATAATAATAATAATAAAATCGGTAAAGAGTTAAAACTTGCATATAAGCTCATCATTGTTAAAATCAGATAAATAAGCCGAATGTGACAATTGAGCAACCGTGCTAGAACCACAGAACTCGGGAATGCCTAACACCTTTTCCCGGGTTAACAAAATTCCTTATCCGGATTTTTGGTTCGCGGACTGTAATACAGAGTCATTCTTTTCCTCGATTCGGGATTAAACTGGTGACTTAGGACACCCTAAATCTCCCAAGTGGTGACTCTGAAATAAATAAACAAATCCCGTTTTGATTGTCCTTTAATTGGAAAAACTCCCTCTGCGCCCCTAGGGCGCGGGCAAAAAAGGAGGTGTGACAGCTCTAGCGACTCTGTTGGGGACCAAACAGGGTTCAAGAATTCGATCTTAGATAAATTGTTATATTTGGTTTTATGTGATTTGTTTTACATGTTTGGGCCTAATGTGCTAAATGATGCTTTTACCGCTTTGATATTATCTGAACTGTATATGAACTGTGCCGAAACCCTTCTCTTCTTACCTCCGGGGATGTGCTTACTGGTTGGGACTCCCTATTCTGTTAGTGTCATACCCTGAAATAAGAAAGAGGCCGGACAAGTTACAAAGCCGGACGATCTCGCGGGTCCCCGGTACGTTGCCCCCTCCTCGACTCGAGTTGTCCGCTTGGGTACATAGTCTATAACAAATACCTAGGCTTTGAACCTAGAATAACGTGACTTCATGCCAGATTCCTAGTAGGAACGTTTGTTTGCATCACGTGCATTTGACTTTGGAGGCTCAACACAGGAGTTGGGTCTGTCTAAGACAGGTGTACCAAAAATGAAAAGACCATCCTGATGCATCTTACTTGCTACTTGTGCATTTATTTGCTTCGGACGTGCATGCTGACCGACTTTTGAATATTTTGAGGAAAAAGAAATAGCAGTATGAGGGTTAAAGAGAGTTAATCGCCTGTTTTGAAAAAAACAATGTCCAAATAGTGTCGAAACTCTACGAATTTTTGAGAAAAAAAAAGAAAGAAAGAAAAAAAATATAGTTTTATTTGCCAATGAGTCTGGTTTTCAAAAGAAGTTTGTTTTATCGTCCCGAACTACGCCAGTTTGATTCTCACCGGGTGTGAGATACGTAGGCAACCCTCATCGGGTCCAACCTCCCCTTTTGCAAAAATAGCCAAAAATGTCAAATTTTAATTGTCAACATAAATAAGTCGGGTGATGCCGTTTTTGGCAAGAATAGCCGAATGTTCCCGAAAGGGACGCCGAAAGGCTGACTTTGCATAAACGGCCACTTTTAGTCATTTTTGGATTTTTGACCGGTTGACTCACCCAGCCTTAAAATCTTCGTTCCCGAAGTGCTGAAAAGCCGTGTTCGGAACCGGATCTTCCTTTTAATCTGTGAAAAGTTTTTAAAAAAATATATAGTCAATTTGTTGAGTCAAATAAATTTTATTTCTTAATCACCTTAATAAATGTGCAGGATGAGCATGATGCAAAATGAACCTTTTTCTATAATGACTAAAATCCCTTTCGAGTTGCGGCTATGGTGGGATGATTTAGGTGGTAAGGGGCGAGATGAGGTCAAGAAATATCTAAAAGGTCTTACAGGTTTATTGGAAATCCAGCCTCGGGGGGATATCATAAGAGCTTTGGTCACCTGCTGGGACCCGGCACACAATGTCTTCCACTTCCCCGATTTTGAACTCACCCCGACTTTGGAGGAAATAGCCGGGTACATCGGAAATGCTGAAGTTCCGATAAGGCAAAAAATAACTGGTTGCTCCAAGAGCTGTCACCGCGCATCGATTTTTAGATTCATTAAAGATACCCAGGACGGTACATAACTCAGATTTGGCCACAGGTTTTTGTAATCCGCGCTTTATATACGACAAATACAGTCATGTCGGAGGATTCAACAATCCGGGTAACAAGTTATGCAGCAAAAGTAACCGTTAGAAATGGGTGGAGCATAGATGAGTGGCTTTCATGATAACCTTTTTGGGCCTTTTGGTGTTTCCAAGGAAAGACGGAAACATTAATTTGAAAATAGCCGGGGTCGTCAGTACCTTGCTCACTCAAGATGAAAGCACTCTTGCCCCTATGATAGTATCTGACATCTTCCGAGCTCTCACAGCCTGCAAATCCAGAGGGAACTTTTTCGAGGGGTGTAACTTATTGCTACAAATATGGATGACTAAGCATCTCTGCCACCGTTCCCAGCTCTTGAGCTATGGTTCCTCGAAGAAAACTTGCATAAAAGAGTTCTATACAAGAATTAAGGGGGTCAGTCTACCCAAGGGAGTTACAGCGTGGACATCATTCTTTCGGACCCTCACCGCCAGCCAAATACAGTGGACGCTAGGATGGTTGCCCGTTGATGAGGTCATATATATGCCGGCAGCTAGGACCCACTTTCTATTGATGGGGCTCAAGATCATTCAGCCTTACGCGCCATATCGGGTTTTGAGACAACTCGGGAGATGCCAAACAATGCCGCAGGAGAAAGATCATAGTGCTCAAGTAATTGAGATTAACCCTGACGGACAATTTCCTGAAGCAAGAGTCCGTCAGATCTGGAGTGAATGCCAATATTTAAAAGCAGATACTTGCGTGCAGGATCAGGCCAAAGGCGAAGTGGCGCCAGGATACCTTGCTTGGTACATGAGAGAACTTGAGCACGAAAGGCCGGCTAAAAGACCCCATCTCCAGGAGTTTGTCAAGGCGTCGCAAGAACAGTGGGATCGGTTGGTTAAAGAACACGAGTACAGGATGACAATAGGCAAGTTGGAGAAGCAAGTTATGGATTTGAAATTTGAGAAAGATTTGCATATCGCTGCAGATGAGGGAGAAAGGAGAAAACTAGCTCAGGAAAACGAGGTCCTCAAAACTCAAATCCAGAAAACGAAAATAGCTTCCAGAAGCCAGGAGAGAAGCCGGGCTGATAAAAGGCTCATAAATGGTCTGAAGAAAAAAGTCCTCGAATATCAAGAAGACCTGGAAAAATCTAAAGTTGGTCTAGAGAGAATCCAGGTGAAATGGATAAAGAAGACAGAAGAGCAAGTACTGTTCACGCAACAAATGAAGAGGGACTACGAAGAGCGGATCTTCAGACAAGCCCGAGATGCCAGAACAGATAGGAAGCGCTACTATGATCTGATGACCCAAATGAAGAAACAGATGAATGAGTTTCAGGATCAACTCTTTTACAACGCTCAAGTGATGGGGACACGGAATCAACAAATAGAGCGATTGCTTATGGAGAGGGACAAAATCAAGGGAAGAATCGACGATATCGGGCACTACATCACCATAAAGTGCCTAGCTTATGAGGATATGTCCCGTACCACCTTCTTTGCTTCAGTAATGATTTATGTCCACCAGATCATGGAAGATTTGAAAGATCTGCAAAGGGGCCTTGCACCAAAGCCCGCGGCGAGACCGAACGACGCCCCGCGGGCGCCAAAATTCAAAACTTTGAAACATTCATAGTTTGAGTTTGTATTTTCCTTGTCTTCAGAGTCTATTGTCTGTTGGAGTTTGTATTTCCCTTTTGTATAGAGTCTGTAGTCTGTATCAAGCCTGTCAGTTTCCTTTCAAAAATGTTTTTCCTTGTAATAAAATATTTTGCTAGTGAAGATTGAAAAATCCAAAAATGGTGTCTTTATTTTCCGCACTCGTGACAGAACTACGCACGGTCTGATTCATGCGGGGACATGATACGTAGGCAATCTCTATAGGATTCGACCACCACTAAAAAATAAAAAGGGGAAAATGAAAAATAAATAAAGAAGGAAGCTTAAAAGAAGGGGCACAATTATGAGAGGCCGGAATGACGCACGCAACCGAAGCAAATGCATGATAGAAATGGTTAATTGCCTAGGTGCATTGCATCCCAACGTGTAATTGCATATGTGTTAAACTCTGAAAAACTAACAAGTTTGTTGATTTCCAGAGAATTCAAGCAGTTAGTTTATTTAGAGGATACTGGCACATTACCATTACCAAACCAGATCGAAGGGACCAATACCGGAAATCATGTCTATCCCAGATGTCGACACTAGTGTTGAGGTAGAGGAGTTGGACGTCTATAAAATGAAATAGGAGATGCTCAAGCTTAAGCAACAGATGGCCGAAATGTACCAGGCCTGGTCCAAAGGGCAATCACCGCCAGCTTACCCAACCAACCCGGCCCTTACCCCACCATTAGCTCAGTCTCAAGATCATCCCGCCACCGATCCAGGTTTTTCCATTTATCAACACTACCATGGCACTACTTCTCATACGCCACAAGCTCCACCACCAAAATCAATCCATACCCTTCTCCACCAACTACCCCTGTCTTTGTGGCATCTCCACAAACTGCACTCCATAAATCCTCGAGTGAACCTGTGATCCAAGTGTAGGACAACAAGTATTATCCCTTGGAGCTTACTTTCAAAGCGCCTGAAGCCTATCCACATGATCCACATTCTAACCTACCGGGGAAAGCAGAAAAACCGGCCAGAAATCTTGAACAAGAAGAGATGTTCAGAGAAATGAAAAGCATAGAGCAATCCTTCAGGGATATAAGAGGGCTAGGAGGTCAGGTAAGCGTGGCTTACAAAGATCTGTGTTTATTCCCAAATGTACAACTACCGGCAGGGTTCAAAATGCCCAAGTTTGACTTGTACAACAGACACGGTGATCCGGTGGCCCATCTGAGAGGTTTTTGTAGCAAGATGAGGGGAGCGGGCGGAAGAGATGAATTACTCATGGCGTATTTAAGCCAAAGATTAAGTGGATCGGCGTTAAAATGGTACATCAGACAAGATCATAGCAGGTGGTACACATGGGACGATTTGGCCCAAGCATTCGCTTGTCACTTTCAATATAATCTTGAGATCATTCCGGACCGACTACCCCTGACCAAACTGGAAAAGAAGCACAGTGAAAGCTTCAGAGAATATGGTTTCCGGTGGAGGGAGCAAGCAACAAGGGTAGATTCCCCAATGAAAGAAAGCGAGATGGTCGATTACATTCTGCAGGCTTTGGAGCCAACTTACTTTGGTCATTTGGTGTCCGCAATTGGCAAGTCTTTTATTGAGGTTGTAAAAATGGGATGCATGGTCGAGGAGGGGCTTAAGTCCAACAAAATCATGAGCTATTCAGCGATCAAGGAAACCACTCAGGCCATCCAAAGCGGCACAGGGGGTGTACTTGGGAAGAAGAAGAAAGAAGATGTCACGACTGTTGAGTCCGAAGCCTGGTTCGGATCTAGAGGCCCGTCACCCTACTATGGCCAACCACGACCCTACCACCAAAATTACCCCCATACTCCATATATCCCTCCACAACATTACTATCTACTGTCAGATCCCCATTTTTCAGTCCATCATGCACAAACCTATACCCAAACTCCGGCATACGCGCCATAGCGTGCGCCTGTTCCACAAAATCCATACCCAGCTCCACAAAACACATATCCACCCCCAAAGGCCTACAGAAATCCCCCCAGGACAGTTTCCGACTAAACTCAGCCCTCAAGAATGAGAGGTCACAAAAGCAAAAGACTTTCACTCCACTGAGGGAACCATATACCAGTTTTTCCACAGATTGAGGCAGTTGGGCATGTTGAATCCAATTGAGCCTAAAATGCCAAATCCTCCCCTAGAAATCTTGACCATTCGGTGAGTTATGAGTACTGTTCAGGGGCCCCAGGGCACGACACAGAGAAATGTTGGAAGCTGAAAACAAATGTGCAAGAGCTTATCGATACTCATCAGATCGAGGTTCAAGCACCAGAAGCACCAAATATTAATCATAATCCACTGCCAGCTCACCATGAGACACACATGATTGAGTTTATACACAAAGAGGGGGAGCCCAGGAAGCCCTCACAGACGGTAATGATGATCCATTCCAGCGAAACCAGCTCAAAGGAAAAAGTAACCAGTGGGAAATCAGTGGTCCAGTTGAGAGGGGTAGATGATGAGCCAGCTGTGGTAGCCGAGAGAGGGTCGTCGAGCCTTGTTGCAGTGAAACCCGAGAAAGCTAAAGTGGTAGTGCCAGGGGTAGCAAGTAAACCTGTTGTGGTCGTGAAGGGTGCTCGCACAGAGCCTGTTATTATAAAACCGGTAACTCAGCTTCTAATGATCAACATCAAGGCTGTTCCTTAGAATTATGAACGGGTGACGGTGATTTACAAAGGGAAAGAAGTCAAAGGAGAAGTGTGTGAAGCCCAAGGTCTAACTCGTTTGGGAAGGTGTTTTGCTCCCGCAGAGTTAAGAAGGGCCAATCCAGTAGCAACAAAGAATCCAGTTATCGAGGAAGAGGCGGAAGAATTTTTAAAAAAAATGAAGGCACAAGATTACTCCATTGTGGAGCAGTTAAGGAAGACCCCGACATAGATCTCATTGTTATCCTTGTTGATCCATTCAGATGAGCACCGCCGGGTATTGATGAAGATTCTGAACGAAGCCCATATTCCGGATAAGATCTCTGCGAACCATCTGGAGAAAATAACAAACAAGATTTTCGAGGTCAACAAGGTCACTTTTTCAGATGATGAGTTGCCCGTGGAGGGTACAGAACATAATAGAGCCCTCTATTTGACTGTGAAGTGTGAAGACTCGGTAGTCACTCGAGTACTAATTGATAATGGTTCCAGTGCCAATATCTATCCTCTGACCACCTTAAACAAACTGAAGGTCGATGGTGACCGAATTCACAAGAACAACATCTATGTTCGAGGGTTTGATGGTGGTGGTACAGACACAGTGGGTGACATCATACTTGAATTAACAATTGGTCCGGTCGAGTTCACCATGGAGTTTCAAGTGTTAGACGTGGCAGTGCCATATAATCTTCTGTTGGGGCAACCCTGGATCCACACCGCCAAAGCAGTGCCTTCTACATTACATCAAATGGTCAAATTCGAGTTGGATAAGCAAGAGATTGTAGTACATGGGGAAGACAATACAAGCGCCGTAAGTGATGCCATCGTACCCTTCATAGAGACTGACAATGACAAGGGGCCGTGGGTTTACCAGGTTTTTTATACAACTTCAGTGGACAAAGTTCCCGAGGGTGAAAGCATCCCACTTCCCAAAATAGCAACTGCAACTGTCATGGTAGCCTCGGAGATGTTGAAAAACGGGTTTGTGCCAGGCAAAGGTTTAGGGGCTGATCTTCAGGGTATTGTTCAACCGGTTTCTTTACCCAAAAATCTGGATACCTTTGGGCTGGGGTTCAAGCCTACAGTGGAGGATGTGAGACGGGCCCGCAAGTTGAAGAAAAGAGTCTGGGTCCTTCCCAAGCCAATCCCGCGCCTGTCCAGATCTTTTGTTAGGCCGAGCATCAAAAAGTAATTGCTGTCCAAGGTTACAGGGCCATTGATTGGTACAGATGGAGACTTAAATGAAGACTTTGAAAGATTATTCACAGAAATCAACATGGTAGAAGTTGGGGAGGGGTCCAGCAAGGCGGATGTGCAGTTTGTGGGGCCAAAGGCAAAAATCAACAATTGGATGGCTACTCCTTTTCCCATTCGGAGGGAGTCTTGGTAGTTGGCTCTGATTTTCCTTCTTGTTTTCTGGATTAATCCAGGGTTGTAATCCATATTTCTTTTTATTGTGTTCATCAAAGTGTGAAACTTTGTTATCCCGTAATTCAATAAAATAAAAATAAAATAAAATAAAAAAGTTTCTTCTTCATTCCTTATTTTATTTTAATTTTGTTTTCTTATTTTCTTTTTTTGTACAGTTCTTTTTATACTGGTCTTAATGACATGGCGTGCATAAGGAATTCTCATCCCAATCTTAAAAATCAATCTGATTCCGAAATGATAGTTCAAGAAGTAGATTGCGATTACGAATTAGAATATGATGACGACGATGAAGCCTTCGAAGAAATTAGTAAGAAGTTAATTCACTTCGAAGAAAAACCCAAACCCAATTTGAATGACATAGAAGCCGTCAATTTAGGGGACACAGACAATGTCCGAGAGGCTAAAATAAGTGTCCACCTCGAGCCAAAAATCCGGGAGGAGTTAATCAAAGCACTCATTGAGTACAAAGATGTTTTTGCGTGGTCATATGACGACATGCCAAGTTTAAGCACTGATTTAGTGGTCCACAAATTGCCCACTGATCCAACGTTCCCACCCGTCAAGCAAAGGTTGAGGAAATTCAAAACTGATATGAGTGTGAAGATTAAAGAAGAAGTTACCAAGCAGTTGGATGCAAAGGTTATTCGGGTCACTCGATATCCTGTATGGTTGGCTAATGTCGTGCCTGTACCGAAGAAGGACGACAAGATCAGAGTGTGCGTCGATTACCGTAATCTCAACAAAGCAAGTCCGAAGGATAACTTCCCGCTTCCCGCTACCCAATATCCACATCCTGATTGATAATTGTGCCAAGCGCGAGATTGGATCTTTTGTGGATTGCTATGCCGGGTATCATCAGATTCTAATGGATGAAGAAGATGCAGAAAATACGGCATTCATCACACCCTGGGGAACTTATTGCTACCGGGTAATGCCATTTGGTTTGAAGAATGCTGAGGCAACTTATATGAGGGCAATGACTACTGTGTTTCATGATATGATACACAAGGATATTGAGGTATATGTAGATGATGTGATCATAAAATCAAAGCATCAGGCCGACCACGTCAGGGATTTGAGGAAATTCTTCCAGAGGCTTCGCAGGTACAACCTCAAGCTTAACCCCGCCAAGTGTGCATTTGGTATTCCATCAGGAAGACTGTTGGGATTCATAGTCAGCCGGCGATGCATCGAGTTGGACCCATCAAAGATCAAAGCCATACAAGAATTGCCACCTCCGAGGAACAAGACTGAAGTGATGAGTCTGTTAGGAAGGTTGAATTATATCATCAGGTTTATCGCTTAGCTCACGACGACTTGCGAGCCTATTTTCAAGTTGTTGAAGAAGGACTTTGCGGTTAAGTGGACTGGTAAGTGTCAGGAAGCATTCGACGAGATAAAGGGATACTTGTCTAACCCGCCTGTGCTGGTACCACCAGAACCAGGGAGACCTTTGATTCTTTACTTAACTGTCCTGGAAAATTCAATTGGCTGTGTATTGGGGCAACATGACACCACCGACAGAAAAGAACAAGCCATCTATTATCTTAGCAAGAAGTTCACAGCTTATGAGGTTAAGTACACTCACCTAGAAAGGACATGTTGCGCCCTAACTTGGGTGGCACAGAAGTTGAAATATTATTTGTCATCCTACACTACTTACCTCATTTCACGCTTGGATCCATTGAAGTATATCTTTCAAAAGCCTATGCCGACAAGAAGACTTGCAAAATGGCAGATTTTGCTCACAGAGTTTGACATAATCTATGTGACTCGGACTGCGATGAAAGCCCAAGCATTGACCGATCATTTGGCCGAGAACCCGGTCGATGAAGAGTTTGAGCCACTGAGGACTTATTTTCCTGATGAAGAGGTGATGCATATTGATGAACTAGAACAGGCCAAAAAACCAACCTGGAAACTTTTCTTTGATGGGGCTGCTAACATGAAAAGAGTCGGAATAGGAGCTGTGCTTATTTCTGAAACAGGGCATCACTATCCTGTTACGGCTCAGCTTCGTTTTTATTGTACCAACAATATAGCTGAGTACGAAGCATGAATTTTGGGGTTAATGTTAGCTACGGACATGGATGTCCAGGAATTCTTGGTCTTGGGAGACTCAGACCTTCTGGTACATCAAATTCAAGGAGAATGGGAAACGCAAGATCTGAAGCTCATACCATACCGACAATGCTTACATGATCTTTGCCAACGGTGTAGATCAGTGGAGTTCAGGCATATTCCAAGGGTCCATAATGAGGTCGCCAATGCTTTGGCTACCTGTCGACGCCCCCTTTTTCCCTCCTGAAAGAAGGCGAAATCGGGTTTACGACATTATGGGCAAAACAACTCTTATTTCCCTTTTGAGGAATCGGGATATGGAATTTGAAGAATCGCCACCTAATGATTATAGTGCATTAGGACACTTAAAAAAAGGATTTTGAAAGATAAACCAGAGTTCGGGTAAGGGCTTGAGATTATCTCGATGGGAAGGTGTTAGGCACCCCTCAAGATCCACTAGTGTGGTTCCCGGCCGTGCTTAGTTATGACTTTAAGAATATGAATAAACAAGCAAAATTTGCACATAGGAAGTGTAAACAAGATGAAAAATTTTGAAAGAAGAAAGACACAAGTGATTTTGAAAAGAGAAAAGCTTAGTTGAAGAAAACACTAATTTAAGAAAACATTGATAACTAAAGAAGGAGAAAAGGGGATCCTAGGTTTAAATATAATATGAATCAGTTTGGTGCAATACCCAGCAATCATTCTCGCACGAGATATTAGCGCACCGTCATCATCTCCATATTCTACCCTTCCCACCCCGTTAGGGTATTAAACGCGATTAGTCTCGTTTTGCTTATTGCATGCTAGTACCCGTCCCAACCTATTAGTCCCGGGGTATTTGGACTTCTAATCCTAAAAAAGGGGAAGAAAAGGGATAGAGGCATATACGGGGTTTAAAAGGACAAAATACTAGGCGTCAATCAAAACAATTAGCAAATAAATGGGAAACAAACACTCAAAAAGGCTCATACAAACCCCATAAATCACATAGCAATTAGTTTAGCATGTCTTGCATATACTGGTTTGGTCTTAAAATTAAAACTTAAGCGGCGGACGGATCAGTTTAACACATAGAACTAGATAAAAGGTCTACATTAGGCAACTTGGATCCAATTGTTAGGATCTGGAATATTTTACCAAATTGTTTATTAAGGACTAACATCGACAAGTTTTGAAAGAAGCAGAAGTTGCAGAAGTTCGAAAAGGTTTTGGAAAATCGCTGAGACTGTTTAAAGAAATGTGCAGCAGAGTTTCAAAAGTAAAGTGTTCATAAAAAGGGGCGAGAGTTTGAAAATTGTTTGAAAGTATCCTCATGAATAAAAGTTTAGACAGAGAGTTAAAAACAATTTTAGCGACAGAAATACAAGTTCTTTGCAGACAGGTTTGGACGAATTATGTGAAAAAAAACGTTGAAACTAATCGCCAGATTACTCAGTTTTTAAACGAGTTTGGGACCCTATAGGCAGGATATCTATACCTTGATTTTATTGATTGTTATTCTTTTAAAACATTAAGGAGGATGAGTATTTGATCCTACAGTTTGCCTAGCGTTTATGCATTTCCTATAGGCATGATTTTTATATGCTTGAATGAAAAGAATGCATTTCTTATAGGCATGATTTCTGGATAATTGAGTGAAAAGATGCAAAGCCTATAGACATGGTTTCTAGGTGATTCAAACGTTAAAAGTCTATAGACATGATATCTAGCGATTCAAAGTATTAAATCCTATAGGTATGATTTCTAGGTGATTTAAAGTATTAAATCCTATAGGCATATTTCTACCCTTTAACTCATGCAAGCAATATGAACCCCTCCCACACCCTTTACTAATATTCTTCGAGTTCTTTTTACAAGATTATTACAGAACCAGAAGAAAGAAAGTAAACAGAAATACATCACAGCCTACAACTAGATCCGAGCAGCCTAATTCAATCTTAATACCCAATAACACGTGTTTCACCAAATCCGGGTTCTAGATTCCAAGGCCTTCTCTTAGAGTGTTTCAAAGTTCCAAGGAGCTTCAAGAGCCCAGGCAATGCTTACACCCTAAAGTGTGAATGTGGTAACATAGTAGTGCAATGTGTGGAATTACCATCCCTTAGGCATCCAAGTTCAGAGGGAGCTCTAGGGTCCCGAAGCATGGCTTACCAGAGGGGGGTAGAACTTAAGAGCTAAGAGTAAGTGTGAAGTGAAGGAGGAACCTTAGTAGGAGGTGGTCATACCCAGCCATGGCATAGACTGACACACCTCTAACCCCTTGCTTAGATTCAAACAAATAAGAGCAGACTCTTAGAGAGTCAAACTTAGGTCTGAAGGGTGATTAGGTCACCACCAGACCCAAATTAGAGCTCAGCACATTGAGGGGAAAGGGAATGGGAAAATAATCGAGTAAGGGCTCAGAAGAGTCTTGTCCTGGATCACAGACAACAATTCATAGTGCTGATATGACCCAGGACAATACTCACATACAAAGGGAGTAGAGGGAAAGGGATTAACATAACATAAGAGACATAACATGCTTGAAGGTAATTAAATAGTGCAGGAAAGCATAAATAAACACATAAAGAAAGGGGTAGAAACAGAGAAGTTGAACAGGGATGCTATTTAACATAGAAGAACATACCAGTTATAAATTCTAGAATAGCAGGATAGTAACAGCAAACAGACAGCCAGGAATAACAGGAACAGACTCAAGAAAACTCCCCAATTGCTTAGAAGTTCAGACAGCATGAGGTACAGATATAGAATGCTCAGTAGTAGTGTAGAGAAATAGAGAGTAGTAACAGTAGTAGTAAAGAAGACAGAGAGATGAATTCTGATTTTTATTTTCAGTCAGAATTCGATGATGAAGTGAAAAGAAGAGCATGTATTTATACTTGAAATCAGTTATGCAAGCAAGGAAAGAAAATTAGTCGAGTATCAATTAAGATCAATCAATTAACGGAGGTTCCTTTAATTAAGGAATCCCAATTTGATCAGTAAAAGACAAGAAATATTTAAGGAAAGGGGATCAAATAAACACATTGTGCACAACATACAAATAAGGGTAAATACATGTGGGTCTTAATTAAGGAAAGGGAATTTTGAAAAACACAGTTAAGGAAGTAAACCAATTAGCACATAGCAATTCAGGGAATTAGAGATTCCTTAAATCACTCAATGAACCTAGCCAGCCAATAGGGAAATCAAGAAGTTTAACACTAATCAAAGAAAGAATCAATCGAATTCACACAAGGCAGACTGAAATCAATCCCCAAATCAAAGGTTATTCTGAGAGGGAAGATCTAACTATAAAGAGGGCATGGGCTTTAAACATGCGAGACTGGATTCGAACAAAATATCATGCAACCAAAGACTAGTGAGTAGAAGACTATGGCTAAAGGAGAGCATCAGATAGCATACGAGAAATCAGATAAAAGGTCTTGCAAAGTTTAGCCAGAATCAGAGTCACATGGAGAACAAAGATGAACTTAGCAATTAGGACTTTGAAGTCAAACTAGTTCAGACATGGGAAGCAAACAAGTCACACACAAGTGGTCTGAAAACTCCCCAAATTCTAGGGTTTCCGCCATTGATCAAGTGTAAAGACGAAAACAGACAAATCAGGCCAAAGTAATAACGAAATAAGTTCAAAAAGACCCAAAGGAACTAAAACCTTAAGCATTTTCGGAAAACATAAGAAGGGAACAAAATACTGTAAAAGAACTCATAAAGCAATGGTAGAAAAAAGCATGGTAGATGAAAACACAGTAGAGCAAATACAGTAAAAACACATAGGAATCTAAGTAGAACAAGTAAAATTAAAGAAAACCCTCAGTCGGAGAAGACGAACAATTTTGAAAGCAAAGTTTTAGAAGAAATTTAGAGGAATCGTTTGAAAACCTTAAAATAAACATAGATCTAGAACAGATCTAGAGAAATTAGGAAAACCTTGAAAGGCTAGGGTTTCAGAGAAACCCTAGAAGCGAGAAAGGCCTGGAAAAGGAGCTGCTCCGGGTCGAATGAGTCAGAGATGGACTCATAGGGTTAGGATATGCTGAAGTTGAGGCGGAGGTGGACACAGAACTCGAATCGATGGAGATCTGAGTGAAGAACTTCAAGCTCGAACCTTGAATCTTCAAGTAACAGGGGTACGTGGGTACGTGGGAGTGAGTACAGGCTGCTCAGGGCCCGAGAGGCCATGATTTCCGGTGGAATAAGGTCGGAGACCGGTGAGATAGACTAGGGTTCGGAGAGAGGTTGAGAGCATTTGAGAGACGAAGGGGATACAAGGGCGGCTCGTTTGTGTGAATGAATTAGGGTTAGGGGAAGTTGGGAAATTAAAAAGGAAAGAAAGGCTGTGGGCCGTTGATCAAAATGATCAACGACCAGGATTAAAAGGGGAACTGGGCGGGTTTAATTAAACATGTATGGGTTGGGTAGAAATGAAATTGGGTTGGGAATTGGGGGGGTTAGATTGGGGTCGAAATTAGGCTAAAATTGAAAGTAAAATGGGCTACAATTGAAATAGCCACTTTTCCCTTTTTTTTGAATTTATAAAAATAGTAAAAGACGTTAAAAATCGAAATAAAGATACTGGGTTGATAAAAAATACGTAGGTATTAATTTAAAAATATTAGGATTGATTTTGTAATTAAAATGCTATTTAAATCTGAAAGTGGGCTAAAATTGCAATTTCATGCAATTTTAGTTTAAAAATAACAAATGGACTTGTAAAATTATGCAAAAAATCATGTAAATTATATTTTGATGTAAATGTGAGAATAAAATAAATTATTCACCAAAATGACAAGTTTTGGGAATAATTATTGGTTTTTATAGTGCAAAATAGGCCATAAATTGGTTTTAAAAATCTTTAAAAATTTGAGAAAAATACCAAAGCCTTTGGGGATGCTTGCATGTGCATATACATGCTATTTTGAAAGTATTTTGAGTATAAAAATACATAGGGAAAAATTGGGTATCAACACTACCCTAACATCAATGTTGCACCATCCGGACAAATCTTATGTTGATCCTTTGCATATTCAAGTCCGAGATCAGCATGCTTACTGTAACATGATTAAAGAAGAACTGGATGGCGAACCATGGTTCCACGATATCAAGGAATAAATCAGGATGGGGATATACCCAGTGCAAGCCATGGGGGATCAAAAGATAACAATTCGACGGTTGGCAAGTGGATTTTTCTTGAGTGGAGGAGTTCTGTATAAAAGAACACCAGACCTGGGGTTGTTAAGATGCATAGATTCTAGACAGGCTATGGATGTCATGTCCGAAGTACATTCAGGGGTCTGCGAACCACATATGAGCGGATATGTGCTGGCGAAGAAAATTCTCCGAGCACGTTATTATTGGCTCAACATGGAGCGAGATTGTATTGGTTTTGTGCGCAAATGTCATCAGTGCCAGATACACGGAGATTTGTTTCATTCTCCACCATCGGAATTGCACACAATGTCAGCACCATGGCCCTTCGTCGCCTGGGGCATGGATATCATTGGACCAATTGAGCCAGCAACATCCAACGGGCATAGGTTCATCCTGGTAGCCATTGATTATTTCACCAAATGGGTTGAGGCCAAAACTTTCAAGTCTGTGACCAAGAAAGCAGTGGTCGATTTTGTTCACTCAAATGTCATCTGTCGATTTGGAATCCCAAAGGTGATCATCATAGATAATGGTGCTAATCTTAATAGCAATTTAATGAAAGAGGTATGTCAGCAGTTTAAGATTACACACCGCAATTCCACCCCATATCGTCCTAAGGCGAATGGAGTAGTTGAGGCAGCCAACAAAAACATAAAGAAGATACTTCGAAAAATGGTAGAAGGTTCGAGGCAATGGCATAAAAAATTACCATTTGCATTGTTGGGTTATCGCACCACTGTCCGTACTTCAGTAGGTGCAACTCCTTATTTGTTGGTATATGGAACTAAGGCCGTAATACCTGCAGAAGTTGAAATCCCGTCCCTTCGGATTGTCGCTGAAGCTGAGAATGATGATGATGAGTGGGTCAAAACTCGTCTGGAGCAGTTGAACTTGATTGATGAAAAAAGATTGGCAGCTATGTGTCATGTCCAGTTATATCAAAAGAGAATGGCAAGAGCTACAACAAAAAGGTGCGTCCCCGGAAGTTTGAAGTGGGCCAGCAAGTGCTGAAACGCATCCTTCCACATCAGGCTGAGGCAAAAGGCAAGTTCGCCACAAATTGGCAAGGGTCATTCATTGTAACCATAGTGTTGTCCAATGGTGCTTTATGTTTAACAGATGTCAAAGGAAAATGCATCGACATGACTATCAATTCTGACGCAGTTAAGAGATATTATGTATGATTTCTTTTAATTGTAATTGTTGTTTGTTTGCATTTTGCATGATATCGGAGAATGAAGTGAAGGAGGCAATTTGTTCTTCCATCCAAACACTTAAACCTTTGCTTCCCCTTTTGAGCCTTATTTATTCTTTCATACACCTCTCTTGGAATCAGTAATGAAAATAAAAAAGGGAGAAAAGCAAAATAATGATACTAAAGACAAAAGAAAAGTCACAAGAAAAACAAAGGAATTGGGAACTACGTTTGACCTGATTCCTAAAAAAGGATACGTAGGCGCCTCACGACTCGGTCATAGTGTTATAAGAATCAAAAATCCTCAAGCAAGAAAAACTAGGGAAGAAGTTGTGTTTATAATTTTGGGAAAGAAAGTTGATTCCAAGGGTTGTAATGTTTTACCCATCAAAATTATTTTAAATTTTTCTTTAGCCATACACCAGAAACCAATATTGACGTCCAAAAAGACCTCCCGCTCAGTATCCGAGAAGTGCCAAGTCGGGAAAATGGAAGTCTGGAGTAACACTCTGGTCCCCAGTAGAAAAGAAATGAAATGAGAGAATCCCCAGCAGAAAAGAAATGAAATGAGAGAATCTTGTCAGTAACACCCCAATCCCCAGCTGAAAAGAAATAAAATGAGAGTCTTATTGGTGAAAACCTTCACAGGCACCATAAGGCGACGAGAGTTGAGTGAAATGAGAGAGTCTTATTAGTGAAAACCCCTCAAAGGGCACTATAATGCGACAAGGAATTGAAAGTGGACAAATGAGGTAAGGTTGACAGAAATGATCCGTCGAGGCATCAAGCAGAACAAAGATGTTGATTCGACAAAACAATTAGGTTGCGGGACCTTTTGAAATGCAAAGTAAGACCATTAGAAAGATTGAGTGATACAATATACTGGGTTGATTAAGCCAAAATGCACGACATGATCATTGAGATCAGTTACGCCATTCAGATAAGTCCTTTTCCTTTTTTCTATTCAAACAATTCTTTAGGAAGATTTTTCTTTTTATCTTTTGAAGTCATCATCTTTCATTTCTTTTGGTTAAATATATTTATGGTAGTTTGTTTTTAAGAAGGATTTTCAAAGCCAACTACCAGTCGCCAACATGGGACAAGGTAAATGGGGATAATACAGGCCGAAGATAATGTGAAGGGACAAGAAAGATGTCATTATAAGACCAAATGACTGATTGTTCTAAGATGCCGTGGAAAGTATGGAGTAAAAGTGAAAAACAACGATTGAGAAGTAGGTGGATACAAAAGCATCAAGAAGATCAAAAGTTATCAGCCAAGTTTCAAGACGGTCGAACAACGCAAAGCATGGAAAAAGGAAAAAAGGAAAACCATCCCCAGCAGGAAGGTCCCCCACGTTTTAAACTAACAAATTTTCTTTGATTTGAAGTAGGGACAGGAAATGTTATTGATGACGGAAAGACATGCCACAAGAAAGATTGTCAGACTGGGGCAGAAAATTTTCTCTCATTTTGAAAATTTTCTGGAAGTCTAATATAAGTTTGGTGAAAAGTGGTATCCCCAGCAGTTTTCGGGAGAAGGCAAAACAAGTTTCAAAGAAAGAAATTTTAGGAGGAGAATAACATATTTTTGAATGAAACACCGGTGTTATTCCCAGCAGTCTTCAGAGGAATGAAACACTAGTTTTGAGGGAAGCAGTTCTGAAAGAAGATGATTGAAGAAGGAAAATGGTTCAGGAGGCAGAAAGGAACAACGGCGATAGAACACATTTTCAAGAAGTTGTTGAAGTCAGGAGCCCGCCTGGAGAATGAAGGTATTATATATTTTAAGTTGTGTTGGAAGTTAGGAGCCCACCTAGAGAATGGAGGTTGTTATCATTTCAAGTTGTAGACGAAGTCAGGAGCCCGCCTGGAGAATGGAGGTATTATCTTTTTAAGTCATAGTAAAAGTCAGGAGCCCGCCTAGAGAATGGAGGTGTTATATTTTTATAGTTAAAGTCAGGAGCCCACCTGGAGAATGGAGGTAGTATATTTTTAAGTCGTTGACAGAGTCAGGAGCCCGCCTGGAGAATGGAGGTGTTATATCTTTAAGTTGTTGATGAGGTCAGGAGACCGCCTGGAGAATGGAGGATGTTTTATCTTTAAGTTGCTGTTGAAGTCAGGAGCCCGCATGGAGAATGGAGGCTGTTTTATCTTTAAATTGCTGTTGAAGTCAGGAGCCCGCATGGAGAATGGAGGCTGCTTTTATCTTTAAGTTGTTGATGAGGTCAGGAGCCCACCTGGAGAATGGAGGCTGTTAAATTTTAAGTTGTTGTTGAAGTCAGGAGCCCACCTGGAGAATGGAGGCTGCTTTATCTTTAAATTATTGTTGGAGTCAGGAGCCCGCCTGTAGAACAGAGGAGTACATTTCAAAACAAGTCAGGAGCCCGCCTGTAGAACAGAGGACTACACTCAATTTCAAGACAGAAGTCAGTAAAGCGGAGGGTTACAACAAAATATCCCCAGCAAAAATCCCGCTGCAAAAATCAAAAGGAAGACTACAAGAGCAAGTTTGAAGATAGATAAGATGTTGTAATCCCTAGTTTAGTCTAGCTTCTTGTTTTCTTTTTTCACGGTGTAATAAGGAGGGTTTGGCCCAAACCTACCCCAACCAGTCCCAAACTCACACCACGACACCCCCTAACCTCCCTCGTGCCCAAAATACCTTTGGCCTGGTTCGAATCTTGTTAGAACCATTCGAACCCCAAATGGAACCAAGACCCCTATAAAGACCAAACTTGGGTTTTGTCCAAAATTAAAGGAATTTGGGCGTCTAATCGACCTTAGTCAAAGTGTTCTCCGTTGAAAACACTCGATTAAGGTCCGTTCGACCTCAAAAAGTTCGAGTCAAGAGTTCGACCTAGGTTCGTCTAGTTTCTGTGTTCTTAAGGTATTTTTCTTTTTTTTCTCCTTTCTCTCTTGTTCCATTTTTGTTACGGTTAATTGTGTTTAGTTTAGTTATAATCCAGTTTTCTTCATTGCTTCTTCTTCTTCTCAAATCAGACCTTCTTATTTGGTCGAGTCTGCTTCTATTCATGGTCAAATATATGTTATTAGCCATGTAATCTGTTAGTTTGTAAGTTCCCTATTTTTGTCAATACCACTCGAATCATTTGTTGGTCTGTTTGTTCTAATTGTTTGTTGTTAACTGCTAAATATTATAGCATGTGTAATTAATTGAATAAGCGTCGTCGATTAGTCTTTTAGGCTTGAATGTTATGTTAACATGATAATAATTCAACCTTTGGTTCATACCAGTATGTTTACCATCCTGCATCTTGTATATATTTGAATTAGAGTTGTGTTTGCTCATTCCCTGTATTTGGTTTGACCTCCTGTTCTTTATAGTTGTTCGCATGAACTTCCCTCCTTGATTCATACTGCTTCAATTTTGGCTTGTATTATTGAATCCCTGCTCAATCACTGGGTCTGAGTTGATCAGGATTGGTTCCCAATATGATCAACTCATTCCCTTTGATTGATGCCATGTTTGAAATGATCTGGTCTTCTGCTTCGAATCACTGTGTGAATTTGATAGTGGGAATTGGTTTATAGCTGTAGTAATTTAGTGATCAATTAGAAATTAGTTGTTAGGGTTACAACTTATAGAGTTTTAATAACAGATCAATGAAGCTTAGGGCAGGGCAGTAATACACAGGGGTTAAGGGGGTAATTTTGGGATTTAACAGGTCTGCAAGTGGACTAACTTAAGGGTCTGTTTAGTGAATAATAGATACCATTAGTTTAATATCAATGGGGAACATAACATGATAGTATCAGAGTTAATAGGAATACTATAATAACCTATAGTTTTGATTAAAACAATAAGGAACAAGGCATGCAAGTGTGGGGAACAAAATAACTTCAAACAAGAAGACATTAAGTAATGGGATTCAAAGGGGGATGTGCAGTTAGAATCTGATAGTTTCAAGGCAGAGATAGCAGGCCTGTTTTGGTTATAAATAGAGTCATTTAAGACAGATTGAGGGGCTGGTTTTTTGGGGAGAGAAATCAGTTTTCTTTCAATTTTTTTTCCAGAGAGTCTAGGCTGGATTTTTAACATTTAAGAGTTCAGTAATTTGAGAGCAAAAAAAAGCAGGCTGGTTTATAATCCTGAGAGGTTCAGTGTTTGAGAGCGAAGAAACTGAAAAGTGAGGTCTTTTCTTTTACTGCTGAATATCAGAACTAGTACTGTTACTGTTTCATTGGGTGTTGCTGGAATTCTGCTGTTTTTTTTTTTAAATCTGTTACTGGTTTATTCTGTCGTTGTGTTGCTGGTTATTGTTGTTTGCTACTGCTCTGCTGATCCTCCTCTTCTTCTTCTATTGCCTATTACCATGTACACTTTCGAATCACACTGTGATGTAGTTGTGAGATGTAAAAGTGAAAATAAAATGCTCGAGTAGTGGAGTACTTAGTGCATCTGTAATTTAGTAGATAAATAATAAGTTGTATAGTCTATCTTTATAACTCAATGAAGAATGTGGACTGTGGAGTTTGTATCTGATAAGGACTGTATTGGACCATTAATTTGCCTTTCTTAGTTGTAAATTTAGTAGTTTAATACCAACTTCAGTAGCATAGAATTAAAAAATCAAACTTCCAAGTTAACTGTGCTTTTCCCGAATAGTTAAGCATGCCCATTATTGTCAAACTATTTAGTTAAATAAGTGGAATAAGATGAAGATAGCATGAGTTTGTTCTATTGAACCTGCCTGTTTAAACTTGTTAGTTTCACTAGCTATGAAGGTTTTAATATTGTCAACAGTAGGTAGATAATGATTGTTGGCAGCCTATTTGCTCAAAAAGTTGAAATATCGAGTTTGGATTCATCATGCAAAGCAATTGGCAATAGCCTGTGCATGTTAAATCAGACTCGAATCCGCTTCTGTGAGTCGAACGCTGAACTTGGCCCGAATAACGCATGAAATCTGGTCGTAGGAAACGGGCCCGATCACAAGACCATCCTTAAAAATAATACAATAGAGTTAAGTAACAATTGGTTGGGACCTTCATTTTGTGTTTAGAGACGAACTTAATAGAAAAAATGTAGTCGCTTTAGGATCGTCCTTTTAAAATAAACTAGATGAGCCTCGCCAAATAAAATGCACAGATTGCGGGGCCCTCACAAATGTATGTATTAATTACTTAGAACTCGGGATCGGCCGCTTAGCGAACTTCACAGCCATTTCCCAAAAATAACCACGTGTTAGTCTCTTTAGCGCGTACTTTAAATAACATTACCTTCTTAAACCCGGGTGCACATTTATGTGACCCAAATCCAAATCTCAACGAAGTCGAAATATGTCGCTAATCACGGGTACATTGATTGTGACGTGGTTTGAGATGCATTTCCACGATGTTGCAAATTCTTTTTTTTAAAAAAAATAATGAATGAGACGAGCCTCGACAAACAAAAAATACACAAGCTGCGGGGCCCTCTATACGTGTTGGTAAAATTGCTTAGACTTCGAGATGGGCCGTTTAGCAAAATTTCACGGCCTTACCCAAAAAAATGATACGCTAGTCGCTTTAGGCGCTTCATTAATAATTTACTTTCTTAAACTCGGGTGCACATTTATGTGACCCATATCCAAATCTCAACGGAGTCGAAATGTGTCGATAACCACGGGTACATTGTTGTGACGTGGTTTGAGATACGTTCTCATAACGTTGCAATTCTCTGTTAAAATAATAATAATAATAATAATAATAATAATAATAATAATAATAATAATAATAATAATAAAATCGGTAAAGAGTTAAAACTTGCATATAAGCTCATCATCGTTAAAATCAGATAAATAAGTCGAATGTGACATTTCAGCGACCGTGCTAGAACCACGGAACTGGGGAATGCCTAACACCTTCTCCCGGGTTAATAGAATTCCTTATCCGGATTTCTGGTTCGCGGACTGTAATACAGAGTCATTCTTTTCCTCGATTCAGGATTAAACTTGTGACTTGGGACACCCTAAATCTCCCAAGTGGAGACTCTGAAATAAATAAACAAATCCCATTTCGATTGTCCTTTAATTGGAAAAACTCCCTCTGCGCCCCTAGGGCGCGGGTAAAAAGGAGGTGTGACATTAGGTATTATGTTTTACATCCAAATGCCTCTATGAAATATTATTGTATATATATCATCGTCACTTCCATATTCTCCATCAAAATCTTTTCTCATAGTATTGCCAAAAGAGCAAGCCATTTTATAAAAATGGTGTACAAAATAGAAAAGATTTCAATGAAAAAGATAGAAAGTGAAGATGCTCGATACACAACTTCTAGTATCCAGAACGTATTGGTTCGATTAATCTGTAATTCTGAGCTACACAAGAGTATAATAAACTTTGCGCTATATAACGCTTTAGTTGACAAATTGATTAGTAAATGAAGAAGGATGATCTTTTTATACTACTATCAGCCACGAGAAAAAATTCGAAATAAATATTTCATTTGGAAATTCATTTATGATTAGGAAAAATCAGATTTGTATTGTATTCTAGATCCTGCAGTTACCATTTTTTAGAAACAATATGCTAATTTTTTCTTTATTATTTTCTGTTCTTTAGAAGAATTTTAGGTAAATCATTAATGAGACATGGTATCATATCTCGACATACTGAGTTTTAAAGTTTCTTATACTAGTACCAATTAAATGTGATTACCAGTGTGAAAAGGCAAGTGTTAAACTTTTTTGGATGGTTGTTACCTTTTGTATTGTATCGTATTGTTATTTTAAATACATGTTTGTTTTGATTGTACTTAAATTTTATTGTATCGTATCATTAAATCCATCGTTAATAACGACGAAAAGTGCCACCTTATGGAATCACAAATTTGGTGTGGTGGCATCGTTACCTTATTTTTTTTCTCTTGTCTTGCCCTTCCTTATTATTAATTAATCATATTTTATCCTTTACCCTACTTTTTATATAATAATTCTATTCCATGTCCTATTTTTTCTTAGTAATATTGCAAGTTTATTCTTCATATTGTTGGTGCGTGACATCATAAAACGTCGGCAAATAATATAATCTATCCAAAGGTTGTATTAATCAAACAATATAATACGATGCAATATAATACAATATGATACGTTATAAAACGATATGTAACAACAATTCTAACAAGATATTATTGTGAATATATGATTACCTAACGTATGTTTGAACATATTATTGGATGGAGCCGATTTTAGGGTTTTAAAGTGTATGAACTATCATTACAAGAAAATTGCGAAAACCTTCCGGGAATGCCTATCGAAATCGGTCGGAAAACTTAAAAAATTGACCGATTTCCAACCGACTTTAATATGTCGAAATAAGGCTGGTCAGTAACAAATAATGACCGAAGACGTCGCAATTTCCGACCAATTTTGGCCGGTCAATTAAATTTCACAAAAGATCAAAAAAGAAAAAATCTACGGAAAAATCGACCGAAGTTAGTCAGTATTTCTAATTATGTAATTAAAAATACATTGTCTGAGAATCGAACCGGGGTCGGTACTGTGGCAAGATACTATTTTACCACTAGACCATCGGTACATTTTTGTTTAAGACTTTCTTTTCTTTTATTTGTATTCTTTAATTGTATTTTTGTGCGAATAACCAACCGATAATTAAAAATATAAAATTACCGATCGAAATCGGTTGGTTTTTTAATATGACCGGCCGAAATAACCGACCCATTTCGGAAAAACGGGAAAAACTATCTGTCATCCTACTCGAACCTTTGTTGCCCGAGTTATATAGGTGACTATGAAAAAGAGGGTTCAAGATATGGCCTATGAGATGCTCATTTAAAACCTTTGTTAGGAATCGTAACACTCTTTTGTAAGATTGGGGTGACTACTTCTAAGAAGCATTAATCCAAATAGCCGCTCATCTAACTGCTTAAACTAAAAATATATAGTGTAGGTATAATATATGCCTCATTCATGTATTATATATGTATAATTGTGTAAAACTATTATATAAATTATGTATATGGCTAGAAAAAGTAAATAATGAATATGATCGGCTATTTGGGTAAAGATCCCTTCTTCTAATACTCCGTCCAGCCCACAAAGAATAGAATTCCTTATTGGGCCAAGTGCTGAAGAAAAACTCGACCCAAATATAGTTGGTCGTTTAGCCTTACTATTTGTAAAAATAGCACAAGCTAGCCAGTTTTCGGACCGGTCATTCAAAATAGCTAGCATTTACAAAGTCATTGAAAAATCGCCACTATTTTGCTGCAACATAATAAGTTCCAGCACAATATACTGGAGATTAGTTCATTGGTGCTCCAATCTCTAGTGTATTATGCTGGAACTCCAACATGCAGTAAGTTCCAGTATAATATACTGAAGATTGGAGCACCGGTGCTCCAATCTCCAGTATATTATACAGGATTATTTTTTCGGATTTTGAACATTGTTTCGTTCAAATTTATATTTACATGAAAAGTGACTAAATTTTAATTACTTTTGAAACTATGATTATTTTTGAATGACCACTTGTAAATCTGGCTACTTTTGAATTTCTCCCTTACTATTTAGTATTTATTAAATCCGGCCCATACAAGGCAACAGAGACAGAAGCTATGTTTATATTAAGGGAATCTTAAAAAAATATCCTAAATAAGTTCCAACTTATCAATTTTTAGCCATTAATTATAGATTTACCAAAAGTAGTCAAGTACATATAAAAATTAAAAAATCAAATAAATAAGGTTCTTTTTCTCCGAGAATAACACGCAAAAATCTCCGTCCATATTTTTAAGTGTGATTAACAACATTAGATGCAAGTAGGGGCAGCTCAACGGATCTCGTAGCCTAAGGCGAAATCATATTGAAGGGCTTTTAAATTTATTTTATAAAATATTTACACGAACAACAAAATTTATTTTCTAAACAACAAATTAATCATTTAAGAAAATAATAATGAATTTAAAAAAAATGGAAGAATAGGACAAAATATAAAGTGTTGAACTTCGGATGTTGAGTTCCACAATTTTTGATTTGGCTATAATCACAAACAAGAAAAAGAAATAAACGTACATAATATAATAGCTTAAGTTTTGAGCATTAATAGTGTCAAAAATATTTACTCATTCTGATCAATTTAAGAGATAATTGTAGTTTATTCACTTAACTAACACTTAATGGTGAATATCTAAAATAAATTTGTAAATTACCTAATATAATATGTCGAATTATACTAAAAGAAAACCGGGGCATGAATACTTTTGTGTTCATGCAGTTTCAGAGAACATTGTAAATTTTTTTTATTATGTTGTTGATATATATAACTTAATTCCTACAAAAACAAATAAAATTAAAATTAAAGAGAGAAGCAAATATACTAAATAATCAGTGAAAAAATTATCATAAACACTTATTGGTATAAAGTAACCTCAATCAAATAAAAAAATATGTATTGTATCATTTTTTATATGTATTTATATAAATTATATAATATATAGTAATAATAAGAAGAAGAATTTAAAATAAATTTGGAGCCTTCAAATTTTGGGGGCCTAAGACAACGATCTAACTACTCAAGCCTTTAGAGCCACCTCTGGATGCAAGATAGAAAGAAAATTTCATGGATGAGATAGCAAACAAGGTGATAAAATACAAATATATATATATATATATATGTATATATATATGTATATAAGATTCCAATAATCTAAGAGAAAAAGGAAATTTTTCAACGGTTATGGTTGAAATTCATTGAAAATATATAGATGAGTCAATATACAAATTTTGAGGAAGATTGAAGGTGATTTGGATAGATTTGGTATCAAAGTTCGAAGTTAAAATTGAATTCAAAAATTCTTCTGCGACACATGTATCAAACATGTACCACACATGTATCATACACATAGGTATACATATGATACATATTTCATACAAATATGATACATATGTGATACACAAATGATAAACAATGTGATACATATATCATTGTTTTTCATGTTTCATCTTCTGCTTCGAATTTTCAATTCAAAAACTCCGCCAAATCATCCCAAAATTGAGATTCAAACTCCTTAAGATATACGCAATCTATTCTAATAATATCCACTAAAAAAAGGACCTTATTTTTACTACAAATAGCTAATTAGTTAATATTAATAATGCCACACCTCCTTTTTCACTACACCCCGTAAAGGGCATGAAGGAGTTTTTTCAATTAAAGGACAATCGGAACGGGATTTAATTATTAATTATTCAGAGTCGCCACTTGGGATATTAATGGTGTCCCAAGTCACCGGTTGAATCCCGAACTGAGGAAATTTATGACTCTGTTAACAGTCCGTGTACCAGAAATTCGAGTAAGGAATTCTGTTAACCTGGGAGAAGGTGTTAGGCATTCCCGGGTTCCGTGGTTCTAGCACGGTCGCTTAACTGTTGTATTTGATTTTATCTCATTTTAATACATGCCAGCTTATGTGCCCTTTATTAATTTTACACCGCTTTTTATTATTATTTATTTTAAAAGAATTGTGACATCGTGAAAACACGTTTCAAACCACGTCACAATCAATGCACCCATGGTCGTCAACATATTTCGACTTCGTCGAGATTAGGATTTGGGTCGCATCAATGCACACCCGAGTTTAAGGGAGTAATTTAATTAAATCACACCTAAAGGTTCTCACGTAATATTATTCTGGGGAAGACCGTGGAGTTCGCTAAATGGCCATCCCAAATTCTAATCAATTTTTAACAACCATTATTGAGGGCCCCGCATTTATTTATTTTGTTCGGTGAGGCTCGTCTCAATTTGTGAACCTATCATTATTTAATTTATAAGAATTACGATGTCGTGAAAACGCGTTTCGAACCCCGTCGCAATCAATGCGCCCGTAATTGCCAACACATTTCGACTTCATCGAGATTTGGATTTGGGTCGCATCAATGCGCACCCGAGTTTAAGAAGGTACTTTAATTAAAAATCGTGCCTAAAGATTCTAACGTATTGCCATTTTGAGGAAGGTGGTGAAATTCGCTAAACAACCTTTCCAAATCTAAACGGCAAGATAATTATGCTATTAATTACTTAAGGATCCTAATTGGTTGAGACCGACATTTCATTAAATTTGAATTTTTGGACAATTCAGACAGAAATGCTGAGAAAATGGGCTTATAGCCCATAAGGTCCAAACCATTGTCATTACATACGCTGCAGGCGCAGGCTCTTAGAGCTCTAAGAACCAGGCCTAACTTTAACTTATTGACAGGCCGTTACACAGCCCAGGGATCGAGCCCCTTGGGGCACCCTTTTATTTAAATAAATTCTTAAACCTTGATGCACCTAGGCCCTAATTCGATTATCACCTAGCCAAAGTCTGGGCCAACTGTTAATACGCCAGGCCCAAAACTGGCCCAGTATGAAGCTGTTAAATGTACAATTCATACTAGACCAAACATAAAAGCAGCCATGTGTATTGAACTCCAAATCAATTACAACTTTGGAGATTTAACTTCAGCAGACTGTGGAACTTAAACAAATTGAAAACTACAATTGCATAAACATGAAATGCACAGTCTAAACAGTCCACAGCCTTGATTACATACATGAATCTAAATACCCAAATGTCCACTTACTAATCGAAATGAACAAACTCATGCTTGACAGTTTATCAGTCCAATTTATACAAACCAGGATTAGTATAGTACCCAAATGACATGAGTAAGCTAATTGTTTTATACATTAAGTTAGACAAAAACATAAAGAATTCAAATATCAACTTCAGACAGTATGTTTACTTCAACTCCATAGACTTGAGAGCTACAGAACAAGTACCTGGAAATTGAAATGTAAGTAGAGAGGAGGAGAGGAGTCAGCTAATTGCAACAGCAACAACAACAAACTCTGCAATATATATACCACAAGACAGGCTAAAAAACACTTTTGAAAATCAGAAATGCAGGCAGTCTCCACAGTTTAATTCAACACATACTTCAAATATACTCCTAACCCTCACAGCTGCACCCAAGCAGCTCTGCGATACTGCTAGACCCAAAACCAAGCTGAAATCCAACTAATAATGAAACTATAAGATTGTTGTTGATTACTTCATTTTTTTTGATGTTTTGTTTTCTGAATAAACTTGGAATTAAAATGTCAACTGAAATCAAAAAGCAGGGAAAAACTGAAATTGAAACTCAGAGCTGAAGGCAGAAGCAGAGAGAGGAACCCCTTTCCCAAGGCATTTCATGCCCTTTTATAGGCAACCCCAAAGAGAATAGATCAGATCCTGATTTTCCAATCAGTCCCTCCCTATTTTCAGTTTGGTCCCTCTATTCTTAACTTGCTAAACAAGTAAATGCATTGCAATTATTAAAATCTACACTTGTACCCCATTCTAGAAGGCCCTAGGGTATTCCTTTACCCATACAATACCTATACTGCCCTTCTTTATACCTTAATATTACTATTCCTATCAGAACTACCCTTTTCCATACCCAGAATACCCCTGAAAGCCCCTCAAAGTTACTGAACCTACCCCCTCCTTAACAGCTGTAACCAATACCCTAACCCAATCTAAAACTAACTGGGAATGATTATATAGCACTCAGAAAATAATTAATCAACTAACCAAAACCAAATGTTTAATTATATTAATTCAATCAAACTAAATGATATCAAACTAAACTTAAACTAACATGAACAACATTAAATGAACTAAAGCTAATTCTTAATCCGTAAACTCATAATCAATTAAACAAATATCAATTCAGAACTAATCAACAATTGGCAGAACTTAAACTAATACGAATAAATCATAAAATTAACAGAAAAAAAAATTAATGAAACAACAACTGTAAATAACACTTCAAACATGCGAGTAAAAGGAAGCAGTAAAACTCACAGAGGCACAAGGGACTCCGGCAAGTCAGAAACGTCTGAATCCTTTCAGATTTTTGACGCGTAACATCCCTAACCATGTGTTCTTACAAGAGAACACATGGTTAAGGATACTACAGTTCGAAATCACAAGGATTTGGTTTTAGGGTTTGGCCAGAAATTCTTAGATCTAAGATTCGGGCCGTTTCACAGTGATTTGAAGGAAAATAACCATGGATTAGTGTTGAGGAAGGGACGGGGGTTGTGTGGTGTGATTTTGGACTGATTTGGATGAACTTGTCACTTGGCCGGAAAACTTCAAACTAAGATTCGACGAGTTCCGGCCTTGTTCGAGGTGAACCAGTGGGTGCAATGGAAAGAGGAGAGTGAGGGGGATCTGTGGTGTTAATCTTGGAGTGAACGACGTAGGTTGTGTTCACCGCCGGCGAGGGGTTTGATGGCGGCACAGATTAGGGTTTGTGGAGGAGGGGTAGGGTAAGGACGATGAGGCAAATGGGGGTAGGGGGAGAGTTTCGGACCCTTTTATATTAAGAACCTCGCTAGTTCCGGACTGTTGGATTGATGAGATCCAGCGGTCCTGATTTGGAGGCCACGAAACGACGTCGTTTCGATTAGAAGGGGGGATGGACCGGGTTGGGGACTTGGGCTGGGGCTGATTTAGTTGAGACATTTGGGCATGAACAATTCTTCTGATTTGGCCCAAATTTGGGTCTTTTATTAAGACCCAATTTCTTTTCTTATTTCCCTTTTGTTTTCTTTTCCCACTTTTACAATTTTTATAATTTTTCTAATTTTTATGGAAATGTAAAACTAACATGAAATCCTAGCTATTTCAAAACAAAGACTAATTAATTACTAAAATTGTCCAAAAGCTATTTCATGACAAGTTCATAGTAAAAAATCATTAAAATGTGAAAGTGACTAATTTTTGTGATTTTCATGTTTTGTTATTTTTTTAAAACAATTAACCCTTAATCGATACTAAAACCTAAACGCAAAAAATGCATATTTTTGTACTTTATAGAATTAACATGCGCAAATAGAATGCAACAATTATCAGAAAATGACAACAAAATGCACAAAAAATGTAAAAATAAAGGAAAATTATTTTATTTGGGATTTTGGGAATAATCATATTTAGGGCAAAAATCACGTGCTCACAGCTGCCCCTCTTTGCGCGGAAACATGAAGGGTTTTCGGGCAAAGATAAGTGAGCAAATACGAGCAATTTTTGCCCGTTTGAAAATTCCGTGTGAAGCATTTTTGAAAAGTTTGACCGCATCCTGCTTCGGAGGTTGCCTACATATCCTGGGCTAAACAGGAATCAGGTTAATGTAGTTCGGGAATGTCTGGTAGCTGGGACTACTAGGAACTGTGATTGTATTACACTTGCCGTTGTTGCTGCTGCTGTTACTGCTTGCTGACCTCCCTTATTACACCATGTCAAAGATAAAAGAAGCTAAACTAACTATGCTTTATGAATCATAAAAATCCTATCTAAATTCTTCAAACTTGCTCTTGTACTTGTTGGCTTGTTGTCTTGTTCTTTCTCGATAAAATCCATGTTGCTATTCCTTTAGGTGGACTCCCAACTTCTGAAACTTGCACTGTATGTATTCTTCTGTTGTGCAGGCGGGCTCCTGACTTCTGAAACTTGAACTGTGTGTATTCCTCTGTTATACAGGCGGGCTCCTGACTTCTAAAACTTGAACTCTATTCTCCAGGCGGATTCCCTGACCTCCGAAACTTGAATCGCATGCCTCTATTCTTCAGGCGGGCTCCTGTCTTCAAAATAAACAAAGAGATTGATTGAAAACATAAAATTGAATTATATCACCTCTGTTCTCCAGGAGGGCTCCTGATTTCGACTGCTAAAATATTTAACACCTCCATTTTCCAGGCGGGCTCCTAACTTTTGAACCTAAAATTGAAACTACTCCTCTATTATCCAGGCGGACTCCTGATTGCTAAAATTAAATTGTATGTCTCTATTCTCCAGGCGGACTCCTGATTACCAAAATTAAATTGTATGTCTCTATTCTTCAGGCGGACTCCTGATTACCAAAATTAAATTGTATGTCTCTATTCTTCAGGCGGACTCCTGATTACTAAAATTAAATTGTATGTCTCTATTCTCCAGGCGGACTCCTGATTACTTAGATGAACAAAGAGATTGAAGGGAAGCTAAAAACTTGAATTGTATCACCTCCATTCTTCAGGCGGGCCCCTGACTGCTTAAAAATCTGAATGGTATGTCTCTATTTTTCAGGCGGACTCCTGACTTTCGGGTATATGAACTACGTCCTATTATCCAGGAAGGTCCTGACAACTTGCACTTATTCTAATTATGCCAACTTTGTAGTCAAACTCCATTCCCCTTATGCACTTCAAGATTATCTCGTATTTAATCAAACCGTACTTTGCGATCAAACCCCTATTACTGCTTATTTCCTTCTTGGAGAATTCCTTTTCAACGGCTAACTTTCTGGCCCTGTTACAATCAAAGAAATTTTCGTCAGTTTAAAATGGTGGTTATTTGATGTCCTTCTTGCTGACAAATCCTTCCACTGCCTTGCTTTGTGTTGATTGCCTTCCACGCACTGTCCCTGAACTGCCTGGCTTTCTGACCAACTTTTAAATTTCCCAACATCCGGCGACCTAAATGTTTTACATCCATGCTGTTATTTCATTTTCTGACCTTTTGTTTAAGCCTTTGCCTTTCCCACGACATTCCCCCAATCGTTTCACCGATGAAACTTCCATTAATTCCCTGTGTTCCACTTGACATCACGTTTTTTTTGACATGCTCTGACCATGTTGTTCTTTACAATTCTAGAAACCGGTAGTGAGCTTTGAAGTCCTTTTTACTTGCATTGACCAAGACTAGTACTGAACATCTCAACTAGATAAAACCCTCATAAGAAAATGAAATGCGATGATTTTTGAGTCAAGGATAAGAAGAATCCAAAACCAGATGGTTATTTTGAAAAGAGAAGGAAAAGAAACTTATCTGAGCGAGACAGCTGGTACCAATGGTCATGACATGCATTTTGAATTGATCGGCCCAATCTGTCCAAATAACCGGCTTTCAATCGCCATACTTTGTTGCCCAAAACTTCCATCACTTGTTTGGATTACCCAGGTCTTAACTTTGTTTTGCTACGGTACCTCGAAACATTTTTCCACCCACATACCTTTTGCCATTCAAACATTTTCCAACTCACTTTCGCCTCAAGGTGCCCGCGAGGGTTTTCACCAATAAGACTCTCTCATTTATTTTCTCTCAGCTCCTGTCTCCTTACGGTGCCTGTGAAGGTTTTCACCAATAAGACTCTCTCATTTTACTTTCGTTCTTTCTTGCTTGAACCAGAGTGTTGCCACTGATATGAATTACCGTCACCTACTCGACCTGGCATTTCTTAGAAATTGATCAAAAGGTCTTTCTTTGGACCGTAATGTAGGCTTTTGGATTGGGTTAGAAAGAAAAGTATAAAAGGCTCAAAACAATTCGAATGGGTTTAAAATACAACTTTCGGAATCCATTTTTCACAAAAATCACAACTTCTGCCCCAGTTTCTTGCTTGGGGATTTTTGGATTTCTATTTTGGTATGACTGAACCTCGGAGTAAGGCTGCCTACGTACCCTTTCGGGATCAAGTCAAACGTAGTTCATTGTTTTTAACTTTTGTTGTTGTGTTTTTCTTTCTTCCCTTTTCTTTCTCTTTCTTTTTTTCTTTCTTTCTTTCTTTTGCTTTTCTTTTCTTTCTTTTCCTTTCCTTTGTTTTTCTTTTCCTTTGTTTTTGTTTTTGTTTTTCTCTTCTTTCTTTTCTTTTTCTTTTTCTCTTCTTTCTTTTATGTTCGGCACCTGTGTTCCTTGATAGTGCCGTTGATTCCGAAAGAGGGGTATGAAAAATAAGTAAGGCTCAAAGGGGATAACAAGGGATAATAGTGTTTGGATAGCAGGACAAAATGCCTTCATCATTTCAATCTTTAAGATATGCCAGATACAAACAGATACATTCAGAAAATAAAGAAATCATACATAGTATCTCTTGACCGCATCAGAATTGATGGCCATTTCTATACATTTTCCTTCCACATCTGTCAAATACAATGCTCCGTTAGACAACACTCTGGTTATTACAAATGGTCCCTGCCAGTTTAGGGCAAACTTTCCTTTTGCTTCAGCCCAATGAGGCAGAATCCGCCTCAGTACTAATTGCCCGACTTTGAATTTCCTTGGACGTACTTTCTTGTTGTATGCTGTTGCCATTCTTTGTTGGTACAGTTGGCCATGACACACTGATGCCAATCTCTTCTCGTCAATCAAACTCAACTGCTCAAGACGGCTTTTCACCCATTCATCATCATCGATCTCAGCCTCTGTAATGATTCGCAGTGATGGGATTTCCACTTCTGCGGGTATTACTGCCTCGGTACTATATACCAAAGAATAAGGAGTTGCCCCCACTGAGGTACGGACGGTGGTGCGATATCCTAACAAAGCAAAAGGTAATTTCTCATGCCACTGTCTAGATCCTTCAACCATCTTCCGGAGTATTTTCTTTATATTCTTATTGGCTGCTTCAACCGCACCATTTGCCTTGGGACGATACGGAGTTGAATGCCTATGAGTAATCTTAAACTGCTCACATGTCTCCTTCATCAAATGACTATTAAGATTAGCCCCATTATCTGTGATGATTACCTTTGGAATCCCAAACCGACAGATGATATTTGAATGCACGAAGTCGACTACAGCTTTCTTAGTCACAGACTTGAACGTCTTAGCTTCCACCCATTTGGTAAAATAATCTATAGCTACCAGAATAAACCTGTGCCCATTTGATGCTGCTGGATCAATTGGCGCAATAACATCCATGCTCCACGTAACAAAAGGCCATGGTGCGGACATCGTATGTAATTCTGATGGTGGAGAATGAATCAAATCTCCATCTACTTGGCATTGATGACACTTATGCACAAAACTGATACAATCCCGCTCCATCGTGAGCCAATAATAACCTGCTCGGAGAATCTTTTTTGCTAGAATATACCCACTCATATGTGGTCCACAAACTCCGGCATGCACCTCAGTCATGATAGTTGTGGCCTGCCTTGCATCTATACATCTCAACAACCCGAGATCTGGAGTTCTTTTGTACAACATTCCTCCACTAAGGAAAAACCCGCTTGCCAATCACCGAATCGTTCTTTTCTGATCAATGGTGGCCTGTATTAGATATACTCCCGTTCTAATGTACTCTTTGATATCATGGACCCACGGCTCTCCATCGATTTCCTCTTCTATCACATTACAGTAAGCATGCTGATCACGGACCTGAATCTGCAATGGATCAACATAAGCCTTATCTGGATGGTGCAACATTGACGCCAAAGTCGCCGAAGCGTCATCAAACTTATTATGAATCCTTGGAATGTGCCTGAATTCTATGGCCTGAAAATGCTGGCAAAGCTCCTGCAGACACTGCCAATACGGTATAAGCTTCAAATCCCGTGTTTCCCATTCCCCTTGAATCTGGTGTACTAGTAAGTCCGAGTCACCCATGACCAAGACTTCCCGTACACCCATATCCACAGCTAATCTCAATCCCAATATACACGCCTCATATTCTGCCATGTTGTTTGTACAGTAGAAACGAAGCCGAGCTGTAACAGGGTAATGCTGACCTGTTTCCGAAATAAGTACTGCTCCTATTCCCACGCCTTTCATATTTGCAGCCCCATCAAAGAAAAGTTTCCATCCCGACTTCTTAGCTTGTTCCAATTCATCAATGTGCATCACCTCTTCATCTGGGAAATAGGTTTTCAAAGGCTCATAATCTTCATCGATGGGGTTCTCAGCCAAATGATCGACTAATGCCTGTGCTTTCATGGCGGTCCGTATTATATAGATAATGTCAAACTCGGTAAGCAAGATCTGCCACTTTGCAAGCCTTCCTGTGGGCATGGGTTTCTGAAAAGTATACTTCAATGGGTCCAAGCGAGATATAAGGTAAGTAGTGTAAGATGACAAATAATGTTTCAACTTCTATGCCACCCAAGTTAGGGCGCAACATGTCCTTTCCAGATGAGTATACTTAACCTCGTAAGATGTGAACTTCTTGCTGAGATAGTAGATAGCCTGCTCCTTTCTGCCCGTAACATCGTGCTACCCCAGTACACAGCCGAATGAACTGTCCACAACTGTCAGATATAAAATCAAAGGCCTCCCTGGTTCTGGTGGAACCAACACGGGTGGGTTTGACAAATACCCCTTTATCTTATCAAAAGCCTCCTGACATTCATCAGTCCAATTGACCGCGGCATCTTTCTTCAACAATTTGAAAATTGGTTCACACGTTGCCGTGAGCTGAGCAATGAACCTGCTGATATAGTTCAATCTTCCCAACAAACTCATCACCTCGGTTTTGTTTCTTGGAGGCGGCAACTGCTGAATAGCTTTGATCTTCGATGGGTCTAATTCAATACCCCGCCGGCTGACTATAAACCCCAACAACTTCCCAGATGGCACCCCGAAAGCACATTTTGCAGGATTGAGCTTAAGATTGTACCTACGAAGCCTTTGAAAGAACTTTCTCAAATCTCTGACATGGTCGGATTGCTGTCTAGACTTCACGATCACATCATCCACATACACCTCGATCTCCCGATGTATCATATCATGGAATATGGTTGTCATGGCCCTCATATAAGTTGCCCCGACATTTTTCAATCCAAACGGCATGACCTGATAACAATACGTTCCCCACGGCGTGATGAATGCCGTCTTTTCTGCATCCTCCTTGTCCATTAGAATCTGATGATAACCCGCATAACAATCCACAAAAGATCCAATATCATGTTTGTCACAATTATCGATCAGTATATGGATGTTGGGCAATGGGAAATTATCTTTTGGACTTGCTTTGTTAAGGTCTCGATGCACACCCTGGTCTTGCCATCTTTCTTCGGCACAGGCACGACATTAGCTAACCAAGTGGGGTACCGTGTAACCTGAATGACCTTAGCCTCAAACTGCTTGGTAATCTCTTCTTTGATCTTCACACTTATGTCCATTTTGAACTTTCTCAACTTCTGTTTGACAGGGGAAGTGCCGGATCAGTGGGTAATTTGTGAACCACCAAATCAGTGCTCAAACCTGGCATATCATCATATGACCATGCAAAGACATCTTTGTACTCATGCAATACTTTAATTATCTCCTCCTTGAGTTGTGGCCCCAGATGAACACTTATTTTAGTTTCCCGCACATTATCTTGGTCCCCTAGATTAACTGCTTCTGTGTCGTTTAGGTTAGGTTTGGGTTTTTCTTCAAAATGACTTAGTTTTTTGCTAATTTCCTTATAAGCTTCATCATTGTTACAGTCCACCCCTTCATCACACTCGATTTCCTGTATTATTACTTCCAAGCTAGATTGACTTTTAAAACCGGGCCGAAGATTCCTCATGCATGTCATATCATTGATATCAACATAAAAAGAGTTGTACAAAAGAACAGAAAAGAAAATGGAAAAAGAATTAGGGATGAAGGAAATTGCATTTCATTAATTGTAAAGATAACAAGGTTTTAACTCATCCAAACGGACGGAACATAGCAACTGGATTACAAAACCCTGGAATAATCCAGGTGACAAAAGGAAAACAAAGCCCACTACCAGGACTCCCTCCGAATTGGAAGAGGAGTAGCTTTCCAATTGTTGATGTTAGCATGAGGTCCGATGTACTGTATATCCGCTCCTCTTGACCCTTCCCCAGCCTCAACCATGTTTACTTCAGCAAATACTCTCTCGAACACCTTATCCAGATTACCCTCTGCCCCAATCAATGAACCTAACATCTTTGCCAATGACTGTTTCTTGCTACCAGGCCTGACAAATGACCTGGACAAACGTGGTATAGGTTTAGGAAGAACCCAAGCTTTCTTCCTCGATTTACGGGCCCTTATAACATCTGCCGCTGTTGGTTTGAAACCTAATCCGAAGGTGTCCAGATTTTTGGGAAGGGACACAGGTTGAATAATGCCCTGCAGTTCAGCTCCCAGACCTTTCCCTGGCACGGAACCGTTATTCAGCATTTCTGACACTACCATGACGGTCGCAGCCGCCACCCTGGGACATGGCATGCTTTTACCTTCGAGCACTCTACTCACCGGGACCGTGTCGAAGACCTGATAAACCCATGGTCCCTTATCATCTTCAGTTTCTATAAAGGGCACAATGGCATCATTCATGGCAAATGTGGGATCTTCTCCATGTAACACAATTTCTTGTCTGTCCCACTCGAACTTGACCATCTGGTGCAGCGTGGAAGGCACGGCTTTGGCCGCGTGAATCCATGGTCGACCCAACAAAAGATTGTAGGACACTGCAGCATCCAACACCTGGAATTCCATAGTGAACTCGACTGGGCCAATAGTCAATTCGAGTACAATATCCCCTACTATGTTTGTTCCCCCTCCGTCGAACCCTCGAACACAAATGCTATTTTTGCGGATTCTATCCTCATCGATTTTCAACTTGTTCAATGTGGAAAACGTGCAAATGTTAGCGCTCGACCCGTTATCGATCAGTGCCCGAGTAACCATTGAACCTTCACACTTGACCGTCAAATAGAGAGCTTTGTTGTGTTCTGTGCCTTCCACAGGCAATTCATCATCAGAAAATGCTACCCTGTTCACTTCAAAGATTTTGTTGGCAATTGTCTCTAAATGGTTCACTGAAATTTTGTCAGGCACATGAGCCTCATTCAATATCTTCATCAAAGCTCGGCAATGCTCGTCAGAGTGAATCAATAGTGACAACAACAAGATTTGGGCCGATGTTTTTCTCAGTTGTTCAATAATGGAATAATCTTGTACTTTCATCTTTTTCAAAAACTCTTCTGCCTCTTCTTCCGTCACAGCTTTTTTGACTGGCACTGGATTGTCTTTAGCGCCCTTAGCCTTTCTCAACTCTTCGGGAGCGAAACAACGTCCCGACCGGGTTAGTCCTTGTGCTTCACAACTCTCTTCCTCAATTTCCTTTCCTTTGTATGTCACCACTACCTTGTCATATCTCCACGGTACGACTTTGCTATCAACCATGGGCAACTGGACTACCGGTTTTATGACAACCGGTTCTACGTAAGCTCCTTTCACAACCACCACGGGTGCAGATGATGACCCTGGTACCATTAACTTGACTGGCTCTGGCTTTTCTGCAGCCACAACTGGTCCTTTTCCCATTACCAACACTGGCTTGTCTTTTATTTCTTTTAACTGAACCACTGGCCTTGCACTTACTGTCTTCTCTTTGGCTTCCGTAGAACGAATTACCATAACCACCTGTGAAGGTTTTTTAGGCTCTGCCCCCTTATGTATTAGTTCGATCATGTTGGCCTCGTAATGTGCTGGTAACGGATTTTGATTGATGTTCGGGGCTTCTGGAGCCTGTACTTCAATACGACAATTATCAATGAGCTCTTGTATCGCGTTTTTCAACTTCAAACATTTTTCAGTATCGTGCCCCGGCATCCCTGAGAAATACTCGCAGCTAACAGAGTGGTCCAGGTTTCTGGGAAGAGGGTTTGGTGCTTTGGATTCAACTGGGGTCAGCATTCCCAACTGTTTCAATCTATGGAAGAGAGCAGTGTAAGATTCTCCCAACGGAGTAAATGTTTTTCTGTTTGGGGCCTTCTCACTACTAAAAGCTTAGTTTGGGCGGAAGTTGGTTCCTGGTCTATTTGCCCTGGGAGGTGGATAGGTATTTTGTGGGTGTGGATGTGTATTTTGGGGACTTGGTGTACGCCATTGCGAGTGCACTGGGGGTTGAGTGTAGGTCTGGGCGTGGTGGATAGAAAAGTGTGGTTCTGGTGGTGGATAATAGTGTTGCGGTGGGCCATATGGGGTATATTGGTAGTTTGGGTGGTGGGGTCTGGGTTGGTTGTAGTAGAGTGGAGGGTTATTGGGCCAGGACCAAGCACTAGCTTCAACTGTAACAACTTCTTCTTTCTTCTTCTTCCCAAGCACACCACCAGTACCGCTTTGGATGGCCTGGGTGTTTGCTTTTAATACCGAGTAACTCAATATTTTGTTAAATTTTAATCCTTCTTCAATCATGGCTCCCATCTTTACCACTTCATTAAATGACTTTCCGACAGATGTCACTAGATGACCAAAATAGGTAGGTTCCAATGTTTGTAAGAAGTACTCTACCATCTCACTCTCCCTCATGGGAGGATCAACCCTTGCAGCTTGTTCCCTCCAGCGGAAACCAAACTCTCTAAAACTTTCCCCAGGTTTCTTTTCCAGTTTCAACAATGACAGACGATCGGGGACTATCTCGAGGTTATATTGAAAATGGCCAATGAATGCTTGTGCCAAATCATCCCATGTATACCATCGGCCGGGGTCTTGCCTCGTGTACCATTCTAGCGCTGACCCGCTCAGGCTTTGACCGAAATATGCTATTAACAATTCATCCTTTCCCCCAGCACCTCTCATTTTGCTACAGAAACCACGCAGATGGGCTACTGGGTCACCGTGCCCCTCATATAAGTCAAACTTCAGCATTTTAAACCCCGCAGGCAACTGGACATCATGAAAAGGGCACAAATCTTTGTATGCGACGCTAACTTGGTTACCTAAACTATGCATGTTCCTGAAGGATTTTTCCAGGCTTTTGACTTTACGAATCACTTCCTCTTGTTCTATATTCTTAACCGGTTTCTCAACTTCTCCCGGGATTTCAAAATGGGGAGAATAGGTATATGGCTCAGGTGCTTTGAAAGTGGGTTTGGGAGGGTAATATTGGGTGTCTTGAGCTTGGAATAGCTGCTCACTAGATGATCTATGTAGTGGAGCTGGGGGAGGTGCCACAAAGACGGGAACCATGGGTAGTGGAGGATTCTGTTTAGAGGGTGGAGCTGGGGGAGCGTATGAAGTGGTACCATAACCCTGGGTCTTATAGGGGAAAGCTGAAGATGCGTGGGGAGTGGTAGGCTCCTGAGCTTGAGCCAGGGGTGGGATGTAAGATGGGTTAGCAGGATATAGTGGCGCCGGATGTCCCTGAGACCATGCCCGATGCATTTCAGCCATTTGTGCTTTTAATTTCCTCATCTCATCTTTCATAGCACCCACATCTGTTACCTCAACCTCATTCGAAGGGTCTACGATGCTGATTTCCGAATCTTGCCCTGTCATTTTTACTTGATCTTTTGACCGGGTATTGTACGGGTAAGTTGGCCGAATTGCCAATCAACTAACCACCTGCCTGGACTCACACATTTAGACAACCACTTTGTTAGAGATTAGGTCTTATCAGATTTAACAACCGCACGTTGGCATGAATGTACTTATATAGCTATTCATTTCTATTATGCGTTTGCTCGATTGCATGCGTCATCCCGACATTTCGTTCCTTGTTTCTTTTTACCTTTCTTTCGAATTTCTTCACCTTATCCCTCTTTTGTGCTTCTTCTCTCTGTTTTTCCGCTCTTTTCTTTCTTTCTCTCTTTCTCGGTTTTCCTTCTATTTTCCTTTTCTTCTTTCTGTTTTCTTTACGATTATGGTCGAATCCTATGGAGATTGCCTACGTATCGTGACCCCGCATGAATCAGACCAAGCGTAGTTCGTGCAGATAAATGCAAAAATAAAGGGTGGAAGTAAGAATTCTCGAAATTTTCAATTTTCATTAATAAAACAAACTATTACAAACCCAACATTTCGGAATGAAGCTAACAAACGCGATTTAAAAGCAAATACAGACTCTTAAAAACTGTAGACTTACTTGACCTGGACAAATAATAGACATATGAAAGACTGTCTCAAAATGGTAGAGAATTACAGACACAGACTATGCATATTCTAGTGCTTCAAACTTAGGTGTCCGCGGGGCGTCGTTCGGCCTTGCCGCGGGCCTAGGATCCAAATCCCTTTCAAGCTGCTCTAACTCATTCATGGTTCGCTTCACATTGATCATCACTGCTGAGGCAAAAGTAGTATGGGTCATGTCTTCACAAGCCCGACATCTCCTGAAGATAGCATGAGCAATGGCCCTAATCCTGTCTTTTGTTTGCTTCTTTTCTATGAGCAAGCGTCTTATCTGATCGCTGCACGTCTTTAAAGATCGAGAGTCTTGCAGGTGTTGGTCTTGAAGCTGCTGCACTTCTAACTCCATTTGGGCCAACAATTTGTAACAATGTCCACTTTCAATTTCAAAATCTCTAGCCTGCCTAACCGCTTTACCCTCAAGGGCAACCACTTTTCTCTTTAAATTGGCAACAATTTTCTCATGGTCCCTTTTCAACTGATTCAAGTATTGGCGACGCTCCTCTGTTCTTGTAGCCCACTGTGCTTTAAGTTCTGCCATGACATTCTCAGATTTTTCTAACTCATCCCTCCATTCTCTGACTTCGTTTTCCAATCGTTTTACCAATTGTTCATCGGATCGGCTCCTCGGTTGCTTATCGATGGTTATCTTTAACTGTTGGATTTGGGTCCTAAGTGCTTCATTTTCTCGAGCCAGTCTATTCGTTTCCCCTTGATCCGCGGCAACCTGTACACTGTTCTCGAATTTCAGACTCTCAACTTGCTGCTTTAGTTTACCAATCTCAACTCGATAGCTTTCTTCCTTTGCTAACCAGTCCCACTACTCTTGGGATGACTTGGAAAAATCTTCGAGGTGAGGTATTTTAGCCGGTCTCCCACATGCCACGTCACCCTTGAACCACTCGTGATACCCTGGGGCAACTTCCTCTTTGACCATATCTGACACACAAGTGTTTGCCATCAAATGTTGACACTCGCTCCAAATTTGGCGAACTTCTTCCTCGGGGAATCGACCGTCAGGACTGATTTTGACCACTTGGGTACTCAAATCTTCATCTCTCGGTACTACTTGATATCTACCGAGTTGACTCAAAACCCGATATGGCGCATAGGGCTGGATGCTTTTGAGTCCCATCAATAGAAAATGCGGGCGGGCTGCTGGCATATATACGACCTCTTCGACAGGCAACCATCCAAGCACCCACTGTATCTGGCTGGCATTGAGGTTCCGAAATAGTAATGCCCAGGCCGTGACTCCTTCAGGTAGACTGGCCCCTTTGATTCTGGTATAAAATTCACCTATACAAGTTTTCTCAACCGAATCATAACTCAATAACTGAGAGCGAGGGCACAAATGCTCAGTCATCCACATTTGTAACAACAAGTTACATCCCTCAAAAAATTTGCCCCCAGCTTTGCACGCAGTGAGAGCTCTGAAGATATCAGCCACGATCATAGGTGCTAAAGTGCTTTTCCCCATAGTTTGCAAGGTACTGACGACCCCCGCTACTTTCAAATCAATATTACCATCTTTCCTTGGGAATATTACGAGGCCCAAAAAAGCTATCATAAATGCCACTCGTCTGTGTTCCTCCCACTTTTGTCGGCTATTTCTGCTGCACAACTTAAAGTTTGGATTATTGAACCCGCCCACATGGCCATATCTATCATACATGAAGCGGAAACTGCAGAAACCCTTTGCAAAATCTGGGTGATGAACTGTTCGGGGTATTTTCAAGGAATCCAAGAATCGGTGTATGGTAATGGCCCTAGGAGCAATCAAGTATTTGAATCTCAATGGAGCTTGATCACTTCCAATGTACCCCGCTATTTCTTCCAATGTTGGGGTGAGTTCAAAGTCTGAAAAATGAAATACATTATGTGCCGAATCCCAATGGGCGACCAATGCCCTGATAATATCCCCCGAGGCTGAATGTTTAATAAATCCGGAAGGTCTTTCAAATATTGTCTCACTTCGTCGTGCCCCTCTTTGCCTAAATCATTCCACCATAATTGCAGCTCAAAAGGGATTTTGGTCATTATTGAAAAGGGTTCATTCACCATCGTGCTCATGCTGCACATTTATTAAAGCGTTTTAAGCAAAAGAAAACTCTTGTTTGACACAAAAAATAAGCTGTTTATATTTGCGACTCAAAATTACCTATTTATTGTCAAGCGAAGAACTTGTCTTTCAAACATAGCCTTTCAGTGCTTTGGGAAAAGATTTTAAGGCTACTTATGATTAGACGGCTCTACTTAGCTTCTTTTTTTCATAAAATAAAAAAACGAAAACACATGACCAAAGGCGGCAAATTAAATTTTTGATACGTTCCGGTTATTTTTTGCAAAAGGGAAAGTTGGACGCGATGAAGGTTGCCTACGTATCTCACGCCCTGTGAGAATCAAACCAGGCGTAGTTCGGGCAAATTAACCGAACTATTTTAAACATGACTCTTTTCCATCTTTGTTTTTAGCATAAGCAAATAACAACTATTAAAACAAAACCTTTTTTTTTCTCAACAAAACGGACTCTAGAAACAACTTATGTTGAAACGGACTCTTTTTTTCTTTTTCATTTTCCTTCAACAAAATATTGAAACAACTTATGTTTTCCAAAACAAAGACTCTTTTTCTATAAATAATTCCTTTTTTTTTCAAAAATTTCGGCAGAGTTTCGCCAGTAATTGGTCATTGATTTCTTATTTCTAAAATAATCAATTAACTCTCTAACTGCTATTTTATTTCACTCTCTTTCTTCTCTTTTTTTTTCAATTTTCCAACACCCGAGATTCAGAAACCGGTCAACATGCAGGTTCGAAACAAATATATGTATAGAGCAAGTAGGATGCATCAGGATGGTTCTTTCATTTCAGGTTGCTATCCCTAGACGGACCCAACCCCTGTGTTGAGTCCCCTAAGTCAAATGCAGCATGATGCAAATAATCGTTCCTACTAGGGATCCGACATGAAGTCACGTTACTCTATGTTCAAATCCTGAGTCGGTGTTCTAGACTGTGTAGCCGAGCGGACAACTCGAGTCAAGGAGGGGGCAACTTACCGGGAACCAAAAGGCCATCCGGCTTCGTAACTTGTTCGGCCTCTTTCTTATTTCAAGGTATGACACTAACAGAATAGGGAGTCTCAACCAGTAAGCACATCCCCGGAGGTGAAGAGAGAAGGGTGTCGGCACAATTTATATACAATTCAGTTAATATCAAAGCGGTAACATTTAACACATTCGGCACAAAACATGTAGGAAAATCAGATACAATTAAATACAGCGATTTTCTAAGCTCGAATTCTGAACCCTGAACCAGAGATTCTGGGTTCGATTCCCAACAGAGTCGCCAGAGCTGTAACACCTCCTTTTTCACTACACCCCGTAAAGGGCATGAAGGAGTTTTTCCAATTAAAGGAAAATCGGAACGAGATTTAATTATTAATTATTCAGAGTCGCCACTTGGGATATTAATGGTGTCCCAAGTCACCGGTTGAATACCGAACCGAGGAAATTTATGACTCTGTTAACAGTCCGTGTACCAGAAATCCGAGTAAGGAATTCTGTTAACCCGGGAGAAGGTGTTAGGCATTCCTGGGTTCCGTGGTTCTAGCACGGTCGCTTAACTGTTGTATTTGATTTTATCTGATTTTAATACATGTCAGCTTATGTGCCCTTTATTAATTTTACACCGCTTTTTATCATTATTTATTTTAAAAGAATTGTGACATCGTGAAAACACGTTTCAAACCACGTCACAATCAATGCACCCATGGTCGTCAACATATTTCGACTTCGTCGAGATTAGGATTTGGGTCGCATCAATGTGCACCCGAGTTTAAGGGAGTAATTTAATTAAATCGCACCTAAAGGTTCTCACGTAATATTATTCTGGGGAAGACCGTGGAGTTCGCTAAATGGCCATCCCAAATTCTAATCAATTTTTAACAACCATTATTGAGGGCCCCGCATTTATTTATTTTGTTCGGTGAGGCTCGTCTCAATTTGTGAACCTATCATTATTTATTTTATAAGAATTACGATGTCGTGAAAACGCGTTTCGAACCCCGTCGCAATCAATGCGCCCGTAATTGCCAACACATTTCGACTTCATCGAGATTTGGATTTGGGTCGCATCAATGCGCACCCGAGTTTAAGAAGGTACTTTAATTAAAAATCGTGCCTAAAGATTCTAACGTATTTCCATTTTGAGGAAGGTGGTGAAATTCGCTAAACAACCTTTCCAAATCTAAACGGCAAGATAATTATGCTATTAATTACTTAAGGATCCTAATTGGTTGAGACCGACATTTCGTTAAATTTGAATTTTTGGACAATTCAGACAGAAATGCTGAGAAAATGGGCTTGTAGCCCATAAGGTCCAAACCATTGTCATTACATACGCTGCAGGCGCAGGCTCTTAGAGCTCTAAGAACTAGGCCTAACTTTAACTTATTGACAGGCTGTTACACAGCCCAGGGATCGAGCCCCTTGGGGCACCCTTTTATTTAAATAAATTCTTAAACCTTGATGCACCTAGGCCCTAATTCGATTATCACCTAGCCAAAGTCTGGGCCAACTGTTAATACGCCAGGCCCAAAACTGGCCCAGTATGAAGTTGTTAAATGTACAATTCATACTAGACCAAACATAAAAGCAGCCATGTGTATTGAACTCCAAATCAATTACAACTTTGCAGATTTAACTTCAGCAGACTGTGGAACTTAAACAAATTGAAAACTACAATTGCATAAACATGAAATGCACAGTCTAAATAGCCCACAGCCTTGATTACATACATGAATCTAAATACCCAAATGTCCACTTACTAATCAAAATGAACAAACTCATGCTTGACAGTTTATCAGTCCAATTTATACAAACGAGGATTAGTATAGTACCCAAATGACATGAGTAAGCTAATTGTTTTATACATTAAGTTAGACAAAAACATAAAGAATTCAAATATCAACTTCAGACAGTATGTTTACTTCAACTCCATAGCCTTGAGAGCTACAGAACAAGTACCTGGAAATTAAAATGTAAGTAGAGAGGAGGAGAGGAGTCAGCTAATTGCAACAGTAACAGCAGCAAACTCAGCAATATATATACCACAAGACAGGCCAGAAAATACTTTTGAAAATCAGAAATGCAGGCAGTCTCCACAGATTAATTCAACACATACTTCAAATATACTCCTAACCCTCACAGCTGCACCCAAGCAGCTTTGCGATACTGCTAGACCCAAAACCCAGCTGAAATCCAACTAATAATGAAACTATAAGATTGTTGTTGATTGCTTCATTTTTTTTTTTGATGTTTTGTTTTCTGAATAAACTTGGAATTAAAATATAAACTGAAATCAAAAAGCAGGGAAAAACGGAAATTGAAACTCAGAGCTGAAGGCAGAAGCAGAGAGAGGAACCCCTTTCCCAAGGCATTTCATGCCCTTTTATAGGCAACCCCAAAGAGAATAGATCAGATCCTGATTTTCCAATCAGTCCCTCCCTATTTTCATTTTGGTCCCTCTATTCTTAACTTGCTAAACAAGTAAATGCATTGCAATTATTAAAATCTACACTTGTACCCCATTCTAGAAGGCCCTAGGGTATTCCTTTACCCATACAATACCTATACTGCCCTTCTTTATACCTTAATATTACTATTCCTATCAGAACTACCCTTTTCCATACCCAGAATACCCCTGAAAGCCCCTCAAAGTTACTGAACCTACCCCCTCCTTAACAGCTGTAACCAATACCCTAACCCAATCTAAAACTAACTGGGAATGATTATCTAGCACTCAGAAAACAATTAATCAACTAACCAAAACCAAATGTTTAATTATATTAATTCAATCAAACTAAATGATATCAAACTAAACTTAAACTAACATGAATAACATTAAATGAACTAAAGCTAATTCTTAATCCGTAAACTCATAATCAATCAAACAAATATCAATTCAGAACTAATCAATAATTGGCAGAACTTAAACTAATACGAATAAATCATAAAATTAACAGAAAAAAAAAATTAACGAAACAACAACTGTAAATAACACTTCAAACATGCGAGTAAAAGGAAGCAGTAAAACTCACAGAGGCACAAGGGACTCCGGCCAGTCAGAAACATCTGAATCCTTTCAGATTTTTGACGCGTAACATCCCTAACCATGTGTTCTTACAAGAGAACACATGGTTAAGGATACTACGGTTCGAAATCACAAGGATTTGGTTTTAGGGTTTGGCCAGAAATTCTTAGATCTAAGATTCGGGCCGTTTCACAATGATTTGAAGGAAAATAACCATGGATTAGTGTTGAGGAAGGGCCGAGGGTTGTGTGGTGTGATTTTGGACTGATTTGGATGAACTTGTCACTTGGCCAGAAAACTTCAAACTAAGATTCGACGAGTTCCGGCCTTGTTCGAGGTGAACTAGTGGGTGCAATGGAAAGAGGAGAGTGAGGGGGATCTGTGGTGTTAATCTTGGAATGAACGATGTAGGTTGTGTTCACCGCCGGCGAGGGGTTTGATGGCAGCGCGGATTAGGGTTTGTGGAGAAGGGGTAGGGTAAGGACGATGAGGCAAATGGGGGTAGGGGGAGAGTTTCAGACTGTTTTATATTAAGAACCTCGTTAGTTCCGGACCGTTAGATTGATGAGATCCAGCGGTCCTGATTTGGAGGCCACGAAACGACGTCGTTTCGATTAGAAGGGGGACGGACCGGGTTGGGGACTTGGGCTGGGGCTGATTTACAATGGGTTGAGACATTTGGGCCTGAACAATTCTTCTGATTTGGCCCAAATTTGGGTCTTTTATTAAGACCCAATTTCTTTTCTTATTTCCCTTTTGTTTTCTTTTCCCACTTTTACAATTTTTATAATTTTTCTAATTTTTATGGAAATGTAAAACTAACATGAAATCCTAGCTATTTCAAAACAAAGACTAATTAATTACTAAAATTGTCCAAAAGCTATTTCATGTCAAGTTCATAGTAAAAATCATTAAAATGTGAAAGTGACTAATTTTTGTGATTTTCCTGTTTTGTTGTTTTTTTTAAAACAATTAACCCTTAATCGATAGTAAAACCTAAATGCAAAAAATGCATATTTTTGTAACTTTATAGAATTAACATGCGCAAATAGAATACAACAATTATCAGAAAATGACACCAAAATGCACAAAAAATTATAAAAATAAAGGAAAATTATTTTATTTGGGATTTTGGGAATAATCATATTTAGGGCAAAAATCACGTGCTCACAAATAATATTTTATAAATTAATCAATTTTTGTAATAAACTACTTATAAATGGACAAAGCTAGTAGTTCCCTTGTATTAATTCTAGATTTGAAAATTATATTTTGTTGTGCATTCACATGTTGAAATTCAATATGGTAATTTTGTTGTTTTACTGAATATTGGAAAGGAAAAAGGTGAAACAACACGGTAAGACGAAAGAAAACAGCAGGACATAAAGGTTTTCGATTCTTAGAACTCTATCATCTCTTGACAAATTGATATCAAATATCAAGACTTCTTTTTGTTTAGGAACTACTCATAATAAAATTTTCTGGGAAAAAAAAGGAAAAAATTCGAACAAAAAAAATGTATTCTATTCTAAATGCCACTTGCACTATAGATAAAATTAATGTAACAGAATTATGTTTAGTAGTAAAATGAATGACAAAGGATTACTACTACATAAAGTTAGCATCACATAAAGTCAAAGCTAATTAGGTATTATGTTTTACATCCAAATGCCTCTATGAAATATTATTGTATATATATCATCGTCACTTCCATCTTCTCCATCAAAATCTTTTCTCATACTAAAGAGCAAGCCATTTTATAAAACAATGGTGTACAAGATAGAAAAGATTTCAATGAAAAAGATAGAAAGTGAAGATGCTCGATACACAACTTCTAGTATCCAGAACGTATTGGCTCGACTAATCTGTAATTCTGAGCTACACAAGATTATAATAAACTTTGCACTATATAACGCTTTAGTTGACAAATTGATTAGTAAACGAAGACGGATGATCTTTTTATACTACTGTCAGCCACAAGAAATAATTCTAAATAAATATTTCATTTGGAAATTCATTTATTATCAGGAAAAATCAGATTTGTATTGTATTCTAGATTCTACAGTTACCATTTTTCAGAAAAAATATGCTAATTTTTTCTTTATTATTTTCTGTTCTTTAGAAGAATTGTAGGTAAATCATTAGTGAGACATGGTATCATATCTTGACAAATTGAGTTTTAAAGTTTCTTATACTAGTACCAATTAAATGTGTTACCCAGTGTGAATAGGCAAGTATTAAACTTGTTTGGATGGTTGTTACATATTGTATTGTATCGTATTGTATTGTTAATTTAAATACATATTTATTTTGATTAATACTTAAATTTTATTGTATTTTATTGTTAAATCCATTATTATATAACGACGAAAAGTGTCACTGTATGGAATCACGGATTTGATGTGGTGTCGTTGTTACCTTGCTTTTTTCTCTCATCGGCAAATGATAAACGTTGTATTAATCAAACAATACAATACGATGCATTACAATACAATACGATATGTAACAACAATCCTAACAAGCTATGATTACCTAATGTATATGTGATGACCCAAAATGTTGTCTTTAAATTAAATAATCATCTCGGTATTTTAAGACATTGAAAAATGCTATCAATAATTTCTCGACTTGCGTGCGCGGTCCGTATAATTTTCCGGAATATTTTTTATATGAAAAATGGATTAAATTATGAATTTGAGCTTTAAAACTCAACTGAGTTGACTTCAGTCAACATTTTGAGCAAACGAACCCGGATCCAAGTTTTGACCATTCTGGTAGTTCCGTATCGTGATTTGGTACGTGGTCATATACCCGAAATCGAATTTGGAGGTCCCTAGATCAAATTATCGTCATTTAACGGAATCTACAAATCTAAGGCTAAAGATTTCTTAAGTTTGACCGGAGATTTGACTTTTGAGCAAATGACCCCGAAATGAAATTTTGATGATTCCAATAGTTTTGTATGGTGATTTTGGACTTAGAAGCATGTTCGGATTTGGATTTGGAAGTCCGTAGGACAATTCGACGCATTTTGGCGAAAGTTGGAAAATAGAAAATTTTTGGAAAAGTTTGACCGAGAGTTGACTTTTTGATATCGGGGTCGGAATCCGATTCTGAAAATTGGAACAGCTCCATTATGTCATTTATGACTTGTGTGCAAAATTTGAAGTCATTCCGGATTGATTTGATATGTTTCGGCGCAAAAAGTAGAAGTTGGAAGATTTGAAAACTCATAATTCAATTCAATGTGCGATTCGTAATTTCGGTGTTGTTTGACGTGGTTTGAAGCCTTGATTAAGTTCGTATTGTATTTTGGGACATGTTGGTATAATTGGTTAAGGTCCCGAGGGCCTCAGGTGGATTTCGGAAGGTTAACGGAATGGAAATCAGACAAAAAGGATTGCTGGAATTTTTTGCTGCAGAAGCTGTCTTGGACAACAACTGTGCAATCATAGAACCTATTTCGGAAGCTTATATCTCAAAATACATAAGGAATATGTAAATTTACAAAACATTAAAGTTGTAGCCCTTGAATCCTAGTTTCCAGAAAGCTAAATTATTTTTTATTCCGACATTTGTACAGAAAGTTATGATTGATTGAATAAGGGTTGGTAAAACTGTTTTGAAATTTTCCAGAAAAGTTTGATGCGAGGGGGCTACTTTGGAAGCTTATACCTCGAAATCCATAAGGAATCTGAAAATTTGCAAAACATAAAAGTTGTAGCTCTTGCATTCTAGTTTCCATAAAGTTAAACCATTCATCATTCAACATTTGTACAAAATGTTATGATAGATTTAGTAAAGGCTGGGACTACCTTTTGTTTTGGCTGGAAATAAGTGCAAGTCGCATTTCATAGATGCAACTTGCCTGGAAAACAACTTATATTCGGGAATTAGCCATTTTTATTAATTTGTGACGATTGTAGAGCTCGAGAAAAGCGATTTTCAACAGAGTTTTCAAGGGAAACATTTGGGGTAAGTGTTCTATATCCGAAAGTAATTATATTTCATAAATACATGGTTATATTCATTGTTTAATTCATATTTAAATGGAAGAAATTGAAATTTTTGCAAAACTTTTCAAAAATGAAAAATTAACATTTGGAGGTCGAGTTGTTTTTGGAATTTGATAATTTTGGTATGGTTGAACTCGTATCAGAATGGGTTGTCGAATTTTTTGAGTTTCGCCAGATTCCGAGGCGCGGGCCCCACAGGTGAATTTTGAGTGCAATTTCGGTAGTCCCAGCTACCAAAACTTCCCGAACTACATTAACCTGACTCCCTTTTAGCCAAGTATATGTAGGAAACCTTCGAAGCAAAGGTTCGGTTAAATTTTTCGAAAAAAATGCTTCACACGGAGTAGTCCAACGGGCAAAAATCGCTCGTAAGTCGTATCCGATCACCTTATCTTTGCACGAAAACCCTTCATGTTTTTGGACAAAGAGGGCAGCTGTGAGCACGTAATTTTTGCTTCACAAAAACTACTCCAAAAGAAAAAATAAAACAAATGTCCTTTAGGTATAATTTTAAGAATTTGCGTGGCATTTTTGGATAATTGTTTGTATTTTTGTATGTGAATGTTTATCTTGTTTTAATTAATTAAAAATACAAAAATATATGTTGCATGCACATTTAGGATTTAATTGTGCACTTAGGAATTAACTGAACCATGTTTTGTTTTTAAAAGAAAGAAAATCACAAAATATGTATTTGTTGCATTTTTGTCGTTTTATTGTCCAATTGTGTGATTTTGTTTTTTATTAATATTTAATCTTGGGTGTCAATTATTATTTAGGTTTAATTAATATTTTTAATTTAATTTTGGTTTTACAACTTATTTTAGAATTTTTGGTAATTAGGAATTAAAAAGGAAAATAATAGAAAAGAAAAACAAGTGAAATAAGAAACACATTCGGAACTGGGCCATTTTTTGGACCCAAAATCAGGCCCAAAACACCCCATTTACCCGGTCCAATATGCCTGATCTCTCAGATGACTCAAACGACACCGTTTAGGCGTCTCAAATCTGAACCATTGATCAAACAGATCAAACGGTCCAGTTCAGCCCCAACATTGGTTCAAACAACACTGTTTCAGGTGATTAAATCTGAACTATCCGTTCCTTTTGATCTAACGATCCCAGGCTTCCCCCATAACCCGGTCCATTTCACCCCGGGCCGATCCAGTCTCGTAGCATGGCCAAACGATGTCGTTTCCTATTAGTAAAATGATCCAGGCCGTTGATCGTGATTGATCCAACGGCCAAGATCAAACGCCCCCTCCCGTATATAACCCTAATCCCTTACCGCACGCCCCAAACCAAACCCCCTCTCTCCCCATCGTCTCTCTCAAGCTCAAAGACGAACCTGACCAAACCCTAGCCGCCATTGTTACACCTTCGCCTGAAACCCGGCGGCAACAACGCCGACGGTCACCAAATTAACACCCCTACGCCATCTGACCACCCTCTTTACAGATCCGTTAACCGTTTGCCCGAATCAACCTCTAGCTTCTCGAATCTTCGATCGAAGATTCAAGCAGAACCTAAACCTACCCCAACCAGTCCCAAACTCACACTACGGCACCCCCTGACCTCCCTCGTGCCCAAAATACCTTTGGCCTGGTTCGAATCTTGCTAGAACCATTCGAACCCCAAATGGAACCAAGACCCCTATAAAGACCAAACCTGGGTTTTGTCCGAAATTAAAGGAATTTGGGCGTCTAATCGACCTTAGTCGAAGTGTTCTCCGTTGAGAACACTCGATTAAGGTCCGTTCGACATCAAAAAGTTCAGTCAAGAGTTCGACCTGGGTTCGTCTAGTTTCTGTGTTGTTAAGGTATTTTTCTTTTTTTTCTCCTTTCTCTCTTGTTCCATTTTTGTTACGGTTAATTGTGTTTAGTTTAGTTATAATCCAGTTTTGTTCATTGCTTCTTCTTCTTCTCAAATCAGACCTTCTTATTTGGTCGAGTCTGCTTCTATTCATGGTCGAATATATGTTATTAGCCATGTAATCTGTTAGTTTGTAAGTTCCCTGTTTTTGTCAATACCACTCGAATCACTTGTTGGTCTGTTTATTCTGATTGTTTGTTGTTAACTGCTAAATGTTATAGCCTGTGTAATCAATTGAATAAGCGTCGTCGATTAGTCTTTTAGGCTTGAATGTTATGTTAACATGATAATAGTTCAACCTTTGGTTCATACCAGTATGTTTACTATCCTGCATCTTGTATATATTTGAATTAGAGTTGTGTTTGCTCATTCCCTGTATTTGGTTTGACCTCCTGTTCTTTATAGTTGTTCGCATGAACTTCCCTCCTTGATTCATACTGCTCCAGTTTTGGCTTGTATTATTGAATTCCTGCCCAATCACTGGGTCTTAGTTGATCAGGATTGGTTCCCAATATGATCAACTCATTCCCTTTGAGTGATGCCATGTTTGAAATGATCTGGTCTTCTGCTTCGAATCACTGTGTGAATTTGATAGTGGGAATTGGTTTATAGCTGTAGTAATTTAGTGATCAATTAGAAATTAGTTGTTAGGGTTACAACTTATAGAGTTTTAATAACAAATCAATGAAGCTTAGGGCAGGGCAGTAATACACAGGGGTTAAGGGGGTAATTTTGGGATTTAACAGGTCTGCAAGTGGACTAACTTAAGGGTCTGTTCAGTGGATAATTGATGCCATTAGTTTAATATCAATGGGGAACATAACATGATAGTATGGGAGTTAATAGGAATACTATAATAACCCATAGTTTTGATTGAAACAATAGGGAACAAGGCATGCAAGTGTGGGGAACAAAATAACTTCAAACAAGAAGACATTAAGTAATGGGATTCAAAGGGGGTGGGCAGTTAGAATCTGATAGTTTCAAGGCAGAGATAGCCGGCCTGTTTTGGGTTATAAATAGAGTCATTTAAGACAGATTGAGGGGATGGTTTTTTGGGGAGAGAAATCAGTTTTCTTTCAGTTTTTTTCCAGAGAGTCTAGGCTAGATTTTTAACATTTAAGAGTTCAGTAATTTGAGAGCAAAAAAAACAGGTTAGTTTTTAATCCTGAGAGGTTCAGTGTTTGAGAGCGAAAAAACTGAAAAGTGAGGTCTTTTCTTTTACTGCTGAATATCATAACTAGTACTATTACTGTTTCATTGGGTGTTGCTGGAATTCTGCTGTTTTTTTTTTAAATTTGTTACTGGTTTGTTCTGTCGCTGTGTTGTTGGTTATTGCTGTTGCTGTTTGCTACTGCTCTGCTGATCCGCCTCTTCTTCTTCTATTGCCTATTACCAGGTACACTTTCGAATCACACTGTGATGTAGCTGTGAGATGTAAAAGTGAAAAGAAAATGCTCGAGTAGTGGAGTACTTAGTGCCACTGTAATTTAGTAGATAAATGATAAATTGTATAGTCTTTCTTTATAACTCAATGAAGAATGTGGACTGTGGAGTTTGTATCTGATAAGGACTGTATTGGACCATTAATTTGCCTTTCTTAGTTATAAATTTAGTAGTTTAATACCAACTTCAGTAGCATAGAATTAAAAAATCAAACTTCCAAGTTAACTGTGATTTTCCCGAATAGTTAAGCATGCCCATTATTGTCAAACTGTTTAGTTAAATAAGTGGAATAAGATGAAGATAGCATGAGTTTGTTCTATTGAACCTGCCTGTTTAAACTTGTTAGTTTCACTAGCTATGAAGGTTTTAATATTGTCAACAGTAGGTAGATAATGATTGTTGGCAGCCCATTTACTCAAAAAGTTGAAATATCGGGTTTGGCTTCAACATGCAAAGCAATTGGCAATAGCCTGTGCATGTTAAATCAGACTCGAATCCGCTTCTGTGAGTTGAATGCTGAACTTGGCCCGAATAACGCATGAAATCTGGTCGTAGGAAACGGGCCCGATCACAAGACCATCCTTAAAAATCATACAATAGAGTTAAGTAACAATTGGTTGAGACCTTCATTTTGTGTTTAGAGACGAACTTAATAGAAAAAATGTAGTCGCTTTAGGATTGTTCTTTTAAAATAAACGAGATAAGCCTCGCCAAATAAAATGCACAGATTGCGAGGCCCTCACAAATGTATGTATTAATTACTTAGAACTCGGGATCGGCCGCTTAGCGAACTTCACGGCCATTTCCCAAAACTAACCACGCGTTAGTCTCTTTAGGTGCGTACTTTAAATGACATTACCTTCTTAAACCCGGGTGCACATTTATGTGACCCAAATCCAAATCTCAACGAAGTCGAAATGTGTCGCTAATCACGGGTACATTGATTGTGACGTGGTTCGAGATGCATTTCCACGACGTTGCAAATTCTTTTTTTTTTAAAATAATGAATGAGACGAGCCTTGACAAACAAAAAATACACAAGTTGCGGGGCCCTCTATACGTGTTGGTAAAATTGCTTAGACTTTGGGATGGGCCGTTTAGCAAAATTTCACGGCCTTACCCAAAAAAATGATACGCTAGTCGCTTTAGACGCGCCTTTAATAATTTACTTTCTTAAACTCGGGTGCACATTTACGTGACCCAAATCTAAATCTCAACGGAGTCGAAATGTGTCAATAACCACGGGTATATTGATGTGACGTGGTTCGAGATACATTCTCACAACGTTGCAATTCTCTGTTAAAATAATAATAATAATAATAAAATCGGTAAAGAGTTAAAACTTGCATATAAGCTCATCATTGTTAAAAAAATAGATAAATAAGCCGAATGTGACAGTTGAGCAACCGTGCTAGAACCACGGAACTCGGGAATGCCTAACACCTTCTCCCGGGTTAATAGAATTCCTTATCCCGATTTTTGGTTCGCGGACTGTAATATAGAGCCATTCTTTTCCTCGATTCGGGATTAAACTGGTGACTTAGGACACCCTAAATCTCCCAAGTGGCGACTCTGAAATAAATAAACAAATCCCGTTTCGATTGTCCTTTAATTGGAAAAACTCCCTCTGCGCCCCTAGGGCGCTGGTAAAAAAGGAGGTGTGACAGCTCTAGCGACTCTGTTAGGGACCAAACAGGGTTCAAGAATTCGAGCTTAGATAAATTGTTATATTTGGTTTTATGTGATTTGTTTTACATGTTTGGGCCTAATGTGCTAAATGATGCTTTTACCACTTTGATATTATCTGAACTGTATATGAACTGTGCCGAAACCCTTCTCTTCTTACCTCCGTGGATGTGCTTACTGGTTGGGACTCCCTATTCTGTTAGTGTCATACCCTGAAATAAGAAAGAGGCCGGACAAGTTACAAAGCCGGACGATCTCGCAGGTCCCCGGTACGTTGCCCCCTCCTCGACTCGAGTTGTCCGCTTGGGTACACAGTCTATAACAAATACCTAGGCTTTGAACCTAGAATAACGTGACTTCATGTCGGATCCCTAGTAGGAACGTTTGTTTGCATCACGTGCATTTGACTTTGGAGGCTCAACACAGGAGTTGGGTCTGTCTAAGATAGGTGTACCAAAAATGAAAAGACCATCCTGATGCATCTTACTTGCTACTTGTGCATTTATTTGCTTCGGACGTGCATGCTGACCGACTTTTGAATATTTTAAGGAAAAAGAAATAGCAGTATGAGGGTTAAAGAGAGTTAATCGCCTGTTTTGAAAAAACCAATGTCCAAATAGTGTCGAAACTCTGCGAATTTTTCAGAAAAAAAAAAGAAAGAAAGAAAAAAAACAAAAATATAGTTTTATTTGCCAATGAGTCTGGTTTTCAAAAGAAGTTTGTTTTATCGTCCCGAACTACGCCGGTTTGATTCTCACAGGGTGTGAGATACGTAGGCAACCCTCATCGGGTCCAACCTCCCCTTTTGCAAAAATAGCCAAAAATGTCAAATTTTAATTGTCAACATAAATAAGTCGGGTGATGCCGTTTTTGGCAAGAATAGCCGAATGTTCCCAAAAGGGACGTCGGAAGGCTGACTTTGCATAAACGGCCACTTTTAGTCATTTTTGGATTTTTGACCGGTTGACTCACCCAGCCTTAAAATCTTCGTTTCCGAAGTGCTGAAAAGCCGTGTTCTGAACCTGATCTTCTTTTTAATCTGTGAAATTTTTTTAAAAAAATATATAGTCTGTTGAGTCAAATAAATTTTATTTCTTAATCACCTTAATCAATGTGTAGGATGAGCATGATGCAAAATGAACCTTTTTCAATAATGACTAAAATCCCTTTCGAGTTGCGGCTATGGTGGGATGATTTAGGTGGTAAGGGACGAGATGAGGTCAAGAAATATCTAAAAGGTCTTACAGGTTTATTGGAAATCCAGCCTCGGGGGGATATCATAAGAGCTTTGGTCACCTGCTGGGACCCGGCACACAATATCTTCCACTTCCCCGATTTTGAACTCACCCCGACTTTGGAGGAAATAGCCGGGTACATCGGAAATGCTGAAGTTCCGATAAGGCAAAAATACCTGGTTGCTCCAAGAGCTGTCACCGCGCATCGATTTTTAGATTCATTAAAGATACCTAGGATGGTACATAACCCAGATTTGGCTACAGGTTTTTGTAATTCGTGCTTCATATACGACAGATACAGTCATGTCGGAGGATTCAACAATCCGGGTAACAAGTTATGCAGCAAAAGTAACCGTTAGAAATGGGAGGAGCATAGACGAGTGGCTTTCATGATAACCTTTTTGGGCCTTTTGGTGTTTCCAAGGAAAGACGGAAACAGTGATTTGAAAATAGCCGGGGTCGTCAGTACCTTGCTCACTCAAGATGAAAGCACTCTTGCCCCTATGATAGTATCTGACATCTTCCGAGCTCTCACAGCCTGCAAAGCCAGAGGGAACTTTTTCGAGGGGTGTAACTTGTTGCTAGAAATATGGATGACTGAGCATCTCTGCCACCGTTCCCAGCTCTTGAGCTATGGTTCCTCGAAGAAAACTTGCATAAAAGAGTTCTATACAAGAATCAAGGGGGTCAGTCTACCCAAGGGAGTTACAGCGTGGACATCATTATTTCGGACCCTCACCGCCAGCCAAAGACAGTGGACGCTAGGATGGTTGCCCGTTGATGAGGTCATATATATACCTGCAGCTAGGACCCACTTTCTATTGATGGGGCTCAAGATCATTCAGCCTTACGCGCTATATCCGGTTTTGAGACAACTCAGGAGATGCCAAACAGTGCCGCAGGAGAAAGATCATAGTGCTCAAGTAATTGAGATTAGCCCTGACGGACAGTTTCCTGAAGCAAGAGTCCGTCAGATCTGGAGTGAATGCCAATATTTAAAAGCAGATACTTGCGTGCAGGATCAGGCCAAAGGCGAAGTGGTGCCAGGATACCTTGCTTGGTACAGGAGAGAACTTGAGCACGAAAGGCCGGCTAAAAGACCCCATCTCCAGGAGTTCATCAAGGCGTCGCAAGAACAGTGGGATTGGTTGGTTAAAGAACACGAGTACAGGATGACAATAGGCAAGTTGGAGAAGCAAGTTATGGATTTGAAATTTGAGAAAGATTTGCATATCGCTGCAGATGAGGGAGAAAAGAGAAAACTAGCTCAGGAAAACGAGGTCCTCAAAACTCAAATCCAGAAAACGAAAATAGCTTCCAGAAGCCAGGAGAGAAGTCGGGCTAATAAAAGGCTCATAAATGGTCTGAAGAAGAAAGTCCTCGAATATCAAGAAGATCTGGAAAAATCTAAAGTTGGTCTAGAGAGAATCCAGGTGAAATGGATAAAGAAGACAGAAGAGAAAGTACTGTTCATGCAACAAATGAAGAGGGACTACGAAGAGCGGATCTTCAGACAAGCCCGAGATGCCAGAATAGATAGGAAGCGCTACTATGATCTGATGGCCCAAATGAAGAAACAGATGAATGAGTTTCAGTATCAAATCTTTTACAACGCTCAAATGCTGGGGACACGGAATCAACAAATAGAGCGATTGCTTATGGAGAGGGACAAAATCAAGGGAAGAATCGACGATATCGGGCACTACATCACCATAAAGTGCCTAGCTTATGAGGATATGTCCCGTACCACCTTCTTTGCTTCAATAATGATTTATGTCCACTAGATCATGGAAGATTTGAAAGATCTGCAAAGGGGCCTTGCACCAAAGCCCGCGGCGAGGCCGAACGATGCCCCGCGGGCGCCAAAATTCAAAACTTTGAAACATTCATAGTTTGAGTTTGTATTTTCCTTGTCTTCAGAGTCTATTATCCGTTGGAGTTTGTATTTCCCTTTTGCATAGAGTCTGTAGTCTGTATCAAGCCTGTCCGTTTCCTTTCAAAAATGTTTTGCCTTGTAATAAAACGTTTTGCTAGTGAAGATTGAAAAATCCAAAAATGGTGTCTTTATTTTCCGCACTCATGATAGAACTACGCATGGTCTGATTCATGCGGGGACATGATACATAGGCAATCTCTATAGGATTCGACCACCACTAAAAAATAAAAAGGGGAAGATGAAAAATAAATAAAGAAGGAAGCTTAAAAGAAGGGGCACAATTATGAGAGGCCGGAATGACGCACGCAACCGAAGCAAATGCATAATAGAAATGGTTAATTTCCTAGGTGCATTGCATCCCAACATGTAATTGCATATGTGTTAAACTCTGAAAAACTAACAAGTTTGTTGATTTCCAGATAATTCAAGCAGTTAGTTTATTTAGAGGATACTGGCACATTACCATTACCAAACCAGATCGAAGGGACCAATACCGGAAATCATGTCTATCCCAGATGTCGACACTAGTGTTGAGGTAGAGGAGTTGGACATCTATAAAATGAAATAGGAGATGCTCAAGCTTAAGCAACAGATTTCCGAAATGTACCAGGCCTGGTCCAAAGGGCAATCACCGCCAGCTTACCCAACCAACCCGACCCTTACCCCACCATTAGCTCAGTCTCAAGATCATCCCGCCACCGATCCAGGTTTTTCCATTTATCAACACTACAATGGCAATACTTCTCATACGCCACAAGCTCCACCACCAAAATCAATTCCATACCCTTCTCCACCAACTACCCCTGTCTTTGTGGCATCTCCACAAACTGCACTCCATAAATCCCCGAGTGAACCTGTGATCCAAGTGCAGGACAACAAGTATTATCCCTTGGAGCTTACTTTCAAAGAGCCTGAAGCCTATCCACATGATCCACATTCTGACCTACCGGGGAAAGCAGAAAAACCGGCCAGAAATCCTGAACAAGAAGAGATGTTCAGAAAAATGAAAAGCATAGAGCAATCCTTCAGGGATATGAGAGGGCTAGGAGGTTAGGTAAGTGTGGCTTACAAAGATTTGTGTTTATTCCCAAATGTACAACTACCGGCAGGGTTCAAAATGCCCAAGTTCGACTTGTACAACGGACTCGGTGATCCGGTGGCTTATCTGAGAGGTTTTTGTAGCAAGATGAGGGGAGCGGGCGGAAGAGATGAATTACTCATGGCGTATTTAAGCCAAAGCTTAAGTGGATCGGCGTTAAAATGGTACACCAGACAAGATCATAGCAGGTGGTACACATGGGACGATTTGGCCCAAGCATTCGCTTGTCACTTTCAATATAATCTTGAGATCATTCTGGACCGACTGCCCCTGACCAAACTGGAAAAGAAGCACAGTGAAAGCTTCAGAGAATATGGTTTCCGGTGGAGGGAGCAAGAAACAAGGGTAGATCCCTCAATGAAAGAAAGCGAGATGGTCGATTACTTTCTGCAGGCTTTGGAGCCAACTTACTTTGGTCATTTGGTGTCCGCAATTGGCAAGTCTTTTATTGAGGTTGTAAAAATGGGAGGCATGGTCGAGGAGGGGCTTAAGTCCAACAAAATCATGAGCTATTCAGCGATCAAGGCAACCACTCAGGCCATCCAAAGCGGCACAGGGGGTGTACTTGGGAAGAAGAAGTAAGAAGATGTCACGACTGTTGAGTCCGGAGCCTGGTTCGGATCTAGAGGCCCGTCACCCTACTATGGCCAACCACGACCCTACCACCAAAATTACCCCCATACTCCATATATCCCTCCACAACATTACTATCCACTGTCAAATCCCCATTTTTCCGTCCATCATGCACAAACCTATACCAAAACTTCGGCATACGCACCATGGCGTGCCCCGGTTCCACAAAATCCATACCCAGCTCCACAAAACACATATCCACCCCCAAGGGCCTACAGAAATCCCCCCGGGACAGGTTTCCGACTAAACTCAGCCCTCAAGAATGAGAGGTCACAAAAGCAAAAGACTTTCACTCCGCTGAGGGAACCATATACCAGTCTTTTCCACAAATTGAGGCAGTTGGGCATGTTGAATCCAATTGAGCCTAAAATGCCAAATCCTCCCCTAGAAATCTTGACCATTCGGTGAGTTATAAGTACTGTTCAGGGGCCCCAGGGCACGATACAGAGAAATGTTGGAAGCTGAAAACAACTGTGCAAGAGCTTATCGATACTCATGGGATCGAGGTTCAAGCACCAGAAGCACCAAATATTAATCAGAATCCACTGCTAGCTCACCATGAGACACACATTATTGAGTTGATACACAAATAGGGGGAGCCCAGGAAGCCCTCACAGACGGTAATGATGATCCGTTCCAGCGAAACCAGCTCAAAGGAAAAAGTAACCAGTGGGAAATCAGTGGTCCAGTTGAGAGGGGTAGATGATGAGCCAGCTGTGGTAGCCGAGAGAGGGTCGTCGAGCCTTGTTGCAGTGAAACCCGAGAAAGCTAAAGTAGTAGTGCCAGGGGTTGCAAGTAAACCTGTTGTGGTCGTGAAGGGTGCTCGTACAGAGCCTGTTATTATAAAACCAATAACTCAGCTTCTAATGATCAACATCAAGGCTGTTCCTTGGAATTATGAATGGGTGACGGTGATTTACAAAGGGAAAGAAGTCAAAGGAGAAGTGTGTGAAGCCCAAGGTCTAACTCGTTCGGGAAGGTATTTTTCTCCCGCAGAGTTAAAGAAGGGCCAATCCAGTAGCAACAAAGAATCCAGTTATCGAGGAAGAGGCGGAAGAATTTTTAAAGAAAATGAAGGCACAAGATTACTCCATTGTGGAGCAGTTAAGGAAGACCCCGACACAGATCTCATTGTTATCCTTGTTGATCCATTCAGATGAGCACCGCCGGGTATTGATGAAGATTCTGAACGAAGCCCATGTTCCGGATAAGATCTCTCTGAACCATCTAGAGAAAATAACAAACAAGATTTTCGAGGTCAACAGGGTCACTTTTTCTGAGGATGAGTTGCCCGTGGAGGGTACAAAACATAATAGAGCCATCTATTTGACTGTGAAGTGTGAAGACTCGGTAGTCACTCGAGTACTGATTGATAATGGTTCCAGTGCCAATATCTGTCCTCTGACCACCTTAAACAAACTGAAGGTCGATGGTGACCGAATTCACAAGAACAACATCTATGTTCGAGGGTTTGATGGTGGTGGTAAAGACACAGTGGGTGACATCATACTTGAATTAACAATTGGTCCTGTCGAGTTCACCATGGAGTTTCAAGTGTTAGACGTGGCAGTGTCATATAATCTTCTGTTAGGGCGACCCTGGATCCACACCGTCAAAGCAGTGCCTTCTACATTACATCAAATGGTCAAATTCGAGTGGGATAAGCAAGAGATTGTAGTACATGGGGAAGACAATACAAGCGCCGTAAGTGATGCCATCGTACCCTTCATAGAGACTGACAATGACAAGGGGCCGTGGGTTTACCAGGTTTATTATACGGCTTCAGTGGACAAAGTTCCCGAGGGTGAAAGCATCCCACTTCCCAAAATAGCAGCTGCAACTGTCATGGTAGCCTCGGAGATGTTGAAAAACGGGTTTGTGCCAGGCAAAGGTTTAGGGGCTGATCTTCAGGGTATTGTTCAACCAGTTTCTTTACCCAAAAATCTGGATACCTTTGGGCTGGGGTTCAAGCCTACAGTGGCGGATGTGAGACGGGCCCGCAAGTTGAAGAAAAGAGTCTGGGTCCTTCCCAAGCCAATCCCGCGCCTGTCCAGATCTTTTGTTAGGCCGAGCATCAAAAAGTAATTGCTATCCAAGGTTACAGGGCCATTGATTGGTACAGATGGAGACTTAAATGAAGACTTTGAAAGATTATTCACAGAAATCAACATGGTAGAAGTTGGGGAGGGGTCCAGCAAGGCGGATGTGCAGTTTGTGGGGCCAAAGGCAAAAATCAACAATTGGATGGCTACTCCTTTTCCCATTCGGAGGGAGTCTTGGTAGTTGGCTCTGATTTTCCTTCCTGTTTTCTGGATTAATCCAGGGTTGTAATCCAGATTTCTTTTTATTGTGTTCATCAAAGTGTGAAACCTTGTTATCCTGTAATTCAATAAAATAAAAATAAAATAAAATAAAAAAGTTTCTTCTTCATTCCTTATTTTATTTTAATTTAGTTTTCTTTTTTTCTTTTTTTTGTACAGTTCTTTTTATACTAGTCTTAATGACATGGCGTGCATAAGGAATTCTCAACCCAGTCTTAAAAATCAATCTGATTCCGAAATGATAGTTCAAGAAGTAGATTGCGATTACGAATTAGAATATGATGACGAGGATGAAGCCTTCGAAGAAATTAGAAAGAAGTTAATTCACTTCGAAGAAAAACCCAAACCCAATTTGAATGACATAGAAGCCGTCAATTTAGGGGACACAGACAATGTCCGAGAGGCTAAAATAAGTGTCCACCTCGAGCCAAAAATATGGGAGGAGTTAATAAAAGCACTCATTGAGTACAAAGATATTTTTGCGTGGTCATATGACGACATGCCAGGTTTAAGCACTGATTTAGTGGTCCACAAATTTCCCACTGACCCAGCGTTCCCACCCATCAAGCAAAAGTTGAGGAAATTCAAAACTGATATGAGTGTGAAGATTAAAGAAGAAGTTACCAAGCAGTTGGATGCAAAGGTTATTCGGGTCACTCGATATCCCGTCTGGTTGGCTAATGTCGTGCCTGTACCGAAGAAGGACGACAATATCAGAGTGTGCGTCGATTACCGCAATCTCAACAAAGCAAGTCCGAAGGATAACTTCCCGCTTCCCGCTACCCAATATCCACATCCTGATTGATAATTGTGCCAAGTGCGAGATTGGATCTTTTGTGGATTGCTATGCCAGGTATCATCAGATTCTAATGGATGAAGAAGATGCAGAAAATACGGCATTCATCACACCCTGGGGAACTTATTGCTACCGGGTAATGCCATTTGGTTTGAAGAATGCTGAGACAACTTATATGAGGGCAATGACTGCTGTGTTTCATGATATGATACACAAGGATATTGAGGTATATGTATATGATGTGATCATAAAATCAAAGCATCAGGCCGACCACGTCAGGGATTTGAGGAAATTCTTCCAGAGGCTTCGCAGGTACAACCTCAAGCTTAACCCTGCCAAGTGTGCATTTGGTGTTCCATCAGGAAAACTGTTGGGATTTATAGTTAGCCAGCGAGGCATCGAGTTGGACCCATCAAAGATCAAAGCCATACAAGAATTGCCACCTCCGAGGAACGAGACTGAAGTGATGAGTCTATTAGGAAGGTTGAATTATATCATCAGGTTTATCGCTCAGCTTACGACGACTTGCGAGCCTATTTCAAGTTGTTGAAGAAGGACGTTGCGGTCAAGTGGACTAATGAGTGTCAGGAAGCATTCGACGAGATAAAGGGATACTTGTCTAACCCGCCTGTGCTGGTACCACCAGAACCAGGGAGACCTTTGATTCTTTACTTAACTGTCTTGGAAAATTCAATTGGCTGTGTATTGGGGCAGCATGACGCCACCGGCAGAAAAGAACAAGCCATCTATTATCTTAGCAAGAAGTTCACAGCTTATGAGGTTAAGTACACTCACCTGGAAAGGACATGTTGCGCCCTAACTTGGGTGGCACAGAAGTTGAAACATTATTTGTCATCCTACACTACTTACCTCATTTCACGCTTGGATCCATTAAAGTATATCTTTCAAAAGCCTATGCCGACAAGAAGACTTGCAAAATGGCAAATTTTGCTCACAGAGTTTGACATAATCTATGTGACTCGGACTACGATGAAAGCCCAAGCATTGACCGATCATTTGGCCGAGAACCCGGTCGATGAAGAGTATGAGCCACTGAGGACTTATTTTCCTGATGAAGAGGTGATGCATATTGATGAACTAGAACAGGCCGAAAAACCAAGCTGGAAACTTTTCTTTGATGGGGCTGCTAACATGAAAAGAGTCGGAATATGAGCTGTGCTTATTTCTGAAATAGGGCATCACTATCCTGTTACGGCTCAGCTTCATTTTTATTGTACCAACAATATGGCTGAGTACGAAGCATGCATTTTGGGGTTAAGGTTAGCTGCGGACATGGATGTCCAGGAAGTCTTGGTCTTGGGAGACTCGGACCTTCTGGTACATCAAATTCTATGAGAATGGGAAACGCGAGATCTGAAGCTCATACCATACCGACAATGCTTACATGATCTTTGCCAACCGTGTAGATCAGTGGAGTTCAGGCATATTCCAAGGGTCCATAATGAGGTCGCCAATGCTTTGGCTACCTGTTGACGCCCCCTTTTTCCCTCCTGAAAGAAGGCGAAATCGGGTTTACGACATTATGGGCAAAACAACTCTTATTCCCCTTTCGAGGAATCGGGATATGGAATTTGAAGACTCGCCACCTAATGATTATAGTGCATTAGGACACTTAAAAAAAGGATTTTGAAAGATAAACCAGAGTTCGGGTAAGGGCTTGAGATTATCTCGAGGGGAAGGTGTTAGGCACCTCTCAAGATCCACTAGTGTGGTTCCCGGCCGTACTTAGTTATGACTTTAAGAATATGAATAAACAAGCAAAATTTGCACATAGGAAGTGTAAACAAGATGAAAAATTTTGAAAGAAGAAAGACACAAGTGATTTTGAAAAGAGAAAAGCTTAGTTGAAGAAAACACTAATTTAAGAAAATATTGATAACTAAAGAAGGAGAAAAGGGGATCCTAGGTTTAAATATAATATGAATCAGTTTGGTGCAATACCCAGCAATCATTCTCGCACGAGATATTAGCGCACCGTCATCATCTCCATATTCTACCCTTCCCACCCCATTAGGGTATTAAACGCGATTAGTCTCGTTTTTCTTATTGCATGCTAGTACCCGTCCCGACCTATTAGTCCCAAGGTATTTGGACTTCTAATCCTAAAAAGGGGTAAGAAAAGGGATAAAGGCATATATGGGGTTTAAAAGGACAAAATACTAGGCGTCAATCAAAACAATTAGCAAATAAATGGGAAACAAACACTCAAAAAGGCTCATACAAACCCCGTAAATCACATAGCAATTAGTTTATCATGTCTTGCATATACTGGTTTGGTCTTAAAATTAAAACTTAAGCGGCGGACGGATCAGTTTAACACATAGAAATAGATAAAAGCTCTACATTAAGCAACTTGGATCCAATTGTTAGGATCTGGAATATTTTACCAAATTGTTAATTAAGGACTAACATAGACAAGTTTTGAAAGAAGCAGAAGTTGCAGAAGTTCGAAAAGGTTTTGGAAAATCGATGAGACTGTTTAAAGAAATTTGCAGCAGAGTTTCAGAAGTAAAGTGTTCATAAAAAGGGGCGAGAGTTTGAAAATTGTTTGAAAGTATCCTCATGAATAAAAGTTTAGATAGAGAGTTGGAAAACAATTTTAGCGACAGAATACAAGTTCTTTGCAGACAGGTTTGGACGAATTATGTTAAAAAAAACGTTGAAACTAATCGCCAGATTACTCAGTTTTTAAACGAGTTTGGGACCCTATAGGTAGGATATTTATACCTTGATTTTATTGATTGTTATTCTTTTAAAACATTAAGGAGGACGAGTATTTGATCCTACAGTTTGCCTAGCGTTTATGCATTTCCTATAGGCATGATTTTTATATGCTTGAATGAAAAGAATGCATTTCTTATAGGCATGATTTCTGGATGATTGAGTGAAAAGATGCAAAGCCTATATACATGGTTTCTAGGTGATTCAAACGTTAAAAGTCTATAGACATGATATCTAGCGATTCAAAGTATTAAATCCTATAGGCATGATTTCTAGGTGATTTAAAGTATTAAATCCTATAAGCATGATTTCTGCCCTTTAACTCATGCAAGCAATATGAACCCCTCTCACACCCTTTACTAATATTCCCCGAGTTCTTTTTACAAGATTATTACAGAACCAGAAGAAAGAAAGTAAACAGAAATACATCACAGCCTACAACTAGATCCGAGCAGCCTAATTCAATCTTAATACCCAATAACATGTGTTTCACCAAATCCGGGTTCCAGATTCCAAGGCCTTCTCTTAGAGTGTTTCAAAGTTCCAAGGAGCTTCAAGAGCCCAGGCAATGCTTATACCCTAAAGAGTGAATGTGGTAACAGAGTAGTGCAATGTGTGGAATTACCAGCCCTGAGGCATCTAAGTTCAGAGGGAGCTCTAGGATCCCTAAGCATGGCTTACCAGAGGGGGGTAGAACTTAGGAGCTAGGAGTAAGTGTGAAGTGAAGGAGGAACCTTAGCAGGACGTGGTCATACCCAGCCATGGCATAGACTGGCACACCCCTAACCCCTTGATTAGATTCAAACAAATAAGAGCAGACTCTTAGAGAGTCAAACTTAGGTCTGAAGGGTGATTAGGACACCACCATACCCAAATTAGAGCTCAGCACATTGAGGTGAAAGGGAATGGGAAAATAATCGAGTAAGGGCTCAGAAGAGTCTAGTCCTGGATCACAGACAACAATTCATAGTGCTGCTATGACCCAGGACAATACTCACATACAAAGGGAGTAGAGGGAAAGGTATTAACATAACATAAGAGACATAGCATGCTTGAAGGTAATTAAATATTGCAGGAAAGCATAAATAAACACATAAAGAAAGGGGTAGAAATAGGGAAGTTGAACAGGGATGCTATTTAACATAGAAGAACATACCAGTTATAAATTCTAGAATAGCAGGATAGTAACAGCAAACAGACAGCCAGGAACAACAGGAACAGACTCAAGAAAACTCCCCAATTGCTTAGAAGTTCAGACAGCAGGAGGTACAGATATAGAATGATCAGTAGTAGTGTAGAGAAATAGAAAGTAGTAACAGTAGTAGTAAAGAAGACAGAGAGATGAATTCTAATTTTTATTTTCAGTCTGAATTCGATGATGAAGTGAAAAGAAGAGCATGTATTTATACTTGAAATCAGTTATGCAAGCAAGGAAAGAAAATTAGTCGAGTATCAATTAAGATCAATCAATTAACGGAGGTTCCTTTAATTAAGGAATCCCAATTTGATCAGTAAAGGACAGGAAATATTTAAGGAAAGGGGATCAAATAAACACATTGTGCACATCAAACAAATAAGGGTAAATACATGTGGGTCTTAATTTAGGAAAGGGAATTTTGAAAAACACGGTTAAGGAAGTAAACCAATTAGCACATAGCAATTCAGGGAATCAGAGATTCCTTAAATCACTCAATGAACCTAGCCAGCCAATAGGGAAATCAAGAAGTTTAACACTAATCAAAGAAAGAATCAATCGAATTCACACAAGGCAGACTGAAATCAATCCCCAAATCAAAGGTTATTCTGAGAGGGAAGATCTAACTATAAAGAGGGTATGGGCTTTAAACATGCGAGGCTGGATTCAAACAAAATATCATGCAACCAAAGACTAGTGAGTAGAAGACTATGGCTAAATGACAGCATCAGATAGCATGCGAGAAATCAGATAAAAAGTCTTGCAAAGTTTAGCCAGAATCAGAGTCACATGGAGAACAAAGATGAACTTAGCAATTAGGACTTTGAAGTCAAACTAGTTCAGACATGGGAAGCAAACAAGTCATACACAAGTGGTCTGAAAACCCCCCAAATTCTAGGGTTTCCGCCATTGATCAAGTGTAAAGACGAATGCAGACAAATCAGGCCAAAGTAATAACGAAATAAGTTCAAAAAGACCCAAAGGAACTAAAACCTTAAGCATTTTCGGAAAACATAAGAAGGGAACAAAATACTGTAAAAGAACTCATAAAGCAATGGTAGAAGAAGGCATGGTAGATGAAAACACAGTAGAGCAAATACAGTAAAAACACATAGGAATCTCAGTAGAACAAGTAAAATTAAAGAAAACCCTCACTCGGAGAAGATGAACAATTTTGAAAGCAAAGTTTTAGAAGAAATTTAGAGGAATCATTTGAAAACCTTAAAATAAACACGGATCTAGAACAGATCTAGAGAAATTAGGAAACCTTGAAAGGCTAGGGTTTGAGAGAAACCCTAGAAGCGAGAAAGGCCTGGAAAAGGAGCTGCTCCGGGTCGAATGAGTCAGAGATGGACTCATAGGGTTAGGATATGCCGGTGTTGAGCCGGAGGTGGCCGCAGAACTCGAATCGGTGGAGATCTGAGTGAAGACCTTCAAGCTCGAACCTTGAATCTTCAAGTAACAGGGGTACGGGGATACGTGGGAGTGAGTACAGGCTGCTCAGGGCTCGAGAGGCCATGATTTCCGGTGGAATAAGGTCGGAGACCGGTGAGATAGACTAGGGTTTGGAGAGAGGTTGAGAGCGTTTGAGAGACGAAGGGGATACAAGGGCGGCTCGTTTGTGTGAATGAATTAGGGTTAGGGGTAGTTGGGAAATTAAAAAGGAAAGAAAGGTTGTGGGTCGTTGATCAAAATGATCAACGGCCAGGATTAAAAGGGGAACTGGGCGGGTTTAATTAAACGGGTCTAGGTTGGGTAGAAACGAAATTGGGTTGGGAATTGGGGGGTTAGATTGGGGTCGAAATTAGGCTAAAATTGAAAGTAAAATGGGCTACAATTGAAATAGCCATTTTTCCTTTTTTTTGAATTTATAAAAATAGTAAAAGACGTTAAAAATCGAATTAAAGATATCGGGTTGATAAAAAATACGTAGGTATTAATTTAAAAATATTAGGATTGATTTTGTAATTAAAATGCTATTTAAATCTGAAAGTGGGCTAAAATTGCAATTTTAGTTTAAAAATAACAAATGGACTTGTAAAATTATGCAAAAAATCATGTAAATTATATTTTGATGTAAATGTGAGAATAAAATAAATTATTCACCAAAATGACAAGTTTTAGGAATAATTATTGGTTTTTATAGTGCAAAATAGGCCATAAATTGGTTTTAAAAATCTTTAAAAATTTGAGAAAAATACCAAAGCCTTTGGGGATGCTTGCATGTGCATATACATGCTATTTTAAAAGTATTTTGAGTATAAAAATACATAGAGAAAAATTGGGTATCAACAACTGCCCCTCTTTACCCGAGAAGGATGAAAGAGTTGTTGGGTAAAGATAAGATGACCAATTTTGACCGAAAACGACAATTTGTAAAAGAATTATGACCGTGCCCTTGTTTCTGAGCTGCCTACATATCCCTGGTTTTACAGGAATCAGGCCACATGTAGTTCAGGAACCATTGGCGGAATATGCCGATGGAAATTCGAAAAGACGGACGTGATGGTCAGATTCGAGAGGGTGTCTAGTATCGGACAGGATGCGGAGAACTGGAGAGGGCATTGCTTCTGTAGAGACGGTCGTGAGTCAGCCGGAGTACCTACAAATGGGCGATGTGCGTATATATTGCGTAATTTAAACGTGATGCAAATTCCCGTTAGACCATGAATGTCGTCTTTGGACGGTTAGGATGACGTCCTCAGACTATGATGTCCTGGGCCATGAAGAGCATAAAAGTAAAGATTCGCAGGCCATGAAATAGTATTCTCGGGATATGCAGATGGTGCCTCAGAACTATGACGCCTTTGAATAAGTTGGCGATTTTTCAGCCCATGAGAAGGTGGCAATCTTTCAGCCGAATGAATGCAAAGAGTGGCGATTTTTCAGCCAAGGCGTGAATTTGAATGCAAGTGGCGATATTTCAGCTGAAGCGAGAATTTAAATAAAGTGGCAATATTTCAGCCATGCAGGATGGAGACAGAGCTTAGTCTCGAAAGGCAGATAGATAGCCTTATGCAATATGGAGGTAGAGCTTAACCTCGGAAGGCAGAGTGTAGCCTTATGCAAAATGTGGATGGAGACAGAGCTTAGTCTCGGAAGGCAGATAGCGAGCCTTATGCAATATGGAGGTAGAGCTTAACCTTGGAAGGCAGAGAGTAGCCTTATGCAGAAATGCAAATGGAGACAGAGCTTAGTCTCGGAAGGCAGATAGATAGCCTTATGCAATATGGAGGTAGAGCTTAACCTCGGAAGGCAGAGAGTAGCCTTATGCAAAATGCAGATGGAGACAGAGCTTAGTCTCGGAAGGCAGATAGCTAGCCTTATTCAATATGGCGGTAGAGCTTAACCTCAGAAGGCAAAGAGTAGCCTTATACAGAAATGCAAATGGAGACAGAGCTTAGTCTCGAAAGGCAACAAGTAGCCTTATGCAATGCAAAAATGTAAAACAACGAACAATAGTAAGTTCTCTTAGCTGATAGATGATTGCACTATCATGACTGCTGGGAAATGCTAGGTGTAGATAGTAGACTTTTGCGAAATGAGTGATTGCTTTGAGAGTTTTGACTCTAAAGAGTGAGTGCATTTTGCTTTTGTGGCCTGAATTCTGGTGGGAGGTTTGCGCTATTAAGACTGTTGGGGAGTGTCGAGTGCGAATAGTGACCCTCTGGAGGATTTTTGATTCTGAAGAGCAAATATACTTTGATTCGTTGCCTGAATTCCTTCATCCAAAGAAAAATTGTGAATTTTATAGGGGGAGGTTAGTTCGTATCCTCCAGCTCTTGGCGTCGTGTATCACGGGGGTAGCGTTGCTAAACGATGCGATCCAAATGATATTCGGGCATGACCTAGTGAATATAAGGCAAGTGCATGTATATATAGGTAAAAAGAATTCCTTGATTATTTCGGGATGAACCAACAACTGCAACGTGGTTCAAGACACGACAACCTCGCTTGCTCCAGAATTTTGAGGGTCCTCCTCAAAATTTTGCCCCAGTCTACTGGGCTGGCGCTGCTGACGGCTGTGCTGGATGACTGAACGCGGAACAATCCCAGAATTTTGAGGGCCCTTCTCAAAATTTTGCCCCAGTTTGCTGGGTTGGTGTTGATGAGAAAACTGACGACTGACTTCGGAATTTTGAGGGTCCTCCTCAAAATTCTGCCCCAGTTCCAATAGCGGGGGGAAAGATGGAATTTTATTAAAATGTGACCGAACCCATAGGGCTGCCTACGTATCCCCTCTTAAACGAAAATCAGGTCAGGCGTAGTTCAAAATACATCATGAAAGAAAAGCATATGATCAAATGTAGTATCGCTTCACTGCGTCTGCGTTGATAGGCTTTGGCCAGACTTCTCCGTCCATTTCTGCGAGAATAAGGGCTCCTCCTGTTAGAGCCCGATGCACCATATACTGACCCTGCCAATTGGGAGAGAATTTCCCTTTGGCTTCATCTTGATATGGAAATATCTTCTTCAACACCAGCTGTCCTGGTGTAAACTTCCTTGGCTTGACTCTCTTGTTGAAGGCTCTGGACATTTTGTTCTGATATAATTGACCGTGACAAACAGCGTTCATTCTTTTTCCGTCTATGAGGGCTAACTGCTCGTAGCGACTCTTGACCCATTCTGTATCATCTAATTCTGCTTCTTGTATGACCCTTAAGGAAGGAATTTCTACCTCGACAGGGATGACCGCCTCTGTACCATAAACCAGCATGTAGGGAGTGGCCCCAGTTGATGTGCGGACCGTGGTACGATAACCCAGTAAGGCGAATGACAACTTCTCATGCCACTATTTGTGCTTTTCGATCATCTTCCTTAGTATCTTCTTGATGTTCTTCTGCTTCTACAGCTCCATTTATTTGAGGTCTGTAAGCCGTAGAGTTCTTGTGTTTAATCTTGAATGTTTCGCACATTGCCTTCATCAGGTCGCTGTTAAGATTAGAACCGTTGTCGGTGATGATTGATTCCGAAACCCCGAACCGACAAACCATACGATCTCGGACAAAATTTGTTACTACTTTCTTGGTGACTGCCTTGTATGATGCTGCTTCAACCCATTTAGTAAAGTAATCAATTGCCACTAGGATGAACCTGTGCCCATTTGACGCAGCTGGTTCAATTGGTCCAATGACATCCATTCCCCAAGCGGCGAACGACCATGGTGAGCTTGTTGCAGTAAGCTTATTTGGAGGTACCTTTATCATATCTGCATGTATTTGACAACGGTGGCATCTCCGGACGTACTGGATGCAGTCTGCTTCCATAGTCATCCAAAAATATCCTGCTCGGAGTATC